>NC_063055.1:37136168-37761935 GCF_018812025.1 Megalobrama amblycephala
TTGCCTCGCCACGGCCAAACCGTTCGAGATATCAAAAATCCCCTGGCAATTTTTAATCATCAGTGTCTTGACTTCATGCTGACCGAGTTTGGTGGCGATCGGATTAATCGTCTAGGAGGAGTATATCAAATTCCAGAGCATGCGTTTTTCAAACAACCCTTAATAGCTGACTTCCTGTTGGCGTGGTGTTTAACTTAGAGCACGAAAGTTGTTCGGCCCGATGAGGTCTATATGTGTACTGAGTTTCATACTAATACGTGCAAGCGTGTTTAATATATGGACCAAATTTTCAGACTTTTTTCAAGGGGGCGCTGTCGAGCCCCCCTGCCACGCCCGGGTACCAGCCTCTCCGGCGTCCTAATGGCCGCGGATTCCAATGTGTGTGCCAATTTTCAAGAGTTTTGAGCATGTTAAGGCCCCCAAAAAGCCCCGGAAGACGGAAAAAAAAAAAAAAAAAAAAAAAAAAAAAAAAAAATAAATATAGCTGCGAGCAGCGATGGCGGGCCCAAGCCCGGTGGCACCGCCACCCCGGTGGCTTCAGGGCAACTGTGCACAGCGGGCAATAGGCACTTAAAACGGTTAAACATCAAAGGACTATGTCAAATTCACTCCACATTTACTGCACTACAAGGTGCCACTATAGAGCCCCTCCTCCCTGCCCATTTTCAAAGGATTACATGTGCCAAGTTTTAACATTATTCTGATGAATTTTGAAGCAAATCAGGTAAAAATAAGAGGGTGATCTCAATGTATGCTGAAAGTGACACATTTTCTGCTTCCAGTTGGTGGCGCTATTACTTTGAATCACAATAGTCACATCCATGTGATCAGCCTTGTACAACGAAGACTAAGCCGAAGTTTCATCAAAATCAATTAATGTATGCAGAAGTTATAACACTTTGTTTCCCTTTTCTTGCCATAAATTCGTTGCCTCGCCACGGCCAAACCGTTTGAGATATCCAAAATCCGTTTGCAATTAAACAACTTCAATGTGTTAGCAACAAGTTAAAAAAAGTTTGGTGTAAATTGGATAAACCCTGTAGGAGCAGTAGTATAAAATTCATAGCCTGTTTTTTCAAAAAATTAACATTCAAACCAAAATAGCTGACTTCCTGTTGGTCGGAGCTAATGAATGTAAATTAGAAAATTGTCCGGCTTGATGAGAACAATATGTGTACCGAGTTTGGTGATTGTAGGAAAAACTAACCCCCCCACTTTTGTCAAAAGGTGGCGCTACTGAGCCCCTCCACCACGCCCATTTCTATGGCTTTGTCCATGTCTACTGGTTGACAATATTGATGTGTGTGTCGAGTTTCATGCAATTTGAAGCATGTTAAGAGCCTCAAAAACACTCAAGAATATTATTACAGTTTGACCTGTTGCCATGGCAACAATATTTCAAATATCAAAAATCCTGTCATAGGTCTACATCTGCTGTGTATTGACATTACACTGATGAAGTTTGAAGCAAATCAGGTAAAAATAAGAGGGTGATCTCAAAACATTTCAAAAAGTGATACACTTCCTGCTGCCAGTTGGTGGCGCTATAACTTTGACTCACAATAGTCACATCCATGTGATCAGACTCCTATAACGAACACACTCGTGAAGTTTCATAAAGATCAATATATGTATGCAGACGTTATAACACATTTCCTGTTTCCTTTTTCTCGCCATAAATTCGTTGCCTCGCCACGGCCAAACCGTTCGAGATATCAAAAATCCCCTGGCAATTTTTAATCATCAGTGTCTTGACTTCATGCTGACCGAGTTTGGTGGCGATCGGATTAATCGTCTAGGAGGAGTATATCAAATTCCAGAGCATGCGTTTTTTCAAACAACCCTTAATAGCTGACTTCCTGTTGGCGTGGTGTTTAACTTAGAGCACGAAAGTTGTTCGGCCCGATGAGGTCTATATGTGTACTGAGTTTCATACTAATACGTGCAAGCGTGTTTAATATATGGACCAAATTTTCAGACTTTTTTCAAGGGGGCGCTGTCGAGCCCCCCTGCCACGCCCGGGTACCAGCCTCTCCGGCGTCCTAATGGCCGCGGATTCCAATGTGTGTGCCAATTTTCAAGAGTTTTTGAGCATGTTAAGGCCCCCAAAAAGCCCCGGAAGACGGAAAAAAAATAAAAAAAAAAAAAAAAAAAAAAATAATAATAATCCTTAGAAGAACAAGAGGGCCCTGCGCGAATTTTCGCTTGGGCCCTAATAATAATCCTTAGAAGAACAAGAGGGCCCTGCGCGAATTTTCGCTTGGGCCCTAATAATAATCCTTAGAAGAACAAGAGGGCCCTGCGCGAATTTTCGCTTGGGCCCTAATAATAATCCTTAGAAGAACAAGAGGGCCCTGCGCGAATTTTCGCTTGGGCCCTAATAACGACTTTATTTAACAATTTGAACTGTTGTCATACATAGTTAACATTGTATTGACACTGACGCTGTTCACGTGATCAGTACGACGCATGCATGTGATGCTGACGCAGGAGACGGCCAATAATGCATTCACTATGTCAAATTGATTTTTGGTAAGGATTATGTAAGGAATAACTGACTCAGGGCTGTTGAATTATTAGAAAATAATGCACACTCGACGTGGTAATGCAGCCATGACGCGAAGCCGAGTGGCCGGGAGAATAATAATAAAGGGAATAAAAATAAACATAATAAAACATAATTTTGTGGCAAAAAAAACATGAAAATAATTTGTCGTTTTCATCCTATTATTTACTATATTTATTTGCTTGGTCAGTGTCCTTGTGCGGTTGTTGACTGTAAGCACCTTTGAAATAACTGAAATCATTTGGCGAAGTGATATGAAAATGTAATGCGGTCAAGACCTGCCTGGAACTACTTTAGCCATGCGTTTCCCTGAAAATAATTCCATACCTTAGAACATTCGTCAACCAATCAGATTCAAGCATTCAACAGCCCTGTAGTATACTAGCCTGAGCTTGACCAATAGTGTTTTTATGACGAACATTTTCTCCCTCTGACAAGTCTAAAAAATAATTGAATTTTTAAAAAAAACAAAAAAAAAACTGCTCAGTCAAAAACTGTAGGAATGACCCATGTACATTAATGTTCAATTAATTCCAGTAAGTCTTTATTAATTATTTGTCTTGTATACTTCACTCACAGGGGAAAGGGAACAGGATGACGCTCTGTGTCAAACTCTCCTGACAGAGACGAATCTGCTTCAACAACATCCTAATCGTGACCCGATACTTGGGAGTGCTTTGAAGCAGCCAATCTATGTTCACCGTGTAGTCGCTGTTAATGTTTTTTATTTAGTCAGGGTCCTCTGTTACACTGCCGTCTCTGGGGCACATAGCAGCATCTGGCTTCCCCGAGGGGAAAGAGACGAGAACAGCGCTCTCCTGGGCCCTCGAACCGACACAACACTGACACTATCACTGTAAACTGTCCTATCTGGAATCAAGAGGGATGCGGGAGAAAGATATGGCCCATATTAAAAATACCGGGCTTGATAAGGTGTTGTAACTTGGGAAAATTTGCGATGATAGGTGAGGAGAGAAGTTTTGGTAACACTTTACAATAAGGTCCCATTTGTTAACATTAATTAATGCATTAGCTAACATGAACTATGAGCAATATGATTTTACAGCACTGATTAATCTTTGTTCGTTAATAAAAACACAATTCCTTATTGTTAGTTCACAGTGCATTAACAGATGCAACTTAAAAATGCAAGTTAGTTATGTAGTTAACAAATGAAACCTTATTGTAAAGTGTTACTGAAATTGTCATTCACATAAAATGAGGGACATAACCATTAAAAGGTGCAGTTTTTACCCTAAACTCTATACTAAGATGATATCACATCAGTTTATGGATTTAAACTCATAATTGAGGATGCATGCAAATAAAAGGTACATAAAAAGTTGTTACATGGCAGTCTTGGTACACAATTTTCTCTCACCCTCTTTGTAGCTGCCTCCTCTGCCAGGCTCCATGGAATGTAAGTAGCTGTTAATTTAATATGCAAATCACTTTGTTGTCAGTCTGAATGCATTTTCTAATTAAAAATGTGCCATCAATGTGAGTAAAAAGGATTGGGGGCTGGGGGCATGCAGAAGAAGAGAGGACGTGATCAAGGTCTGGTGTAATGAGATATCGCAGGCAAATCAGTCCTTAAAGCGAGAGTTGAGTTCGACATGGCAAGTGGACCTGCGGGTGGACTCTTTTAACAAGAGCGGAAACTGGCGAGCAGTGCAGCATGGGAAATATAAAGGGCTTAGTGTTGAGTTTGATGTCGTGCCTGTGGAAGCCAACGCCAGTCTCTGACTCAAACTCGAGCATACAAATAATAAATCAGATAGTGTGTATGTGTGGAGAGGCCGGTGGAGATTTGTGTCATGAATACAAGGCTTAAGCCCCGTTTACACTAGTAGCGAAACGTAGCAACAACACGATCCCATTCATTTCAAAGGAGAGCTGCCGATTTCATGAGCAACAGTGACTGCTGACGACAGGGTAGGCATGTCCAGTGACACGACAAATGTGAGATAGCTTAACTTTATGCAAATGAAGAGTGACTTTCGGAAGCAACAACCAATGGGAGTTAAAGGTGCTGTAGAACGTCTTTTTAAAAGATGTAATAAACGTCTAAGGTGTCCCCTGAATGTGTCTGTGAAGTTTCAGCTCAAAATACCCCATAGATTTTTTTTTTAATTCATTTTTTTAACTGCCTATTTTGGGGCATCATTAACTGTGCACCGATTCAGGCTGCGGCCCCTTTAAATGCTCACGCTCTCCGCCCACGGAGCTCGCGCTTGCCTTTAACAGCATAAACAAATTTCACACAGCTAATATAACCCTCAAAATGGATCTTTACAAAGTGTTCATCATGCAGCATGTCTAATCGTGTAAGTACAGTGTTTATTTGGATGTTTATATTTGATTCTGAATGAGTTTGATAGTGCTACATGGCTAAAGCTAACATTACACACTGTTGGAGAGATTTATAAAGAATGAAGTTGTGTTTATGAATTAATAATGAAAATAACGACAGTCTTGTTTCCGTGAATACAGTAAGAAACGATGGTAACTTTAACCACATTTAACAGTACATTAGCAACATGCTAACGAAACATTTAGAAAGACAATTTACAAATATCACTAAAAATATCATGATATCATGGATCATGTCAGTTATTATTGCTCCATCTGCCATTTTTCGCTATTGTTATTGCTTGCTTACCTAGTCTGATGATTCAGCTGTGCACAGATCCAGACGTTAATACTGGCTGCCCTTGTCTAATGCCTTGAACATGGGCTGGCATATGCAAATATTGGAGGCGTACATATTAATGATCCCGACTGTTACGTAACAGTCGGTGTTATGTTGAGATTCGCCTGTTTGTCGGAGGTCTTTTAAACAAATGAGATTTATGTAAGAAGGAGGAAACAATGGAGTTTGAGACTCACTGTATGTCATTTCCATGTACTGAACTCTTGTTATTCAACTATGCCAAGATGAATTCAATTTTTAATTCTAGGGCACCTTTAAGTTAGTGGAGCGCACATCTTGTAGTTGATTGTCAGCGGCAAGATGGAGAAGTTATTTTAGCGGTCAGCAACTTTCCTATAAATTTTCATATGCCTCTATATGTCTGGTACTCGCATGTCCTGATTTTGCTGAGTTAGACACATTCCTGGGATATTTTTTTAATCCTGGAACAACATTCCTGTCTGAAAATTTAATCCTAACCATATCCACACCCCTAAACCTAACCCTACCCATAAGTTATTCCTAAAATCAGAGGGAATAACACTGATGTAGAAGCACCTAACCCTGGTTGTAAACCTAAACTTGACATAAACTGTAAACTTGTGCCTCAAATCTTATTGGGTGGTTGGAATATTATTCCAGGGTCAAAAAAGATGTTGATCCAGGAACATGTTGCACTTGGTGAAATCAGGTTAGTGCTGTCAAAAGGACTGACTGCGTCAGAATTTAAAAAATGTCTATTTACAACATGTTTTTGAAGCGCTGATCATTGTAGCCAATCACAGACATATCTGATGAGGGCGTGAACACAGTGGCCAATCAGAGGTGTTTACGAATCTGCTCAACATCGCTCAAAGCGTCACATTTTTTAAAATTTTAGTACTGCCTTGGTCGGTATGTTTGACAACACTAAATCAGGTTCTGTGTGAATGCTATCGTGAATCCAGACCCCTCCGGTTCTACTCACACCGTTTCGAGCGGGATTCGAATGGGAGTTTCTGGTATGGGAGGCGGGTGCGCTAACAAAGACCACAGCCTCTAGCATCAGTCGCTAGCACACCTATTGAGGACAGGGGAGTGAGGTTTAGACGCACAGCTCTTACTAGCTGGCCTCCGTTACACTTGCGCTTTCACTGTAGATAAATAGCCATGATGACAAAGAGCTGTTCGACTGTTTCTCGTTCATCTTTAATATTAAGCATTTTAAGTACTGAATACATTTATATTTAGTCTTATCCCTCCAAAATCTTTGCTTTTAGCAACAAAAAAAACCTGATTCGGAATATCATCAGTGACTGTCATTCACAAAGGTAGTAGTGTGAACGCCCACTAGCGACATAACCAGTTACTGGAGACATGCAGTGACAAAGTCACTAGCAGTGTAAATGCAACTTTAAGGTTCGGTCATGTTAATGAAAAATGTTGTATGTAGAAAAGTCCATTGTCTATTGTCAATAGTGTAGCGATGTGTGAAGCACAGCTCATATAGAAGTCACCTTCAAACCATGCAGTTTTCTGTAGGTCAACATGGTGAATTTGCATGACTAAATTGAACATAACAGAAATTTGCATTGGGAACTTTTTTCACCCTCATGTCACGTGAAACTCCTGATTTCCCAGATTCCTATTGAAATGACTGGATTTCACTCGAGCAATAGTAAATGTGACCACATCTTAACACCAGAAAAGTGCATTAAGAAATATTAAGAAATAAATTTGATTTCATGTTGACAAATGTCAAAAAACAAAAAAACAAAAAACAAAACGCTGAACAAAATTAAAGTTGCAGTCACATTTACCATTGTTCAGCCAATTTTCACGGGCATAATCCCGTCATTTCAATTGTGACCACACCTTTTGTGTTAATTTTAAAGACGTATCTGCACACAGTTCCTTGCACAATACTATGTTATGACCTCAAAACACACTTGCATGATTTGTAAATTATATGCATTTTGACGTTTGCATTACATAACCAGTTCCATATGTACGGCTTTTCTGATGTAGTAAACTTGATTGATAGCGTTGCGTATTTGTCACGATTAAAAAGCTCATAGACTAGTAGAAACATGCTAAAATTAAATGCATTTTTTCCTTCCGTTTGCTTTTGTTGACACTATCGGTTAGGTTTAGTCTAGGGAGTACGATCTTCTCATTGCGTCTGATTCTGGTGCATGCGGTATCTTGGTCTTGTTAGACCTCAGTGCTGCTTTTGACACCATTTGCCATTCTGTTCTGCTGGACAAGTTGCATAGTCTTTCTGGAACAGTATTCAGTTGGTTTCAGTCTTATTTAACCAATTGTGCCCAGTTTGTTAGCTTGGGTAATCACAAATCTGATACCGTGCCTGTTCAACAGGGAGTTCCTCAGGGTTCGGTGTTGGGCCCAATTTTATTTAACATATATATGCTTCCACTTGGGCAGATTATCAGTAAATATGGTCTTGGGTATCACTGTTACGCAGATGATACTCAGATTTACATCACCACTAGCCCTGATGTCCATTTCTCATTAATAACTAATGTAGTGTCTGGAAGAGATCAGTATTTGGATGTAGAATAACTTTCCAAAGCTCTAAAACAGAATTGATGCAGATTGGTACAGTAAGGCCGATCAGATCAGTTTGGTTGTTGATTCCAACATGGTAATTCCCACTTCACGGGTGCAGAATCTTGGAGTTATTTTTGATCCACAGATAAACTTTCCCCCCAAAAAGTACCATAGTAACCATGCTTTCTGTCAAAATACCACCGTTACTACTGTAAAACCATAGTAAACGAATATGATATTTCAGTGATTTAATTTTTTTTTTAAGAAAAAATTGACAACAAAAAATTTGCATCAGTTTTACTGCAGCAAATGGAATCTACAGGGGTGAAAACAACAATAGTGGGGTTTTTAAAGTAAACTACACAACGCACAAAGATTTTACAACTTTCGCAAGCAATATTTTGGTGGAAACAAATCTGAGGTAGACCTCCGCCCCACCCGCGAGTCATGCTATGGAGATAAAGATAGGAGAGGCGTGTGGGTGAGTGTTTGTGTTGGGGGTGGGGTGTCAACTCAAGCAGGCTTCCATGTAGCTAATTTATTTACAGATTTAATTAGACCGATTGAGCCCTCACAGTTCTGAGAGAGTGACTGAAAAGCAAGGGAGAGAAAGAGAAGTAGAGAGAGAGAGAGAAATGTTGCCAGCGCTACACTACTTTAATTACTCTCTCCTGCACCAGATCCCCTCTCACTGACGTCTGGGGAAAAGCTTAATTAAAATCCTCATTATTTTACTTTTAATTAGTTCCCCCCTCTTTTGTTTCCTTTCACCATATGGCCATGTTCCGTGGTCAAATTAACGTAATTGAGCTAATTAAGCCGATCGCCTTAATTATTCAAAGCGCTCTGATTGGATGAGGAGCTGGCTTTTTTTCACCCTCCCTCTCTCCTTCTCTGACATTCTCTGCTCTGGGAAGTTCACAGTTGTCAAGTCTGTCTCTCTGTCGCAGAGGCCCTACTGATTCACTGCACAAGTGGCTCATTACTAGCTAACACTGAGGAGACATGTTCTAGAAAGCGATCTGATGGAGACCTGAGGGAGCTCGCGACAACCGACCGCACCCTCCTGTGATATGAAAGTCTAATGAGTTGATGTTACATGTAGGATCACGAAGCAAAGAGCCTGATGTGAGTGTTGTTTTGTCCAAACGTCGAGACTCGGCGAGATAGAGATTGAAACGACTAGCATGCAGATTCCAACATGTGTGAGTGGGAAGCGGGAGAAGGAAATAACTCATTGTGTGAATCTAAAAATAAAAGGTTGCTCAAATTTATTTCATGTTTTAAGGGACAAGGTCTATTGGTTTACAGGCACAGGGTTGGTTGGATGTTTGCAATGTTTTTCGGTTGTATGCATCAGCAGGCGGCATCCTTTTACCTGCTGCGACAAGTGCAACAAGGTGAGGTCAGAAACATTGTGTGTGTGTGGGAATTGGAAAAATAGCCTATGACACCAAAGCGAGAAAGAATCTGACTTGAACGGGATTGAAAAATGAAAGGTAATAGTTGAAGGCTGGATGAAATATAACTTATTTTTGGTTACATTTTATATTAGGTGGCCTTAACTAATATGTACTTAGCCATTTGATACAATTCACTGTTAACTTTACCCCTAACTGTAATCCAACCCTTACCCCAAAACCATTAAAGGGGTGGTTGATTATGATTTCACTTTTTTAACTTTAGTTAGTGTGTAATGTTGCTGTTTGAGCATAAACAACATCTGCAAAGTTACGACACTCAAAGTTCAATGCAAACGGAGATATTTTCTTTTAAAGAATTCGCTTTTTAAGGACTACAACAAATGGCTGGTAGGGACTACAACCAGCTTCTTCCTGGGTTGGTGACATCACTAACTACAAAATTTACATAAACCCCACCCCCGAGAACACGCAACAAAGGGGGCGGGGCCATGTTGGGCTGCTTTAGAGAAGAGGAAGAGTTGTTGTAGTAGAGTGTCGTTGACATGCCGTCATTTTACGCCGGACTGCTTCACAAACGAGGGTCAATTCAACGCTGGATTTGCACAAAAGATTAACATGACGACACATGCTAGTCATGCTTTCATTCTAAAAGTTGTAACTTCTTCCTGAGTCTCTCCATCAGTGTCGACTCCGGTTTGAACAATGTAAGGCTGAACACCGTTACTGACAATCCTCATTTTGGCTGCGTGAGATTCTCCAGCTTTGTTGTTGTTGAGCTGTTAAAGCTCCGCCCTCTTCTGGAAAGGGGGCGGGAACAGCAGCTCATTTGTATTTAAAGGGACACACACAAAAACGGCGTGTTTTTGCTCACACCCAAATAGGGGCAAATTTGACAAGCTATAATAAATGATCTGTGGAGGATTTTGAGCTGAAACTTCACAGACACATTCTGGAGACACCAGAGACTTATATTACATCTTGTAAATGGGGCATTATAGATCCCCTTTAACTCTAACCCTCTTAAATCCAAACCTAACCATACCTCAAACTCACTTGCAGTAAATGTGTGAATCTCCAGATCTTCATGCTATGAGGCACATGCCATGAGTTTGATTGCAGCTCATGTCATTTCCTTGTCTTGTCATTTATTTGTCTTGTAAAAGGCGGTTGCTAACATGTGTCTTAATGGCGCTACAGAGGTTGTCATTAAACATCATCAGCCGAACAGGTAAACTCATCTACTCACTAGTTGCTTTCACAGCCTCACTGTGTTGATAATCACACTCTTGCAAACTATTCTAGCTTGAACTTTCAGGGAAATGCTTTTAAACAAAGACTGAAAGTGTCGTCTGAAGCATAATAGTGGTGCAATGAAGTGACTGTGGTGTTGTTCGATTATAGCCTAAGTTTAGCTTTTAGTTCTGCTGATTGTATTTAGGCTCCAAAATTCATAAAAGTTGTTCATTTGTGAAGATTATCATGGACAAAATGTAAAAATCACAAACTTTTGTTGGTCACAAAGCTTATTTTCTGCAATAATCCAGAAGCCAATAGAAAAACTGTATTGGGTTTTTGTTGAGGGAACCAGGGTGAAGCTTACGTCAGGATTGGACATCTTTCAAATTTTTTCTCCTAATTTCTGCATCATTTCCCATCTTTTGTGAACTATTATTAAAGTCGGCATGAAATGGAAGATGCAATAGTTTTTTCTTCCCTATTGTGACACATATGGAACAAGAACGCGGAGGGCGGAGCTTGAATTTGTCTGTGTGGAATTGAATGGATGGTTGTGGTTTGCTATTGGTGGATCTCATGTGAGTGACAGGTTGCTCTGCCCTCGTCATCAGAGAAGAGATGCTGCAAGAGGGAGGAGAAGATTTTCTGATTCAAGATTATGAGGCACATGAATTTAATAAAAATCACAGATAAATCATTTATAATAAATACTGCAATATTCCCAAAAATGAAAAAGTCATCACACATAGACGAAACTTTATATAAATATTTATTATTAATGAATTTAGTATTTTAAAAATGCACTAAATTAAGTGATAAAGTTAATTTGGTGTGTAAAATAATCATTCTAACCCTACGTATAACCATTAACATCCTCAAATATCAAAGGAAAATGTATTGATGAAAAAAGCCCCTAAAATCTGATTGGCTGAGAGGACCAACAAAAAACTTGTCCTGCATGGTGAAATTACCGTTTTATAATGGAAGACAGCATCCCTGTGCGATATTTAGAAACAGAACGTTTGAGAAGAAAAACAAAGCGCTCCTAAATGTTCTTGGTCGTTGTTAGCTAAAAATATCCATACTCTTCTCTTTCCCACTTTTTCACAGCATGAGCCATGGAAACTCAGCCAATTAGACTCATTTGCATGTGTTAATATGATTAATTAGTGAGTATAAACACTTTTTCCATGACAGAAGCAGCATAGCAATTCATACACCTGCAAACTTTTTCCTGATCGAGGATAATGCCTGTTGACTGAGAGGCTTTTTTCTCAGACCCTCTAATTGGCATGTGAATATGCGTGGTTAATTAGGAATATGCAGATGAAGCTTGATTGGTTTGAATGCAGAGTGTAAGTTGAGGCACGGTGGGATTCAAATTGTGCCGAGGTTTTGATTTCCTTACTTATCAAGATATGAAGATAATTGCAATTGTGATCATTTGCATACGTTAATGAATTTGCCTGATGCTTTTCAATCGAATGTGAAATAAATAATTGATGCAGTATCAGCACCTACACCGACATCAGGGAAGACTTTTTTCAAAACTAAGCGCATTAAGGGGCCGTTTTGGAGCTCACTAATTTAAAGAACGTATTGCTGCATCTTTCATACAAGATTCAGCCCTTAGGAATTTCATGGTGCTTTTTGCTGTCATGAGATATTAAAATGTATTAATGCAAATACAACAAATTTAATAAGACTAATGCAGATTAGTCATCTCTCCACGTGTGTGTGTATATATATATTTAATACAACAGTTCTTTCTGGTTCTCGAATCTGATTGGCTGAGAGCCGTGCAATATTCCGCTTGTGGCGACTGTCATAGCGGTCAAGCAAATCCACCATATTTTCAAAATTTTTTACTGCTGTTGTGTAACAAAATATAGTTTTAAAGGTGCCCTAGAACATTTTTTTACAAGATGTAATATAAGTCTAAGGTGTCCCCTGAATGTGTCTGTGAAGTTTCAGCTCAAAATACCCCATAGATTTTTTTTTAATTAATTTTTTTAACTGCTTATTTTGAGGCATCATTAACTATGCACCGATTCAGGCTGCGGCCCCTTTAAATCTCACGCTCCCTGCCCCCCCGAGCTCTCGACTCTATATACAGTGCATAAACAAAGTTCACACAGCTAATATAACCCTCAAATGGATCTTTACAAGATGTTTGTCATGCATGCTGCATGCATGGATCGGATCATGTAAGTATAGTATTTATTTAGATGTTTACATTTGATTCTGAACGAGTTTGATAGTGCTCCGTGGCTAAAGCTAACATTACACACTGTTGGAGAGATTTATAAAGAATGAAGTTGTGTTTATGAATTATACAGACTGCAAGTGTTTAAAAATGAAAATAGCGACGGCTCTTGTCTCCGTGAGTACAGTAATAAATGATGGTAACTTTAACCACATTTAACAGTACATTAGCAACATGCTAACGAAACATTTAGAAAGACAATTTACAAATATCACTAAAAATATCATGATATCATGGATCATGTCAGTTATTATCGCTCCATCTGCCATTTTTCGCTATTGTCTTTGCTTGCTTACCTAGTCTGATGATTCAGCTGTGCACAGATCCAGACGTTAATACTGGCTGCCCTTGTCTAATGCCTTGAACATGAGCTGGCATATGCAAATATTGGGGGCGTACATATTAATGATCCCGACTGTTACGTAACAGTCGGTGTTATGTTGAGATTCGCCTGTTCTTCGGAGGTCTTTTAAACAAATGAGATTTATGTAAGAAGGAGGAAACAATGGAGTTTGAGACTCACTGTATGTCATTTCCATGTACTGAACTATTGTTATTCAACTATGCCAAGATAAATTCAATTTTTTATTCTAGGGCACCTTTAAGAGTTTTTTAGGCAAGAATAGTTGTTTAGACCTGAAATATGTGACTCATATATAAACATTGCGTCCATTTTACAATTTATTTAGACGTTTTCACAGATGCAAGCTCCAGGCTGTCAGCAACCATTCAGTGCTCATGTACCCACCGAGAACAGCTTCATCTCGGCCAGTCCTCCGGGAATTTGCCGCTGGCTCTTATGAAAATAGTGTTTTAAGCATGTGGTATAATTCATTTGGGGTATATCAAATGGGCAATCTTTGGTCTTATTAATCTATTACTTGTTTCAGAGCAAATCGATTTGGGTTAAGGGGAAATTTAAGTTTCATAACTTTATATTTTGGCTATATTTAACTTAAATCCTAAATCACTTGTGCCGTTGAATTGTTGTATAAACTCAATATTACACGAGTAGCAGTGCAATATGGCTTTATATCAGCACGCTGTGATTACGTACGGCCATATTGCACTGCTACTCGTGTGATATTGCTCATACATACAAATTAGGAAGTTAGGAAGTAATTTAACCCAATTAAATCTCTTTAAGCCAGTGTAATAACATTACATGTTTACTAGTCAAGTTATTGTCATTTAAACGGTAATAACCTGTAGAAATACTACTGTAAAAAAATTCTGCAATGTGGAAAATACTTCAAATTCACATTAATATAACACACTATAAACGTGCCACCAAGACTAAGACAGGGTATAAACTCCACAAAAAGTCTATTTCTGAAAAAATATATTTCAGCATGTCAATTAAATCTCAAAAAAGTGAGAAGAGCAATTTCCCACTTGTTTAGAAGCAGCTTCCTCAAGGGCAGGAGGTTGTGAGAAGAGAGACAGGGTGAAAAAGTTGTGCTGTGTACTTTAATTGCGACATGGTAAACATTTAACGCGCGTGATTGTTTTGAGGCAGCGAACGGAAAGGAGCGACTGCCTCTTAATTAACGAGGCGGCAGATTAGGCCTTATTAAATTCAAACACAGGATCAGAGCAGAGTTCAGCCTCCCCAGTGCAACAGCAGCACAGATACGGCACTCACAATGAACTTACACACTCCACGCTCACATTTAATTGCTTCTGTAATGGTCCGAGCTCAAGCCCTATTCATACCAACCCTTTGGGTAATCAGGTCTGCACCACAGAGACCAAAGCTAATAACTAAAGCAGAAATAGTAATAAACAATGAACAGTGAAATCTGGATGGTAAAAAGGGACAACAAATTCATTCTTGATGGCTGGGTTTTGTTGTATTTCCCATTTATTAGATAATTACACCTTAAATAGACATCACATGTTGAGCAGATAATTCAGCCGTTACAGAGAGTACTGGTATAAAAACATATTTACAATTCTACACCCTGAACGATGTCCAAAAGATGTACGAATATTTTCTGTTTTTGATGTCAACATGAAATCAACTGACCCAATTTACTTATGCTCTTTTCAGGTGTTAAGTTTCAGACGCATTTATTGTTGCTCAGCAAAATCCAGTCATTTCAACAGCAATCTGTGCAAATTCGCCACCTTCACCAACAGAAAGCAGCTTGGTTTCAAAGTAACCTCTGTGCACTATTCATAGTTTTCAGTCATGTGACTGACGAGGAGACCTGGAGGGCAAAACATCCACAGAACCACAGCACAGGCCTGTCAGTTTTCCATCTCAAAAGAAGAAGAAAAACAATGATATGTCAACAAAATGCAAGTTTTGGGCACTTGTGATCCATATCCAGCACCTGCTGCAGTATTTCAATCACTTAAAAACAGCTGGACGTTATAAAACTTATCAACACTTAAAGTGCCTTAAAAAACAGTGATATTAAAAGATCAAATTCAGTATACAGCTTATTAATGATGCACACTATATAGAGGTGAGCGGATGAGCACAGAATATGAACGCAACCCACTAAATGGTTAAGCGTTTTTTTTTTATATATATATAATGGTTTTCTGAGCAAAAACACTTAATGAGAAATGGTTGCGTTTATATTCTGGGTTCATCTGCTCGCCTGTACATCATCAATAGCTATGTTTCCACCCAAAGTTGTGAATTTAACGTATGCGCAAAACTGGAATTACTCATAAAACATTTGTGAATAAAGCAGCGTTTCCATCCAGTGAGTGGAAGAGAACAAAATCACCACTAGCCGGGTTTCCATTACAGATCTGCGCAAAAAAAAAGGATTGCGACAGCATTAACATTATACTGATGTTATGCGACTAAAGTCGGGGTCACACTAGACTTTGAACATGCGAAATTCCTTCAGATGCTGTAACAGCCGTGATATGACGTCACGGTTTACAGCGTCTTTTTTATAAACATGAATTCAACATATAACTTAAAGTTATATATTCAAAATGTAAAAATATAGAACCTACTCGACTTTACTGCAAAAATATCATTCTTTTAATTCAGCCAAGAGACTATGCCGTGACGAATCGATCTTCTACTGGTCGCACGTCTTCACGTGATGCGAATTCGCAGGTCAGAGTTCACCAAACTTGAACTTTGGAACGCAGCGAAATGCGAATTTTTTTTCGCACGAGCTTGCGTTTCCGGTCTGACGCATTCGCATGCGTTTGAATGGAAGTCAATGGAACGAAAAGTGCAGTGTGACCGCATCTTATAACGTAATTTTTTCCTCTCGCGATAAGTCATTCCAAAAATCATGGCAACAGATGTTTAAGTATAATCACAGCCACTGCGCTAGCCGTTATTTTTAAATCGATGGAGCCGTGTTAACCAAGCATTAATGGCAAGGTGTTTCTGGATATTTCTCCCTCCAATCAGCTTAGAGGTCTTGATAAATTGTGGCATTTTTGTTGTTTAGAATCCAGTATTCCCATAATTCTTCTGTCTTTTATGAGTTTAACTAAAGAATGATCGACTCTTTAAAGAATGATCGACTTTTACGTACACCATGTGACCTGTAAATGCGAAAAAACAAGTTCTGTGAAATATTCCTTTTTCAAATTGCCTGAAAAACCACCTCATGAGAGTGTAAAAACTTTTTTGCGACATGCGAATTTTTGCGAAATTGACGTGTTTCCATTGGGCGTATCTTGCAATTTCAATTTGCGCCATTTGAAGGGTAATGGAAATGCAGCTAGTTCTGGGAGGTAATTATAGCGAACCACTTTGACGACAGACTTTGGCTCGGGTATTTCATAACGACCAAAACATTTCAAATGCTGTGCGACGCGATCGGTCTGCTGGTTAGTGTCATTATGCTGTCCCTTCGCAAAGTCACATGACTTTTTTTGATGTGCATTGAGGAATTTATGTTTCCATCGTAGTTTATGCGCATGTTTCTTATTGGATAAAAAAAAAAAAAAACGTAACTGACTCAAATGAGCGCACGTTTTTTAATGCGCATTTTTATCTTGCCAATTTAGTGCTTTATATGTTATCCCAAAATGTGCATAAAAATAGGTGGATGGAACATAGCTATTAAGGTGTATACTGAATTTGGACTTTTAATATCATTAGTATCTGGTGAAAATAACTGGCGGACAATGGAGGAAAGCCTTATTTTTGACCCTCCAGGTGGGCGTTCCTAATAAGGGTGTGATGTCACATGAAAACAAAAGGGAAAGAAAAGCATAAAAAAAAATGTAATAACTTTCACGTTGCCTCTGAAATAACTTTTCTTTCCAATTCTATTCTCCATTTTTGATTGTAATAGCATTTCTTTATTTTCTAAAGTCCTGCCCTACATTTTTTCTTGATGAATATCCTGTTTAGATCGGACACATGGAAAAAAAATAGGTTGTGAATGCAGTTTCATGTTGACTTTAAAGTGTACATTGCTGTCAGATGAAGCCTCCTCTGTGAGGTTAGATGTGAGACAGACAGGATATCCTGTGAGAAAATAGACGTGTTACTTCTGTTTTCAGGGGGTGAGGGGGCGAGAAAGCCACAATATCACCATGAGAGATACTGCAGAATCCAGCACAGTTTGATATGGAGATATACGGACACTCATCCCAAACTCGTTCTCCATCTCAAAGAAACTCTTAAGTCTGTAAATTTAGGCTTTAAAACTGTAAGTGCTTCAAAGGATCAGTGTCTGGAGGATGGCAGTGATGAGGGTAAATAGAGAGAGGAAGGGGCGAAGATGACGGGGAGCCCTTCAGCAAACCTACAAAACACAAGTCAAAAGACCAAAATCACGCATTGTACCATATTGACCTTAAAGAGTAAAATAAAGGCATGTACTCACTTTCTGGTCAGGCAGGACTGGGTTGCTCTGCAGGTGAGTACTGAGGAGTGCAGCTCCTGGCCGGTCGTGTTCGCAAAAAATGGTGCCGTTTACATAGTGGAATCGGTCACCGGGGACCAACTGGTTTCTGCACGTCGCACAGGAGAAGCACTGGAACACATGAGAGAGGAATGAGTACATTTATACCCTTGGGCGTGTTTTAAGTGCTGAATTATTAGCAGTGCGTTTTATTAAAGCATGCAGAGCTGCTAGTCAGGGTTAGCCTTCACTGAACAAACTGCCTTGGCCCAGTGCTCAAAATTATTTTTTAATAAGTTAATCCTTGTGCAAACAAGGTCAGTTCAATTTTAAACAAATGAGACTGAACAAGGTTATTAGATGAGAACGAGAACATTATTATGAGAAGCTGTGGTATAGCTAGGCTTTGTCTAGAGATTTTTTTGCACCATACTATTAAAATAAATAATGATGATTCACACATTTAATTCAGCTCTAATGAGCATCTGCTCTGAGAAACCCATAAAATGCAGAACTGAAGGGATAGTTCGCCAAACAAATTAAAATTCTGTCATTTACTCACCCAAACCTGTATGATTTTCTACCGTGGAACATAAAAGAAGATATTTTGAAAAATGTGTTTTTGTCCATACAATTTTTGGACCTCATTAACTTTTAGGTAACACTTTATTTAACAAATATACATGAAGATTTCAGATGCAAAAGCCGCTAAACGCCACCTTCATCAAAAATGAGATAATGATATTGAGCGAATGCTCTCCACACACAGTATCACAGTTCATCAAATACTTTCGCTTCAAATCCGCTGAATCCCAGCGTCATCCCATTCCATTAAACGCCACTTCCCTTTGTCAGCAAAAGCCTCTAAATCCACAGAAAAAACATTCGAAAGACACAAATCAAATCATATGATTTCAAGATGAATGAGCTGACTTTCAATTCCCGAGCTGCAAGTTATCATCATGTTTTGTCCATCGTTACAGTAGCAATGGCAGTATTTTGCGAGATTTTGCTGCTGTAAAACTGACAGAAAAGGACCTTTTCATTGCCATCAAAGTGAAATTACTGAACCTAAACATAGGAGCCTGATCAAAAAAAAAAAAGCTCATTTAAAAGAAAACATGTCAGATGGACTTCTGAACTTTCTGTAGTAATAACAGTAAATTATGCATAATTACATGCAGCTAATCCCTAAACCAAACCAAACCCGATTCCTAACCCTATAGTGAGTACATGTTAGGGATGGCAAAATTATGGCAAATTATGGCAATTATGGCAAAAAAATCATAATCACAAATATTTTTGGTCAATATTGAAATTGGTGGGTGAAATTATTGGCGGGTGATATAATCAAAATCTTATTTCACGATATGAGTCATTTTAAATATCGACAATATCAATACCAATTATCAATACTTCAGCAAAAACTAATTTTAGGTTAAGTCAGCAACACAATAAAAAGAAAATAATTACAAAGAAAAGGAAAATACAAATGAATCAAACAGTGTTTTAAGTTTTTCAGGAAGATGCACTAACAGTTGTATTCAAATAAATAATGGCCAACAACAAAAAATTAAATAATCATATGTAAAATAACACTGTTATATAACACATATAGTCATATACTGTCATATAACCCTGCATAGTCTTACTATACACATTAAATATAGATTAATCCTTATTAAAGCTACTGAAGTTATTCAGTCAAAATCAGTGAGTGATTTTTCTTTGTCATTTGTTGTTTGATTATCATTAATGACAAACAGCAGCAGGTTTATTAGGCTACTGTCACTTTAAGAGCTGCATGGATCTAATATACTGTTACACATGCATTGCGTACATTTACTTAAGACATAACCGACTGTGTTTAGCCGCCTGAGAAACAGAGTCTCTTTTGCAACTTAATGCACTTTTAATCACAATGTTTAATCTCAAACACATCCCGCAGTTTAGCAACAGTAGACTACATTTTACAACACTCACTTATTCAGCTTATTTGGATGCTAAGTTTGGGCTTTTAGGGAGGAATGAAAGCGCTGTGAAGGAAAGGATGGTGTGCTGGGCTGAATGCGGCACAATAATCGTTTACCTCGATTATCTTGTTTTCATAACTGAAATCAAAAATCAATTGGGATTAATCGCACAGCTCTACAATATTACTAAGTACTTAAATTCTGCAACAAGGATGCCTTAAAGTGTTTATTGTATGGACAAAAACATTCTTCAAAACATCATCTTTTGTGTTCAACCAACTCAGGATCTGGAGAGACATGTGGGTGAGTATATGACAGAATCTTTATTTGGGGTGAACTACCCCTTTACAATGCTTCACATAACCGACCTTGAGGTGGTAGACGTTGCCCTGTGCCCGCATGACCATTTCACTGGCGGGAATGGACTGACCGCATGCGCTGCAAGCCCCTGTGTGCCCAAACAACCTGGAACACATGAGGTAGAAGAAGCACATTAAAAACCCTTTGGAAATTGAATTTGCTTTATAGCAGCTATGACTTCAGCAGTGTAGTCTCCCACAGAGCTGACACACCAGGCTGAACATTAAACGATGGTGTGTGGCACATCTACGACAGCACGCGGTGTCTCTGATGTTCTCTGTGGGAGCGTGCGAGAGAGAACGCATCTGCAGAGATCATCAGCACTCGGTGGATGCAAATGAGACCAATGCAAATCAACACAAGAACAAAATGCTTGTCAGCATAGCATGACAACTACAGCTTCAGACAACTTTTGAATTGCAAATGACTGTGGAGACTCAAACGGCCTCATTATCGGCTTGCGTCTTTGTTATAATGATTAAGATTTTGAACGTGGTCACTACTAAATGTGGAGGTGAAAAAATACGGGTCTATGAGTTAAAAGCCTTTTTCACACTCATTATTAGTTGTTAAAACTAAATCACTTCATGCGTGGTATTTTAATAGTGTAAGATGAGTTTTGCCATTTGTTAATTTTGCAGACTACCTGATGAAATTATGGTTCAGTGAGCAATTAAATAACTTATTATAATATAAAAGCAACTCAAAACAGAATTTTTATGCTTGATCTGTGAAATTTGTTGCTTAGAAGTTAAAATAGTTGAGTAGAAATTAAGGGCTCAAAAAAAAACGCATGTTCGGTTTATTATATATGCGGTTTTCTATATTTTCAACCCTGTTACTAAAATGAGGCACATGTCTAAACGCAGTTTAACATCCTGGTTTCTGTGATCTTGTGTTTTTAGCAATAAACAAAAACATCAAATTTACACAGACAATACAATTAATCAGACTTAAACAATTAAACAGTAAAATGTACACATGGTTACAAGTAACAGGGCTGAAAATTAAGCCTAAATTATGCTCATTCAGCTAGTACAGAACCAAATGTTGGTTTGTAATAAGTGATAAACCTATATATCCCTATATAAAGATCCCAAATAAAAGAAAAATGTGTTGGTTCACAAAAGCTTGAGTAACAGGGTGGAATGATTAGAGTCAATGCAATGTGTAAAAATTTAGAAAATGAAATATGATTATATATGTCTTCCAACGACACTTTAGGAAAGGTCCAAACTATGTTACTCCCTGGATGTCACAATTTTAAGTTTGTGTGTGGGGGGGATCACAATAACAGGGTTTACACTAAATATTTTGAATACATTTTTATTGATTAAAATTAGTTAAAGACATTTATGGTAACACTTTACTTAAAGCCTTTATGTATAATACATTATAAAGGTATTCATAATATATCTTTTCATAAATAACTGTAAGCCAAGTTAAAATGCATTATATTTGCAATGTGTTTGTCATGTGTTTTAATGCATTATACTCTCTAAAGGTATGTTCAATAAACAGATTTTTTTTTTTTTTTTAATTTTTTAGCATTTTTATGGTTGTTTGGTGAAATTAGGTGCTTAGTAGTTATATTGACTACAAATTAAGGGCTCAAGCAAAACCGCATTTTCGGTTTATTGTATATGTAGTTTTCTACATTTTCAACCCTGTTACTGAAATGAGATGCACGTCTAAACAGTTTAACATCCTGGTTTCTGTGATCTTGTCTTTTTTTTTAAGCAATAAACAAAAACATTAAATTTAAACAGACAATAGAATTAATCAGACTTACACATTTTTAAATAGTAAAATGTAAACATGGTTACAAGTAACAGGGCTGGAAATTAAGCCTAAATCATGTTATAACTCAGTATAGGACCAGCTAGTACAAGATCGAATGCTGGTTTGTAATAAGTGATAAACTATATATCCCATCTAAAAGAAAAATGTGTTCACAAAAACTCGAGTAACAGGGTGGAATGATTAGGCTCAACAATACAATGTGTATAAATTGAGAAAATGAAATTTTGAGTATTTATTTGTCTTCCTACTATGCTTTAGAAAAGGTCCAAATTGTTACTCCCCTGGATATCAAAATTTTAAAGAACATTATGGGGTTTCTTTATTACAATAACAGGGTTTAAATATTTTGAATATATTTTTAGAGATTTACGGTAACACTTTACTTAAAGCCTTTATGTATAATACATTACAAAAGGTATTCATAATGTACATTATGAATAAATTTAACCAAAGTTAAAAATGCATTATAATATTTGCAGATTCTGGTTTCATCTGAAATTGGTTGATTGTCACACGTTTTAATGCATTATACTCTCTAAAGGTGTGACAATGAAGAGATAAGTATTATAAATGTATTATAACCGTGGTTACAATTATTCATGAGAACATATAATGCATTATAAGGCATAATTAATGCATTAAAATACTTTTATAATGCATTATTATATAGGCTTTAAGTAAAGTGTTACCAGATTTCCTACAATAAGTTGACCATCAGATCATGTCAATATGATTAATTGCTGGATGTAGATGAAAAGGTCATGACCTCTGAGCTAGGATCCCGGCTGGGGCCGTACAGAAATACCAAGTTTTTAAATCTAAAAGATCTACTGTAACACAACAGATCTAAATGAAATGCTCATGTCTCAGGCCCTTTGATGTTGGGTTGCGTCTGACCTGATGTAGTCTGTTCTGCAGAGGATCATGCCTCCTTTGCTGTAGCAGGTGGATCCGATCTCTCCCAGCTGAGCCTGACAGCACGAGCACTTGAGGCAGCGCGTGTGCCAGTAGCGCTCCATGGAGAAGAGCAGGAAACGGTCAGCGATTCGACCCCCACAGCCCGCGCACGATCGGGACACACACGCGCCGCTCGCAACCTGGCTGTTCACCATAGCTACGGCTGGAGGGAGGCAAATCAGAAGCTGTGGGATCATAATAACCAACAAACTGTATGGTGTGCAAATCAGTTGATTTGATGATGAATTCTTTCTATAAGTGATGTAACGGGAACAGCTGTGCCAGAACCACCATAGACACTAAGGGGAATGTTTCCCTCCTAATATACAAAACAGTGGTCAATCAATGTTTTTTTGTTTTTTGAGTACCTCTGATGAATGAATATTTGTAGGCGGTGAAGCTAAATAAGCGATTATGTGTATGTGCAGCCTTCAGTACACCTAAACTACTCAGTGATGCATGTAAAGACACTGATCAACAATGAGATACAGGACAGTTATACCGTACACTGCTGGATGTCATGTCTTTCTATATTTTCTAATCACTAAGATGTGAGAGGATTACCAGGAATTAGAGTGTTGAAATCATGAGATCTGTTCAAGGAAATAGAAATCGTTGCTGCCTTTTGACAGTTTTTTTTTTTTTTTCTGCATCATAATTAGTTAGTGTATAAAAAAAAAAAAAAAATAAATGTATAAAAATTATATGTAGAAATTATATAAATGCCGCAAAAAATATAAATTATATAATATATATAGTTTTTTCCAGTATTCATTTTTACAATATTTCCAATATTATTTTTTTCCAATAAATATTTCCTTAATGTATAAAAATTATATGTAGAAATTATATAAATGCCGCAAAAAATATAAATAATTAATATTTCCAATAATATTTTTTCCCAATAAATATTTCCTTAATTATATATATATATATATATATATATATATATATATATATATATATAGACACACTTTTTTTTTCTTTTATCTGGAATAACTAACGTTACAAGTCGCAAGAAAAGAAACGGAACCAGAAAACTTGTAATGAATCCACAGTGCATTTTAAACTTTAAATTCTCAGCTCACACATTGCAACTTCGTCTAATTTGAATTTATAATGAAAATAAATATCAGTATCCACTCATTTTGGCCCATGTAAAGAAGGAGACTCACCTCGAAGCGCTTCAGACCGCAGTGACTCTGACACTTTATAATGTGAAGTTCTCCTCCTCCACTCCTCCTGCTGCTCCTCACGCGCACATCGCGATCTGTTTAGATGGTGAATGAACGGCGTGCGCGAGAGTTACTGGTTCCGTCGCATCGTGCAGCAGTCCAAAACAAGAGCTCGCGCGTGTGGACCTGGGCGTTATTCCGATAGAGACTTCTTCAAGCAGACCAGCGTCGCGTGAAGCTCAGCGGCGAAAGCGTCGCGGGTCTTTTTTATCGCTGGAGTGACGTAACAGAGCAGCACACTTCACCTTGATAGGTTTGATCATTTAGGGGCGTGGCATATAACAGAATAATCAATATTAGCCTAATAAATATGCGTCTGTCATGCTCTTTACAAAAATATAAAACCATATATCACTTTAAAAGGAAAATAATCTTTATTCTCAAATAATAAACGAGGAATGAATCAAGTAACCCTAATGAAACGTTACACTAGATTATTTATTCTCCCTATAAGGACAAACTCACATGCAGCTCAAGCTGAAAAACTCGGTTGAAGGATGGGAAGTTCCCATCCCGCTTTGGAAGCGGTTCTTTGAACAGTTCGTTTTAAAGAACCGGTTCAAAATTCCAATTTAGTGATTCTTTTACGTCATCACGTGTTCCTAGCATGTGGTTCTGCCCCAACACAAATATGATTATTGTTTTAATACATTAACTGTTTTAATATAGAAAATAGAAATAGAAATTGTTGCTGCCTTTGACAATTTTTTTTTTGTCTGTCTGCATCAAGATAAGTTAGTGTAAAAAAAAAAAAAAAAAAAGTTAAAAGAGACATCATGCGCATCTAAAACCCAGTTTGGTCACGTGATAGAACATTTTATATTTTCCATAATCCAGCAATGGACAACTTAAACAGGGCAGACAATTGTCTATTAAAAACTTGATCAAGAGTGTAGTACAGTAGGCTAAGTAAACCAGATGAAACAAATATTTTTAATATTTCAGCATTATATTATATATATATATATATATATATATATATATATATATATATAATATTTATTGTATTTATTATATATGTATAAATTATAAATATTATATGTAGACATTATTATAAATTTATATAAATTATATGTGTAAATTATATAAATGCTGCAAAAAAATAAATAATATAATATATATATATATATATATATATATATATATTAGAAAAAAATAATATTGGAAATATTAATTGTTATTGTTTTAATACATTAACATATATTGTTTTAATATATAATATTAACATTATTTATATTAATACTAATAATTTAAATAATTTTAAGTCATCCAGGCTGCAGCCTTGGATGTTTGCTGAGGCCTCCTAGTGAAAATATTTTTTTTCGATTACGTTTTATTAATATGGGTGTTTACTGTAATTTCATGTGTCCTAATTACAGTCATGATTCAGTAGTTTAGAACCCAAATATAATTTGCATAACATGTTAACATGCTATTTATTAAAACCAACTCTGTTGATAAAACAATCCAGTCATGCACATATTTTCAGTATGTTTAATGTGCAACATACTGCTATTAAAGTAGTTTGCTTGATGCTCCATCGATCATCATAGTTGACTCTCAAGCAAAAATTGCAAATGCAACAGAAACAGCCACATAACCTCTCTTCTGAATTCATAACCTTTACTGGAAAGAGCGTTTTGCCCTAATTTTAAGGTCACATTTTACAGCTTTTGCACCTGTGTGTTCTTGTGGGTACCACTAGAGGTCAGTGTTGACTGAGATTGAATACATAAAACGATAGATGCAGACGTCATCTGCCAGTTGATTAACATTATTTGAGGATTTTAAACATGTTTTTTTCTTTTTCATTTCAATGTTGGAAGTCTTTTTACCCTACTGCTCCACCAAGTCTTAATTTATCCAAATGTGAGGTTAGCCTGATGTGTTTCCTGTTTAAGTATCTTATGCTCATTGTCGCTAACCAACCTGACGATACATGTTTTATTTATTGAGGTAAAAGTTAATGTGTGTTTGCTGGCCTTTAACCCTCTGGCCTTCTGTTCTGGTTTCCGACATACTTCTAGTTCCTCTGTCAGATCCCTGCTGAAACTCTCATCTGGCTGTTAGTCTGCATCAGATCTTCCTCGTTCACTCTCTGTGCTGCACCCAAAGCCAGCTTGACCTGAATGATCAGAAAGTTGTTTTTTTTTTAGTAATTGTAGCACGCACTTTACTTCAGTTAGTTGTCAAAGGAACATTTCTAATCTTGTTTGTTTAAATGTAATATTTATATTATTTTAATACAGCTTTAGCTGCGTCCGAAATCGCATAATGTTTGTGTAGGTAACTTATGCCGGGTTCCAGGCAACCCGTAACCCTTGTTTTTCCAACCTTCTACCCGTGAAAGCAAAGCCACTGGAAGGCAAGCCTGCAACCTTTAGCCAAAAAACCGTAACAACTAAAACTAACGCTCCGCCCCCGGCGGTACCCAGAGACCAGAAGCTGTTTTTTGAATGGATGTCAATGGATGAGAGGCTTTACTATGCTGAATAAACAGCTTTTGTGGGGAAATAGCTAATCATTTAATTAATCGACAGCCTGTTTGCCAATCTTCAGCATGTTTTACACTAAACAATACTTTCGTTGGGAACTATATGTAGATTTTAGCATGATAAAAATGTATTTTTTTAAGAGAAGGCAGACTAGGGAATGTTGCGACTGACGTCACTGCCATTACACGATAGGCTGAGAGGTGCCACACGTGATTAAGTTAGCCGTTGCGGTTTCTCCAATGGCAAGAGATAAAGACCCTCTTATCTCCCTATTATATACAATCTCTGGTGAAAGTGCACTGGAACAGCAGTCAAACCCGTGACTTCGTACTAGATCGATGTACTCCCAGTTATGGGTTCTGACGTCACATAGCCCGTGAAACAACAATGGCAGCCCTTACGGATGCCGTGTTTATGCAAGTGCACAGTAAAATAAAAGGTATAACAGCTTCTCTTGCCTTATGCACCGTTTTCCTCCTCTGTTTCCCTCAA
Source organism: Megalobrama amblycephala (assembly GCF_018812025.1). Lineage (NCBI taxonomy): Eukaryota > Metazoa > Chordata > Actinopteri > Cypriniformes > Xenocyprididae > Megalobrama > Megalobrama amblycephala. Next base: position 37,163,062 of record NC_063055.1, read on the forward strand.
ATAAGCAAGGAGTAAGCACCTTTGGCGAAAGAAGCAATTGTTAATGAGCATAAGCCCCGTAGGCCTACGGTCCGCCATGTTGGTTTGTGTACACTTTTATGCAGTTTGGTGTGATTTTCCTGGAACGCTACAAAGTCGTGAGTCGTGATTTAAAGTCGTGACTTAAGACGGGCACACATTTAACGACTAGCTAAAACATTCTGACTATGCTCATCAAAGGATTCAGTGACCGACAGTAGTGCAGTCTCGGATGAATGGCCACTCTTGAAACCAGACTGGTTGACGTCCAGCTGGTTATTCTGTGAGAGGAAAGATGATACCTGGTTGAAAACAACCTGTTTAAGTGTTTTTCATCACCATGTTGTCATTATCATGTGACCTACCAGTTGTGTCGCTTCACCTCCATTCACAAATCCTCTCCCGTGGTCTTATGGGATAGTAAAGTGTCCATCGAATGCACACTTCAGAATCTCACCAGAAGCAGTAGGTCATCTTGGTACTTTTTGCCGACTGTTTTTCGAATACTATGTATTCGGACATACTACTCTGTTAGTGTACTGTATTTTTCACATACTGTATACTAGGGAAGTATTTGATTTTGGATGCAGTGTTAATGTTTTCGAATACTTTAGATTCGAACTTCTACTCAGTTGGTGTACTGTTTTTTTGCATACTATATACTATAGGGAAGTATTCATTTCAGACGCAGTGTTTATTTCAGTTAACAAAAACAATTTTTATGAAAATTGTAATAATTAACACTGGTCCAAAGTGTAATGTATTGTGTGCCCCATACTTTGCCATAAAATGATTTTGTTCGTGCTGCATGGCTAACAGCTATAGCTACACACTGTTGGAGAGACTCAATAAGAATGAAGATGCGTTTATGAATTATCCAGACTGCAAGCGTTTAAAAATGAAAACAATGACATGGCTTTGGTCTCAGTAAGAAACTTTAACCACATTTAACAGTACATTAGCAACATGCTAACGAAACATTTAGAAAGACAATTTACAAAAATATCACTAAATATATCATGTATCATGAACAGTTATTATCGATCCATCTGCCATTTTCGCTATTGTCCTTGCTTGCTTCACAATACCTGCAGAACGTCTGATGATTTGGCTGTGCAGCTCCACGACACTAATACTGCCTTGAACATGGGCTGGAATATGCAATTGTTGGTGATGTAAATAATAATGATCCTGACTGTTACGTAACAGTCAATGTTATGTTGGGATTTGCCCTTTTTTCGTAGTCTTTTGCATGGACGAGATTTACATAGAGGAAACAATGGCTCACTGTATGTCATTTCCCGGTACAGAACTCCTATTATTCAACTATGCCGAGGTAAATTCAATTTTCAATTCTATGTTGACACCTTGTAGTAAACATAAAATAAACATAACATGAATAGAAAATAAAAGGTATCATAAACTATTTATTTTGACCACTTGAGGTGGACAAACAACATTTTTATTTTCAAGGTTTTAAAAAAGTGAAATTTTAGGAGTTTCAAGCACTATTTTGTGAATCATGAAAAGTGCTGCTAATGTATGAATATTCTACTGTTTCACATGACACTTGGTTAAGCCCAGAGATCCAGCTGTTTTTCTCAATGTCACGAATTGTGCTGCTATGGAGTTTTTTCTCTTTGTTTGAAGATTGTTGTTGTCAAGGTACATATATTAAAGTTTTCAGTGGCTTCTAAGAGCAGTCTAGATCAGTTACTCCGACTTGGCAAACAAGTTCCTTTGGGGATATGTGAGGCCCTTAGAGCAAACATCTCAGAAATAGGCACATTTTACGTCAATGATGACGCTGGGAATCCAGACAGGCTCGTGTCCATGGTGATGGCAAGCAGTTCTATGAACCTACTTTAACTTTTTTTAATAAAAAAACATATTTTTATAACATGCTTAAAATTCATTGTCCACATTCTGAATTAAGAACATTGATACTTTACATTTGTTTCAACTGTTTTTCATGACATGTGACGACCTCAACATACTACCTTCTAATTAAGCAGGCATTTTCAGACTTAAGGTCCGTTCACACCAAGAACGATTACTGTGAAGATAACAATAATGATATTGTTCTGTTTATTCTAAGTGCGCACTGTATTTTTGTCGCCTGCCTCTTTAAATGCTCGAGCTCTTTAAAGCAGGACGGATTCTTATTGGCTGTCGATGTTTTTATTGTTCATCAGCTGAAAAAAAAATCGTTTTGAAAGTGATTCCAACAATAATGTTTCTCTTTGTCGTTATCTTTATAGTTCAGGTGTGGACTCTGCTATTATTTTATATTTAGAATGTTTTTTAGAACTATATCTTTATCATTATAGTTATTGTCCTTATGGCCTTTAGTGTGGTTGTGATTTGGGCTTTAGTGATCCTCTAAACTGCATAAAGACATGATCGAGGGCTATATGCATATGGATATATGGAGGAAGAGCTTGGCAGAGGAGAGTGTGGAATTTGAAAGCAGACTGTGATGTTTGTATTGCAAAGCCAAGAGAGTGAGCTGAGACCTCAACCAACAGTCACTCTCTCTCTCCGTCTCTTTGTCTCTTTCTCTCAGATACAGTATGCAAGTTTAAAGGGATGGTCCAAAAATAAAAGTCCTGTCATTATTAGTTTAAAAGTTGTGCTGAAAAAAATGTTCACATTGCTGTATTTTTCAAACAACGAAAGCAAGAACAAATGTAGTGCTAAATATAGTAAAATGCCTGTGAAATGTGACTGTACCTTTAGGAACATGATTTGATTTCAGCAACATTCAGCCACGCAAGAAAACATGCAATCTCCCTGATGGAATACGTGATCAAAAGGGAAGTTGTCTTTCACTATTGATAATGTTGTTAAATAGAGACAAAAACATGTTACGCTCATTAAGTAGCCTAACTTGTAGGCAGTGTATCCTACTCTTGGACTTCATTATTGAAACACAAAATAATAAAGTCTCAAGCACCAAAAGCAGCACAAGTTCTCTCCTTCTCTTTAATTAAAAAATATGCATTTTCATTTATTCATACATGGTTGCAACAAAATTTAGTTCAAACTTTTAAGTGCCATTGTTTAAAAATGCTTTATTGGCTGTTATTCTTTTATGCCATCTATGTACAAACCCGATTCCAAAAAAGTTGGGACACGGTACAAATTGTGAATAAAAAAGGAATGCAATCATTTACAAATCTCATAAACTTATATTTTATTCACAATAGAATATAGATAACATATCACATGTTGAAAGTGAGACATTTTGAAATGTCATGCCAAATATTGGCTCATTTTGGATTTCATGAGAGCTACACATTCCAAAAAAGTTGGGACAGGTAGCAATAAGAGGCCGGAAAAGTTAAATGTACATATAAGGAACAGCTGGAGAGCCAATTTGCAACTTATTAGGTCAATTGGCAACATGATTGGGTATAAAAAGAGCCTCTCAAAGTGGCAGTGTCTCTCAGAAGTCAAGATGGGCAGAGGATCACCAATTCCCCCAATGCTGTGGTGAAAAATAGTGGAGCAATATCAGAAAGGAGTTTCTCAGAGAAAAATTGCAAAGAGTTTGAAGTTATCATCATCTACAGTGCATAATATCATCCAAAGATTCAGAGAATCTGGAACAATCTCTGTGCGTAAGGGTCAAGGCCAGAAAACCATACTGGATGCCCGTGATCTTCGGGCTCTTAGACGGCACTGCATCACATACAGGAATGCTACTGTAATGGAAATCACAACATGGGCTCAGGAATACTTCCAGAAAACATTGTCGGTGAACACAATCCACCGTGCCATTCGCCGTTGCCGGCTAAAACTCTACAGCTCAAAAAAGAAGCCATATCTAAACATGATCCAGAAGTGCAGGCGTTTTCTCTGGGCCAAGGCTCAGTTAAAATGGACTGTGGCAAAGTGGAAAACTTCTGTGGTCAGACGAATCAAAATTTGAAGTTCTTTTTGGAAAACTGGGACGCCATGTCATCCGGACTAAAGAGGACAAGGACAACCCAAGTTGTTATCGGCGCTCAGTTCAGAAGCCTGCATCTCTGATGGTATGGGGTTGCATGAGTGCGTGTGGCATGGGCAGCTTACACATCTGGAAAGGCACCATCAATGCTGAAAGGTATATCCAAGTTCTAGAACAACATATGCTCCCATCCAGACGTCGTCTCTTTCAGGGAAGACCTTGCATTTTCCAACATGACAATGCCAGACCACATACTGCATCAATTACAACATCATGGCTGCGTAAAAGGATCCGGGTACTGAAATGGCCAGCCTGCAGTCCAGATCTTTCACCCATTGAAAACATTTGCCGCATCATAAAGAGGAAGATGCGACAAAGAAGACCTAAGACAGTTGAGCAACTAGAAGCCTGTATTAGACAAGAATGGGACAACATTCCTATTCCTAAACTTGAGCAACTTGTCTCCTCAGTCCCCAGACGTTTGCAGACTGTTATAAAACGAAGAGGGGATGCCACACAGTGGTAAACATGGCCTTGTCCCAACTTTTTTGAGATGTGATGATGCCATGAAATTTAAAATCAACTTATTTTTCCCTTAAAATGATACATTTTCTCAGTTTAAACATTTGATATGTCATTTATGTTGTATTCTGAATAAAATATTGACATTTGAAACTTCCACATCATTGCATTCTGTTTTTATTCACAATTTGTACAGCGTCCCAACTTTTTTGGAATCCGGTTTGTAGTATGTAGGCCTATCTTACTAACTATTTTTTTTTGGTATAAAGTTTATGGTTTTGAATAGAGGTTGATGTTTAATATCCATTGGTGTAGCTATATAGAAAATGGGTAAAATTCAGCAATTTGAACACGAAGCCACATTATAACTATTGGATTGAACCATATTATAGGGCCTTTAAAATGAAGATTACAAAATAAAAGTTTGTTAAGAATGAGAATATAGACGGATATTGATATATCTTTAATACTTTTAGAATTACAGGCACACAAACTTTTGGAAAAATACTATTTATGGCACTCAGACAGGAATGTTCAGTTGTGTTGAGATACATTTCTAGTTTCAACATTATTTGTTCTTCAGAAAAATGTGCGACCTTTGAAAATATGTACCAATTTACTCATGGTAGCGCAGAAAAGTTTCTTAAGAATTAGAATCTAAAAGGACTTTAAGATATCTGTAATATGAGTTACAGAAATGCAAGAAGTGCTTTTTGCCATTTTTTGAACTGTTGGCATATAATGCAACAAAGATTGCTAACGTCAACAGATTTAACTAACAGGCCAACCAATTTTACCCCCTGTAATCCGACTGCAAATCTCAGCTGAAATTTGGTTGATTTTGACAAGAAATTACCCAAATGTGCAGATACTGAAATGACATACACTGTGTGGTACAGTACAAATATTTTGAGTGTCCCTTATTCTCCTATAAAGATTGTCCCTTATTTTCCTTTCCAGAAGTTGGCAACCCTAGTTACAGACAAGCATTTTTCCTGAAAATGTTTTATTTTTTGTGACACAAACTGATCAGCAAAGTAATGTATATTCATCATCTTAACTATACAAATAGTCCTTCACTCCTATACAAGAGAGCGTCAAGAATTTAAAGTATGCCCCGAAAAATGAAGCAGTCTCAAAGAGTCACTCCACCTATAGTGAAGCCTGTACACTGTACAAAAGACAAAGCAAGTCTCCACTGTACTAAAACAGTCTCCATCATTGCTTTCTTCCACACATAAACTTGTTAAAATTGCAAAAGACATCTGTATACAGAGTAAAAACTCTGCACTATAAAGAATGGACAGAAAATATATTAGTTTAAAAGCAAACATTATTAAAAATCTGTAACACAGTCTCACCTCCCTCAATACTAGTGCATTTTCTTAACCTTCGAATGACGGAAAGTCATTCATCTGAAGCCAAATATATTCACTTATCCTTCGAGATTCAATAAAACACTTCAAAGCTAAAAATATCAGAATAAATAAAAGCAGAAGTGAACACATGGGCAAACAGGTGCATAAGAGGAGGGCAAATCTGTCAAGAAATGTGACCTGGACATATTTTCATGAGTTTCACACCAGAACAGGGCCAAAGCAAAAGAGAAACACATAAAGTGCAATAACTATACAAATCGGCAGTGACATGGAGCACTGAAATGCGGCGGCTGACAGAGGAGAAGTTTACTATTCTACAGTTCAGGTAACATCCCTGAGAACGGGTGTAAAAAAAAGTGATTTTTAGCCATTATGCAATGATGGCGCGTTGAATGTAGGAGTGTGCGTTCAGTGAGAGAAGGTGTGTATGTCGTTGTGAAGGCTGACGATGGGTGAGGAAAGCTCCCTCTGAAGCCTGCAGAAGCTTTTGCTGCACCGGCAGCGCTGGATCCACATGACATTTCGTGTGATGTTCTCGCCATCCGGGCAGCGGAATCGCAGACGCAACGTGCGGGATGCGGACGGCTGACAGCACCTGCCATCCACACACGAGCCACACGTACGAGGCCGGTAGCGGCGAGCCGTAGAGCAGCCGGCGAACGTTATCTGCTCTGGTTCCCGAGACCTCACTGTCTGTCCACACTTCTTTCCTTTCTAAATGACATAACAAAGCAACAAGAAACAATTGATTAGAGTAATAATACCTTCATTCCAAGGTATTATTGTAATCATCTTTGATTAAAGGTGCAATACGTAAGATTTCTGTCCGCTAGAGGCCTATTCAAAACAAAGGCGTAGCTTGATGACGGCAAGTTTGAGCGCAGAATCATGGGACATGTGGTCTTCACCTCACAGCCGGTGGAAACAATCGGGATTGGACTATAATATTAATATTGAACCACTGTACTCACATGAACTGATTTAAATATGTTTTTAGTACCTTTATGGATCTTAAGAGGAAGTACCATTGCTGTCTATAGAGGCCTCACTGAGCCATCAGATTTAATCAAAATATCTTAATTTGTGTTCTGAAGATGAACGAAGGTCTTACGGGTGTAGAACGACATAAGGGTGAGTAATTAATGACATTATTTTCATTTTTGGGTGAACTAATCCTTTAATAGACTAATTTCCTCAACTTCTGCAGTTATTTTTCTCTAGTTCACTGCTTAGCATAGTTCACTAATTTCCCAGTCCTCTTGAATGTTGAATTGATATAATCAAGTGGGTTGATATAATCCCTCTAAATTTGTGAAACATCTTGCAATTGACCATGCTTGAGTCACACACAGACTTCAATGTTAAAACAATGGCAGCTATACAAAGTCAAGAGAAAATCTAAAGTAAATGATCAAGTACTCTCTACAGATCTTTTTAGTTACTCTAGTGTAAGTGAACTATACTAACTAAGCATTTGTCAGTACAACATACAATTCATATTTCACTTAGTTTTTAAAGGCAATCAGTTTCCATGCTTTTTTTTAAATTTTTTATTAAGTCTAACTAATTATTCACTCACTCGTTTTCATTCACTCCTTCGAGTGAACTATATTAGTGGAGTAATGTAGGGAATAGTGAATGAGGGTATAGGGGTTATTTTGAACACAGCCACTGTTTCAATCTGGAGCGGAGTGATTACAGTGTGCTTTTTGTAGAAATTGCTTCAAATCCACTCAAAACTCTGATCCACTCCATGCCTTGTGACATGCAAAGCTTGAGTTTTTGGCTTCTTCTGGAATCATTTAAATTTGGAGAAATAAATGAACTAACTGGACAAATTTTGTCTGAAACATAAGCTACTCAAAATTAAAGATAAGGCAGGAAATGTTTTTCATAAACACTTCTTGGTTGAAACTCTCTTCACATCCTGATAGCAATCAATAATAGAAGTGGTCTAAATATATGTACATAAAAAAAAAAAAAAAACATATATCTTCTGTGGAAGTTTTAGGACCAAAGTATATGGATATATATGTATAGATGAATGTATATTATGTGTACACATTACATATATCTCACCTTCATAGCTGGAGAGATGTCACATTCTCGGATCTGGCAAAGGCGTGTCTCTCTAACCAGCCGGCACTGTGCATTACTATTGGTCACTCGACTCGAGATGCCAAACCCACAGGAAGCAGAACATTCTGACCAGTCGGTGGTCTGTGGGAAGCATTTGGATGTTGGGACGGGAACCAGAGACACCGGCACAGATGACCACTCTACAGGGTTAATGAGAAAAGAAAGCCATAAAGAACACATTTCACCTTTGTGGTTGCTAAATTAGTTTAAATGTTGCTAAAGTGTTCAGAGTGGCACTTTTGGCCACACTGCTAGGGCATTATGGGTGGTTACTAGGGGGTTCTGGGTGGCTGCTAGGCACTCGCATAGTTAAAAGAAGCCAACCCAAGTCTCTGTGAAATTCTGCTCAGATATGTTTTAGGTAAACATACATAGTTTAGTCATGAAACTCTTCAGAGCAGCTGATTGGCTCTCCTGAAGCCAGCTGCTTTGGCCAATCAATCTTTTTGCTCCATCTACTTAACCTATTTATTTTCGTCCTGAACTGGCTCAACTTAGTGCAGTGCACCATGGGAATTTTCCTAGCCCCTCACCTTCCCCAGCACCACCTGCCTAGATCTGCTATAGGGTTTTTTTCAGTGTGAACACACTATTCATATACTGCATATGAACATGGGATGCACCTAATCAATTAAATGCTGTTTAATTCTATTCTGAGAGTTGTCATGATTGAACTTAACATGACTGATTATAAACAATCTTATCTGAACACTGTTCAAACTTCTTCCATAAAAAACTTTAAAAGTAAACATGCATAGAGAAGTTATTAATTTTGTTAAAGTACTTTAAAATAAAAATGGTAAAATTATTTATTCAGCTTTCAGATGATGTATAATCTCAATTTAAAAAAATTGACCCTTATGACTGGTTTTGTGATCCAGGGTCACATATTATTTATAATATATAATAATTTTTTATTTTTCCATTATTAAATGTTACTTGAATTTATTCTCAGGGATCCCAATAATGAAAAGAATAAAATAAATCTCAAGAGAACATGAGGGTTATGAACCAGGGCTATGAACCAGGGCATCCCCGCTGCCACCAAGGAGGACTAGCTAAATTTAGCGAAGCCAAACCTGGCCTGGCCAAACTTGTCTGATATACAGAATCTCCAAGCGCAAACTCCAAAGAGGAGAGCAGGAAAGAGCGACTGCGAAAAGGCAGTAAGCAACTCAGACCCACACGCAGAGATGGGCATCCCGGAGAGCGGAACTCAGCTGAACGCTATAAACCCTCGTATGAGGGGAGTACAACCACTCATCCTAGGATCTACTCAGCCGCTAACAAGGTGCTGAGGAGGCTGTGCGCTAAGAACCCCTGACCCAGGGGAGCACAAACCAGCCTAGGGGCCGGTCTAACGGGAGACTTCACAGAAGTCTACAACCAATAACCAGCTTAGGGAGCTAAGAACAATTACGCAGTTAACCCCGAAGGGAAGTACGAAGCTCATCCTAACAGACAGACCGCACTGTGGGCACATAGTCATGGAGGCCGGGAAAAAGGGCCTACAACATAACCAGAGTTCACCAGAAAGAACTAGAAACTTAATGTAGGCGGTGGTAACCCAGGATGGCCTGTAAGGCCAAAAACCCGTAGCATATCAAGGTGGAGCATAACCACCAAGAAATAGCAGCTGTGCGTGCCCACGAGACAGCCTGTCCAACACAATCCAACGAACAGTGCACTCGGTGAAGTACCATTCTACTCTTTAAGCAAGAGGAGTACAACATACGCCATCATGCGCTAAGGAAGGCCCCATGGGCCTATAACCTCGGCAGACACGTGGCATCAGCTCGTGGCAGTGTTATCAAGGTTCAGGCTAAACAGACCGACTACAAAGGAGGTCATTAGTCAACCAGAGCCCCGGCCAGCCAGCGACACAAATCCCTTTGCTGTCAAAGGAAAACCTAGAAGGTAAATGTCAGCATGCTCCACAGGAGGCCCTTAAGGCCTACCCTTCACACGCGGCATCAGCCAGCGGCCACTAAAGTTCTAGGAGCAGAATAGAATCCAGAATCAGACAGGGTAAATATTTAGCTCGTCTAGAGCTAAAGGAAATAAATGCACCAAAATACTCAGTAAAACACTTTTTACTCTCTAAGCGAGAGGAGTACCACGCTAAACTCCGACATGCTAGCAAAGGAAGGCCTGTAAGAGGCCTATGACCTTATAAAACACGCGGCGATAGCTAGTGCAATTAAAACTCACCCATAGGGGAGAGACATATAGAAACCCATACAAGCTGTGCCAACATGCTAGGTTTAACACCTGAAAGGAGGCCCCAATGGGGGCCAACGACTTCCATAAACACCTGGCAACAACAGGGTAACGCATGACTCAATCATGTAATGATATCAGTACATGACCAGCCCAGCTGGGCCAACAGGAAGCTACAAGAGAGGCCTGGAAAGGCCTTCTACTTAAAGAACCATGTGGCACCAGCCCGTGGCCATAACAGGGCCCTAGCTCAAGGAAGGGCCAGTTATAACCTTAAATGACAAATTTGAGGGAACTAGCTACACAACCTGAGCCTAGGCGCACACATTCCAACAGGCAATGTTAACTATGCTGAAAGCGTGAGCGAACCGGAAATCGTAGACCAACAGTGCTGTATCAAAAACAAGCTGCATAACAGAGAGGCTATAACAAATAGCCAACAATCAAACAGCAATGAAACCCAGCTGCTGCGGTACAAATGACCGGGAGAGGTCGGGCAAACGCTATTCCCTACACTCACCCTGAGTGTGCAATCCAGCAGGTGATGCACTCAGTGAAACACAAGCCCTAACCGGGGAGTACAACAAAAACACTGTATTCATAGATAGAGGCTAAACAAAGCCTGCTATCACAGAAACTGGTGTAACCTGTGGCAGCATAAATAAGCTCACATAACACGCCTGCATTTAACACATGAAGGGGAAATCTGGGCAAAAGACGGCCAGCAACTCCCTCAGGAGGAGGCCAGAACTAGGAACTATACACCCGCAGGGGGATAGTCATAACAGGGGTGATGTAAACAAACAAACACCTAACCTAGTTCTAGCCTAGCCGCTAGCTAAGGCCTATATGAGACCAAGCTACACTCGGGCTTTATATTCCCAGAAACACGGAGAAGTAAAGCAGCGCGAGCGACAGCATTAGGTGGCCGAAAAACCGGCCAACACACAAATAACTGAAATAGCGAAAGCTAGTTCTAGCCATACACAGTATCAGCCGAGAAGCTACACAAATGCAGAAGGCTAAACAGCAAAACAGCCAGCCTATCATACAGTTATTTGCCCAAATAACCCCTTAAGAACGAGAACAATGACAACTATATGCACGGGTAGCTATACAGGAAAAGCAAGGTCTATATTAGAAATAAAGATGGACCTGGCTTACCTCCTGCGGCTCGTAGAACGCAGATTCCCCCTCGTTTCGTCACACGGAAGGAAAAATCCAAAGTTCTTTAAGCCCAAAAGCACTTTCACTATCAAGCCAGACGGTGGGCCGTCAGAAATATATTCATCATAAGCCCACATCATCAGCCTGACTGTAAAGCCCGTAGCATATAGATGTCGAGAATGCTACCTGGAAGTGAAGGAAGAGCGAGGGCGAGCAAAAAGCCCTCGCAAGAGAGGGGATCAATTACCGGCGCTTCTGGCGCTGATCCTCGATCACCTCCCTCAGATCTTGCTTCTTCCTTCTCGCATCTCGCCGTCTCTGCGACTTGCTCCGAGGAGGAGGAGGCGCACGAGCGGCGACACTATCCCTCTGGGCCTGCCTCTGAGCCTCGGCTCGAGACGGCCCGGGACCTCCCGGCTGTCTGGGCCCAGAGCTGGATCTGAGCGGGATGCAAGATCTAAATGCTGCGGAGCGCGTCTTCGCCTCCCTGTACTTCTCAACCACTGCCTGCACGGAGGTGCCAAAAAGCTCAGTAGGCGAAACCGGGGCATCGAGGAGAAAACTTTTCTCTTTCTCCCCGATGTCCGCACAGTTAAGCCACAGATGCCGCTCTGTGGCCACCATGCCCGCCATAGATCGACCGATCGAGGCGGCAATTTGTTTGGTGGCCCTCAGAGTGAGATCCGTGGTTCGGCGCAACTCTGTGACCGCCTCAGCGGAAAGACCTTGGCCCTGAGCATGGGTATGTGTCAGTGCACTCCCTGTAGCGAGATAGTTCGCAAACGTCTTGTCTACAGGAGGCATCGACACATACCCATGCTGGCCCAACCCCTCAACATCAGCAAAGTTAGCTCGCTGATACTGATGAATTCGGGCCGAGAATGGGTTCTTCCATGCCCTCTCGATCTCAGAATGGAGATCGGGAAGGAATGGAAGGCTCGCCGGAGTTACCGGGTTATGGGTAGAAAGAAACCGATCGTCTAACCTGCCGTGAGCGGGTTCCCTTCTCACGCGCTCCCAGGGCAGCTGCAGTCTGCTCGAGGCGCGTTCCATAACCTCAAGTAACTCTGAGAACGCCGCGCAGGGCGGCCTAGCGGGAGCCGCGAGCTCACTCGCTTCTCCCGCCTTGGCCATCTCCTGCTCTCTGGGGCTTCGAGCCAAGAGAGCACTCGCTCCTGGGTCTGAGGATGTCAAGGACAGAACATCATCGTCATCCCCCAGAAGCGCGTCCTCGTCAGTCGCTTCGGCATGAGAAAGATTAACACCTCTCTCAAATTCCTCAGCGAGCTCCACCTGCGAGCCCCATGATTTCAGCCGCCGTTCTGCTTCACCACGAGCGGGGCCGGAACCACCAGGCAACGGTGATGATACCTCTCCCCTCGAGAAGAGGGCCAAACGAGAACGGAGCGTTTTCATGGAGAAACGCTCACAGTTAACACAGACAGCACCCTCAAGTACTGTCCGTGCGTGCTCCTCGCCCAGACAAATAACGCACAAGTTGTGTGTGTCCTTCGGTGTCAGAAACCTGGGACAAGGATCAGCACACTTCCTGAATGATTTCTCAGACATTTTGGAATAGCGTGAGATTGGCACAAACAAAACAGTCGCGAAAATACAAAAGGATGCCGGCTGTTTCCCCAGGCGCTCCCTTTATACGTCACGGTTCGTGCAGGTTGACGTGATAGGCTGTCGCCGGCCAATAGGATTGGAGTGTTGTGATTTTTGGCATTTCGAACACGGGTCACGGGGGATGTTCCCCATAGCGCAGTCAGCACAGAGTTGAAGTTGAAGGGAACAATACCTTGAAAGGAGCCCCTTCTGGACGGGAAGCTGTCGGGGCTCTGCAGGAGTTTGCTGATGTGGTTGGACGGGGTGTGTTGAGGACGGGGGTCCGGCGGCTCTTCACTGATGCTGTTATCATGGTCGCACAGCCACTCCTCGCAGCAGCGGCCCGGCAGCGTCTCCAGGCGAGGGTTGGTGCAGTGTGTGCTGGGCAGAGGGATGTTGTGTGGGCACAGAGGCATGCAGCCCACCACACCGTCCATACAGCTGCACTGGTGTTGACAGCTGGGCTGGAAATCCTCTCCGTGCTGATACACTCGCCCACCAAACTCACACGGACGCCCCTGAGCGTCAGCTGACAGACACATAACAGCATTCATGAGTTCAGTCATTCAGTCAAGAGCCTCTGATGGAGCTTTGATATGCATATTATTTAATATCATAAAATTATAACCTAATCACTTTTGGGTTTATTTTAAGGTGTCTTTGTTACAGTGTAACTATACATTTTAAGTACTGACTAATAGTGATAAACTACTTACTATAGGGTTATGGTTAGGATTAGGTTTGTTGTAGGGTTAGTTGCATGTAATCATGCATAATTTATAGCTATTACTACATGTAACGTGTAACAAGGTTACCATTTAGTGTTAGTTGCTTTTAATTATGCAATTACTGTTATTACTAGAGTAAATACATGTAAAAAACACACATTCAAATAAAGCACTTAAAAAACAAAACTAGCAATGTCCTGTGTATTATCTTCTTTGTTCAAATTGCAGTGAAAGTGAAAATGCCCTGATTTTAACATATTTTACACATTTATTATAAATGTATAGAGTTTATTATATTATATTAAATTTATATAATATTCTATAACATATTTCAATATAATTACTTTAGGAGAAGTGTGATTACCCTTTCTACATGTAACTATAAGTTACAAATAAATATACAAATAAAAAAAATGGTTTCTTATTTAAAATTAATGTTTTTTTAATTCATTAAGTTTTTAATGTTCAACTGGCAAATACATACATATATATATATATATATATATATATATGTGTGTGTGTGTGTGTGTGTGTGTGTATATATATATATATATATATAAGATTATATATTTAAATAATAATAATAAACAGTTCTTCTATGATGACTGACATAATGGAAATGACTTCAGTATTGGGGACAGCAATTCTTTACTATTTATTAATATGTATTACAATAAAAAAAAAACACCAAATTATTATTATTATTATTATTTACATTCTTAGGGCAAATTACAGTGAAAGGGAAAACTGCCTTAAATTTGAACATAGTTTATATATATATATATATATATATATATATATAAAAAGCTTATAGTTTATTAAGTTAATCTAATATTATACAACATATTTCATAATTTCTCAATTTATTATAGAGAAGTTACCCTATACCCATTCTACTTTGAAAAAAAAAAAAGGGAGAAGTAAATAAATTTATTTAAACTTTATAAATTTAAAGTTGTCCATTAAAACTATGTTTTTTAATCATAAAAATAATCATAGGGAACAGAAAAGTCCCCCCAACTGAAGAATCACCCATTCACAGCCATTATTCTTACAGCAGTCTCAGAGCTGCCATGTGTTGTTCTCACCTCTACAGAGTCCCCGGCGAGGGTCTCCTCCGGCCCCCAGGTGGCAGCGCAGGCCCTTGATGTGGTCACAGGGTCGGTCAGGGCCGCAGTCTTGGTTAAACTGTTGGGCGCACACCTTACAGCAGCCGCACTCATCCAACACCCAGCTCACTCCGAGCGGGCAGGAGGGCGCAGACGGGGGACACGAGCACGGACGGGAACAGCTCCGGGCCGCCTGCGGGAACGGCGCGAGAGATCAGAGAACAGGCTTTTACTTAGTGACTCATGACAGTAGGAGTCGTCAGGCCAATGTTTTTGTAAGTTTGCATGACTTGGTTAGGCTGTGTTTATAAAATACACTCACTTAGGTGTCTGTGTTTGAAATGTGACTGTAGAATTGAATCATAAATAAACACTGTAAGATAAACTGTGCCTTTGTTACCATTAGGAGTTATTTCTGCCTGATGTGATTTACATAGAAATATTTCATCATGCAGCCTAAAGTCAAAAGGTCGTGCTTATACTTTAAAAAGTATAAAATTAAAAATAAATGTATTTATTTTTTAATAATGTTTTTGAAAGAAGTCGCTTATGCTCACCAAGGCTGCATTTATTTGATTAAAAATGCATAAAAAATTGTGAAATATTATTACAATTAAAAATAGCTCTTTTCTATGCGAATATATAGTAAAGTGTAATTTATTTCTGTGATCAAAGCTGAATTTTCAGCATCATTACTCCAGTCCTCAGTGTCACATGATCCTTCAGAAGTCATTCTAATATGATGATTTGATACTTAATATGGTAAATATTTTTGTGGAAACTGTGATACATTTTTGTTTTCAGGATTCTTTGATGAATAGAAAGTTCAAAAGAACAGCATTTATTTGAAATGGTAATATTTTGTATGAATAGAAATGTCTGTACTGTCACTTTTGATCTATTTAATGCATCTTTGCTGAATAAAAGTATTATTTTCTTGTCTTTCTGACTCCAAACTTTTGAATGACGCTTATATACACTTATATAAAAATAAATAGAATCACATAAAATGTAGCTGTTACCACATGATATCTTAATATGTCAGTTTGCCTCATTAACACACTCTATTGGTTTTTTAGAATAAAGTAGATAGAATGACACAGGAAAAATGAAATGCTGAAATGAAAGAAATATTTTTATGCTCAATAAAGAGAAATGAATGAGCATTAGGACATATCAGAGTACAAAAACAATAATGGACTGTTTGTAATTTCCCAAAGATAATTTTTTGTCCCACATGACACAACCATCAAAGATGAACAGATTTCTTCTGCAATATCTGTGAATGTACATGTGTGCAACATACAGGATCAAACTGACTCACCTCTCCTTCAGATGAGCATAAAACCAACAACAAGACAATGCAAATAACTGTCCAGGTCCTTTGATTTCTTCCAGAACACATTTCCAAGCTTTCCTAAAAATGAATATCAAAATAAAAGTAAAAAATCCACAATGCAAAAAGCAGGTTTATCCACTTTCTAATGCACTCCAAAGATCTCAGAGGGTGTCTTCCAGCTTGTCTATTTTTTTAAGTAAGCGATTCAAAGCTAGTGCAGTTACAGAGCGCTTCAGTCGGACTAGTTACTGTACTAAAGGTACAGCAAGACTCAAACTCCGATGCCTTGTCAGTGTTACAGAGCATTTCCAAAGAAGCAGGACACCTTATAGAGAGAGAGAGAGAGAGAGAGAGAGCAGCTGGTCTCTGACATCATCAGTGTGGATCAGAGCAGTGGGAGTGTGTCTTCACAATGAGGGGGTCCCTTATTTGTGTTGCTGGACCTCTAGGGACCAGGGTGTGAATGCAAAACTGCAAAATGAGACCGCAAGTCTCAGTAGTGTGGATTACAAATGACAGTGAAATGAAACAAAACCACTAAGACATTTAATACAGAGCTAACAAACACATTCATGTAGGGTGTTCACCTGACCACACAATTTAATTGGCCGCTTGTTATGTGTTACGAAAGTCGCACTGGAGCGCATAAAAAACAATGTTATAAAAGTGGAACAATTGAGAAGGGAACTCCAAGCGCTTTCCGTTTGGATGGGAAGTCCTGATGCAGATGCGAAGGAAAATCCCCATAAACAACTCAGCTTACACACTTGTACTCGAACACTTTCTACTACCCTCGCACACCTCGCATGCTTCCTGTTGCACTTTCTCACTCCCTCCAACTGTTTCCTCCTCGTTCTGGAAACTCCGGCCGTTCACACAGGTTCCCGTGTTTTTGTAGGAAAAACGAAACATTCTCATTGTCATCTTGTAAGGACATGAAAAGTGTTTTGTATTCAGTGGCAGGAAGAGCTCTCCACTGGGCCTCAGGTTTGTGTTATGAAACCCAGGAAGAGAAACATGGGAAGGGAGAAAGATCTCCAGAGATTGCTTTCATAGAATTCATATAACAGCCTTAGAACTTTCAGGCCGTCACTTCTGCACCATTTCTGCAGATATTTTTATTTTATTTCAAATCTGAAACAATATGATTGATTAATAATAATATGCAGTGTAAAAAAACAAAAACAAATCAAAGTTAAAGTAAAAAGCCATCAGCTGTGGTTGCCAGAACTTTTTTAGGTTTTATGGATTTACCTTAAATTTACAGTAAAAACTATTTCATTAACTGATATAATGTTAACATAATAACAGGTTACAATTTATTTCTAAAGTCCACTTCAGACATTCTACTCACTAAGTAACTTTGCAACTACATGTCAACTAACTCTCATTAGAGTATTAGTAGACTGTTAGGTTAGGGTTAGTAGATTAAACTGACATGAAGTAGCAAAGTTATTTATAGTCAGTTGAATGTCTGTTGGGAGCATCAAAATAAAGTGTTTGCAGATATTAAGCAGACAGTCTACTAATACTCTAATATACAGTGGCCAATAGAGCAACATGCTGCAACTGAAGAAAACACATACAAATAGAAAAAACACCAGCAAATTAAGAAAATATCTTCATCAGTTTGACAACACATGTGCTGCAAATACTCACAACACAACCAAATACAGAAAAGCACCACAAATACAGAAACACGCTGCAAATACTCACAACGCAACCAAATACAGAAATGTACTGCAAATACAGAAACGTTGCAAATACTCACAACGCAACTGTCACGATTCATGGGTTCACTTACTCGCCCTCGTGTGGTTGTGGTGTGTGTTGCATGGTTACTGATTGTGTGGGTGTCACCCACCTGATTGATTGTGATGTGCTGCCAGCCGTGTCTTGTTCTGTGTGTGCTTTATCTTGTGCGTGTCTACATGGCGTCTTTGTCAGTTCGTTGCAGGCTGTCCCGCTGTCGTGTTCTGTGTTTCACTTCCTGTTATCCTGGGGTTCTGGACCTTCGTCTTGTGCCCGCGTCTGGGTTGGATTATTCCTTGGCTTCTGATACCTGTTGCAGCCCTGCGCCACCCGGTTCATCTGCTTCAACACACCACCGCGTCAGCTCGTCTTTGTGACTGCAACGACTGCCCTTTTGGAGTGAAGTTATTGTACAGCGTATTCTGTCAATAAATCCTGTTTTACTTGCACTTGGATCCTCTCTCTGTGTTCATTTCCCGACAGCAACCAAATACAGAAATGTACTGCAAATACAGAAACACGCTGCAAATACTCACAACACAGCCAAATACAGAAACGCACTGCAAATTCTCACAACGCAACCAAATACAGAAATGTACTGCAAATACAGAAACACGCTGCAAATACTCACAACGAAGCCAAATACAGAAACGCACTGCAAATTCTCACAACGCAACCAAATACAGAAATGTACTGCAAATACAGAAACACGCTGCAAATACTCACAACGCAGCCAAATACAGAAACGCACTGCAAATACTCACAACGCAACCAAATACAGAAATGTACTGCAAATACAGAAACACGCTGCAAATACTCACAACGCAGCCAAATACAGAAACGCACTGCAAATACTCACAACGCAACCAAATACAGAAACGCACTGCAAATAAAGAAACACGCTGCAAATACTCACAACGCAACCAAATACAGAAATGTACTGCAAATAAAGAAACATACTGCAAATACTCACAACGCAACCAAATACAGAAACGCGCTGCAAATACTCACAACGCAGCCAAATACAGAAACGCAGTGCAAATAAAGAAACATACTGCAAATACTCACAATGCAACCAAATACAGAAAAACGCTGCAAATACAGAATCATGCTGCAAATACTCACAACGCAACCAAATACAGAAATGTACTGCAAATAAAGAAACATACTGCAAATACTCACAACGCAACCAAATACAGAAACGCGCTGCAAATACTCACAACGCAGCCAAATACAGAAACGCAGTGCAAATAAAGAAACATACTGCAAATACTCACAATGCAACCAAATACAGAAAAACGCTGCAAATACAGAATCATGCTGCAAATATTCACAACGCAACCAAATACAGAAATGTACTGCAAATAAAGAAACATACTGCAAATACTCACAACACAACCAAATACAGAAACGCGCTGCAAATACTCACAACGCAACCAAATACAGAAACACGTTGCAAACACTCACAGCGCAACCAAATACAGAAACGCACTGCAAATAAAGAAATGCTGCAAATACTCACAACGCAACCAAATACAGAAACACGCTGCAAACACTCACAACGCAACCAAATACAGAAACACGTTGCAAACACTCACAGCACAACCAAATACATAAATGCACTGCAAATAAAGAAATACTGCAAATACTCACAACGCAACCAAATACAGAAACACGCTGCAAACACTCACAACGCAACCAAATACAGAAATGCACCGCAAATACAGAAACATGCTGCAAATACTCACAATGCAACCAAATACAGAAATGCACTGCAAATATTCACAACGCAACCAAATACAGAAATGCACTGCAAATACTCACAATGCAACCAAATACAGAAATGCACTGCAAATAAAGAAACACGCTGCAAATACTCACAACGCAGCCAAATACAGAAACGCACTGCAAATACTCACAACGCAACCAAATACAGAAATGTACTGCAAATACAGAAACACGCTGCAAATACTCACAACGCAGCCAAATACAGAAACGCACTGCAAATACTCACAACGCAACCAAATACAGAAACGCACTGTAAATACTCACAACGCAACCAAATACAGAAACGCACTGCAAATAAAGAAACATACTGCAAATACTCACAATGCAACCAAATACAGAAACACGCTGCAAATACAGAATCATGCTGCAAATACTCACAACGCAACCAAATACAGAAATGTACTGCAAATAAAGAAACATACTGCAAATACTCACAACGCAACCAAATACAGAAACGCGCTGCAAATATTCACAACGCAGCCAAATACAGAAACGCAGTGCAAATAAAGAAACATACTGCAAATACTCACAATGCAACCAAATACAGAAATGTACTGCAAATACAGAAACACGCTGCAAATACTCACAACACAGCCAAATACAGAAACGCACTGCAAATTCTCACAACGCAACCAAATACAGAAATGTACTGCAAATACAGAAACACGCTGCAAATACTCACAACGCAGCCAAATACAGAAACGCACTGCAAATTCTCACAACGCAACCAAATACAGAAATGTACTGCAAATACAGAAACACGCTGCAAATACTCACAACGCAGCCAAATACAGAAACGCACTGCAAATACTCACAACGCAACCAAATACAGAAATGTACTGCAAATACAGAAACACGCTGCAAATACTCACAACGCAGCCAAATACAGAAACGCACTGCAAATACTCACAACGCAACCAAATACAGAAACGCACTGCAAATAAAGAAACATGCTGCAAATACTCACAACGCAACCAAATACAGAAATGTACTGCAAATAAAGAAACATACTGCAAATACTCACAACGCAACCAAATACAGAAACGCGCTGCAAATACTCACAACGCAGCCAAATACAGAAACGCAGTGCAAATAAAGAAACATACTGCAAATACTCACAATGCAACCAAATACAGAAAAACGCTGCAAATACAGAATCATGCTGCAAATACTCACAACGCAACCAAATACAGAAATGTACTGCAAATAAAGAAACATACTGCAAATACTCACAACGCAACCAAATACAGAAACGCGCTGCAAATACTCACAACGCAGCCAAATACAGAAACGCAGTGCAAATAAAGAAACATACTGCAAATACTCACAATGCAACCAAATACAGAAAAACGCTGCAAATACAGAATCATGCTGCAAATATTCACAACGCAACCAAATACAGAAATGTACTGCAAATAAAGAAACATACTGCAAATACTCACAACACAACCAAATACAGAAACGCGCTGCAAATACTCACAACGCAACCAAATACAGAAACACAGCGCAAACACTCACAGCGCAACCAAATACAGAAACGCACTGCAAATAAAGAAATGCTGCAAATACTCACAACGCAACCAAATACAGAAACACGCTGCAAACACTCACAACGCAACCAAATACAGAAACACGTTGCAAACACTCACAGCACAACCAAATACATAAATGCACTGCAAATAAAGAAATACTGCAAATACTCACAACGCAACCAAATACAGAAACACGCTGCAAACACTCACAACGCAACCAAATACAGAAATGCACCGCAAATACAGAAACATGCTGCAAATACTCACAATGCAACCAAATACAGAAATGCACTGCAAATATTCACAACGCAACCAAATACAGAAATGCACTGCAAATACTCACAATGCAACCAAATACAGAAATGCACTGCAAATAAAGAAACACGCTGCAAATACTCACAACGCAGCCAAATACAGAAACGCACTGCAAATACTCACAACGCAACCAAATACAGAAATGTACTGCAAATACAGAAACACGCTGCAAATACTCACAACGCAGCCAAATACAGAAACGCACTGCAAATACTCACAACGCAACCAAATACAGAAACGCACTGTAAATACTCACAACGCAACCAAATACAGAAACGCACTGCAAATAAAGAAACATACTGCAAATACTCACAATGCAACCAAATACAGAAACACGCTGCAAATACAGAATCATGCTGCAAATACTCACAACGCAACCAAATACAGAAACGCACTGCAAATTCTCACAACGCAACCAAATACAGAAATGTACTGCAAATACAGAAACACGCTGCAAATACTCACAACGAAGCCAAATACAGAAACACACTGCAAATTCTCACAACGCAACCAAATACAGAAATGTACTGCAAATACAGAAACACGCTGCAAATACTCACAACGCAGCCAAATACAGAAACGCACTGCAAATACTCACAACGCAACCAAATACAGAAATGTACTGCAAATACAGAAACACGCTGCAAATACTCACAACGCAGCCAAATACAGAAACGCACTGCAAATACTCACAACGCAACCAAATACAGAAACGCACTGCAAATAAAGAAACACGCTGCAAATACTCACAACGCAACCAAATACAGAAATGTACTGCAAATAAAGAAACATACTGCAAATACTCACAACGCAACCAAATACAGAAACGCGCTGCAAATACTCACAACGCAGCCAAATACAGAAACGCAGTGCAAATAAAGAAACATACTGCAAATACTCACAATGCAACCAAATACAGAAAAACGCTGCAAATACAGAATCATGCTGCAAATACTCACAACGCAACCAAATACAGAAATGTACTGCAAATAAAGAAACATACTGCAAATACTCACAACGCAACCAAATACAGAAACGCGCTGCAAATACTCACAACGCAGCCAAATACAGAAACGCAGTGCAAATAAAGAAACATACTGCAAATACTCACAATGCAACCAAATACAGAAAAACGCTGCAAATACAGAATCATGCTGCAAATATTCACAACGCAACCAAATACAGAAATGTACTGCAAATAAAGAAACATACTGCAAATACTCACAACACAACCAAATACAGAAACGCGCTGCAAATACTCACAACGCAACCAAATACAGAAACACGTTGCAAACACTCACAGCGCAACCAAATACAGAAACGCACTGCAAATAAAGAAATGCTGCAAATACTCACAACGCAACCAAATACAGAAACACGCTGCAAACACTCACAACGCAACCAAATACAGAAACACGTTGCAAACACTCACAGCACAACCAAATACATAAATGCACTGCAAATAAAGAAATACTGAAATACTCACAACGCAACCAAATACAGAAACACGCTGCAAACACTCACAACGCAACCAAATACAGAAATGCACCGCAAATACAGAAACATGCTGCAAATACTCACAATGCAACCAAATACAGAAATGCACTGCAAATATTCACAACGCAACCAAATACAGAAATGCACTGCAAATACTCACAATGCAACCAAATACAGAAATGCACTGCAAATAAAGAAACACGCTGCAAATACTCACAACGCAGCCAAATACAGAAACGCACTGCAAATACTCACAACGCAACCAAATACAGAAATGTACTGCAAATACAGAAACACGCTGCAAATACTC
This sequence comes from Megalobrama amblycephala, assembly GCF_018812025.1. NCBI lineage: Eukaryota > Metazoa > Chordata > Actinopteri > Cypriniformes > Xenocyprididae > Megalobrama > Megalobrama amblycephala. The sequence goes on from NC_063055.1 coordinate 37,186,437, forward strand.
ACAACGCAGCCAAATACAGAAACGCACTGCAAATACTCACAACGCAACCAAATACAGAAACGCACTGTAAATACTCACAACGCAACCAAATACAGAAACGCACTGCAAATAAAGAAACATACTGCAAATACTCACAATGCAACCAAATACAGAAACACGCTGCAAATACAGAATCATGCTGCAAATACTCACAACGCAACCAAATACAGAAATGTACTGCAAATAAAGAAACACGCTGCAAATACTCACAACACAGCCAAATACAGAAACGCACTGCAAATTCTCACAACGCAACCAAATACAGAAATGTACTGCAAATACAGAAACACGCTGCAAATACTCACAACGCAGCCAAATACAGAAACGCACTGCAAATACTCACAACGCAACCAAATACAGAAACGCGCTGCAAATATTCACAACGCAGCCAAATACAGAAACGCAGTGCAAATAAAGAAACATACTGCAAATACTCACAATGCAACCAAATACAGAAATGTACTGCAAATACAGAAACACGCTGCAAATACTCACAACACAGCCAAATACAGAAACGCACTGCAAATTCTCACAACGCAACCAAATACAGAAATGTACTGCAAATACAGAAACACGCTGCAAATACTCACAACGCAGCCAAATACAGAAACGCACTGCAAATTCTCACAACGCAACCAAATACAGAAATGTACTGCAAATACAGAAACACGCTGCAAATACTCACAACGCAAGCCAAATACAGAAACGCACTGCAAATACTCACAACGCAACCAAATACAGAAATGTACTGCAAATACAGAAACACGCTGCAAATACTCACAACGCAGCCAAATACAGAAACGCACTGCAAATACTCACAACGCAACCAAATACAGAAACGCACTGCAAATAAAGAAACACGCTGCAAATACTCACAACGCAACCAAATACAGAAATGTACTGCAAATAAAGAAACATACTGCAAATACTCACAACGCAACCAAATACAGAAACGCGCTGCAAATACTCACAACGCAAGCCAAATACAGAAACGCAGTGCAAATAAAGAAACATACTGCAAATACTCACAATGCAACCAAATACAGAAAAACGCTGCAAATACAGAATCATGCTGCAAATACTCACAACGCAACCAAATACAGAAATGTACTGCAAATAAAGAAACATGCTGCAAATACTCACAACGCAACCAAATACAGAAACGCGCTGCAAATACTCACAACACAAGCCAAATACAGAAACGCAGTGCAAATAAGAAACATACTGCAAATACTCACAATGCAACCAAATACAGAAAAACGCTGCAAATACAGAATCATGCTGCAAATACTCACAACGCAACCAAATACAGAAATGTACTGCAAATAAAGAAACATACTGCAAATACTCACAACACAACCAAATACAGAAACGCGCTGCAAATACTCACAACACAACCAAATACAGAAACACATGCGCAAACACTCACAGCGCAACCAAATACAGAAACGCACTGCAAATAACAGAAATGCTGCAAATACTCACAACACAACCAAATACAGAAACACGCTGCAAATACTCACAACACAACCAAATACAGAAACACATGGCAAATACTCACAACACAACCAAATACATAAATGCACTGCAAATAAAGAAATACTGCAAATACTCACAACACAACCAAATACAGAAACACGCTGCAAATACTCACAACACAACCAAATACAGAAACATATGGCAAATACTCACAACACAACCAAATACAGAAACATGCTGCAAATACTCACAACACAACCAAATACAGAAACGCACTGCAAATACTCACAACACAACCAAATACAGAAACACTGCAAAATACTGCAAATACTCACAACACAACCAAATACAGAAATGCACTGCAAATAAAGAAACACGCTGCAAATACTCACAACACAACCAAATACAGAAACACACTGCAAATACTCACAACACAACCAAATACAGAAATGTACTGCAAATACAGAAACACAGCTGCAAATACTCACAACACAGCCAAATACAGAAACAGAAACACATGGCAAATACTCACAACACAACCAAATACAGAAACACATGGCAAATACTCACAACACAACCAAATACAGAAACGTGCTGCAAATACTCACAACACAACCAAATACAGAAACACGCTGCAAATACTCACAACACAACCAAATACAGAAACACATGGCAAATACTCACAACACAACCAAATACAGAAACGTGCTGCAAATACAACACAATTAAATACAGAAACACGCTGCAAATACTCACAACACAACCAAATACAGAAACACACGGCAAATACTCACAACACAGCCAAATGCAGAAACGCATCGCAAATACTCACAACACAGCTAAATACAGAAACACGCTGCAAATACAACACAATTAAATACAGAAACACGCTGCAAATACTCACAACACAACCAAATACAGAAACACACGGCAAATACTCACAACACAGCCAAATGCAGAAACGCATCGCAAATACTCAGAACACAGCTAAATACAGAAACACGCTGCAAATACAACACAATTAAATACAGAAACATGCTGCAAATACTCAGAACACAACCAAATACAGAAACACACAGCAAATACTCAGAACACAACCAAATGCAGAAACGCACTGCAAATACTGACAACACAGCCAAATACAGAAATGCGCTGCAAATACTCACAACACAACCAAATACAGAAATGCGCAGCAAATACTCACATCACACATACAATGTGGATGTTAAAATAAACAAAAAAACTCATCTTTCAGGTCATCAACAACACCACTGACAAGTAGACACTGAACAATAAGCATGTCCCAGCCAGGTTCGTCACTTGTTTGGTGTCCACTTGAAACATTTCCTTTGTCATCTGTGCTATTTGTAGCATTTTTCTGAATTTGGGTGTGTTGTGAACCTTTGCAGCTCTTTTCTGTATTATTTGGTTGCATATTGATTATTTGCAGCATGTATTCTCAAATTGATAAAGATTTTTTCTTAATTAGAAAGTTTTAGCGTTGAGCTCTCTCAGCCACCGTACTAATGACTGCTAGTTGACATGTAGAATCTCTAAAGTGGACTATCGAAATAAAGTGCTACAGTACTAACCTAGTGAAGTGCTAAAATCTGTTTGTATCTTTTGCAATATACTGAAAACTGGGTAAAGCTCATTATAAGTAGCTTTTCCTAAAAGATGATAATGCAATAAACATTAATTTAAAAACATAAGATGTAACATAAAACCCAAGGGAAAAAAAAACTAAGAAGAAACATAATTTCAATGAAGAACCATAAAATATGATGTATCACACATGGAATTCTGGGAATGTCAATTTATGTTTTTTTCCCAGTAAATTATAAAATGCTGCTGTGGGCATGTAAGATCTGCTGCTGCTGCATAAATAGACATACATAAATCCTGTAGCAGATCTAGGCAGGTGGAGCTGGGGAGGTGGAGGAATCACGCTGCAGGACCAGCTTACAGCTAACAATGAATCAGTCTCATTGGCTGCAGGATCAGCAGGCCAATCAGCTTGTGCCATGCGGTAATGATGTGTTTGCAGATTGCATGTGAAGTACCATCAGCCTGTTTCATATAAAGTTTCATGAGTGAACTAGATATTTGATGCATGTGAGTATCCTAGAATAAATACCCACATGCCATAGGACAGGGGCGAGGTCAGCGTACATTTTTTTATTGTTTAGTTGCCATCCCTTAGCAAAAAATATATATTTAAAAATTACAATTCATTAATTGCTGTTACAACTTCTCTTGGATAAGTAGAAGTTTGCTTACCAGGAAACACAGCCCGAACCTGTCTCATGGAATCGATTCAACTCTTGATTCTCTTCGAAGCATCGATTCTTCAGAAGCACCACGACTGGTGCATTACACAGTTTAATGAGGCTCAAAAATGTTGAGGCATTTTATTGACATTTGTTGCATCTTTATTAGACGATAAAAACATTGAAAGTTTGGTGTATGTAAGTTGCATATTGTCACTTGATGGTGGATCTGGTGAAGATCTGATGGATCAATCAAAATTACTGATTTTAAAGATGTTGAAAATTATAGTTTTGAGAATGGTTGAGACTGTGAATATGAGCCAGATGCTGAATGTACTGGAGAAATGAGCTCTGACGATGACAGTGATGATGGGAAAAAGAATCTGCTCAAATTTAACCCTTTGAAGATCAAAAAAGTAATGAATTGTGCTTTATTTCATTCTTTTGCAATTGTTATGAAAATATCAGGAGAGATTTATACCACTGCAGCAGTTAGAGATCCAACCCTTGTTAGATATAGATGTGGGTTGCTAAAGACCTGAATATGTAATAATGATTGGAGAAACATTCGTGCATTTAAGGGTTAATCTTGTAAAGTAAGGTTAATAGTTGGCATCTACTATGGGTGCTGTGCAGTGATACACACTAACTAAACAAGTGCTGTGCATCATAGCTGTTACTATAAAATTGAATAAATACACGCTTATCGTCCTCTGAATTCAGTGTGGTGGGGGTTTGGATACTGTGGAATGAATTATATGAGAGGGTGAGAAATGTGAGCGAGTAACTTTGAGAGACAGGTGAGGAGTGAAGCCAAACATGATCTGCAGGTAGGAGGGGAACAGGTGTGTGTGTGTGTGTGTGTGTGTGTGTGTGTGTGTGTGTGTGTGTGTGTGTGTGAGAATGCATAAAGACATTACAGAGCAGGTATTGGAGGATTTTAGAACCGACAGTGTGAGTATGATTGTGCATCTGTCAGCTTGCGTGCATGTGTGTGTGTGTGAGTGTGTGTGGTATGCACCACACACGCAGCCCTTTACGCAAATACCCAGACATAGCAATCACAAGGAGGGTCAGTTCAGTAGTAATTCTTGCACTATTTGGGAGAGCCGTGTGTCGGCCTGGAGAGAAGAAGAAGAAGAAGAAGGGAAGGAGGTGGCCAGAATTCCAGAGATTCTTGTCCCACAAAAGCAGGATATGTGCACTGGCCCTCTCACGATGAATGATGACGGAGAGAAGAGGTCATTAAATCCAGGGTTAGAGAGAGGGAGGGTGTTGTGAACATTTGTTATTAGACAGTCTGGCCCAATCCCAGCCATTGTTACTGGACCAGACAAACATTTCCAAAGGAGAGGTCAAGTGGACAAGGTTATATACTGCACACCTCAACAGGTTAAATAATATCCTCCTTATTGTCTAGTTCTTAAGAAAATATCAATGTACTGGCAGTAAAGAGCCCTGAAACCAAAATAATGGTCAGAGGAACCAAATATAGCCACCTCAAGAACATAAGATCCACTGAAGGATCTTTATTTTGAGGAAACCTTTATATTTGAAAGGATACCTTGTGCATAATTGTACTGAATGTGCACTTGTAGTGTATTTCAAAGACAATAGAAATAATTATTAAATTAATATGTACTAAAGTCCTGCTTAAGTGGGTCAAGTAAAAGTTCAACTAATTGGATTTAAATAAACAATATCACACGAGTAGTGATGTTTATATATAAAAGCTATGTTTATATATAAATCACTTATTCTAAATAACTACATTTTCACCTAAAACAAACTACATTCTGTGACACAATAAAATTAGTATCTGTAAAAAAAATGATGGGTTTGCTCGTCCACCATGACACTCACTGAGAATGCTGAAAGCGGAGCGATTCAAATGGAGAAACGGTTCCTGTGGTGATACTGGTAGAATATTGCATGGCTGGAAAGACCTTTCAGATATCAGATTCAAGAACCAGAATGAACTGTTGTATAAACTGTGATACATTTTCATTTGATTGCAATTAACATGTAATTAAGCGTCCAAAAACATTACATTGAGATCACACTTAAGTATATTGTTATGAGGTATAGTTCATCCACAATAAATACGCTTTTTAAATGTATGATAAAATGTACTTCTTCACAAGGGTTAGTTCAGCCAAGAATGAAAGTTCTGTCATCATTTACTCATCCTCATGTCATTCCAAGACTTACTTTCTTCTGTGGAACATAAAAGAAGATATTTTGAGAAATGTCACCAAGTTTTTTGTCCATAAAATGGAAGTCAGTGGCAACCAAAACTGTTTGGTTACCAACATTCTTCAGAATATCTTTGTTTGTGTTCCACAGTAGCATGTTACGACTTTTTATCCCACAATCGTGATGATTCTTCTCACAATTGCGAGTTATAAAGTCAGAATTACATGAAAAAGTCAGAATTGCGAGTTATAAAGTCAGAATTGTGAGAAATAAAGTCAGAATTGCCTGATATAAAGTCAGAATTGCGAGTTATAAAGTCAGAATTGCGAGATATATGCTTGGTTTCACAGGCAGGGATTAGACTAAGCCAGGATTAGGCCTTAGTTCAATTAGGTCATTTAAGTAGCTTTTATAAATGTACCCTAGAAAAAAAACATCACTGGTGTGCATCTTAAAGGGATAGTTCACCCAAAAATGAAAATTTTATGTTTATCTGCCTACCCCCAGCGCATCCAAGATGTAGGTGACTTTGTTTCTTCAGTAGAACACAAATTTTTAACTCCAACCGTTGCCGTCTGTCAGTCAAATAATGGGAGTGAATGGGAACTTGGATCAATAAAAGTCGAAAAACCTTGGATAGACACATCCAAATTAAATCCTGCGGCTCGTGACGACACATTCATGTCCTAAGACACGAAACGATCTATTTGTGCGATAAACCGAACAGTATTTATATGATTTTTTACCTCTAAAACACCACTATGTCCAACTGCGTTCATCACTCGATTCGTGAGGTCTGATTGCACTCTGACAACGGAAGTGATGTATAGCACTCATTGAAGTATATGCACGAGACATCACTGCCATTGTAAGAGCGCGATCAGACCTCACTAACCGAATGCTGAACGCAGTTGGACATAGTGGTGTTTTAGAGGTAAAAAATCAGATAAATACTGTTCGGTTTCTCACACAAACCGATCATTTCGTGTCTTAGGACATCAATGTGTCGTCACGATCCGCAGGGTTTAATTTGGATTTGTCTATGTAAGGTTTTTCGACTCTTATTGATCCAAGTTCACTCCCATTATTTGACTGACAGACTGCAACAGACGCACAGACCTCTATAGGCTAGACAATGGCACCCTGACTGCCATTAGGTATCGGTATGAAATCCTTGGGCCCATTGTCAGACCCTACGCTGGTGCAGTGGGTCTTGGGTTCCTCCTGGTGCACGACAATGCTCTGCCTCATGTGGCGAGAGTATGCAGGCAGCTCCTGGAGGATGAAGGAATTGATACCATTGAATGGCCCCCACGCTCGCCTGAACTAAATCCAATAGAACACCTCTGGGACATTATGTTTCGGTCCATCTGATGCCACCAGGTTGCATCTCAGACTGTCCAGGAGCTCAGTGATGCCCTGGTCCAGATCTGGGAGGAAATACCCCAGGACACCATCCGTCGTCTCACTAGGAGCATGCCCCGATGTTGTCAGGCATGCATACAAGCATGTGGGGGCCATACAAACTACTGAGTACCATTTCGAGTTGCTGCAATGAAATTTCAGCCGAATGGACTAGCCTGCTGCATCATTTTTTCGTCTTTGAATTCAGTCCTCTGTAGGTTGATAATTTTCATTTCCTTCAAATGATGTGGCATCCTTTCGTTCCTAACACATTACCAGGTCCAGATCAGTATAGATATCCAGCATGATATTTTTCCCCATTGAGATCTGATGTGTTTTCAAAGTGTTCCTTTAATTTTTTTGAGCAGTGTTGTTTTACACAGCATGCATCACTCACTCACACTTTCTTCAGAAATGTCAAAATCTAGTAATGTATAAACTAGAAACTGTGTTCCACAGAACTTAATAAAGAAATCTCATTAAAGGGTTTATGTGTTTGTGTCTGTGTCAATCCAGTGACCTCTGTTCAAACCAGTGTGCTTATAAACACTTCATATAATGCCAAAGATGGATAAGAGGGTGCAGTGAGTCAGCAGGATGTTGGGTGTGTGAAGTGTGTATGATGGAAGGTTTGTTTTTCCACAGAACTGTAATGGAATTTGTGCTTCAATGACTGACTCATCGGGACAAGCAATACAGACTGCGAGGATATGTTTACAGAAAGAGATATTATAGCAACGCTGACACATTATAAACTCTTAAAAGATCCATCTGCAGGATTGAACACAATTAAGTAATGTTTAATAAAACCACATTAAAAAAGCCTCACTTAGAAACGCTTTTGAAGTGTTCCTTCAAAAATTTCCAAAGACATGGACGATCTATCAAGCTGAAGCAATGCAAGTCTTCATCTCGCACATGCTGGTGTCAGAAGTCAGGGTGTGTAGAATCAGCTGCGCTTCACAGAGCCCTCACCCTGCAACTGACACCCCCTCTACAGGTCAAAGGTCATGCACATTCCTCATGAGAACGTCCTGAAGATCTCCTGAGCATCACGCATGTTAGAAAACACACTGCACTCGCACTTAGAAACTGCAAAGACAAATGTGTGTGTGTGAAAGGCTTTGTCCCAAAACATTCTAGAGCAGCACTTCATGTATTTCATGTAAGAGGTAATTCACCACCTGCAAGATGGGCTTGTACTATAACTTGGCTGTCTATGCAGTAAAAAGGCGATTTATGTTTTTTTGGTGCTACATGACTAGAGATAACAGAAAAAGGGCTGTGGCATTCCCTTTTGCCAAAAAGGCAGGAAAACTTCAAGACCCATAATGCACTAGGCACGAGTCTGGTCACTGGTCAAGAGTCTGCTGAATGATGCATTTTACGTCGTTCATTGGACATTTGCAGTCAAATAAACGAGAATGGAGAGCCAATGGTTCAGAATACGAATACTTTTGTCTGTTATGATAGTCACTGTGTCAGATTATGTGATTTTGACTCCTAAATTCTTGTTGTGGACAAGAAACATGTCAGATTAAACACATCATTTGGCATCTTTAACAACATGCGTGATGTCATAGAGAAGGCGGAACTAGCGACTGACTTCTGGAAACGAGCGTAAACAAACTACTGAAGCCGCTTGTTGGCTTAAAAGGGTGGTTGATTATGATTTAATTTTTTTCAACTTTAGTTAGTGTGTAATGTTGCTGTTTGAGCATAAACATCTGCAAAGTTATGATGCTCAAAGTTCAATGCAAAGGAGATATTTTCTTTTACAGAATTCTCTGTTTAAGGACTACAACAAACAGCTGGTAGGGACTACAATGAGCTTCTTCCTTCTTCCATCACAAACCCCAAAATTTACATAAACCCCGCCCCCGAGAAGACTCAACAAAGGGGGCGGGGCCATGTTGGGCTGCTTTAGAGAAGAGGAAGAGTTGTTGTAGTAGAGTGTTGTTGTCATGCCGTCATTTTACGCCGGACTTCTTCACAAACGAGGGTCAATTCAACACTGGATTTGCACAAAAGATGAACATGACGGCACATGCTAGTGGATGAGTTGAATCAACTCCACAGCAACTACATAAATTTATCCACTGACCATTCAGAAACGTCCAGTTTCATTCTAAAAGTTGTAACTTCTTCCTGAGTCTCTCCATCAGTGTCGACTCCGGTTTGAACAATGTAAGGCTGAACACCGTTACTGACAATCCTCATTTTGGCTGCGTGAGATTCTCCAGCTTTGTTGTTGTTGAGCTGTTAAAGCTCCGCCCTCTTCTGGAAAGGGGGCAGGAGCAGCAGCTCATTTGCATTTAAAGGGACACACACAAAAACGGCGCATTTTTGCTCACACCCAATTAGGGCCAAATTTGACAAACTATAATAAATGATCTGTGGGGTATTTTGAGCTGAAACTTCACAGACACATTCTGGAGACACCAGAGACTTATATTACATCTTGTAGAAGAGGCATTATAGGTCCCCTTTAATGCAATTCCAGTACTCACCGGTTGAGTACTGGAATTGCATTCATTTATCATTATCATTTGCCAGCCTCAGCTATCATTTGCCAGCATTTATATTTTTTCACTCTGTCGTGTTTGTCCTTCGAAGAATCATCATAAAGGCAGGAGTATTGTTGCCAGAGCTCCACGAACCTTTGGATAATTTACCTCAGATCTTGGACCTGTGAACTTTATGTGAACAAACAAGTATATTCCGTGACAAAGTTTGTATCAGTCACTGAATATGTATTTTGAATAATGTTAAAATTATTAATTGAATACTTATCCGTTTCATTGTGAGTGTGAGAAAGCAGTGCACTTGCTCCGCCCACACTCTCTTCTGATTGACTGTCACTTCTGGTGTGGACAGACAAATTACTTGTCGCTGGAATGTTATAGCATTGGATCTGTTTAGAACATGGTCTAATATCTACTTCACAGGTGTAACGAAGCGGGATTCAGGCAGAGATCCATTTGCAAGCTTTTATTAGAAGTAAGAGTGGTCGTACAGGCAGGGTCGAACAGGAGCAAACAGGAACAGCAGGGGACAGACAGAATCGTGGTCAAGGTACAGGCAGTAGATCGAGGCAGGCGGATATCATTCACAGTCCAGGAAACAATACACAGTCCAGAGGTATGCAGCAGAGAATCATAAACGGGTAAACAGTCAAGGTCGAGAACAGACAGGCAGACAGGGAATAAACGCTCGGAATTGTAACATGAGTTAGCAAGACTTCGTGGTGAGGTGGTGTGTGTGAAAGTCCTTTATAGTCCTGGTGATGAGCTGCAGCTGGGTGTGGCGATAAGTGATTAGTGTGAACATGTGACTGGCAGGGAGGATTGTGGGAAATGAAGTCCAGGAACTGACAGGAGCAGACGGTGTCATGACAACAGGATTCTTGTAGGGCTGTTAAATAAAAAATTTGAATATTGGAATAATGGAAGAACCCATCCTGTATGAATGGCCCCTTAGAAGGCAGGAGACAGCAAGGCAGCACACTTGGTTTTGGAACAGAGCTGTAGTCTCTATGGTGAAAGATTATAAACTCAAGACACAGTGCAAACATAGTATGATGTTCCTTGGAATGATAACCAAACATTTATCAAATCGAAATCCCTAAATTGTGTGGAAAATATGATTCCAAGAGTTTGATAGAGTGATAGTTACTTTTTTAATACAGGCCAGTCTAAATACCTTATAATATTTCCATAATCTCAATTAATGATCAACAAAAAGTTTTCATTTAGCTTCTAGTTATTATGATCATTCCATAGATTTGTGGCTTTGTGTTGGCCTGACAGATGCGTGAAGGTACAACATATGCATGTCTCTCTGACTCTATTAGCAGTGATGACAGCTCCTCTGAGATCACCTCTTCCTTCATCACAGCTGATGCACAGCAATAACTCACTGTTCTTTCAGCCAGCTGAACAGGTGTGCAGAGAGATTAGTTCTACACAGTGTGTGTAAGTGCACAAAAATGCAAAGCACTTCAGAGTATGAGTGTGCTTCTTTTTGGCAAGCTGAGGTCCATAAATGTTTGCTCTTGAAAAAAAAAATCCCTCCTTCCCTCCTTCCATCTTATTTTTCACAGCCATTTGTAACTTGAATGAGTCTGGCTTCCAATGTCATTCGCATCCAGTTGTACCTGTACAAAAACAGTTTGTTATACTGCTTTATACTGCAAGCTTTTATTTGTTATCATATTTTTTTGATTTCATTCAGTGCAAATAGTTTTACCATTTACAGCACTTTGTTATTCTTCTAGAAGTCTTAAACATTCAAAAAAGAAAAAAAAGAAAAAAAGGCATTTAATTATGAAATAGCATTTGACACCTGTATTAGCTTTTAAAAATGTAAAAGTGTAAACGATTACACAGACGCAGCCGGATCATTTCCATAATGACCAACGCAATCTTCCAAGAGCGGCGCAAATTTATGTCTGGTTTAAGACGTGCTTTTTTGGGGGCGATAAATGACGGCACAAATACCAGTACATTGATGAGCGCAAACATTAGTAAATCACCTCGCGTGATGCATTTAAATATCCATGCATTTCTCCCCGAAATTTTGCGTCTGAAAGGGAAACTCCTACAAATGCATATACAATAAGGTCAGCCGCAAAAATAACTGTATCCATGACTTTTCAGCTCTAATTTTGCACTGCGTGTCTTTAGTGAATTCTGAGAGTAGTTTTTAACGCCAAAGGAGGGTTTGTGCTGGTGCAAGATGTTAGTAAATCTGTAAATAATTTTTGTGTTACAATATGCCTCAATAGCAAAAGATAATGTTTCCAAAAGAGGAAAAAATTATTGAGACTGAGAGATTGACTGTGTTGGTCAGAAGAGAGAAGGATGTCAAATTTGAATTTGCCGTCATTCCCTCAGCCGTTCTATTAGAGACATGCACACAGGAGCAGTTTTCTGTAATTAAATGCCAAGGTAATAAAATACAAAGTATAGTGTTATAAATATGCATTTAAGTTTTTTTGAAAAATTAAAACTTAAGTGTTTTCTGGAAGACCTCACCCAGAACTCAAGAAGTGACACAGAAGATAGCCAATCAGATTACAGCTTGCTAGTTTGGCAGGTCTTGCCATTTTGTTGCAAAATGATGATCTGAATGTCTATGGGCTTGTCAGATCCTTTATTCATCCCACAAGTGTTGGGATGAATAATTGGACGTTGATTAATTGCACTTCATAAAACGGTTAGTTCCTGTCCTTGATTCTGATTGGTCAATAGCTGTGTTTTATTCACGATTAAACACGGCTATGACCGCTTCACCCAACAGTTCTGTGTATCACTACACAACACCCTTAGCAACGTAAACTGTTTGTTCTCAGCTGATATTGTTCATTGAAGCTCACTGTATTATGTAGAAGAGTATTGTGAGAAAGAGTTAGATTGAGCGAGTTTATTATCTGCATTCAGATTTAGCATTTTCCTTCAGGTCAGTCCTATGTTCATAATAAAAAATCTGTTTAAAGTCCGCTGCGATATCTTGTCCTTTTAACATTTAAGGGGTTTTCCCGTGACTGACAGCGCTAGTCAAAGCATTTGTCAGTTGCGTCTTGTTCCGTGTTCACAACAATTCAGTCTTTTCAATGTAAAAGTCTTCGTTACTGACTGACGCACTCATAAAGACAGTCTTTGCCGCCATCTAATGCCGTTATAATGTAACTTCAGTAGCTGTTCATGGTCAGGAACTATTTTTTCCGGTGGACGGAAAGCTTTTAGTGATTTTACTTCATGAAAGTTGCACTGATACATATTTTTGGCTTTAATATTTGTATTGTGTGGTAGCCGTTTTATAAAAGCAATAAGGTACTCGAGGCTAGTGCTGTATCGTGAATAAGTCACGGCTGAAAGAGTTTACGTCGTGCTTAACAACGCCCTTCAGCCTTGACTTATTCACGATACAGCACAGCCTCTCGTACCTTATTGCTTACTCATACTACGGGGCTGTTGAATGCTTGAATCTGATTGGTTGACGAACATTCTAATGCAATTATTTAAAGGGAAACGCACAGCTAAAGTAGTTCCAGGCAGGTCTTGACTGCATTACATATCACTTCGCCAAATGATTTCAGTCATTTCAAAGGTGCTTACAGCCGACAACAGCAAAAGAAACAAAACCCACAAAGACACTGACCAAGCAAATACATATAGTAAACATTATGATGAAAACAACAAATTATTTCCATGTTTTTGCCACAAAATTATGTTTTATTATGTCCTGAAAGCACTCTTCCTGCTCTATTTCCCACTCAAACGCATGTGTTGTCAGCGCTGCTCTGTCAATTTTATCAGTAAAATAGTTAAAAGCTACATAACATTTTTCGGTGAGAAAAAGTAACGCATTACTTTTCATAAAAAGTAACGAAGTAACGCAATTAGTTACTTTTTTAGGGAGTAACGCAATATTGTAATGCATTACTTTTAAAAGTAACTTTCCCCAACACTGCCCTCGGGTGTGCATTATTTTCTAATAATTCAACGGCCCATCATCAATTATTACTTAAGAATCCAGTGTCCAAAATTCCAATTGGTCATTCTACTGGTGAATCTGAGGTGGCTTCATATGCAGTGCTGAGCACACAGAAAATAAGGTAAACAGTGTTTTCAAAGCGAGTAAAGTGTCGGGGTTTGTGAGGCAACATGCTCTCACACAGGCCTGGCTGTTTGCGGAGGAGCGGAGCGGGGAAAACCAGTCTGCCAGTTCCTCTTACAGAGCACAGCCTGTTGATTTCATGAGGAAAAATGTTATCACAGAGAGCTCCAGCAAACAAACACTGCTGAGAACACATCCTCACACAGGACACAGTGAAAGCTTGCTTGTGAACGTTGACCTCATGGCCAAATCTTTATCAAACTATCCAAATTCACAAGACATTTTTATGGGTGAGCCCCTTTACCTCTAGGCCCAATGAGTAGTCTATGGCTACATTAATCCAAATACATTTGAAAATGGCATTTTTTTATTTTAAAAAGCAATTGCAAGTAAGTTTTTAAATGTATTCAGATGAATGTAGCCTGTATCATAGAGGAGCTGACCAGTATGATTTTCCCTTAGCTTGATAATTATGGCAATAGGAGCAAACAGCAATGAAATCGGGAAATACAAGTTCACATCACCGTTATGGCACTTTTACAATCCACAATCCCACAAGTAGTTATTTATTTCACTTTAATGACTCGTGTTCCCGCTCTACCCATCAGGTCATCTATTTGCTTAAACTGCTTGGTTGGTTCTTACGCTAATTTAACTATGAGAGCTGACGGCCGGCCTGAATGAAATCTGTTTGCCTGTGGAGGCTCTCAGACTTTCCCTGAGTCACCGGCCATCAAAAGATGCCTTTATCCTCTGCAAAGTCAGAGCATACCTGCTGCAATTAGGTCAATATATATATATAATCACACACACACACGTTTGTTTCACTATATTAGTGAGGACATTGCATAGACTTCCATTGATTTTATATCAGGTTAATGATATTTTCTATGGCCTGACACAACTTCTAGTCCTAACCCGTCACAGAAACATGTGCAAAACATTAGATTTAATAAAAACATGTTTTGGCTGATTTATAATCCTTTTTAATTAGTGGGGACCAGTACAATGTCCTCACTATAGTTGTCATAATATTTCACTATATAAGAGAGGATATTTGGCCCTCACAAATATAGCCAAACCTGTACACACACACACACACACACACACGTATGCAATGACAAATATTTCAAAACTAAGCACTTGGAAATAAAAATAATTTTGTATTTTTAATTTTGTGTAAAAATGCATTTACTTCTGACACTCAAACATAGCTGGGTAGTAACTCTTTACATATAATCTGGATTACGTAATCAGATTCTAAAAATTAATATAGATATATTATATTACAAAAACATACTCTTAATCAGACTACAGTTACTTTTTTATTGATTACATCATGGTTACATGTTATTTCCACAATGACAGTAAATTATTCACAATTCATTTATTCTCCCCACTAATTTTCTTTCTATAAATGTCTACTGCTTATATTTGTTCAGAAGGTCTTCCAGGTTTGTGGAATCGCACACACAGACCAGCCACTAGTCATGTGACTATCACTGAAAACTGAGACCCACAGCATTTGACCACTGGATCTACAGAAATCATTTCATTTTAACAAGTGTTTTCTCAACATTGCAACTGCACATTTAATCAGCTCCTGATGAACAAATTAATCATTATTTGAATTATCACTCAGTCAGTCATTTAACCATGTATTAGTGTATTTGGAAGGCTTTTGTCTTTCAAACATATTAAAATGTACAAATTCATGTCATTTCATATTTACATGCAGTACAGGGATTCCCCCATTTTTTGTCAGTTGAACCTCCTGAGAATTAAGTTAATAAGTTAGGCCAATCATAAAATAAAAATAATAATAATAAAAATAATAATAAAATTAAGTTCACGGTTCTCTGATGTCAGTTAATTGTCACATGACATGCAGGTAATCAAATTGTATATGTTTATATATACTACCATTGAAAAGTTTGGAAACATTACTATTTTTAATGTTTTTGAAAAGTCTCGTCTGCTCATCAAGCCTGCATTTATTTGATCAAAAATACAGAAAAAAAACAGTAATATTATGAAATATTACTACAATTTAAAATAATGGTTTCTATTTTAATATACTTTAAAATATAATTTATTCCTGTGATCAAAGCTGAATTTTCAGCATCATTACTCCAGTCTTCAGTGTCACATGATCCTTCAGAAATCATTCTAATATGGTGATTTATTATCAATGTTGAAAACAGTTGTGCTGCTTAATATTATTTTATAACCTGTGATACTTTTATCAGGATTCTTTGATGAATAAAAGGTTAAAGAGAACAGCATTTAAACAAAAAATATCATCTTTTCTAACAATATAAATCTTTACTATCACTTTTTATCAATTTAACACATCCGTGCTGAATAAAAGTATTAATTTCTTTCAAAAAAAAGAAAGAAAAAAACACTGACCCCAAACTTTTGAACAGTAGTGTATATTGTTAAAAAAGATTTAATTTAAATAAATGCTGCTCTTTTTTTTAACTTTTTATTGACCAAAAAATCCTGGAAAAAAAAATCACGTTATAAAAAATATTAAGCAGCACAACATTTGTAATAAATCATCATATCAGAATGATTTCTGAAGGATCATGTGACACTGAAGACTGGAGTAATGATGCTGAAAATTCAGCTTTGATCACAGGAATAAATTATATTTTAAAGTATATTAAAATAGAAAACCATTATTTTAAATTGTAATAATATTTTACAATATTACTTTTTTTCTGTATTTTTGATCAAATAAATGCAGCCTTGATGAGCAGAAGAGACTTCTTTCGTAAAACATTAAAAATAGTAATGTTTCCAAACTTTTGAATAGTAGTGTATATGAACCCCTGTCTGGGAAAACCTGACTTAATGTAATATTTAATACACTTCATGTTGTTCACAAATGGAATATATTTTCTTTTTATTTGTATTTTTATATCATATATTTTATATTTTATATTTTTTTATATGTATTTTTATACATTTTATATTTATATATATATATATATATATATATATATATATATATATATATATATATATATGTATTTTTTTAAGATTATCTTATTCAAATAACATGATAAACGAGTTGTCAAAAGTAATCTAAAAGTAATCAAAAAGTAGTCATATTACATTACCTAAAATGTGTAATGTAACAAATTACATTACTAACTATAATTTTTGTCATGTAATGTGGAATCAGTAACTGATTACAGTTTGTAAATAATCTACCCAGCTCTGCACTGAAAATCATCAAAATGATTTAAGAAAAAAAAAATGTTGCAATTGCTTCTGGTGCCCTAAAAAATTTGCCAAGACCATGGACTCCCACTCCATCATTCTCCCGCCGCGCAGTTTTTGTGCTGATATTAATGCCAGTGGAAGTTTGGAACTCTTCGGCTGTGGAATCAGCAGAGCGTTGGCAACTTATCCACACCATGTGCCTCGCTGACCCGCTCTGTGACTTTACATGGTCTTCCACTGCTGTTTCTAAACGCTTCCAATAGTAAAGAGATTAGAACCCAAGAGGCGACACTTTGATAGTTTTTGGGTAACAGCCACTAAATGGCACTCCGGTAGCGCGGCCGCCATTATGGGGTGAAAATACTAACTGGACCATTGAATCCATCTTACGCACCCAAAATCGAATTTCACTGCCAAATCAGAAGCGCAATAGAACAGTTTAAATTAAGTCACCAGTAAATTGTATGAATCCTACAGTAAATGCTGTATTGTCTTTATGTTTTATTTTACCAGTTGAGGAATCCATGTAGTTAGCCTACTTTGAGTATTTCCATTTTATGCAACTTTACACATTTATTAATAGTAAATTAATTATTAATACATTTAAGATCACCATGTTTGCAGCGAAGAATATATTTCAGACCTTGTGGAGTAATAGTATAATAATAGTGTCACGGTGCACACAAAAACAAGAAGATAGGATCCAGTTGCAGCGGTTGTTTATTGGGTAATCCAAGGTCGTATTCCAAAAACAGGCAAAGGTCAGAATCCAGAAAGGCAGTCCAAACAAAACAAGCACAAGCAAAAAAAAAAAAACAAGAAAACACAAGGAACAGAAGTGTGCGTAACATTAAACAACAAACCACAACCAAAGACAGAAACAACTAAGTAATAATAGACAGACACTAATAATATAATCCAATCCAGCTGGGTGCAATGAAGTGATGACGAGTCCAGGCAGTGTGTTATGGGATATGTAGTGTATGTAATGGGTGGAAATAAGAGTCCGGGATGGAGTGCCCTCTAGTGGCCGATAGGGCACTCTCACTGGTGATCATGACATTACCCCCCCCCCTCAAAGGAGCGGCTACCAGACGCTCCACCAGACAAAACAAAAACACAAAAACTCAGGAGGGAGGTGGACAGGAGGAGGATCAGGGGGAGGGATGGCGGGCCAGATCCAGGGTGCCCAACTGATAGCCAGGGCGGTGCTGGAGGAACTGACCAGGCTGGTTCCAGCGGTTCTGGATTCCTGGCTGAGTGCCAGGGCGGTGCTGGAGGAACAGACCAGGCGGGTCTCAACGGTTCAGGTAGCCTGGGCAGAGGCGGCAGGGCAGAAGGCTTGGATGGCGGCGGCAGGGCAGAAGGCCTGGGCGGTGGCGGCAGGGCAGACCAAGGGTGCTCTGTGGCCGTATCAGGGAGAGCGGCCAGCTCGGTGACGGCAGCGGGCTCGGGATGCTCTGGGACAGCAGTGGGCTCGGGCTGCCCTGAGTGCATCACAGGACTGACAGGGAAAGCATGCAGGACTGGTGTGGACCCACTGGCAGGAGCGGGCTCACGGGCTGGAGCGGGCTCACGGGCTGGAGCGGGCTCGGGCTGCTCTGAGTGCATCCTCCAGGCACGCAAGACCGCCAAAGCATAAAAAGTGAAGACAGTCCTCTTGGCCATCATAGGACTGACAGGGAGAGCATGCGGGAGTGGAGTGGACTCACTGGCTAGAGCGGGCTCTGGAGTGGACTCACTGGATGGAACGGGCTCTGGAGTGGACTCACTGGCTGGAGCGGGCTCTGGAGTGGACTCACTGGATGGAGCGGACTCCCTGACTGGAGTGGGCTCTGTAGTGGACTCACTGGATGGAACGGGCTCTGGAGTGGACTCACTGACTGGAGCGGGCTCTGGAGTGGACTCACTGGATGGAGCGGACTCCCTGACTGGAGTGGGCTCTGGAATGGACTCACTGACTGGAGCGGGCTCACTGGCTGGAGTGGGCTCTGGAGTGGACTCACTGACTGGAGCGGGCTCTAAAGTGGACTCACTGGATGGAGCGGACTCCCTGACTGGAGTGGGCTCTGGAATGGACTCACTGACTGGAGCGGGCTCACTGGCTGGAGCGGATCTTGGAGTGGACACACAGTGTGGAGAGGGTTCTGGAGCAGACACACGGGCTGGAGCGGGAACAAGAGGTCTCCGAATCGGCTTATTCTTACGTAGGTATAGGTAATTGGCAAAGTTCCAAAAATTCAACCTCCCCACCAGCTCCATCTCCCACTGCGGTAGAGGGTCGTTCAGACAGCCGTTGCAAGTCTCCTTGAAGACCGCATCAGGGAGGCTAAACTTCTCTGCCCGTGACCAGAACCTCTGGATAAATGGCCGTATCCTCACACCCTTCTGACACAGCGCCGCCAAATCCTGGGGACTGCCCCAAGCTCCCTGTGCCTTGGCCGGGGACCAGACTCCCTCGCTGCTGGATCCTTGCATTGTGGTGGTTCGTTCTGTCACGGTGCACATAAAAACAAGAAGATAGGATCCAGTTGCAGCGGTTGTTTATTGGGTAATCCAAGGTCGTATTCCAAAAACAGGCAAAGGTCAGAATCCAGAAAGGCAGTCCAAACAAAACAAGCACAAGCAAAGCACAAGCAAAGCACAAGCAAAGCACAAGCAAAGCACAAGCAAAGCACAAGCAAAGCACAAGCAAAGCACAAGCACAAGCAAAAAACAAGAAAACACAAGGAACAGAAGTGTGCGTAACATTAAACAACGAACCACAACCAAAGACAGAAACAACTCAGTAATAATAGACAGACACTAATAACATAATCCAATCCAGCTGGGTGCAATGAAGTGATGACGAGTCCAGGCAGTGTGTTATGGGATACGTAGTGTATGTAACGGGTGGAAATAAGAGTCCGGGATGGAGTGCCCTCTAGTGGCTGATAGGGCACTCTCACTGGTGATCATGACAAATAGTATCACTAGGTCTGAATTGAAATAGGCTATATTGTACATTTTAATGGATCACGCTACAAACATAATGATCTTATAATACATGATACATTGTTGTGTCCGTTATCACATAATTCACTTTTGGACACTTTTGCTTTAAAATACAACACTGCAAAAACAAGCTGTTATATTAATAGATTTATTGTCCAACATTCCCAATTTTTCTGATGCATGTCCTTAATTTAATTTCATATGTTGGTAATAATTGTGTTTATAAGCCTTTTAAAGAATTTTAACCCATTGGGTTTCTAGAGCAAAGGTTTTGTGAAAAAAGTGGAAGACTTAAACACAAAGTGTGTAAAATAAACTGTTAAAAGGAGTTGATGATCACTAGTGATAGTATTTTATTCTGTGCTGTCATCATTCATGTTGGATTTCAGCTTTAATGTACGTTTTTTTTTTTAACAAAGCAGCTGATATTGCCATAGAAACTAGTCGATTGCAGACTCGCTTTCACCCCAAAATGGTGGAAACGCAGGGCTGCTGCTGGGCGCCGGTGTTTCAATGGAACGTTCTTTTGAGTGTCGCTTCTTGTTAGTGTATATTCTTTGCTACCACTTACAGCTGACCATGGAATATCTAACAGGGATGACTCACAAAGTTAGCATCCTATCACAGTACCAAGCTTGAATTCACTGAACACTTTAGAATTACTCATTTTTCACAACTGTTTGTAAATGCAGACTGCATGGCTTGATTTATACACCTGTGGCAGTGGGTCTGAATTCAAGAATTAAGAGGTGTGTCCCAATACTTTTGTCCATGAGTGTAGTAATCATCACAGTTATCTCTATAGTTATTGCTCTTGGTGCAGGCCTTAAGAGTACAGTAGTTGTGAGGTCCTCTTCCAAGCAACCACACAAATCTCTCTGGTATTGTGATTTCATCACGTCTCTTTTAAGTGTGTTTGAAGGTCAGAGGGGCTTGTGGTCAGTCTGATGGCTTTGAGCGTCTGTTCAAAACAAACACTGGCAGTCAGTGACGCGTCTCGGCCCATTGTGTGCATAACACTTCACTGCAGTTCTGTTCAGGAGAAGAGCTGCGGCTCTGTTTGTCCTTCTGAGCTGTGTTTGTTCAATTTAGTGTTGGAGTTCCTTCTTACGAGTTTAGACATCAGAGTGTGTTCGAGCGGTTTATGTCTTTTTCACCTCACAAATGTAAAAAAAAAAAAAAAAAAAAGTCATGTAAAAATAAGAGCAAACTTATAACTAGAATGTTCATTTCCTGAAGAAAATGTGAGTGGTGCTTGCCATGTGCAACTACACTTCCTACATCTGCTAACATTTATTACCTGAGTACCATGATTAGCATGTTGTTAGCATTGTTAACAGTATTAACTTGTTGCTAGCATGATTTAGCAAGATTCTAACATGATTAGCATTTTGTTAGTATTGTGTTAACATGATTAACATGTTGTTAGCATAATGTTAACATGATTAACATGATTGTTGCTAGCATGTTTTTAACAAGAAGCTAACACGATTAACATGTTGCTAACATGTTTTTACCAAGATGTTAAAATGATTAGCATGTTGTAGGGATGTTTGTAGCAAGATGCTAACACAATTAGCATGTTGTTAACATGATGCTAACATGATTAGCATTTTGTTATCATGATGCCAACAAATTTAACATGTTGTTTGCATGATGCTAACACAATTAGCATGTCGTTAGCATGATAACATGATTAGCATGTTGTTAGCATTTTTGTAAAAAAAAATGCTAACACAATTAGCATATAGCTAACATAATGCTAACACAATTAGCATTTTGTTAGCATGATGCTAACACATTTTTACTTGTTTTATCATGTTTTAACCCTAAGCTAATTGCTATTAGCATGTATCTATTTACTACTAGCATGTGTAGCGCGTTGTAAGTCCGGTTTCAAGCGTGAGTCAAAGGAGCCAACACCATCTCAATACGATGTTCTGATGCAGAGATATAGGTCTTGCTAAACAGTTGCTAGGGTACTCTATTTGGTTGCTAGGGAGTGGCTAGGCAGCTACCAATGATGATACTCCAAATGCTGTATGAATGATGTAAACCAACCCCCATGCTTCTGTTACATTTAGATTTGAGAATATCCATCTTTGGATTTGGGTTGCTAGGGTGCTTTAAATGGTTGCTAGGGTGTGGCTAGGAAGTAGTCAAGGTGATTTGTGATTGGCTGTTTGCTGCCCCGAGTCAAACGAGCCCACCCTCATGTTTCTATGACACTTCTATCTAAAGATATCCCTTTGATCTTTTTGAATGGAAGCCTATGGAACTTGTTGCTAGGGTGCTCTAAATGGTTTCTAGGGCGTGGCTTGATAGCTTCACAATGACCCTGAGAGACTGATTGGATGCCTCATTCATGGGTCAATGATGAACAGTGCGGGACGAGTAACGCCAAAGGTTTGTCTAGAAGTAGAAGAATAAGTATGCAAGAGAACAATAGTGATGCAAGCACTAATAACACACTGCTTTTGTCATAATTATTTCATATTAAATTACATATGATTATCAAACATTATTATTGCATAATTGTATTTACAATAACAGACAGTGTATATAATACACACTGTACTGTATTTATGAATATTTCATTCTGAAGCCATAATAAATGATATGATTCAGATGCATAATTAGAGGAAACACCTGCACACTGGGAGGAACCTCATGACAAACACACGTCAGTAAATGATCTACTCATCTGGGTGGATGTCGCACGTCACCCAGAGTTGTAGTCGGTGCACAGTTCTTGGGTCACACCTGGCTTGTGCCACAAACATTATGTTTATAGTGCCTCAGCATCTGTGACCGGTGAGGAACAACCCGTATCCTCTCCTGGATGTCAGCTGTGGAAATCCCAGCGCACAGAACTCACTCTCACAGTGTTTCTGCCCATTCTCTCCTGTATAAACACACTCAGAGTCTCTGTGCTAATGGAAAAACAAGTGCATTGGGTGTGTGTGGTCATGTGTGCGGTGAGACGGGAGGTTACCTGGAACAGAGACAGACGCTGGGTGTGAGAACCGGCCCGGGGTGGACACTGCAGCTGTGTGTGTGTGTGTGTACTGAAGGGTCAAGGTTTGGCTTGTTAATAGCATGACCCTGTTAACCTCTGCTGGTAGATGTAGAAACTACACCATCTGGACACAGAAAGCTTCTTTCTCCACTGGTGGACAATTACGTTTTTTAATGCAAGCAACAGATGCATAACAACATTTTATTATGTTATAGTTAGTATATGATTCACTAATGCATATTATTATTATTTATGTACTATTCAAAGGTTGGAAAGCACTAAGGGTGGGTTGCACCAATAATGATTAAATTAAGCAAAGCTTAGAGCTACTCAAGGATTTGTAGAGGTTTTTTTTAATAAGCTGTGTACTAATTAATTTTAAAAACAGAATTAAATCTTTATCTTCAGTTCAGTTCTTTAGAACTTCCACATTAATATAAGCCAGCTGGAAAACGTCCGGTGAGAGTCATGTGCTGGTGTGTTGAGCATCAGTAGTGTAATACTTAGTTTATAATCAGAATATAGTCACTTAAATAGTCAGGCATAGCATTACACTGTGTGCAGAATTATTAGGCAAGCTAACTTTCTGATCATATTTTTTTTCCAAACACATTTTACCAATTTCAATCCACATCAATCTTAATAACTACTATTAATAATGTTTTTAATCATTTATAAGTGATATATAATTGTTCATGAAGGCTGGAAATGAAAAATGCCTTATATTCAGGTGTGCAGAATTATTAGGCAGGTTTGCTTTTACAGGCAAAATGAGCCAAAAAAGAGATTTAACTTAGACTGAAAAGTCAAAAATGATTAAATACTCACGAGTCAAAAATTAAGTGAAAAACGATTAGAGGAAATGGCTGATACATGCGCAAATAAATTCTACTTTGCCGCCACCTGCTGGTTAAAGTGGTAATTATTGTCTTTTTTATTTTTAAATAAGTGTTTTCTATCAAATGTTGAATTTCCTACATTTTTAAACGTCCGCTTTTACAATGGAAGGA
Organism: Megalobrama amblycephala; assembly: GCF_018812025.1. Lineage (NCBI taxonomy): Eukaryota > Metazoa > Chordata > Actinopteri > Cypriniformes > Xenocyprididae > Megalobrama > Megalobrama amblycephala. Next base: position 37,210,703 of record NC_063055.1, read on the forward strand.
TGAACAGATAATGTTTGTGGTCATCACATTAAAAATAACATTTGAAGTGCTGAGGGAAAAATGCCTGTGTGTGTCTAATTACAGACACAGCGTTTTTAAACGGTCCCAATAGCTTCGTCTTTATTGCAATCAATCAAATTGGTTTATTGGCAAATTAGGTAAATGTGAGAACTGCATTAAAATATGAATACAACATTAAAAAGTCAACCACTGATGGTTTTGTGTCGATGTACAGCGAGTACAGAATGAACAGATAACAGTTCACTGGAAATGCCCGAGCTGGCTTAACGACAACCAGGAAGTAACCGTGCATATAGTCCATTGATTGGATGGTTGTGGTTTGCTATTGGTGGATCTCCTGTGAGTGACAGGTTGCCCCGCCCTCATCATCAGAGAAGAGAAGAAACGTCACTGCAAGAGGGAGGGGAAGATATTCTGATTCAAGATTACGAGTGCACATGAATTTAACAAAAATGATGATGTGCACAGAGAAATAATTTAGAATAAATAAGTTAGGATTTGAATCGCCCTGATTTGGCCTGTCACCTGCTGTTTATAATCATTCACGAATAAAGTTAGTCTTAAAACATGAATAGTCTTTCAAGACAAAGTTGCACTCAATCACTGGACACAACTAACTCTTATGGAACAGATTTTGCACATTTTTACTGTTAAAAACTTTTGTCATCTAAGTGTGGCTCAAGTATGTAAAGGTCAGTTTCAGTTGCCTCTCCAGCACCTCACTGATCCTAAACTCAGGCTTAAGGCTGGACTGAGTCCACTACTATGGTTTGGGTGTGGTGTGGTTAGGCTTGGCAGTTTTTGGTCCAGTGATCCACACCCACTATCTGTGGATAGATGAGTGGGAGAGACAGAGAGAAAAGGAAAGAAAACAGACGTATTATGAAATCCGGTAAATTGGGGGTTTTTTTTGACATAAAAGAGCACATTGAGAAACTGAACATTGTAAATTTACCCGGCTTCACCCTATCTATGTGTGAAGCATCTGGTGCAAGCAGAGCAAATACTGAATCCTCTGGGATCAAAGCGGAATTAGATTTTTTAAGGGTGTGTTCACACTTGGCAGGTCTGGTTCAATTAAAATGAACCCTGGTGCGATTGCTCTGTTAGTGCGGTTCATCTGATAAAGTGTGAACGCTGCCATCCGAACCCTGGTGTGCACCAAACAAGCAGACTGAGACCTTTGAAAAGTTTGACCTCAATCCACTTCCAAATGAACTCTGGTGCAGTTCGACTGAAATATGAACGCAGCATGGACCAAACACATCTAAACGAACATGATGTCACAAGATGTGACCCTAAAAAGGACAGAATGCTCAAGAATACCTTGTTTTTCTCATCGTCTTCTTGCAGCAGATCTGTGTTTATGTGCTGTTTTGACTCCTTTACACATTTGATAAGTTCTTTTTGAGTTCTCAGTTGGTGAAAAGACATCATATGTATGCACACACAACAAGTGCATTTTTTTTTTTTTTTTTTTTACAAGAAGTGCATTTAGCCCAGCACACAGCATTGCTTTGGACGTTCGATCAGTTCTGTTGCAGTGTATCCACCTTATTCCTGACGAGCCTACTCCATTTTGAATTATGGTTTGCACTTCCGGTTTGGGAAACTTCCATTCAAAATGACTGCAACAAATAATTTCAAATCATAAGGTTGCCCTACAAATAAAGCTTATCCGTCAGTTTGACTGAACGAGCTGTTAATATTCCTTCATGTTTTATTTTCAGACATCACGAGAATAACGTAACGCTTGGTATTTTAAAGTGACGTTATAACAAGAATATCTACTTTTCAGTCGTTGCATTCTTTTCCTTGTGATTATTTTGTTTTTACACTTTGCATTCCGCTGTAATAGTATGAAAAAGGACAACATAATCTGCACATTTGTGGTCTGTTCTCCCAATTTAATTTACGATATATCCCATTAAAGGGTTAGTTCACCCAAAAATTTAAATTCTGTCACTTATTACCTCATGTCGTTCCACACCAGTAAGACCTTCGTTCATCTTCAGAAATGCAAATTAAGATATTTTTGTTGAAATCCGATGGCTCTGTGAGGCCTCCATAGCCAGCAATGACATTTCCTCTCTCAAGATCCATAAATGTACTAAAAACATATTTAAATCAGTTCATGTGAGTACAGTGGTTCAATATTAATATTATAAAGCGACAAGAATATTTTTGGTGCGCCAAAAAAACAAAATAATGATTATATAGTGATGGCTGATTTCAAAACACTGCTTCAGGAAGCTTCAGAGCACAAATGAATAAGCGTTATGAATCACTGGTTCGGAGTGCCATAGTCAAAGTCAGTTTGGCGGTTTGACACGCGATCTGAATCATGATTCGATACGCTGATTCATTTATGCTCCGAAGCTTCATGAAGCAGTGTTTTGAAATCGGCCATCGCTAAATAAGTCGTTATTTTGTTTTTCTGGCACACCAAAAAGTATTCTTGTCGCTTTATAATATTAATATTGAACCACTGTACTCACATGAACTGATTTAAATATGTTTTTAGTACATTAATGGATCTTGAGAGAGAAAATGTCATTGCTGGCTATGCAGGCCTCACTGAGCCATCGGATTTCATCAAAAATATCTTAATTTGTGTTCCGAAGATGAACGAAGGTCTTACGGGTGTGGAACGACATGAGGGTGAGTAATTAATGACAGAATTTTAAATATTGGGTGAACTGACCCTTTAAAAATTCACTGGAATGATCGAAGAATCTCTTGTTTTCTCCTCAAATCCTCTTTCCAGGTTTTTCACAGGTAGATACAACTAATTATCTGTCAAAATGACAGAAATCACTTTGAAATAGTATCACGCAATGCTGGAGTTAATGTACATTTTTGATTAAGGCAACATATGTTACATAACACAGATAAATCTCACAACAGTGATATTTAACACATCCTGAAAGTACCTTGTTGAACCTTTTACACTTTTAAATGTCCTTTTAATGTTCAATGGTTGAAGAGTGAGTATAATGTCATCTCATTGTACCCAGTTTAAAATAAATGTTTTATTGCGTTCATAGAGTGAGCCTTTCACTGATTGTCATGGGGCGTAGGAATAAGGTAGATACTTTTGTTTTGTTTATTTAGGTTCAGTTTTATTAAATGACAGTGTGAACATTAAGTGAACCAGGACTAAATGTATCATTTTCTTTTTTAGTACCAAGAGAACCAGTCTACAAGTGTGAACACTCAACACACCCTAAATATTAGTCATTTTGTACTATACTGTGTCCGTTTATATATAAATAACACAAAGTGCTGTTGTGCTCTGGAGCCCTTATTGGCTGTTTTCCTGATATGGCCACATGCATTCATTTTGAGAAGTTGGTAGTGCTCTAATATTCCACTGAAATTACAAAACTGAGAATTATTTTATTTAATATGTGTCATTTAGGCAAAGGGCAGCTGTATCTGCTCACCTTTGAAGGGAATGCTGCGGGAGAGGTGGTGTGGGGTGGGTTTGGGGATGGGGTTAAAGCCAATGCCCACCCACCGTGGAGTGCCAGCGCCCTCTAGTGTAGAGTTACCTCTCTGATCCCTCCTTTTACCAACATACCTCTTCCGCAGGTTAGCCTGAATATTAACAACAAACAAAAACAACAGAATTATACTGGACAAACGGAAGGATAAGTGTGCCACATAAAATAAAAGCAATAATACATTATTATTTATTTTAAAGTAAAAACATAAATAAATCACTTATTTAAAAACGTATACTTCAATAATTATACAGATAATTTTATGTATTTATTTTTAAATAGTTGAATATATCAAATATGTATTAATACTAATAAATTAAATTCTTTATAAATTCTTTTAGTAAATATATTAAATGCATTTACCAATTCCTTTTCTTTTTCTATAATCTCTGAAAAAGTGCTCTGTGTGGATGTCTTCATATTATTATGGCAGTATAACTGTATCACATTGTCTAGTTACTCACCGCTTTGGATGACTTGGACATTTGGCAAGATGGAAGGCAGATTAACTCTTTTATAGTGATGTTTGGAGATTTAGACCTATCAGGTGAAGAGCATGCCAAACATCAGTTAAATATGAATAAAGATCATTGCACATATAAAAATTACACGATACATGTGACTATTAAATATGCAACACATGCTCATAAATACTAACATGCAATACTAGTTATATGATTTATATAACCAGTCTGTATACTCTCAGAAAAAAGTTCTATTTAGAACTCTAGGGTTCCTGACTTCTGACTTAATGCCAAAAAGATTCTATATGGGCCATTCTACAGAACTGGTGCAAGCTGCTGCTACTTAAATTTTCATTTTTTACATTGCTTTTTAACACTATGCTTAGTATTATATTATCTTTGCATGAAATTACAAAAATCTAGTTAATGCTGCTGTGAGGGTGTTTCTAATACAGCAGCAATGGGAGTGAAAAATGACATCTTTCTCTCTTCTGACTGCCGTTATCAATCGCTCTTTATTTTTTTCCTCTTTTTGAAAGTTGTGAAAACACTACAGTGTAGTTTTTCTTTTGCTATTTGAGCAAATGAAAACACAAAAAAATATATTTAATGTATTCCTCTCATTCACTGCTATATAGTTTACCCAACTATGATGACTTTTGCTTCTGAGAAACCCGGAAATGTGAAAAGGGTCTATTGAAATAATTTTTGAAATTTTTTCCATTGTTGTTTTTAATATATTTTTTAGATTTTTTTAAAAAGTTAAGTTAAAAAATATATTTTATATTTTATTTTTAAAGCATGAAATGATTTTTCTTTATGTAAAAAAATGTGTCCCGCATTTTCATGTCATTACCGAAACAGTGTATGTTTGAGTCATTGTCTGAGACTGATTTTAACACACTTCTACATTTCTGATCAGGAAATATTCCTGTGTCCCTCCCTCTCATAGCCTCTCTTTCAGAGTTGATCGGTCCATCATTCTGAGTTAAATGTGTTCAAAAATCTGTGTCTAACTTTAAGGAACGTCACTAAACACCTTTTTTCTGCGATTAAGCAAACGTTTTTGGGTGTTATTCCATAAAATGTAGTTTTCATGTGTGTTCAACTGTTCAGAACTGTGCTAGATAACCATGTGCTGATTAGCATCTCTGAGCGGCTCAAAAATACCTAAAATTGTCACTACCAAAACTTCACCATGTTTCAGTCGTGATAGTTTTGGTAGTGACAAAAGGGAACACATAATTGTTATTAATCGTTAAACAAGAGTTTAAATTCTGTAATGTTTTGTGGTCACTACCAACACATTACTGTCACTACCGAAAATGTGCAGTCACAAATTTTGTCAAAAATGAAGTATATTGAATGATCAACTAAGATGTTATGATAGTGTTTGGTTCAATGTTTATTCAAACTAATGAATCATTCACTTTGAAATCAGTATGATAAACTTTATGGCTTTTACAAAGAAAAATTGGATTCAAAATACAACAAATCTCATAAATTACACTTGAAATATTAAAATTGTAATTGTTATTGATTTTACCTGTGAAAACTTTTTTTTAAAAAATTGCAAAATATATATTTTCAAGGTAGATGTAAACAAAATCTTAATAGGTCAATGTAACCCTTCTTATTAAATTATTTATTATTGTGTTTCGGTAGTGACAAATTTGGGGAGAGGAAAAATATTCCAAAACCTTCTGAAAATACAATATGAGAATTAACCGTACAATTACTAGAAATGTGTACCTTGGATAATATACAATTTGCATACATATAACATTTGTGGAAAAATAAATTTTTTTTCAAGAAGTTTTCAACTCTGACTTTGAATCAATTCTGTAGAATGACCCATATAAGAAGAATTGTCTTAAACGATTGCATAATACTTTCATGTGTAATAGGTTAATTCATTTCGAGCTGTTTAATTCATAAAATGTAATTAAAATGAATTAAAACAAAAATAATGATATAAAACTAAATCCATAAATGGATCCCATGATGGTTCTATATATGTAAGAACCCTTCAAGATTCCATATAGAACCTTTTCTTCTCAGAGTGATGCAATGGGAAGCAACTATTGGTATAATTATTGTGAGGTCAGGCCTACTTGTTTTGGTGGAGCCACTGAGGCTTGTGGCGCGGGTTGGGAATCCATGTGACCACTGGACACTGCGGCAACTCAGAGCAGCCCATGAAAGGACTGATGTGAACTGTGTGTAACTGCACAAACAAGCCATAATTTAATACTTATCAAAAACAGCACAGATTTGGAAATGTATGTTCTGGAAGTCAAGTGTAACCTCCACATACCTTTGTTTTGTTTTGAGTATCAGTGGGCGTGCTGGAAATAGGCAGCGTGGATTCTGGGAAGGAAAGATCTGCCCTGCCAGAAAATAACCAGAGATGGAGTAATAATAGTTTTGATGACTTCACTAATGCCATGATGTATTACACTCACCTCTTCATCTTTCCAGGGTCTTTTGTCTGTCTGGTGAGATCATCCAAAGAAGCATCTGTGTCAGCGCTTTCTTTAATCGGTCTCCTCCGTCCAGCCCATTCAGAGACATTGACAATACTCAGAGATGGAAAGAGCTCTGTTGGTGTTACAAGAAAGCAGAATAACATTATGGCATATACAGGCAAAATGATAATGAACAGGAGCTTGGATGTTATTATGCAGTATCCAGCAGAAGATGCACAGAAGTGATCAGAAACGCAAGGCAAACGCACGTTCTTTGAGAGAGCATCTCTTCACGCGTGCTGGAGTGAGGCGTGTGATTCCTCTGTGCTCAGTGTCCCAGCAGCACGGGTGCGAACACAGCGCCCTAAAACAGTGAGCTCCATCCAGATCACTGGAAGATGAGTGAGAACAGATGAGCTTTCAGATGAGTACAGTGACCATTTTTCAGTCTCTTTATTAAGATACAAACAGAAAAGAAACATAATATGGCTTCTTTAAGCAAAAACCAGTATTTAGTGTGACCTCCTGGACTTCTTCCAGTTTGTCAAAGAAGAAACTCTGAGAAATGTATTATATTTTGAAAGTTTAATTGGCCTTCCAGTCTTTTTCCAAATCATTTATGTTTAAGAGAGCCGGTTCCTGCTACTGCTCAAGTGTGTGGAGGACAATAAATACTTGCCACTTTAGCATATAGAAGCCGTTTTTTCTGATTTTTTTAATACTGCATACAAATTTCCTGCATTTTCTGGTTATATTCTAATAAAGAGACTGAGAACTAATTATATATGGTCATTATACCATTGCTAAAACATCATCTGATGGTGGCCTAAGACTTTTGCACAGTACTGTACGTCGAACCTGGTCAGATCTGTGAGTGAAAATGTCTTTTTAACCTATGAATATTATATTTTATATAATATTCTATAATATTATATATTTCTAGATAGATAGTTTGTCTATAAATATGAAATATTATATTTGATATAATATTATATAAATATTGATATGAGTTTATTTTAATATTTCTGAGTAAATCGAACCTGATCAGATTTGTTAGTGAAAAGATGTCTTTTTAGCCTATGAATAATATATTTTATAAAACATTACATAATAATAAATATTTCTAGATGAGTTTTAGTCTATAAATATTACATTTTTATAATATTATATTTAATTTATATTATATTTCTAGATGAGTTTTCAAAGTACATCGAACCTCATCAGATTTGTGAGTGAAAAGATGCTTTTTTAGCCTATGAATATTATATAAAATATAATATTATACATTTCTAGATGGTTTTAGTCTGTAAATATGAAATATTATATTTTATATAATATTATATAAATATTTTTATGAGTTTATTTGAATATTTCTATGAGTAAATCGAATCTGATCAGATTTGTAAGTGAAAAGATGTCTTTTTAGCCTATGAATAATATATTTTATAAAATATTATATAATATTAAATATTTCTAGATGAGTTTTCACAGAAGTACATTGAACCTGATCAGATTTGTGAGTTTTATATAATATACTAGATTATTCTATATTTCTATGTGAGTTTTAGTCTATAAATATGAAATATTTTATATAATATATAAATATTTCTATATGAGTTTTCAAAGTAAATCGAACCTGATCAGATTTGTGAGTGAAAAGATGTCTTTTTAGCCTATGAATATTATATTTTATGTAATATTATATATTTCCAGATGAGTTTTAGTCTATAAATATGAAATATTTTATATAATATTATATAAATATTTCTAGATGAGTTTTCAAAGTACATCGAACCTGATCAGATTTGTGAGTGAAAAGATGCTTTTTTAGACTATGAATATTATATTTTGTATAATATTATATAATATTAAATATTTCTATGTGAATTTTCAGAGACGTAACGTTACATTGAACCTGATCAGATTTGTGAGTGAAAAGACGTCTTTTTAGCCTATATTAAATATTTCTAGCCTATAAAATATTATTATTAGGCCTAAGATACGTTCACACAGGCTTTTATCAATTCAGTTACTGAATAAAATGACAGTGTGACGATTAATAAACAAAACGACAATGCCTCAACTCTATTATTGTGGTAAGTTATTCATTTGTTTTCTATTTAAAATGATTCGTGAAGCGAAAAGCTGAATCGAATTGAATTCAAAGCAGTTTAATCGCTCTACACAAACATAAAATGCTCTTTTAAACACTTACCTCATCTGTTAAAAACAAATATCACAGCACATACTCGCAGTCGTCAGCTTGTGTAAAGTTTGGTTGCTTAGCAACAGCAGAAGTTCACTGGGCTACTTTCACTTTCCACGCGCTAATGCAAACCGGATAATATTTAATTATTTTAATTATTTTAATCATCAATGGTATTTGATATGAAAAACAAACTTAATACAAAACTGTAAAACAGCTGTAATACAAATAAAGTAGATTCGTTCATCATCCTTAAAGATTATGACGTACGCAGTTTCCGCAAATCGCGTTTTACAACCTTTACAACACGTAAAAACACGGTACATTTTCTCATGATAATATAAATAATAATATAAAAAAATAACAACATAAAGGATAATTAAAGTACCATTATAACAATTACATAAATATTATATAATCACAAATTATAAAAAAAAAAATTATTATAAATTATAATATTATATATTTTATAATATTTTCCATATGACCAGTTTTGTTTTCTCGCGCTAGTTTGAGTGAGTGGAAGTGCTGAGTGACGTAGAGCGCGTGTGGTCATGTGGCGGGTCAGCTGATACCAGCACAATCAGGAAGCGACTTGGAAAGAATTATTATATGTTAATATTTACTCGCCGCGTGCAGGCGATCATCGCTTCATATCTGTAATATAAGTGTGTGAAGATCAGCCAGAGGAATGTTTGCAGCAGACGAGGAGGACGGAGACTTTCTGTCCCCCACTGGAGGGTGAGTTCCTGACGGACAAAGACACAATCATGCAGGAAAACATCATTCTCCTTCAGCTTACTGATATGAATAAAGTTACAGAAACAGCTCTAGTGCAGTTATGGTGCCAGATAAACCGAAAGTGAGTGTCACTCATTGGCTGTTAATATAGCAGATATGTTGCTATGGCAGACAGATCAACTTGGAGAAACTTTTGTGTACATTAACAGACATGTCAACCTTTTGTTGTGTTAAAAACAATGATTTTTCCAACATTCATCACTTGTTGTTCTGGCATGACTTCCTCGATCACATGATCTTTAGCAGTCGTGCTGAAGGTAACTCTGTTGGGTGTTTCCTTCATCAGTTTCACTAAATCAGTGAAGTAATATAGCTCATATTCTAAACTATCAACTCTCTATAAACAGGACCACTAGTGGCCCTAAACACATCAGAACACTAAACACTTATTAATGTCTCAGTGTGATTGCATTATACAACAAAATATCAAAACAAGTGGCATCTGTAAACAAATCCTGCTAGTTTTCTCTGAATTAACTTCAGTTTATGTAATGCTGGACATTCAGAGATTTTTAAGTGTTGATTAAATCATGGGTTTAGATGCCATGAGCCTTTAAATATGATGATTCTCATTCTCAAGGCACCTATCTTTTGCCTTGTATAAAAACCCAGTTTATACTGTGAATATGTCAAAATATTTTTCTGTTAAAGGATTAGTCCGCTTAATTCAAATAAAATTTTCCTGATAATTTACTCATCCCCATGTCATCCAAGATGTTCATGTTTTTTTTTCTTTAGTCGAGAAGAAATTAAGGTTTTTGATGAAAACATTCCAGGATTATTCTCCTTATAGTGGACTTCAATGGGCACCAAATGGTTGAGGGTCAAAATTACAGTTTCAGTGCAGCTTAGTCCTTCGCCGCGTTTTTTCCGTAAGTAGAATAGGGAAGGCGTAGGACATACAGCGTAAGCTTTTTGAAGAATACGGAAAACAGAAAGCACTTGAAAGGTGATCATTTGTGTTTATGAAGCATATACAGTTTTTTTTCTGAAAATGAGCGATGGTTTCTCTAGATAAGTCACTTATTCCTCGTCTGGTATCGTTTAAAGCCCTTTGAAGCTGCACTGAAACTGTAATTTTGACCTTCAACCATTTGGTGCCCATTGAAGTCCACTATAAGGAGAATAATCCTGGAATGTTTTCATCAAAAACCTTCATTTCTTTTCGACTGAAGAAAGACATAAACATCTTGGATGACATGGGGGTGAGTATATTATCAAGAAAATTTTATTTGAAATGAGTGGATCCTTTAAGTTACATTATTACATATTTTTCTACTCACTATAGTACTTAATTGTTTGATGTATTATTTATTTAATTGTTTATTTAGTTATTTTAGTATAGTTTATATTTTTAATTATTTATTTTAGTCTTTTTATTATTTATTTAATTATACTTTTTTATACATTTCCACGTAATTTTATTTCATGATAACAATATATATCACGATATAGCTATTTTTGTTATTAAAATATTAACAAAGAAGCAAATTACAAATAATATAGGACAAATGCATTATAACAAACATATGAATTAAACAAATTAAGTGTTTTTTTTTTGTCCAATGAGTTTATTTAAAATGTAGTTATAAATACAGAAATTGAATTATCAAATGTAAAAAATAAAATACTGAATAGTCTTCACTGTATGAATTAAATATACATTTAATTCTCTGGTGTCTCCAGAATGTGTCTGTGAAGTTTCAGCTCAAAATCCCCCACAGATCATTTATTATAGCTTGTCAAATTTGCCCCTATTTGGGTGTGAGCAAAAACACACAGTTTTTGTGTGTGTCCCTTTAAATGCAAATGAGCTGCTGCTCCCGCCCCCTTTCCAGAAGAGGGCGGAGCTTTAACAGCTCAACAACAACAAAGCTGGAGAATCTCACGCAGCCAAAATGAAGATTGTCAGTAACGGTGTTCAGCCTTACATTGTTCAAACCGGAGTCGACACTGATGGAGAGACTCAGGAAGAAGTTACAACTTTTAGAATGAAACTGAACGTTTCTGAATGGTTAGTGGACAAATTTATGTAGTTGCTGTGGAGTTGATTCAACTCATCCACTAGCATTTGTCGTCATGTTCATCTTTTGTGTTGAATTGATCCTCGTTTGTGAAGCAGTCCGGCGTAAAATGACGGCATGACAGCAACACTCTACTACAACAACTCTTCCTCTTCTCTAAAGCAGCCCAACATGACCACACCCCCTTTGTTGTGTGTTCTCGGGGGCGGGGTTTATGTAAATTTTAGGATTAGTGACGTCACCAACCCAGGAAGAAGCTGGTTGTAGTCCCTACCAGCCGTTTGTTGTAGTGATTTCTGTAAAAGAAAATATCTCTCTTTGCATTGAACTTTGAGCGTCGTAACTTTGCAGATGTTGTTTATGTTCAAACAGCAACATTACACACTAACTACAGTTAAAAAAGTGAAATCATAATCAAGCACCCCTTTAAGGCAAATATGACTTGGACATGTTCTGTGAGATTCACCCTCCTATATACACAATAAATGCTGTCAAAGAACAGTGCTGTAGATGAAGTGTAAATTCTGAAAATATCTGGTGTTGACATTCGGTACGATATTTCATCACGCCGCCCGGCCCTAGTGTGCACGTGTGTTAACAAGGGAATATGAAGCTGTTAGGAAGGATTGTGGAGAGGTGGAGAGTCGGCGTGTTAATGCCGCTCACATGCTGGTAGTTAGACGACCCGGATCAGAGCAGGGCCACAGTCTGGGAACGGGGCGCCCACAGTCACGAGGAGCTCCTGTGAGATCTGATATTACACAGAGTTGGAAAAGTGGCACAAAGCTCACATGCACATGTGGAGAAATTTGCTGGTTGTCATTCCATAGCTTTTAGCTTTGCTGACCTGAGGCAACAGGTCAAAATGGCCTAGCTGAGCATGGCAGGACAGCAGGACAATGACTACAAGTGGAGAGAGATCCGTGGGTCAGTGGCGTATGTGTTTATTACCGTATGTAGCTTACTGATGATATTACACAGGTTGTATATTTTCCAAGTTTCATTTATGTTGTTGCAGGTGTTCATTGATGTTTTTCTGTGTAAAGTTTAATCAAAAACTCAAAATTAGGTCAGCTTTAATTTGAGAACTGAGCATCGTTCTGAGACTCGTGATCTCACACAAGTGGAGAAGTGTAATAGTGGATTAACTTGCTGCTTTTTTGTGATTTCAGAGCAAAGTTAGCCTCTCTCTTTGGACTGGATCAGGCATCGAGCAAGGGGAATGAGTCTTTCCAGTACACGGCACCCAAACAGCCCCGCAAGAACGCTGCCAACTCAGGTAAGACTAGAGGAACCTCTGCGAGTGGACACAGCCACTTTAAAGTGCTCATATCATGAGGAATCAAAGTTTCCTTTTTTTATTTTTACTTCCTTTTTTGTGGGGAGGTAAAATAACTTGTTAAAGAACCATGAAAATGTCCAGCAGGTGTCAGAACTTAAGATTTCCACCCTTGTAAAAGGTTTTAAAACTAAATGTACTGGAGCGTTCAGATTTCAGACAGGTGAATGCATCAAAACATAACCATCCCAGTTTACATGTCAGGATGTCTTATAGAGTGTATCAGTGCCCGCCCACTGTTTTAATTTCCTTTGTTCTGGAAGTATTTTTCTCATAAGAAAGTCTTTGTTTAAAGTATAAGTTCAGCTTTTTTCAACACGCGTTGTATTGTTACAGTGTCGGTAGTCAGTGCTTCCCACAGGTTTGAAATATACTTGCGGTGGTAGCCGGGTGAAAAATCCTCCTATTACCCACGGCACAAAAATGGTCTACTACATGTGACAAACAAATAATGTGTGATTTTTAACATTATTTTTATTCATTTAATTTTAATTACATAGCATACTATTACATTTAATTACATACTAATATTATGCATTATTATGCATTGTAAATTATGCAAAATTACAGCATTTAAATGGTTCTCCTTTTCCTATGGTCTCCTTGCAGTCATATAGTGTCTCTTTCAGTGAATGGGACACAGATTTTACTAGTAAAATTTATAAAATGAATAATATATGTGTCAAATAATGTTCTTAGTCTTTTCTTCCTGTGGGGGTGACTACAATAATTTTCTATGAATTAAATGGAAATCAAATTAAATACAATTTATTGTGTAACCAAAATACCAATAATGCCCAAAAGAAAAAGAAAAAACTTAGCGTGTGACTTTTAATTATAAACAAGCCCGAAATACACCGGGACTCTTATTTTGAAATGTCTGTACTATTGCAGGCTGATCCTTACAACCGTATAAAACGTTTTATATAAAGGCCATAAAGTAGACTTTGTAATAATTCATTAACTTGAGTTCATTAGCAATCGCTTGGCATAAATCTGCACTTTTCATTGATTGAGAATCACTTTGAAGCAGTCTGAAGCACTGTTGCGTGAGCTTGTAGAACGCGCAACAGCGCCCCCTTGTGACTTTGCAACATGCAACATTTCATTATCTTGGGCGGATATAAAAGTATAAGAGGATAAAAATAATAAAAGCAAAATTGTGTCTCCAATATACTTGGGCGGCCGTTATTATACCTGGGCGGCCCACCCAAGTAAAGTCTATGTGTGGGAAGCACTGGTAGTATATGTACATGAGCAGTTTTGTTTCTCCATGTTACCTGGACTGAGAAATTCCTGTTTATCAGCAAAAGTCCGTCAGATGATGCAAAATGTGGCATTCAGCGGACTTTTAACAGGTTTCGTAAAAACTACAGATTATACTTGGGCATTTTTGTATCCCCGCCCACGGACAGTCAGATCAACAGAGGGTTGTTAACAGAACAGTTAAAGTTATTGTAAGGGTAGGTTTATCATTGAAAATTGTATCATACTATGTCTATGTTTTGCTTCGGACAGAACAGCAGTTTATTTCAAGGAATTTATGATAAAGGAAAAAAGAGCCACAGTTTCTTCAGCAACTTCCATTTTTATTACAAATACTTTGCACCAATTTCCCAGGAAGTGATAATTTTGTTCTCTTGAACACATGGGATGGAAACTGTGATTTATTCGCAAATGTTTTATCCGGTATTCCAATTTTGCGGCTTTGGATGCAAACATAAGTGCTGTAGTGTGATTTGCAGTGCCCTTTTGACTTATACGTTCATATACTGCAATATGCTGCTCAAGTGCTGCTGTCCAGATTGGGGAACAAAATGAATACTAAGACATTTATTCCTTTTTTTAACTTCAGTTTTTATGATGATATCATTTGTAATGATCAAAACAAAAAAGGTATGCACACCCAAAACCCAAATTGGGCTCAGATGCAGGACAAAAAATGTTACATCTCAGTTTTTCCCCTCCATTTGGCCTAAAACAATGTTCATGGTCATCCAGTTTGAAATGATGACTACAAACACAGAGGTGTTTCAGATTTTCCATCTAGGCCTTCTCTCCATATTTATGATTCTTTGCAGCCTTTCGCTGCTGCCTACAGCCTGCTGGATCCTTCACCGGAAACTGGAAGTAACTCACTTCTGCTAAACTTTGAATTCCTGCACCCGCGGGAACAATACAAGTCGACACCATTATGTCTAAAAGTTTGCCAAGAAGTATTTCCTACTAAAGCAAGGTGGTATTTGACTCTGGTGAGCATTCATAGCACAATGGGAGTGGCCTTGGATGGCAACATGCCCTGTGCATTATGGGTGTTGAAGTTTGCCTACCTATTTGGCAAAAAGGAAGACAACAGCCCTTTTCTGTTTTGTCTAGTCAGATAGCACTGATTTCAATTTTTTTAGCCTTTCTGCTGTATAGGCAGCCCAGTTTTATTGAAAGCCCATTTTGCCAGTGTTGAAGTACTCCTTTTGTTCAAGAGTTATAAACCATGAAACAAGCTGTGAGGTGAATCATTATCAACATTAAAAAGTTTTATTAGAAGCAAAATGGTATTTGAAAATCAGACAGAAAGTCTGTGAACTTGATGGCTTTTAATGAGAGGAAAGAACTACAATCCCATGAAGCATTGCGAATGACAATCGAATTAAAGATGGAGGAATATAGATTGAAATATGATTGAAAGATTTTGATTTATATATATATATATATATATATATATATATATATATATATATATATATATATATATATATATATATATATATATATGTATAGAAACAATATATTTTACAATTATTGCAAAATAAGCATATACAGCGCATCCGGAAATTATTCACAGCGCTTCACTTTTTCCACATTTTGTTATGTTACAGCCTTATTCCAAAAGGCATTCAATTCATTATTTTCCTCAAAATTCTACAAACAATACCCCATAATGACAACGTCAAAGAAGTTTGTTTGAAATCTTTGCAAATTTATTAAAAAAAAAAAACGAAAAAAAAAAAAAAAATCACATGTACACAAGTATTCACAGCCTTTGCTCAATACTTTGTTGAAGCACCTTTGTAGGTGATGCTACAAGCTTGGCACACCTATTTTGGGCAGTTGCGGGCAGTAGATTCGCTAACAATGATATGTATTCTTGTTCATTAAGAATGAAACACTGATATTCTTAATTCACTAACATTGAACTGCAAACTCCTTTTAGCTTAGATTACATTTATTTAATGCCAGGTTTCATTTGGCGACAATAGCATGATTGCACTGGGCATTTTTTGTGAATAAAGTGCAATTTATAATGAGCCTAATTTACATAGGAGCCGTGTTTGAATGTGAATGACTTATATTAAAGACTCAACACAATTTCAGTACTGTGTCCGTTAAACTGGATTTCAAGTGGTTAGTGGACACAGATGTTTGTGCTGTGCTAAAGTGGCAAAATTGTTTCGTGAATTTCTTTAACGCAAATATTTCTGACAATATTTTTACAGGACCCCCAACCCAAAAGCCAGCCTCTGCTCAGAGTCCTCCTGCTGTTCTCTTTGCTACTGCAGTGCATGCCTACAGATAGTAAGTTGGAAAAGAAAATTGTATATTTGTTATTTAGTCTGTTTGCTGTCAGCATCATGGTAGTGGGGTACTTGGTTTATTATTGCCCTTTTATAGCTAAATTAGGTATCATTCGAAAGCTTAAACACTCAAAATTCATCCTATGAAAACTGCTTTGAAATTGGACATTGCATTAAAAACCTTTTTAGCAGGCTCGATTTTTGTCATAACTTCAAATTTTGAAATTTTGAGGTTTGATTTTCTAGCAATTTTAGAGGCTGATGAACGCAGAAAGATGAAATATTTGCACAGTTTTTTATCTCCTGCCTGAACTTAATAAAACAATTTTTAGAGTGCAGACCTTCTTTGCATTTTTAACAACTGATACATAGGTCTTAGCACCTAATTATCTGGGAGAGCGCAGCGAGTGCTTTGATTGGAGCAATTTTAGAGGCCATATTATTTAGTAAAATATACGTTTTGTATTATACAAAATGTCGGGTTTAGTACATTTGCTTTACAGTAAACTTAACTTTTTTACACTTTCATTTTTTGAAGTGCTTTCACTTCAGCAGAAATCTGTAATCAGTGTCTTCTTTAAAAGAGACCTTAGTTCTGTATCCCAAAAGCATTCATGAATTACGTCCATATTTGTTCAGATCTATGCTCAGAAAGGGTGGGGATAGTTAACAGGTTAATTTTCTGTGTGATTAAGAATAGGGCATGAAATATGATCTGTAAACTTGATTTCTAAAGCAAAGTACATGCTAGAATTTACATATTTAGATTTATTTTAAGCACTGATTGTCTGTGGTTAGTTTGCAGATTAATGCAGTGATCGCTGTTTTCTCTGTGCAGTGTTAACGGACAGTATGCGAAACAAGGCAAGCTGGGAGCTGCGGTCCTTGGAAATCATACAACTAAAGAGGTTAGAATGATGTTTTTTGACTGAGTCTTAAATAGCAATGTTTTATAACACACACAAACACACATGTCTGAACTCTTCTTCAGTACAAGATCCTGCTGTATGTCAGTCAACAGAAGCAGGTGACGGCCGCCAGGATCCACAGAGGCTTCATCCTCACTGTGAGCTCTTATTCACACAATTAAAGACAGGCATCATGTTTGTTTTCTGTATGTTGTTTGTAATGATCTCTCTCACATTCAGGTCCAGCCCAGTAACTACTGCACGTTTTATGATGATCAGAGGCAGAATTGGTCACTGATGTTTGAATCGGAGAAAGCGGCTACAGACTTTTCTAAAGAGGTTTGTATTTTATGGGTTCTCTTGGTCACCTGGTGTTGCGTGAGGAGATTCTTATACAGCAGTGTCATTGTTTCAGGTTTGTCTTGCCAAAGTGAACTGCGGTGGTCCGGTAGATTCTGTCCTGACCCAGGATCTTCTTCTTGGTGAGGGTCAGGCTGTGGAGAATGGAGACTCTTTAGAGGTGGCCTACTCTGGCTGGCTGCTGCAAAACCACACCGTCGGACAGGTAAAGATGTTTATCATTTACCAGGTTTATGTGCGCACAGGTTTCAAAATGGACGTGGCTTAGGGAAGTTAATAAGCTGCCATTATAAACTAAAACATACTACATGTGAAGCAAGTTAATCACATGATGCAAACATAATTTGAATATGATATTTCTGATTAATATTCTTGTGAATGTAAACATGTTTTTTTATGAGAATTATAGAGCAACAATACTAATTTTTAAAAATAATTCTTGTATGCTCACCAAGGCTTTATTTGTTTGATCAAAAATACAGTAATATTCTGAAATATTATTACAATATTTAAAATAACTTCTATTTGAATATATAGTAAAATATAATTTATTCCTGTGATCAAAGCTGAATTTTCAGCATCATTACTCCAGTCTTCAGTGTCACATGATCCTTCAGAAATCATTCTAATATGCTGATTTGCTGCTCAAGAAACATTTATGATTATTATCAATGCTTCATATTTTTGTGGAAACCATGATACATTTTTTTTTTTTTTTCAGGATTTTTTTTGATGAATAGAAAGTTTTTATTTGAAATATAAATCTTTTGTAACATTATAAATGTCTTAACTGTAACTTTTGATCAATTTAATGTGTCCTTGCTGAATAAAAGTATTAATTTCTTTAAAAATAAAAAACAATAACACTTTATTTGTAGATAATTTGCTTTATTTCTTGCTACTTAGCTTTATCTGTTTATTTTCCTCTTTTCTAGATGTTTGACTCCAATCTGAATAAAGACAAGCTCCTGAGACTGAAGCTCGGGGCTGGGAAGGTCATCAAGGTGAGGGGGAAGTTGACTTTTGTGTGTCATTATCACTTTTATGGCACTCTAAAGTGATTTCTCTCCGTCTCTCAGGGCTGGGAGGAGGGGATGTTGAACATGCGCAAAGGTGGAAGGCGCCTCATGGTGATTCCGCCCGGTCTCGCATACGGATCGCAGGGCGTTCCCAACCGTGTGCCGCCGGACAGCATACTAGTCTTTGAAGCAGAGATCCGCCGGGTACGTCATTCTTACTTTTACTTTCTCATGATTGACAAAGTTGTGTCAGCTTTTTATGATGTTATATGTTCCAATGTCTTAAAGAGGACCTATTATGCCTTTTTTCAAAGTTTTTGCTTGATTTAGGCTGCACTAGAGCATGTTTTCATGCTCGAATGTTCAAAAAATACATTTTTTCAGAGACACTGCGCACTGATATATAGAATATCTCCCACTGGAGGGACTTCGCAGGCGTTTTTCATGCTCAAACAGCAACATTACACACTAAAGAAAGATGATCATGTAAAAAAAGTACAATAGGATCTCATTAATACATAAACAAAAGTATGTCCTTTACCATCCTCTGACCCAGTACATACTTTGTAGTGTATGCAAATTGAGATACAGCCCTGCACTCTTCATATGTGTTCTCTCTTGATGCATGTGCAGGTTAAGTTTGCAAAGGATGGAAGTTCGAGTGATTCGGCGGCTCCATCTCCGGCTCCCAGCGTTGAGAGTCTGGGCCCCTCTGAGCTAAACCAGCCGCTCAGCTCTGCCCCACAACCCGGCAAACCCAGGTGAGCCCGACTGGCCTCTTGATGGAGCCTGATTTTAGATTATATTTTAAATGAATAGTATTTGATTGAGGTTCTCTGTTTGCTACATCTCTTCTTTGTTTACAGTGAACCGCCGCTTCGAGCAAAATCAAACTCCCTCAGTGAACAGCTCAGTGTAAGTTTTGGTTCTTTTCAGGTGGATCACATATTTGTTTTTAGCTTTTTTGTAATGCAGACTTTTATTGAAGTAAGCATATCTGGCTTAGTGGTTAGTGCACAAGACACATTGAGCTTGAAGTGTTCATATGGGCATTGCAAGTTGTAATATACACTGAACAAAATTATAAATGCAACAGTTTTGTTTTTGCTCCCATTTTTCATGAGCTGAACTCAAAGATCTAAGACTTTTTCACTTTTGCACATTTTAGAGTGGCCTTTTATTGTGGCCACTGGCCAGCCTAAGGCACACCTGTGCAGTAATCATGCTGTCTAATCAGCATCTTGATATGACACACCTGTGAGGTGGATGGAGAAGTGCTCACTAACACAGATTTAGACAGATTTGTGAACAATATTTGAGAGAAATAGGCCTTTTGTGTACATAGAAAAAGTCTTAGATCTTTGAGTTTAGCTCATGAAAAATGGGAGCAAAACAAAAGTGTTGCATTTATAATTTTGTTCAGTGTAGCTTGCAACATATCCAGATGCTTTCCCGCTTTCAATAAAAATGACAAAAGGCCAAAAATAAATAACATACAGTTATAATAAATAGGTATGTACAATATATCTGTGCTATACTGGTTATTGGCTGATATTCATCAAAATTCATCAAAAATTCATCAAAAGTGAAAGTAAAGACTTTTATAATGTTACAAAAGATCCCTGTTTCAAATAAATGCTGTTCTTTTGAACTTTCATCAACTTTCAAAGACTGAAAGACTAAAAAAAGTATCAGTTTCCACAAAAATATGAAGCAGCATGTCTGTTTTCAACACTGATAATAATCAGAAATGTTTCTTGAGCAGCAAATCATCATATCAGAATGATTTCTGAAGGATCATGTGACACTGAAGACTGGAGTAATGATGCTGAAAATTCAGCTTCAAATTACATTACAAAAAAATATTCACATAGAAAACGGCTATTTTCAATTGTAAAAATATTTCACAATATTACTGTTTTTACTATATTTTTGATCAAATTAATGCAGCCCTGGTAAGCAGAAGAGACTCAAAAACATCTTACCGACCCCAAACTTTGGTATTTTATTTAATATTTAATAACACTGTTAAATGCAATCTTTAGCAAATCTCTGAATAAATAGCCATCGTTCATAGTTGTTATATTGTTTTGATGCCAAAATTCACTTGTATTATTTTTTTTTTTTGTAACAAAATTGTATAGACTTTATTAACAGAATTAGTAAAACTAGAATTTTAATATCAATTCATCCCTAATTATAAACTATCTTTATGTTTTCTGACATGTTTTGCATTGTCTCCAGAATCCTGATGCCACTAAAGCTAAACTGATCTCACGCATGGCCAGAATGGGTCAGCCGATGCTGCCCTTCATCGCCGGCCCAGCCTCATCACCCTCACACCCAGACTCCAGCGACTCCGAACTCGAGGCGAGACTGTGTTTCATTACAGTGGATTTACACTGTCTCCTATCAGACACAAAAGAGAAATATCTGACACTGTAATCTGTGTTTTACCTTTAATAAAGACATAAAGTATAAATGTGAGAGAGTATATGAGTGCCTGTGAAGGTTTACAGATGATCCTGTTATTGCTGCAGGACCCGAGTGTGTCCAGACTCAAGGAACGCAGCAGTGCACCGTCGCCGCAGCCTGTACACATGACCTCCGCCCCTCCGCCTTCAGTGCAGGGTAACACATGTATCAAATCATATTCTTATGAAGGCCAGTAGTTTAATGCATTAAAAAAAAACTAATTGTTTTAGCTGAAATGTAGCAGGAAACCACATAAACAGCACACAAATGCTCAGTGCTCTTTCCGTTCCAGGTACGGCCCTTTTACCTGTTTCTTTGGCAACGGCCAATCCACAGCCCATGATGCCGGGAGTCGTACATGCCTTTCAGGTCGGTAATTCCCTATTGCTGTGTAACTGCATCAGTCAGTCCCACCTGGATTTTACCAGGACTTTATGCTGCCTAAAATGACTGAATTTGCTGTGGATTTTCCCAAATATTGCAGTGACGTTTGCTGCACTTTTTTGTTGTTTTGCATTGAAAACCCACCAGTAATCATGATGTGCGTGTGTAGTTAGTGTTAGTGGCAGTATTAAATAAATACTCATAATTCTGCTTTGGTGGAAATGCTGAATTGTGTCAAAAGCAATAGTCACTAAGGGGCCATTTACACGACACCGCTTTCAAACTTTTTATGCATTTTGGTCATTCATTTACATGACAATGGCATTTTGGGGGCCTGAAAACGCGAACGTTTGAAAGCGTGTTTCAAAGGTTTTGAAAACAATACTGTTATCGTCTCCTTGTAAACTACAAAAACATTAATTTGTGAAAACGCTGCGTATGCGTATTACGTGTTCAGTCTATAGGCACGTAGTGTTTCTTTATAAAGTGACATCGCCATCTACTGGCCTGACAGCAGAATACAACATTTTCAGTCGTTTTCCGTGTGAACGGGGATTGTTTTGACAACATCATCTGTATGTGAAAAATGCAAAGTGTTTTAAATTATTATTTCATGTTTTTACAAATTAACAGTTATATCAATGTCTATTGTTGTAATATTGTTGTTGCTTTTTTTTTTTTTTTTTTTTTTACAATATATAATAGTATAATCAGTAGCTGTTTCCATCCAAAGTTGTGAATTTAACTTGTGCACAAAATTGGAATATCGTGTAAAACATTTGTGAATAAAGCAGCATTTCAATCCCATGTTTTCAAAAAAACTAAATCGTCAGTTCTTGGGAAATTGGCACAAAATATTTGTAATTAAAATAGAAGTTGCTGCAATCTGAAGTTTTTTCCTCCATCATTCATTACTTGTATCTCAGAGCAGCAAGTGAAACACAATAAATGCTTTTTATTGGAAAAAAATGAATCCACCTCAATTTAGCACAAACGTTTTATATGCACATTTTTATAATTTATGGTCATCTTGCCGTTTCCATTCAGTGCTTTTTTTTATTTTTATTCAGTACCCCAAAATTCACATAGAAATTCAGGTGGATGGAAATATAGCTAGTGAGTGCATTCTCTAGAAATATTGAAAAAGTGGTTATTCAGTAAAATAATGTATTAAATCTAATGGTGAAATCTGGCAATATGTGGACTAATATACCTTATTTCCAGTGTTATATACTGTTATAGTAGTTTAATAGTATCATTAAACCTGTATAAACTTTAATTTCTTAACATGTAAACAAAGCTTTGGATTGCATCTCTCTTGGTTGGGAAGCACACAGGTTGAAAAGACAGTAGACAAGTGAAGGTTGTGAATGAGTGATTTAGAGAGATCTCCGTTACTTGTATGGGCCTCATTTTCTTTCTTTTGTATATATAACTATGTGTCCCGGTGCTCCGTATGGTCGATCCATCCCTGCTCATTTTACAATGACAGGACAGATGACAGTATTAATTCACTTGTTTTGACTATGGATTATGTATTTTTATTATCTAATATTGCTTTTCAGCCTCTCAGGTTAATGTTTTTTTGCCGAAAAATTGCAGAAATAAGATGCAAGCTGCCTTGATTTTGCGTTTAATTCTGTGATAGAATCGCAAAATCCTGGAGGAACTGATGTTTTTATAACTTAAATAACATGATTGATAACAAATGTTGACGGTTGACCAGCATCAGTATTATTATTGCTCATATTAGCAATTTGCTCAGCTCATATATAGAGTCAAACAAACCTTTACTTAACTTAACTATTTACTTTAACAAACCTTAACTATTTACATTTTAAAGTATTAAACATCCGTTGACTGTGACTTCCTCTTTGCAGCCTGTAAGCCAGATGTACCCCACACAGACTGTGCCTTACCAAGGTAAAGATCACTACAAAACCTGTACAACCAACAACATCTCACCACCTAGACAAAAACATTGCATTAGTTCGTTGTTTATTGGCTCCAGATGTCAACACATTCAAGAAGTTAAGGTTGGGATTATAAATGATGCCTGTCTCTTTAAGGATCTAGTGATGTCACATCCTTCTTGATGACCGAGGCTCGACAACACAACACTGAAATCCGATTGGCTGTTGGGAAAGTGGGAGACAAACTGGACCACTTGTCCTCAAAGGTTGGTACATAATTAGCAGATAATTGTAAGTAACTTCATTTTACACTTGAACAACCTTTTGAGAAATCTCTCTACTTTTCCAGATTGATGACCTACAAAAGCAAGGCAGTGTTTCGTTGGGCTTATCGAACATGTCCATGGAAACAGCCATGATCATGCACAACATTCAGAGAATCATACAGGTAATTCGCAGTGATCGGTCAATCGAACCTTCATTCACAGTTCTCAGTACTCAATGAACATCATTTATTCAGGAGAATGAGTGTCTGAAGAAAGAGGTGTTTGAGAAAAGCTCACGCATAGAGGAGCAGAACCGCAAGATCGGCGAGCTCATCAATCAGAACCAGAGGTCAGACATTATATATGCCATCTTCCCTTTTTGTATTATAGTTTTAGTATCTTCTGTCTCCTTCTTTAAATGTTCTGGTTTAAAATAGGGCTTCACAATATATCGCAGCGCTCCAGACAAAAATAGTAACATATGTAAACATTTTAACATCCTAGTTTTTATAGGGTAAAATTAAAAAATTTATAAATTTCTTATTAAAATTGGTCTTCCATAATATCATCTATTTGTAGATCACAATAACTACAGGTAAAACCACACATGGCACCTCATTACTATGGTAAAACTATATCGATTCTGTGGTATTTGTTCTGAAAAACAGAAGCCAGACACATACAGGGTTCCCACGGGGTCACGGAATGTCTGGAATATCATGGAATTTTAAAATGTCTATTCCAGATATTGAAAGTCGGGGAATTCTAATTTTTTTTTTTTTTTTTTTTTCAAGTCATGGAATATCAGGGATTTTTGTTTGTCTTACATTTATCAAAATGTAATTTTTCTATTACATATCTACATATGCATTTTTTATTGCGTATTTTTCACGTGTTTTGAGTATTGTTATGGTTAGGCTATTTTTCAGCGGCATTTTATTCCCTTCCCGCTCATCAACTTAAAGGGTTAGTTCACCCAAAAATGAAAATAATGTCATTTATTACTCACCCTCATGTCGTTCCACACCCGTAAGACCTTCATTCATCTTCAGAACACAAATTAAGATATTTTTGATGAAATCCGATGGCTCAGTGAGGCCTGCATAGCCAGCAATGACATTTCCTCTCTCAAGATCCATTAATGTACTAAAAACATATTTAAATCAGTTCATGTGAGTACAGTGGTTCAATATTAATATTATAAAGCGACGAGAATATTTTTGGTGCGCCAAAAGCACCAAAATAACGACGAAACCTCTTTTAAAAACATTAAAAATCTTACTGATCCCAAACTTTTGAGCAGTAGTGTATATATAATAAGTTTAGTAAAAACTCTAAAATTGAATAAGGTATTTATCTATTGGGAAAAAAAGGCAAACTACACTTTATCATGGAATATGGGTTTTATTTTACTCTGCAAAAAAATTAAATTGCACAGGAAAACAAAACACTCATAGCAAATAAAGCTTACAATGACTACAATATAATTAGTCATTATTTTGTTGGTTTGTCTTTCGTCGTGCGCCAAAAGAACCAAAATAACGACTTATTTAGTGATGGCTGATTTCAAAACACTGCTTCAGGAAGCTTTGCAGCGTTATGTATCAGCTTTTCATCAAAAATATCTTAATTTGTGTTCTGAAGATGAATGAAGGTCTTACGGGTGTGGAACGACATGAGGGTGAGTAATAAATTGCATTATTTTCATTTTTGGGTGAACTAACCCTTTAAGTCAAATGCAGTCACCTGTACCTGTTAACTAAGGCAAACATGCCAGGAAAATGTACATTTCAAGAGCTTTGGCTACAAAATGACCACTTCAAAGACCACTTCCGCGACACAACAAGGGATTCTGTTTTTGAAATGGTTTCTATATTTCTGGGATTTTGCAGCTAATAGTTCAGTTCATAGAGAGGGAACAAGGAGATAAATGCACAAAGAAAAGTGTTTATTTCTTACAGTTTGAACGTTCTTGTTTCCCTTTTGCCCATTGTTGCTCTCATAGTGGCTATTAAAGTCATGCAAAATGATATTCAAGCTCAAAACATTTTAATATTAAAGGGTTAGTTCACCCAAAAATAAAAATGATGTCATTAATGACTCACCCTTATGTCGTTCCAAACCCGTAAGACCTCCGTTCATCTTCAGAACACAGTTTAAGATATTTTAGATTTAGTCCGAGAGCTTTCTGTCCCTCCACTGAAAGTGTTTGTATGGTATACTGTCCATGTCCAGAAAGGTAATAAAAACATCATCAAAGTAGTCCATGTGACATCAGTGGGTTAGTTAGAAGTTTTTGAAGCATCGAAAATACATTTTGGTCCAAAAATAACAAAAACTACGACTTTATTCAGAATTGTCTTCTCTTCCGGATTCCTTTCCATTGAATTGATTCCATTGAATCCTTTCATCTGTCGGCGTTGGTAATGCACTTTTACGTCATTGTTTTTGGCGATTAGGACATCCGCACATATAGCTTTGTCACGTCTGGTTAGGACACGGTAAAAAAAAAGGGACACGGTAAGCCGCCTTTTCACTGCACGATTGTCGCATTTCGCCCCCTAGTGGCAGTCGCACAGAATTTTCCAATTGGTCGTGCGTAGCCGTTACCTTCGTTTATTCACCATGGTAGAATGAATAAATATGAATAAATGAATATATACACATTGGATAAACTACCAATATTACTTCTGAAGGAAAAATATTATGGGACTTAATTTTTTAATAATTATTAATTATTTATTTCAGACTTAAATAATCATAACCATTTTACAGAAATATGTTAGTGTCAAACAGTCTAAGACGGTCTGCAAAAACTAAATGTGAAGAAATCAATACACTGAATGATGAACTTGATGAGAAACAGAAAATCCTCTAAAGTGTTTAACCCCTGAAAGCATAAAAACGATAAATACATTTCTATAGAAATAGTACAGAAAAATATCAAAGTGCATTTAACGGGTAAAAGTATAAAAAAAAAGTAGTGTGTTTAACTTAGTTTGTTCTAAAAACGTCTGTGAACAAGTAAATAAAGCTTGCAAATGGATGGATGTGCTGTCTGTGGCTGTTTTTGGTTTGCTCAGTGCTCAAAACAACAATTTTTCCATTCATTATAGGTCATGGAAATTCAGCTTTTTAGTCAGGGAAAGTCAGGGAATTTGACATTTGGCTTAGAGTGGGAATAACAGATAATACTGTAATTATATTCCATTTCTTCAATACATTTAATACATGTCTACATCAATAATATAATCAAATTCAATATGAATATCCCTCATTTCTGCCACAATACCATGGTTACAGTTAGTGTTACTACAGTAAATCCATGGTAAATGCTGGTGATTTGTAGATTGAAAAGCCTTCTGACTGGATTGCGTGATTGAGTCGGTCAGCAAGTAAACACATCTGCTCTAATAAGCTCGCGCTGTTTAATGTTTCTCATACGCTACAGAAATGGCAGTGCTTATCAGGCAAATTGGTACTGGCACCAGTGCGACCTCTAACAATAAAATTTTGTTGCAATCTATAGCCATGTATCGGAATAAAATCAACATTGTGATTCAATCAAACCACAAAGGCTGTGATTTAATTAAATACTATAGTGGCCAAAAGTGATGTCTGGCCTAGGAAAATGGACATCTTTGCCCTTTATTAACACTTATTTTTAAACATGTATTAAAGATTTTGTAAGCATATTGCATAGTTGTTCTTGTGTAAAACGAATGGACGCGGTCTGTATTTCACTAAAGCAACCAAACATGACAAATTGTGCAGACATAAATTTTGGCCAAGCTGCCATAAAAGCTAGCATTTATTATTCCCAACCTATAATTCAGTCACTCACTGTGGTAGGTGTTACCTGTAGCTATATTATTAGACATTATTTTGTAGGTTTTAGTGAAAATGGCCCAGAGGAAGGAGATGTCTTCTGCAACAAAGGAGGATATACTGTTTGGAGATCGAACATGTAATTTCGAACACAATTACAAACACACAACGCACGCAACAAAGACGTGCAATGAAGGAGTTCCTTAATCCAATTGAAAACCTTTGGAAAATTTCTAAACTTAAATTGAAGCTGATAAATGAATCTCAGCTTTAGGTAGAATTTTTTAGCAAGAAATTAGAGAAATTACACGAAACATGAGCAAAGCTTATTAAATAACGCCCAGGAGAATGGCTGCTGTAATCAAAAACAAGGGAGAACCAACAAAATAATGACTAATTATATTGTAGTCATTGTAAGCTTTATTTGCTATGAGTGTTTTGTTTTTCTGTGCAATTTGTTTTGCATAGTAAAATAAAACCCATATTCCATGATAAAGTGTAGTTTGCCTTTTTTTCCAAATAGTTTTGTCAAGATAAAAACCTTATTCAATTTTAGTGTTTTTACTAAACTTATTATATATACACTACTGCTCAAAAGTTTGGGATCGGTAAGATTTTTAATGTTTTTAAAAGAAGTTTCGTCTGCTCATCAAGGCTGCATTTATTTAATTAAAAATACAGTAAAATCAGTAATATTGTGAAATATTATTACAATTATATTATATTACAACTGTTTTCTATTTGAAAATATTTGAAAATGTAATTTATTCCAGTGATGCAAAGCTGAATTTTCAGCATCATTACTCCAGTATGTTGTGTACAATGTTTTTTTTTTTCAGGATTCTTTGATGAATAGAAAGTTCAAAAGAAAAGCGTTTATTTGAAATATAATCATTTGTAACATTATAAAGGTCTTTACTGTCACTTTTGATCAATTTAATGCTTGCTGAATAAAAGTATTAATTTCTTTCATTTCTTTTTAAAAAAAAATAGTTTTTTCTTTAAAAATTCTTACTGACCCCAAACTTTTGAACGGTAGTGATAATGTTACAAAAGCTTTATATTTCAGATAAATGCTTCTTTTGAACTTTCTATTCATCAAATAATCCTGAAAAAAAAGTACACAACTGTTTTCAACATTGATAATAATCAGAAATGTTTCTTGAACAGCAAATCATCATATTAGAATGATTTCTGAAGGATCATGTGACACTGAAGACTGGAGTAACGATGCTGAAAATTCAGCTTTGATCACAGGAATAAATTACTTTGTAAAATGTATTCAAATAGAAAACAGTTATTTTAAATTTTAATAATATTTCACAATATTTCTGTTTTTTACTGTATTTTTAATTAAATAAATTAAGCCTTGGTGAGCAGAAGAAACATCTTTTAAAACATTAAAGATCTTACCGATCCCAAACTTTTGAGCAGTAGTGTTTATTCCTCATATTTTGATGGTTTAATTGAACTTGTAGGGTCAATAAAAACAAATCTCCATACCAACCCTGTCCAGACATCACTTTTGGCCACTACTTTATGAAGCAGAAAAACAAAATATTGCTAAACAAAATATAATTTTTCCCAATATCGTGAAGCCTTAGAAGTTAGTTAAGCTTATTGATGTTGCTATCTGCTCTTGTCTCTTCTTTTCCTGTTTTGACTATCACTATCAATAGAAATGGATAGAAATGTCAAAATAACACAGTGTGCTTTGACTCAAGGGGAGTTTGTGCTTGTGTAGGTACGTGGAGCAGAGTAATCTGATGATGGAGCAGAGAAACGACTCTCTGAAGAACAGCAGTGAACAGAATCAGACCAGAATACTGCAGGCAGAGCAAGACAAGGTAACACTAGTAAACAGTCCAATTCATTACACACAATGACACATTGTTTCACACTCAAAAAGAAATGGATGAAATGGAACAACAACAACAAACACCTGGAGACGTAACAACAACAACAGACGGCCATGTTACCAAGAGCTTGTGTGAGGCAGTTTAGAGATACTCACAACTCTATTTTAAACAGAACAAAGACATTTTTATCGCTTATAACTTCTGGAGAGAAATAGCGCAGACACTGAAACTTTTTATTGCGCATGCATCAAGTGACTGTCACTCACAATGCTAAAAAGAAAGGTTGGCATGAAACAGAAGTTGTGATAGTCTTTTCTTCCCTATTGTGACATGTATGCAAGTGAAACGGCTTCTGCAGTATACCATAAAAATAAGAATTGTCATTTTTGATTTAATGGTGACTTTGTTCATAAGCGACATATCATTTAATTCTTCTCTTTTTTGTTTTGGGATGAAATATGAAGTATATTTCGTGGTGCAGCATGATATAATCAAAGTTTTATGTTTTTTTTTCTTTTTCTCAGTGTTTCTAAGCAGATGAGGATGTTTTCCCTGAATTAAAGGTGCAATATGTAAGATTTTTGCAGTAAAATATCCAAAATCCACTAGGCCAGTGTTATATATTTTGTTCACATGAGTACTTACAATATCCCAAATGTTTGCAACTATTTGTAAATCATGAGAAAATTGCAATTTTAATCAAGGCTCCGGGACGTGTGAGGAGTCGCCTGTCAATGGCGTCATACCCGCGTTACCCTCGGTTTCCTGTTTATTTTGTAGAAACCATGAAACACCAACGATGCTTTAATATTTACATGTTTTAATAGACTAGGGAACAACTGATTTTATATATTTATAGACAGAAAACTAATTATTGTTATATAGCTCAACACGTTTAGTCTTATTGTTTAAATCTAATTTTCATGATTTTTTGCGAGTGAGAACCATGCCTCAGAGAAAAACACTATTTAGTGAAGTAGCTAACATAGCATAATCAGATGCAACTTTATTTTTAGTAACAGTAATACAGCATTTTCTCCATCATACAATACGTTTTAAAATTAATTGCATGTCATTTATCAACACAAGCCATCCAGCATTTAATATGATATTGTAAAATCGATCTATCTTACTGCAGTGTGTAACAGTGTCTCACAGCAGCCGCCGAGTGAACGCACAGAGTAACGTTATAACATCATTTTCAACACTCTCAAATGTATCTAATATGATAAACAGAGCTGCGTTACCTCATACTCATGACCGGAAAAGCGGAAGCAGCGCCGGCGACTGTGTCATAATAAAAGTCCCGCTGCTCATGAGGCGTGTGTTGATCAATCGCTCCAGCTCCTCGTTCAGCTCCACAACACTCGCTCCTGCTCTGCTTCATACTACAGTAACGTTAATAATCGCATCCATGAACATGATTTCTTCCCGAGTCCTATCCCGATTATTTTCCACCGCCCGTTAAGGTGAAGACCACATGTCCCAAGATTTGCGCTCAAACTTGCCGTCATCAAGCTACACCTTTGTTTTGAATAGGCTTCTAGCGACCTCTGGCAGACAGAAAATCTTACATATTGTACCTTTTTTAATGTTTTTTTTTTAACCACAAAATCACTCTTTACTTGCTCTCCACCAATACAAAAGGACACTACAGAAGAATCTGATGTTCATAATGCAATGACAACTCTCAAATATCTCTACTGCTAACACTATTTCTTTCTAAGCTATGTATCTCTGCTCTGATTGGTTAATTAACGCTACTCTGATTGGCTGAGAGCCTTTAGTGGTGACTGCTCTCTTTTCTCAGCATGCACTGCCACTGGAATTGAGTTGGGATCAGGTGAGCAAAAGCGCTGTCCCGCCTCATCCATTTCTTCATTCGGTTGTTAAGTCTGACGTCATGCTGCAGCGCTTCCGGGTCCAAACGCTCATACCACAAGAAAACAACAAACGGTGCTAATATACACACATGATGTGGTGTAATACTACCCAAAAATTATAATCATGACCTTTATCTCCATACCAAAATCCCAGATGGCCAGATAGTGATTCATTTTATAAATTAATGTCTGTGACGCTGTGAGCACAGAGACGGTTGTGTATGTTTAAAACTTTTAAAAATGTTTAATATGAATAAATAAATGCTGTCGAGATGGCATTCTCAAGTGAAATGAGCCGGGGCTTGGACCCAGAAACGGCATTCCTTACATCACGACTTAACAAGCAAATAGTCTTCACAATCGTTCCCATCGTTTATGCTTAATGAAGCATTTTCCATTTCTGTTTTCACTCTTTGTTTTGAACAGGCACCACTCACTAACCAATCAGCATTCAGCTCTCAGCAGGGGTAGATAGTTCTACCACCGTATTTTTTCTTTTTGTCACTGCTTTCTTTTCCTTGTATCTTTTTCTTTCCATTATAGTCCCATCATCATTTCATCTGAGTCGTCCTGCTGTATCATCAGTTGTGTTTTAGCTGGTTTAACGTGAGTCTCTCCTCATCTCTCTGGAAGGCACGTTTGACCGAGGAGTTGGCGTCGTCGACAGCGCGCGTGTCGGAGCTGCAGCTGGAGTTGAGCGCGCAGCAGCAGAAGGCCGCGTCACTACAGGCCAAACTCAACTCGGCCCTGCAGGACGGTCAGCAGCACAGCACACAGATCACAGCGCTGGAGGCTCAGACACTGGGTGAGCTTACTCTGTCTGATGACCACGAGTGAAACAGGCTGTAACTTGCGCTCCAAGGCAGGTTATGTTTGGGGTAAGAGATCTCAAACTGAAACTGGACCAATCAGCTGTGAGCAAACTGACACATGTCTGATGCAATAAAGCCACGCCCTCAGTTTAAAGGTCACTACGTAATAAATGATTTTTAAAGACAAAATCATCTGGCTTTATTTTTAATGATGATTATTTATAATAATTATTTTTTTGTATGATTCAGATATTATTTATGTAATTATTATACCCTTACACATCCATTGAACATGTACAATTTTAATTGATGAGTTATTATTAAGTTACATATAGTTTAAATATAATTATTAGGGCTGTCGAAATTAACATGTTAATGCATGCAATACATGTTTTCAGTTTAAAGGGATAGTTCACCCAAAAATGAAAATTTGATGTTTATCTGCTTACCCCAGCGCATCCAAGATGTAGGTGACTTTGTTTCTTCAGTAGAACACAAATGATGATTTTTAACTGCAACCGTTGCCGTTTGTCAGCCTTATAATGCATGTCAATGGGAACACCATCTATAAGAGTCAAAAAAACATGCACAGACAAATCCAAATTAAACCCTGCGGCTCGTGATGACACATTGATGTCCTAAGACACGAAACGATCGGTTTGTGCGAGAAACCAAACAGTATTTATATAATTTTTTACCTTTAATACACCACTATGTCCAACTGCCTTGAGCATCCGGTTGGTGAGGTCTGAACGCGCTCTGACAACGGCAGTGATCTCTCGCACTCATTGAAACATGGGGGTAAGCAGATAAACATAAAATTTTCATTTTTGAGTGAACTATCCCTTTAATGCATTAAAAATATTTAACGGAATTAATGCAGCATCTGTTTTTTTCGTCATCCTTTTTTTTCCCCATCATCCCAAACGCTATAAAACAATTCAAGTGTAATAACACGCAACAGAAGAACTTAAATCTGTACTGGCATGCTGACAGACACACACAGGACTCAGGTGCACAGAAAGCCGGCCACATTGAGTTCTCTTTCGCACTTGAACAGACAAAAACACACAAAAGTATGCCAAAATGCCTGCTTTGTCGAGTATCCTCATACACCGTTTTAAAATGAGTTATATGAAGTCTTAAATGAACGTAAAGAGTTGTGAAATAATAGGATGCTTGTCAAATATGTATCATGTGCGTCAGATCTTAAAGTGACAGCAGCCTAATAAACCTGCTGCCGTCTGTTATTAATGTTAATCAAAGAACAAAAGACAAAGAGAAAATCACTCACTCATTAATCTACATTTAATTTATCATTTCTGCAGTGAAGACTGTGAAGTGTTTGATAATTTTATTCTGTTTCTGTATATTTCCCTCTGGTTTGATCAAATATTTAAAATATACTGTCTGTATGTTGTTTCTACATTAAAGCTGCTTGTGTTCAAAATTTACAAAAATTATATAATGAGAATATACAACATGAATCCATTTTCCAAACCGTGTTTTTGTCTTATTCTGAATCATTATGGTACACTTATAATAAGTGTTTATATTCTGACTATTTCAGACCGGACTGGTGCGACTCGCCGCAGAGCATCACAGTAACTGCGTGACTCGC
Organism: Megalobrama amblycephala; assembly: GCF_018812025.1. Taxonomy (NCBI): domain Eukaryota; kingdom Metazoa; phylum Chordata; class Actinopteri; order Cypriniformes; family Xenocyprididae; genus Megalobrama; species Megalobrama amblycephala. The sequence goes on from NC_063055.1 coordinate 37,244,432, forward strand.
CATAGACATACACGGAGAAAAGTAGCTCCGGCTACAATGTTCTTCCGCAAGACGCGTGCAGTTCTGTTTATTAACCGCTAGAGGGCCAAACATCGCAGACTGCAGCTTTAATTTGGAGATTAACTGTGAAATTATTATTGTATAAACATATATTAAAAACTTTAACATTAGGTGCGATTAATTGCGATCAATTACAGACAAATGTGGGATTAATTAATTTTTTTCATTGATTGACAGCACTAATAAATATATAAAGATAATCCCCTGGTTTCACAGACTTAAGCTAGTCCCAGACTAAAATGCATGTTTGAGCTGTTTTAACTGAAAGTAACTTGTACTGGCATCTCTTAAAATATCTCAGTGTCATTGTTTTGTCTCAAGATGCACATCAGTGATGTTTTTTTCTAGTGAAAGTTTATAAAAGATACTTAAATATCTTAATTGAACTAAGGACTAATCCTGTCTTAGTCTAAGCCCTGTCTTTGAAACCGGGCCAAAATGTAATATAAATAAGCTTTAGAATCAATTTCTGTAAAATTGCAGTGATTTTTTTTTTTTTTTTTTTTTTTATTTAATTAAAAAAACAAAGGCAGTAATACAAATAATATCGTTATGTATAAATAATTTACTATTTAAATGGTATATCATTGCATTTTTGTCTGCATTACAACAATAATGTGAATTTGAGGGTAAAATAGTGTCTTGAAAATAATGTCACCGTGCCAAAAAAGAATAATGTTTAGGAAAAAAATATAATTTCATTCTTTTCTCTTATTTTTTGTTTTGGGGAGAAAAATAACCAGGACATATTCTTTTGGGTTTTGTTTTGTTTTATGTTGGCACCATTTTTGCTTTCCGTAAGGACAGAAAAATTATTGGCAATGGGAAACTGTTCCATCACACAGGATTATGACATGGGCTGCGTCTGAAAACGTAAAAATGCTGCCTTCGGAGGATGTATTTCAAGGTAGGAAGGCATCAAAGCACGTCGGAATCCAATGTTAGCTTCGCTTCTTCTTGTCTCATGTGATGCCTTCATCTAATCGATTTTTAAAGGCAGCATAGATGTATCCTTCACTGCCTTTGATATCCCACAATCCTGTGTTTTCCATTCTGTGACAGTTGAATTAAAAATATAGTTGTGGTTTCTGGTCAGTTTGTGTGTAAATGCACATTTTTAACCAACGTTTGCCACTTCTGATGTCATTTCTAGCAAGAAATTACTTTTATAGTTATTAAATATTCGCATAGTTATCATCAAAGCTTGCGCTATTTTGCTGTAGATCATTAACCCGTTACCTCGCCTCAGAAATCTGTCTTCGTGAGGTGTCTTCGTACACAAACGCTGCCTGCAGAGTCATTGCCTGATAGTGCAGTGAGGCAACACTGGTTGCATCCATGGTGTAAGTGTCTGTGTGTGTGTGTTTCAGAGCTGAAGGAGACGGCAGACAGAGTACAGGGTCAATACAAGATGGAGAAGCAGAAGCGGAAGGAACTGGAGCTCAAACTCAACAACATGGAGGAAGAGCTGCAGGACATGAAAACAGAGAAGGACAGTCTGGAGCGAGTGAGTTATTGATGCCTCTGTCTGTGTGTACATGTGTGAGAATGACCGAATCCTCATGTGGAGAATCTTGTGTATTGAACTGTATGTTCAGACTCTCTCTGAGAGGAAGCGGAAGTGGCAGGCCGAGAGACAGCGCTGTGATGAGGAACTGGAAGAGGTGAGGAGGGCGGGCCAGCAGGAGATGGACAGCCTCAGGAGCCAATTACGTAAAGCCAGAACGAGCACTGACCACGCAGCAGCAGAACAGGTAAATGTTTTTGCATACCTAGATGAGAAGAATACATCCGTGGCCAATCAGAATCAGTCATGACCCATTCCTTACATTGACTGAGAGTAGCTGTAGTTTTGTGACTGTGGGTGTGTTTGTGTGCAGCTGTCTCAGTTGCAGGCGGATCTAGAGCAGGAGTGGCAGGTGAAGTGTGATCAGGCTCTGGCAGCGGCACGTGAACAGCAGAGGAGAGAGACGACTGAACTCACAGAGCACAGAGACGCACTGCAGCTCAAACTCACACAGCTGCAGGAGAAGGTACACACACACTCACACACACACACACACACACACATAGACCAGTGTCTGTGAATATTAAACTGTAAAAAGACTATTTAAACATGAATCCTGCATGCCTGTGTGACTCTGAAATGAATGATGCGGAAGCGCGGTTTCATTTACCTCACACACAAACACGCACGCTGAAGCACGTGACGCTCGCGGTGTTTTCGTCCTCTGTCTCCTCACTATATGAACGCATGAATTCATCTCCAGAGCTGCTCTGAAAGTCACTTCATCAGCATTTAACTGCTTCGTTTGAGAAAACTACCGTCATAAACACAGAGAAACTCAAAGCTCTTGGCAAACCGTCAAAATAAAAGTTCGATTTAACTTTACAGAAACATATTACTGCTGTACAGTAGAATTTAGATAAATTAATTTAATAATAAATTATTAAAATATATTTTAAACAATAATCTCAGTGTTTCTTCCGTGTTTTAATTTTAACAGTAAAGCTCTGTTGTGCAGCACATTGTTTGGCAAAAAGTTTAATTTAATGATTAAAAGATAAATTAAATGGTATGCGTTCATTTGATTGCCAGAAAAATTTAAATGCACAACAGAACTTCTGAAGAAAAAAAAAATTCATAAAAATATATTTTTTAATTAATTAATATTGTTGTTTTTCAGAATTCAATTAATTAGACATGCTTTTTGATTATTAAAATGGAATTAAACCATTAAAATGGAATCCAGAAAACAGAATTTGGTAAAAATAAAACTTGAAGGGAAAGAATAAAACGTAGAGCCCTAAAAAAAATGTAATTTTTTTGTTAAACTTTTATTAAATTGTTGGTAAATTGGACAAGATTCATTATTTCAATAAATTAGACATGCTTTTTGATTACTAAAATTTAATTTAACCATTAAAATGGAGTCAAAAAATAAATAAAATGGAAAAACACGGAATCCAGAAAAATTGAAACGGAAAAAACGGAATTTGTGAAAAAATAAAACGGATTTCATAGGGCCCTATATTTATATATATATATATATATATATATATATATATATATATATATATATATATATATATATATATATATATATATATATATATATATATATATATACACACACACGCACACACACATTTACATACATACACATACACACACACACTCACTCACTCACTCACTCACACAAGTTTTTGCTGCTTAATGATTTTGTGGAAACTGCTACAAGTAAGAAATTAAATACTTTCATTCTTCAGTGACATTAAATTGATCAAAAGACAGTAAAGACATGATGATATGTTTTCGATTTCAAATAAATGCTTTTCTTTTGAACTTTCTATTCATCACAGAATCCTGAAAATAAAATGCATCACCGTTTCCACAAAAATCTGAAGCAGCACAACTGTTTATTGAGCAGCAAATCAGCATATTAGAATGATTTCTGAAGGATCATGTGACACTGAAGACTGGAGTAATGATGCTGAAAATTCAGCTTTGATCACAGGAATAAATTACATTTTAAAATATATTAACATAGAAAATAGTTATTTTAAATGGTAATAATATTTCACAATGTTACTGTTTTTACTGTATTTATGATTAAATAAATGCAGCCTTGATGAGCAGAAGAGATTCAAAAACGTAAAAAAAAACATTATTCCAAACTTGTGAATGCTAGAGCAGATGAAGGCACACATACGGCAGCAATGACGTCCTCATCAGTCCACATCTGCATCACTTAGACAATCACTAAACTAATCCAGCTAACACTCTTATTTATCTCCTCTGCAGTTTAATGCACTCAAACAGTCCCGTGAGTCAGAGGAACAGCGTTTACTTCAGCAGCAGGACCAGGGAGAAGAGCTACAGGCCTTGAGAGAAAAGGTGAAACACTGAGGAAAGCCACACCCACCTCAGCCTCCTCCTCTCCTCACTTACAACTCTGTGAATTCAGTTTAATGCAATCATTTTACCCTCTCTCTCTGATCTTTTTTTTCTGCTGTATCTAAGACTTGTAAATGATTTTATGACCTCTTTGCAGTTATTTATAGATGGTTAGTTTATTATCAGGTAGAATATAGTACATATTCTCCACCTCAGTCTTCAGTAACAGCCTGCATTACATTGTGCCAGCCGGGTGTTTTACTTCATAAGAGCAGGGAGGATCCATGCCATGACCCCTGTAGTGAAAGCAGTTTTGTGTGTTTCAGTGCCGTGCGCTGGAGCAGAGAGCGGCGCTGCTGAAGCAGCAGGAGGAGACGCGTGTTTCAGAGCAGCAGCAGACGGACACAGCAGAAGAGGTGAACTTACTGACCTCCAACTACATCTGGATTATACTGACACTGATCATAGAGCATGCACCTTATTATTATTACCATACCTTGTTCATATAAGGCATCAGAAGCTCTCAGTTCAGAAAAAAGTGTGGCATAAATTAAACCATTAGAAGCTTCATACATTTGTTTTTGTAAACTGGTTTTATAGAAGTCCTTAACATTTGTTTTCCTAACTGATTATTGCTGGTGTTGTTAAACTGTAAATTCAGTTGAGGTGTTCTTTTAATAACATTTACTTTAATTTTGTGGATTAAAAAAAAAATAGTTGAAATAAAGTTGGAAGAATAAAAAAACGTACAGTATGTACATTGACAGTTCATTTATTTTGTTTAAATAAATTAATTTAAATAATTTTAACATAAAATTGTTGGACATTTCTGAACTAACCTCTATTTTTATTAATTTATATATATACAGTACTGTTAAAAATTTTGGGTGGGTAAGATTTTTGCAAGAAATTAATACTTTTATTCAGAAAGGACACATTAAATTGATCAAAAGTGACAGTAAAGACATTTATAATGTTACAAACAATTTCTATTTCAAGTAAATAAACTTTATTCATCAAAGAATCCTGAAAAAATGTATCATGGTTTCCACAAAAATCTGTTTTCAACATTGATAATAATCATAAATGTTTCTTGAGCAGCAAATCATCATATTGGAATGATTTCTGAAGCATCATGTGATATATTTGGTATTAAAATAATATAATACTGCTGTAATATTTAAACTATTATAGTGCTGTAATAGATGCACTGAACATATTTTATTAAAATAAATTATTCAATATTTTTTAAGCATTTTATTTTTATTTCATATAGTCATTATAGTCATGATGTTCTCAGGTGAAGCGTGTGATGAATGGAGTGTTTCAGTCGCTCCGAGGGGAGTTTGATCTGAACGAGACCTACTCAGGAAGTGCTGTTCTCCGAGTGCTGGTCAACACTATCAAGGTCTGTGAAACACAGCGTGTGTCTTTGTACTCAGAATCTGACATACAAACACCTCATGCTGCAGATAGAAATGTCACAGTGTGTTTTCCCTCCGTTCACAGAGTGTCACACTGCAGCTCCTCACTAAACCTGAGAGATCTTCACCTGAACACAGTGAAAAAGAGGAGGACGAGGAGGAGAATGACGAGGAGAGAGAGAGCGACGCACAGCACAGTCAGGCGCACATGAACGGGCAGAGAGAGGAAGAGGAGCCGACGGACACAGATCCTGAAGATGGACTGCCACAAGTGGAGGAGGAAGACGTTACACCAGCAGAAGAGAAGAAGGAAGAAGAAACGGAGGAAATCGAAAGTGAACAGGAAGTTGTAGAAGAAAGCAATAAAGAGAAAGTTGCGGAAGAGAAGGAGGTAGAAGTTAATGTCAGCACAGAACACAATGTGCAAGATCAGGACCGTGAAACGACACACAAAGAAGAGGCTGAAAGTGACGTCACACCCACACAGGAAGTGGCCGCAAAGCTGCCTGATGACATCAGTCCACAGGAAGTGAAGGTAGTTGATGAGAGTGTCGCAGGGCCTGTAGATAAAGCAGAAAGTACACTGACGTTAGGCGGACCTCCCAAGAACCCGCCGCCACCCCCTGCTGCTCTACACAAGGACTCCAGCGCCACACCTGCACAGATCGACAGGTATGAACATCTGCAACAGTTGCCCAGGTCGTTTAAAGAGAGTTCACTCAAATTAAAAATCATAGGCCTGGTTTCACATTAAGCCAGGATTAGGCCTTAGTTCAATTAGGACATTTAAGCAGCTTTTATAAACGTTGAAAAAAACATCACTGGTGTGCATCTTGAGACATTTTAAAATTTTATGGCACTGACATATTTTAAGATGGTGTGTCAGTGCCATATTCATTAGAAATGTTTTGATGATGCAGCAGTAAACTAGCTAGTGTACCTTAATGCATGTGTTTTTGATCTTTGCTCATTTAAAACATGATCAAAAACTAATCTATTTGAATGATAAAAAGTTAAAAGAAGAGAGCAAGTGACAAATATCAGTATCAGCCAATAGTTGCTTGTTAAAATCAGCATTGGTATCTGCCCAAAAAATCCTAACAGTGTATCTCTATTCAAAACCTTTTTTTTTTTTTTTTTTTTATGATTAAGCTGTGTACATGTATTGATTAAGATTATTCATAAGATCGACAATTTTAGTCTTAAAATTTTAACTTTTCTTACATTAAATGTTTTTTAGAACCACAATGAACCAACATGAATACAAATAATCGATTTTTCTTTGTTATTTTGCACTCATTTGTCATTTGTCCCAGATATTTTGCGACGTGTTCTATACAGTGAGCAGGTCGAGCTCCAAACAGGACAGAAAACACCATAAAACTAGTTAATTTGACTTTATTCAGTCTTCTAAAGAAGTGAATAACAACTTCAACTTTGGTCTTTTACCATAGACTGTAAAAAAAGATGGACGACGTGATGCCGCTTCCTTCCATTATATTGAACTGAAGCCAAAACGGACGCAAAAACGTCAAAAACGTCAAAAAAAAAAGTTTGGAGCCTGGGCATGCGTAGAAGGAATCGTCAGTGGAGCCGGAGGCGGAGTAATAGGCTATTCTGTTTCTAGAGCAATAATATTTTTGAAACAGCAAATTCAGTAGATAAACTCAATATAATATGCCTCTAGAAACAACTCTAAATCATCAGAAACGGTCCTGCCATTTTAAATAAAGGGTTAAACTAACGTTACAGGAGATCGATTGCTGTAATTAGAGTAGGCTATCATTAGTTTTGTCCTGCTAATTATTATTTTATACCCATAAAAATAATTAGTAACTGCCAGATAACGATCACCTGCTTTTTTTCCCGTCATGGCTAACGTTAGGTGTGTTATCTTAACTAATAACGTTTATTATGAAGCCCACATTTAACGTTACCGAGAAAAGCTCAGATATCCGTCTGATCCTGTAGGTCAGTTAGTACAGTTTACTGCTGAACAGCTCATTTTGTCGGTGTGAAATAACACAGAAATTGAAAATTAATAGTTATTTATTTATCTTCAATCTCCCCTCGAATCTCCGACAGTCCTCAGACAAGCTGTCAATCAACTGTGAATCACGACGACACGCCCCGTTTCTATAGCACCAAATTGCTAGCTAAAATCAAACTTATCACAAAAACGAACAATTGAATATAAATCAGCGTGATAACAACTACCTTAAATGACCAAAACCATCTTTCGGAAAATTTTATTTGAAGCATAATTTATTTTTATGTTTTAACTTAAGTCTCATTCGTCTGCATTGAGAGGGCGGGGTTTATGACCTGTACTGCATCCAGCCTCCAGGGGGCGATCAAAGAGCCCGCAGCTTCACCGTTCAGGACATATGAGGCACACACGTCCTTTACTTACACAACCTATTGTACAGCTTAAGAAGACTTGAAATATAGTATAGCACTCTTTTGAAAGAGAGCAACTAGAACCTTCTTCAAAATATTTCCTTTCTGTTTTATGGAAAAAAGAAAGATTTACAGGCTTGGATTGACGTGATTGTGCGTAAATGTTGATAAGAATTAATTTCAGGGTCAAATATGCCTAAAATGTATGTAATTGATCATCTTCTCATATGTGAGCGAGTAAATAGGAAACGGTAATTAGATTTCACAGCATGTATTATTGTGAAAAATTGAATTTTTTTGTTGACGTCCCATCTAATAAAATCAGTTTTATGATTGTTGGTAAACCTCAGAAATCTTTTCAGCACTGTATAACACTGTAAATGAACTTATTAACACCACACCCGCTCTAACCGTCGCTGTGAGCATGTGCCCAGATCATGTGTTTGTCCTCTGAATGCTCTGTCCTGTTCCTTTCTGTCTCCCGTCTCATCTGTGCTCATCCTGCTATTCTCTCAGTTCATCTGAGAGGGTAGAAGAGGAAAATGGAGAGGAACCATTTTTCCAGAGTCCCGTCTCGCATGCACCCGCACCTCCACCCGCAACCACACCCGCAGCCGCACCCACAGCGGCCGATGAAGAGGAGGAGGAGCTGGTGAGCAGCGCTCTCACACACACACTCCACATTCACCTGCTGCTCTTCTGTTGCTCATTCTCACAAACTAATCTTTTTATTGTCATTTAAGTAAAATATTGTCTTTGTATGTGTCATTAAAGTTCCAGATCATCTAATATTGACAATTCCCCAGTGTATTTCTCAATATAGTGTGAATGAATGTGCTTAATGTGTGCTGTCAGGCAAGGTTGTTGGTTTGATGCCCACAAGGAACAAGAAAGCGGTTCTGTTGTAACCAACTCATGGCTCCTCTCTAAGACAATAGCACATGAAAGTCATCATAAATAAAATAAATCATAAATTAAAAAAATGGTAATAAAAAGATTCTATTCTGAAATTTTAAAATGCATTGCGATGCGATGCATAGATTCCATATATATCAGTGCATCCCTCTACTAACATATTTTAATATTACTGCAGTGTTATATTATTATAATTTACTATTATATTACCCAATATATCACACAATTACTTAACCAAAATGCAGTAATTTTCATCAGACTGGATACAGACTGTATTTTGCGAATATTTTTCTACATTGTAAGTCGTCACACCAGGCGTTCAAAGGTTTTCAGTATGTAAGATTTTTTTGTTTTTGAAAGACGTCTCTTCTGCTCACCAAGGTTGCATTTATTTGAACAAAAATACAATAACGGTAATATCGTGAAAAAATAAAGCAATATAAAGCTACACTATGTAACTTCTGGCCCTCTAGCAGTTAAAAAACATGCATTTAACAGAAGAACAATGTTTTAGTTGTGCTTACTGTAGCTTTACCCATTAATAAGCACTATACAGCACTACAACAACCATAAAGAAAAGACTGTTCGCAATAGATAATGCTTTACAATGAACTCTGTTAGAGCAACATATGACAATTAATCTGTTCAATAAAATACCTTACTCACCTTTTGAGTAATAAACTCCATCATCATGCGTCGCTTTTACAACATATCAAATCTTTCGGTTCTCTTCATCTCTGAAAAGCCTAGCCAGCATTGATTCTGGTTTTATTTTGAGCTCTGTCTCATTCTCTTTTCCCAGCAGACTCTCCTCTGTTCGGTGTTTGTTTAAAATGGGTGATTCTCCGGAGATTGGAGATTTAGTGGCTCAATGTCAACCTTTTTGCTTGTTGTGACAACTTATTTCACTCCCACAAAAAAATACTTAACTTAATGCTTATTTCATGATAAATAATGTGATTTAGCGAAGAGCTAAATCTAAATCAGTTAGATTCACAGCAAAGTCCCCAGAGTTAAATCACCTCTGCTCAGAGTACTTATGGTCCCTCTCTATATAGTGTTAAAGTTAATGAGATTAATAATAAGCGTTAATTAAGCGATTAATTGATGACTGAGCAATAGTGATGAACACCTGCTGTTAACAAGCAGAATTACTGAAGAAAAGACAAACACAAGAACTAAAAAAAGACATGATCCCCTGGTTTTACAGACAATGCTTAAGCTAGTCCCTGACTAAAATGCTTGTTTCATTTGTCTTAGCTGAAAGCAACTTGTACTGACATCACTTAAAATATGTCAGTGGCATCGTTTTGCCTCAAGATGCACACCAGCAATGTTTTTTTTTTTTTCTAGAGTTTGTTTATAAACGCTACTTAAATTCCCTAATTGTACTAAGGCCTAATCCTGGCTTAGTCTAAGCCCTGTCTGTGAAACGGGGCCTAAATCTCTCAAGATCTGATTAAACAACTCCACAAACAGCATTACCAGCTTTACTTATTACTAACCAGATTGACGTTGTTTATTTCTTCTTTATGTCTAAAGAAGCTCTTATTGAGAATTAACAGAAGTTTAGATGTTGATGTTTTATTGGTCAAAAAAAGCAAGCACTGACCATGGTCAGCTTATTTTCTGTTTGTAAAAGATTTGAATGAATGTCACAAAGTGGTCTCTCTCTTTCTTCAGTTTATTGACTGACATGAACACTTACATACACTTACATACTATCCTCAACAGTGGTGACAATAGTTACTCTTACTGCAGTGCATGATGGGAGTATTGTACTATGGTGATACCCAGCATGCATTGCAGCGTGAAGTGTTTTGCTGATTGTCACCATTTTTGAGATTCATTTGCTGATTCTTGATGTCTGTGTGTGTTTAAATAATGCAGTAGTTCTCTTTTATGCACTACGGGTTTAAAATCATTCACAAGAACTGTTTGTTGCACTTTGTTCTCATGCTCTAGTTTCACAGGGTTGGTAATGCCAACGACAGAACGTATGATTAGTTACTTTGGATACAATCATCATAAATGCAGCTAATATCTGCTCACTGTAAAGTACTGATCTTAATGCTTTTCAACATCATATGCATTGTTGCAAAGAAAAATCTAACAAGAAGGCAAGGGTTACAAGCCCAACTAAAGCAAACACTCATCTCCATAGTGGTGGCATTTTTTTTCTTGACCAATAAAACATCAATATCTAATTCTCAATAAGAGCTTCTGTAGACATATGACAGAAATAAAGTCAATCTTGTCAGTAATAAGTTAAGCCTGTAATGCTGTTTGTGGAGTTGTTTAATCAGATCTTGAGAGATTTAATGTCTTTTATCATCAGTTGATTTCATCTAAGGCTGTGACTGAAGTCAGTTCTTGTTTCTCTTTTCTTCAGAGATTCTGCTTGTTAACAGCAGGTGTTCATCACTAATGCTCAATCTTCACTTAATCATCTCATTAGTTTTAACTCTGCTTTAATGTTACTTTAACACTTTGTAGAGTGGGACCAAATGTACTCTGAGCAGAGTTGATTTAACTCTGGAGATTTTCCAATGTTGCTGCTATTGTGTGGCTCTGTTGCGAAAAAGGGTTTTTTTGTTTGAGTATCCTAACCAGCCCAAAACTATAATATATTGGACCAATGGTGTGAGTTTGGTGGCAGGACTCTGTTCAACCAATGATAGGTGTGGGGAGTATGAAAACAGTAGAGATTACTAGTCAGTAAATGCACCCATTTAAAGTGTTTGGTCAGTAACTAATATGTGAACTGATTCATACTTGTCTGTGAACGTCCTCAGAGTTTAAAAGGACGGCCCCCTCCCGCCCCTCTCTTTGGTGATGAAAGTGATGATGATGATGACCTGGACTGGCTGGGCTGATGTGACCCTTCTGAACACCAGTGTCAGATGACTGCTGGCAAGGAGGCCAAATGAACTGTGTTTGTGTGCTGGACCAGCAGGGACTTTAATTTGTGGGGATGGATGGTGCGAGAAACATTTCAGGATTTTGTGATCAAAGAGAGTAACTTCCTGTCCAAAACCTTGAAACGCATTTGAATGAATCTTGATGGCGATATGAACTGAGTGCTGCTTATAAACTGATTTACTGCACATACAGCAAAAAAAAATCATCTTTAAATCTACAAATACTGTAAATCATAACAACTGAATTCTTTTTTTTAAAAAAAATCTTAATTTATGATTCAGTGTTCCCATCTTTAAAACAGTTTTCATGTTTAATTCTGATGACATTAGCTTGCTGTCTCTGTTCTTAATATTTATACATTGTACTAACAGCAACCAATTACATATTAAAGAAATGAGACTGTCACTCTTCCTTTAGCATTTGACTGATTTGTTCATCAGTTCATATTTTAAAAGAGGGGAAAGCCATGTATAAAAGTAATAAACAGTCAATTACATCAATAATAGGTAAGTAGTAGTGATATGAGTCCTTCCTATGCCTTTGTCAGTTACAGTAAGGAATGACAGTCTGTTGAATAATTAAATTAATGCACAATGTGTGCAATGTTTTAATAATTACACGGTCCAACTTCAGTCATTCTGCCTTTATCACCTTTACCACAGATACATCTATATAATGGGCCTCTTTCATTAAACACAAGCAGAACGTGTTTTTGCTAATTCCTCACAATTCAACAGAACAATTTACATCACAAAGATTTACACAAAAAAAGCAAATAAATTTCAGGGTTGTTCCCCAACAACTACTTCCTTCATTTCCTGATATGAAACTGTGAAACTGTTTGCATATCAAACAAACCTGGATCTAAAACTTGCACAAAGATGATCAAAACTTTAGGGGGCCGTTCACACACAACTAATGTTTTCAGTCATTCCACTGCGCTACATTACCAGTTTTTCTATATAAAAAAGCGAAAAGACGAACATTTGACCATGCCATCGTTTGCAGCTTCTCACGAATGACGCCATTCTAAAAACAACGCCAGAGTTAAAAATAGTTGAACTATCATCACTAACATCTCTATACCTTGCCTTTTTTTGCCATTCTATTGCCCGAGTCTTGTGTTTTTAAACACAAAAATGTGTTAGTTGAGAATCGGGAGCCTCATTTATAAAGTGTGTGTGTATGCACAGATTTGATCTTAGAGTGTGCATATGCTTAAATTCATGCCAACGCTCGTATTTCTAAAAACAATCTCTGACGTGGAAAAGTGCTTATCTCCATGTCAGGGTCAGGGTCTAAGCACACTTTTCCTTGTCAGAGTACTGCAGGTTTTTGGAAATCTGAGCTATTCTTACAGCGCTCTATTCTGAATTAAAGGATTTGGACGAAGACTGGTGATATTTTTAAATGTAAATGACATTAATTAGGCGTTGTTTACCATTCAGCTGCGTGCAAGTTCAAGATCATTTGCGATTTATAGATTTCACATCTGAAAGAGAGGCCTACACACATTTACTAGAAATGATCATAAGATCAAATGTAGGAGCGTTTCTACGCAACATTTGTTTGTCTTTTTCAGATTCTTGCACATTATACATTATTATAAAAACGCAGCGTTAGACAAAGTTTTTCAATGTTTCAAAGTACACCATGTAACTTTTGGCCCTCTAGCGGTTAAAAAACAAAACTGCATGCATTTTGCGGAAGAACATTTTGTTTGTGCTTCAGGTCTGCGTAACTGATAAATATGAGCTTTCGCAATAGATGATGCTTTACAACTTTCTAATGACAATTTATCCATTGAGTGATAAAAACAGCATCATCTCTGCATTGCTTTTACATTTCAAATCCCTCAGTTCTCGTCATCTCTGAAAAGCCAAGCCAATGTTGATTCTTGTTTTATTACGATCTATGTCTCCTTTTCCTTTTACCAGCAGACAATTTTTCTCTCTCGTTGTGACAACTAACCTCTGCCACTCCCACACCAGACACACGACAATGCAACTGGAGAAACGTCTCTCTATTTAGGGATATGACAAGACACACTGGCGAGTGATGCATATACGCAATTTCCCACAAAAACCATCCCGCTAGGTCTAAAATACACTTACTCTGATTCACCATGGAAAGCCTAAGTGTAAGACAAAAACACATTTTGGAAGGATTGATAATGTATTGACAAATTAAAATTTGTTAATTTTGAGCAAAAAAAGTTACATGATGTACATTTAAACAAAATTTATTTAGTGCAAATCACCCCTTTGACCGCTGTGCTCGTCTTTTTCAGCATCTTGCACACGATAAAGTGTTCTGAAAATGCAGCCCAAATTAAAAGTAAACGTCTCATGCATGAGCCACATTTTTGTCAACTGTCAAGTTAAAAGTAATTCAATACCTTCCTATACCTTGCATTTTTTTCATTCCACTGACTTTGCATCTTGCATTTTTAAATGCAAAAATGTGTCTTTTGTAGCATCTCACACATGACAATGACATTCTAAAAACATGGCTCAAGTTTGACTTTAAAATCCCGTCTATAGACCTTACTAATTTTTTTCATTCCACTGCCCTGCATCTTGAATTTTTAAATGTTAAAACGCATTCTGTGTGAACGGCCCCTCAGAAAGTCTGTGAACCAATCAAAAGCAAAAATTCAACATCATCATGGACTAATTATTGTTATCAAAAAGTTGTTTTTAGAAAATATTTAAAGTGATATTGCTGCGTTCATGACAGGACTGACCCGTTCAGCTGCTCCCAAAGATACTCAGTAGTTTAAAAAACCCTTTGCTTTAATGTGGTTTCAACAGATGAGATATGTTAGTGTGTATGATCAGAGCATAAATAACCACAAAACATTAGCTTACTGCTCACTAGATCATTAAGACAAAGCAAACTGAAACATGTATGAGCTGCAGTCCTGTGGAGGAGTTTGTATTCCTGAGCTCCCAACGGATGTGTGTTCATAGTTTCCAAAAAGTGCTTGTTGTAGGCAAATGTCCGTCTCTTCAAGAAATCCCACCACCACTGAAAGCTGTTAAAAAGTAAGAAAAATAAGCTTCTTGGTACCGCTGTGTAAACACCAGAGAGGGCTCATCGAAGGTCAAGCATCGATACAGTGCCTTCTGTGATTATAATGTGGCTGCCGCCCTGAGGGAAAACATCGAACGGGTCATTTCATGTCATTTCAAAACACATGCAAATGAATGAATGGTGTAGTTGAGGGCACTACCGTAAAAAGAGGAGGCTCTTTGGGGTGAGGATGAAAGCCTTTCTGCGTGCAGGTTGAGATCTCCTCCAGGCCATAGTCTGTCAGTCTGAAGTAGCCGGTCCTGCGCACACGTCAACATCACCGTTCAGACCAATACGGCACACAGACTCAATGAAAATGCAATTGCACTCCCTGACAGTAGATGGCGCTTATAAAAAGCAGAAATATGGTAAACGCAGCACTACACAAATTTCTGTCTGACACCCGTGTGTCACGAAGTCAGTCATGTTTTTTATTCGCTATAATGTTTGTATTTACCCTATAAAATGAAATGACAGTTTTTTTCTGTTATTTTTGGCGTTTTTGCCTTTCATTATGATAGGACAGTATATGTAGACAGGAAGTGAAATGAGAGAGGGGGGACGGGATTGGGAAAGATCCGTGAGCCGGGACTCGAACTCGGGTCACCCGATGCGCAACGGAGCTATGTTGTCGCGCTGCCCACGAGGCTATCGGCACTGACAAAACCACACTTTTACAATTTTCTCACGTTGACAGTTGTTGAGGGAACGTGTTAAATCATTCTAGCAACATGGTAAAAATGTTAGCAGTGTGCTAATCATGCTAACAATATGCTAGCTACGTGCTAATAATGTTAACAACATGCTATCAGTGTGCAAAATCATGCTAGCAATGTGTTAACCATATCAACAAGTTAGCAATGTGTTAAATCATGCTAACATTGTGCTAATCATGTTGACAACATTTTAACACATTGCTAGTATGTTAACATGATTAGCACATTGCTAACATGATTTAGCATGTTACATCATGTTGATAACATGTTAAATCATGCTAACAACATGATAAATCATGCTAACAAAATGTTAAATCATGTTAACAATGTGTTAAATGTTCGCAACATGTTAAATCACGTTAACTACATGTTCTTATTTTGAATTAACATTTTTTGTTAACATGACTTAACATGTTACATGTCATGTCATGCTAGCAAACATTCTAATCTATGCTAGCATTGTTAACATGGTAACAACATGCTAATTGTTGAATTGAACATGTTAGATAATGCTATCACCATATTAATTCATGTTGGCAAAACATGTTAAAATCATGCTAACAACATGATAAAAAATGCTAAAAACGTGTTTATGGTAAGTGTTAAAACATGTTAACATGCTAATTCATGATAGCAATGTTAAATAATGCTAGTGACATTAATGCTAACAACATGCTATTTCATGCTAAATCATGCTAACAAAATGCTAAATCATGCAAGCAACAAGGTAAATCATGTTAGCAATGTGCTAACCATGTTATCAACATGCTAGCAACATGTTAACAATGTGCTAATCATGTTAGCAAAATGTTAAATCGTGTTAGCAAAAAATGCTAATTCAAATTAAGAAAATGCTAAAATGCTAAATCATGCTAGCACACATGCTAATTTATGCTAGGAATGTGTTAACATGGTAACAATGTGTTAATTGTTGAATTGAACATGCTGGCAACATGAATTAATATGGTGCTAGCGTTATTTAACATGTTAAAATAATGCTAACAACACAATAAAACATGTTAAAAACGTGTTTATTTATGCTAAGTGTTAAAACATGTTAGCATGCTAATTCACGATAGCAACGTTAAATAATGCTAGTGACATTCATGCTAGCAACATGCTATTTCACCCTGCAAAATAATGCTAACATGTTAAATCATGTTAACAACATGTTAAATCATGTTAACAACATGGTAAATCATGCTAGCAACATGTTAATAATGCTAGCAATGTGCTAACCATGTTAGCAACATGCTTGCAACGTGTTATATCATGTTAGCAACATGTTAACAATGTGCTAATCATGTTAACAAAATGTTAATTCAAATTAAGAACATGCTAAAATGTTAAATCGTGCTAGCGAACATGCTATTTATGCTAGGAATATATTAACATGGTAACAATGTGGTAATTGTTGAACATTAAATAATGCTAACAGCATATTAATTAATGTTAGCAAACATGCTAACAACATGATAAAACATGCTAAAAACGTGTTTATGTATGTTAACAGTGTTAAAACATGTTAGCATGCTAATTCATGATAGCAACGTGTTGAAACATGCTAGTGACATGCTATTTCATGCTAGAAACATGTTAAACTGTTTTTGTGATAGAATGTTTTGAAGGTAATAAACTAACTCTAAAACTATGTTAAACTTCAAACGTCTTCAAACCAAAAACATTCAAACTTTAAGGGTTTGAAACTTTTTCAAACTTTCTGGCCTGGTTTCTTCAAGCCAACTTCAGTTTGTCGTCAAACTTCGCTCATCTAGTCTATATCTAATGCAGTGACAGTGTGACTTGGTGTCCAGCCACTTCATCTCTCTCATTGCTGGACTTACTCGTTGAATTTGGGAGAGCAGACGATGGCGATGGACTCCGGCAGCATCATCTGGTATGAGCAGTGGGTGTGCAGGTCAACGCTGGACAGGAAGGCGGTCTGAGTCGGGTGCGTCTGTGGAGCAGATCTGATCTGTCACACATCTGAGAGAACTGTAAGCCTCTGACGGACATATGGGGAAATAATCATTTCAAGATCATTACTTGCTCATGGAGCTCAACAATAGGGAGTGGGAGGAGAAAATGATATTCAAAATCGCTTCATAACATTGCATGCTATTGGATCTCTATGGTTGATATCAATTACATAAGCAGAGAAGGCAGAAATGTAAGGCTGAGACTGACATGTATCCAGCCCAGGGTGATGAGGTTGTGCTGGTCCTGCACCAGAAACAGCTCCTCTTCATTCTCTGTGTCACAGTAATCTGGACCGCCACACTGTTTCGGCACGATCACATGTGTCACCGTGAACGCGTTCCTATTCTGCAACAGGCACACACACACACACACACACACACACTCTATTTAGATGTCTTAATGCATTATATTGATAAAGCCTATCCAAAAATATATGCATAAAATACTACACAGACAAAAGTACTGGGACACTTGACCATTATGCCAACAGGGACTGCAATGACATCGCATTCTAATTACAGACATTAATATGGAGTTTGCAGCTATAACAGCAGTGGATCTGATTAAAACACATGAATTCAATAATTAAGGTGTGTCCCAATACTTTTATCCAAATGTTTATTAGACAACTAGATTAGAAATATGATTTATAAAGTACAGTATTAAAAAAAATTGAGGTTTGCTAAAGATTACATATAAACTTAAAGGGTTAGTTCACCCACAGTTCACTTTCGTTCATCTTCAGAACACAAATTAAGATATTTTTGATGAAATCCGAGAGGTTTATGACTCGTCCATAGACGGCAATATAACCAACACTTTCAAGGTCCAGAAAGGTACTAAAGACATTGTTAAAGGTGCCCTAGAATTGAAAATTGAATTTACCTTAGCATAGTTGAATAACGAGTTCAGTACATGGAAATGACATACAGTGAGTCTCAAACTCCATTGTTTCCTCCTTCTTATATAAATCTCATTTGTTTAAAAGACCTCCGAAGAACAGGCGAATCTCAACATAACACCGACTGTTACGTAACAGTCAGGATCATTAATATGTACGCCCCCAATATTTGCATATGCCAGCTCATGTTCAAGACATTACACAAGGGCAGCCAGTATTAACGTCTGGATCTGTGCACAGCTGAATCATCACACTAGGTAAGCAAGCAAGAACAATAGCGAAAAATGGCAGATGGAGCGATAATAACTGACATGATCCATGATAACATGATATTTTTAGTGATATTTGTAAATTGTCTTTCTAAATGTTTCGTTAGCATGTTGCTAATGTACTGTTAAATGTGGTTAAAGTTACCATCGTTTCTTACTGTATTCACGGAGACAAGAGCTGTCATTATTTTCATTTTTAAACACTTGCAGTCTGTATAATTCATAAACACAACTTCATTCTTTATAAATCTCTCCAACAGTGTGTAATGTTAGCTTTAGCTACGAAGCACTATCAAACTCATTCAGAATCAAATGTAAACATCCAAATAAATACTATACTCACATGATCTGATGCATGCATGCAGCATGCATGACGAAAAGTTTGTAAAGATCCATTTTGAGGGTTATATTAGCTGTGTGAACTTTATGTAATGTATTATAGAGTCGCAAGCTCAGGGGCGGGGAGCGCGAGGATTTAAAGGGGAAGCAGCCTGAATCGGCGCATATTTAATGATGCCCAGCAGCTCAAATCTATGGGGTATTTTGAGCTGAAACTTCACAGACACATTCAGTGGACACCTTAGACTTATATTACATCTTTTAAAAAGCATTCTAGGGCACCTTTAAAACAGTCATGTGACTGCAGTGGTACAAACTTAATGTTATGAAGAGACGAGAATACTTTTTGTGCGCAAAAAAACAAAACAAAAATAACGACTTTATTCAACATGTACATACTTCTAGGATGTAGTATAAGTAGGACGCAGCAATAGTTTTATGTAACAGCGGCAGCTCTGGGAACATGACCAAAAGCACAAATCCTATTGGTTGACCAGTCCTATTTGTAGTTTTACTTGATAAAAATAGATATTTTAAAAATCTGTCGTTTTGATGTCATACGAAGGTTCGTGTCCTTCTGAAAGGTCACATTAAAGAGATACTCCACCCAAAAATGAAAATTCTCATCATTTACTCACGCTCATGCCGCCCCAGATGGATATGACTTTCTTTCTTGAGATAAACATAAATGAAGATTTCTAGAAAAATAATCCATCTCTGTGAGTCCATATAATTGAGTGGATGGGACACTACAGTAATCCAAACAACCCAGTGGATTAATTAATGCCTTCTGAAGCAAAACAGTAAGTGTGTGTGAGAAAAATCCAATTTTTAACTTTTATAAACCTTCGCTTCCGGCCAACTTCCATACGTGCATTTATAAGCTCACACTTGAGGTAAATGTCAGCATGTTGTGAAGTCTGAAGCAAGCGCATTGTGAAACTCGTGTGAGAAGTGACTGTCCTCTGTGCTGTACAAAACATGCTTATGTCATGAATAACAACATGCTGACATTTGTCAAGTGTTATTTTCGCGAAGTGTTACATCAAGGATTTCCGCCGTGTTCATTTTGTGTGTTTTTTGAAGCATCAGATTTGGGGGTCCTGCACACTTATGGATTATTTTTCTAAAAATCTCTGTGTTCCACAGAAGAAAGACATATACATCTGGGACGGCATGGTAAGGATGAGTTAATGATGGGAGAATTTCATTTTTGGGTGAAGTATACCATTACCACCAGCCAATCATTCATATTAAGATGTTTATCGCATACTTCATCGCAATTTGTTGATAACATCAAATTATCCGAAATAATCTGAAGTGTTTCGGAACTTGATATCGCAACAAAGTCATACCAGTCTCCCACAGAGTATCCCACAGGTCTCCACTGCTCTTATGGTGTTGTTATTGGCTAGTCGCAGAAATTTGCCACAAAGCTCAGCGGGAACAGCAATGTGCCGTAAACCATCAACCATTGTAGCTGAAACACAAAGACAAACACTGTGACAACAGAAACAGAGGCTGCTTCATGTCTAATGAGGTTTGAGAGCGAGCCGTACTGTTGGTGCTGAGGTGACCCGGTTTAAGTGAGCGGTCAAAGGTCGGGGGAGCAGCCGGGCTGGGAGCTGACGGAGTGCTGTGATTGGCCGAGGGGTAGTGCGGACTCTGAGGGGGAGTGGGGGACTCTAGGTAGGGCAGCGGTGGACCCTGGATCCCAGGAATGAGCAGCGTGTCGTCCTGTGGGGACGCTGGCGAGTTGAACTCGTGGACACGCTGTTGACGGTCCTTCTGCCGGATCATCTCCTCGAACATGCTGAACTGCTCCTGCTCCAGCTGCCTCCTCTGCATGTCCGCCACACGCTGCCGCTCCGCCTCCAGCTCTCGCTGCCGAGACAACTCGCGCTCCAGTGCTTGTGCTTCCGCACGCTGGTGGATGACAGAAGTAGATTCATCTGATTAAACACGTGCATCTTTAAATTTGAGATGACACGCACCAAAAACGCCCATATTTCATTCCCAAAATCAATAATACATACAGAAAATTACTATTTGACTATTATTTTAAAAAATAACAGACTGTTTTTCATATTTTTAATTTAAAAAGAATGAAAAAACAAGGAAAATGATCTTCATCAGGCCAGGTTGATGCCTGATGAAGATCATACGATTGAAACGTTGCCAATAAAGAACTTTTTTATGATTTTCAAGTTGATAGTGTGCAGGATTTTCCTTGTTTTTTCGTATTTTGACTACACTAGTCTTCTATCCTACGCACTTATCTATGACCTACAGGTGTGCGACGCTAATTGATCATTAATTTAAAAAGAATAAAATATTACTGTAATACATATATTAAAATAAACTAATTATACATGTATTTTTATTTAACATTTTATTTTAATGTTTTAATTTAATTTACAATATATACACTGGAAGTCAAAAGTCTGAAGTTTTTTAATGCTTTTGAACGAAGTCTCTTCTGCTCATCAAGGCTGCATTTACTTGATTAAAAATACAGTAAAAACAGTAATTTTGTGAAATAATATTACAATATAAAATAACAGTTTTCCATGTGAATATATTTTAAAATGTAATTTATTCCTGTGATCAAAGCTGAATTTTCAGCATCATTACTCCAGTCTTCAGTGTCACATGATCCTTCAGAAATCATTCCAATATGATGATTATTACTCAATTATTATATACTATTATTATTGGTGCTCAATTAATAATAGTTCTTGTTGTTTAACTATAACAATATAATCACTTTTTTCAAGTTTTTATACATGTGTATAGAATACACTCATGTGGAATTATGGAAACTGAAAATTAAAGGGGTGGTTGATTATGATTTCACATTTTTAACTTTAGTTAGTGTGTAATGTTGCTGTTTGAGCATAAACAACATCTGCAAAGTTACGACGCTCAAAGTTCAATGCAAAGGAAGATATTTTCTTTTACAGAAATCACTTTTTAAGGACTACAACAAACAGCTGGTAGGGACTACAATGACTTTTCTTGGGTTGGTGACATCACAAACCCTAAAATTTACATAAACCCCGCCCCCGAGAACATGCAACAAAGGGGGTGTGGTCATGTTGGGCTGCTTTAGAGAAGAGAAAGCGTTCTTATAGTCGAGTGTTGTTACCATGCCGTCATTTTACGCCGGACTGCTTCACAAACGAGGGTCAATTCAACACAAAAGATGAACATGACGGCACATGCTAGTGGATGAGTTGAATCAACTCCACAGCAACTACATAAATTTATCCACTAACCATTCAGAAACGTCTAAAAGTTGTAACTTCTTCCTGAGTCTCTCCATCAGTGTCGACTCCGGTTTGAACAATGTAAGGCTGAACACCGTTACTGACAATCCTCATTTTGGCTGCGTGAGATTCTCCAGCTTTGTTGTTGTTGAGCTGTTAAAGCTCCGCCCTCTTCTGGAAAGGGGGCGGGAGCAGCAGCTCATTTGCATTTAAAGGGACACACACAAAAACGGCGTGTTTTTGCTCACACCCAAATGGGGGCAAATTTGACAAGCTATAATAAATGATCTGTGGGGTATTTTGAGCTGAAACTTCACAGACACATTCTGGAGACACCAGAGACTTATATTACATCTTGTGAAAGGGGCATTATAGGTCCTTTTTAAGTAAATAAATGTGCATTATGATAAAGATAATAGGGGAAAAAATGTGTTAAAACCATCACGGAAATAAAGTGACAATGCACAAAAACAATACTAGTCCTAATTTTCGAGTCATTCTCTTCATGCAAAATATAATATTTGATTTTGGGGTGAAATATGACTTGTTTCAAAAATTCCCTTTTATTCCATGATAATGTTGACCAGCGTGCCTCACCTTTTTGTTGATGTACTCTGCATACTCTCTCTCATATCTTCTCAGTAAATGTTTCTTCAGCAGCTCTGCTTGAGGGAAAGCCGTCTCCTTCAGCTTCTGTGTGAGGAGCAACAGACAAACTAAGACAACTAACATGGTATGATGAGAATATTGATCAGTCTGGTGACATTCAAATCAATAATTTCCCATCTAGACTTCACTAGACTACATTACCCTTAACGTCTCCTTCTTCTCAGGAATATTAGACAGCTTATATTCTGGATGCTTAGGAAGCTTTTCAATGAAAAGCCTGCCGGGTTAAAAAGAACAGGAGTTAAACCTGTTGCATTTAAACTGGAACATTACTAATATCACTCACACTCCCATAACTGAGACTCCCATTCAAGTTAAAGGGACACTCCACCCAAAAATTAAAGTCCTGTCATCATTTACTCACCCTCATGACTTTCTTCTGCAGAGAACAGAAAAGAAGTAACCAAACAACATTAGACCCAATCAACTTTCATTGTAAGGACAAAAAACCCCCAAGCAAAACATATTTTATGTTCCACAGAAGAACGAAAGTCATACAAGTTTGGAATGAGTAAATGACAGAACTTTCATTTCCGGGTGGAGTATCACTTTAACACAGAAAGGAAAGCACTAGAGCAGCGTTCAGAGGTCTTCTTACGTGATGTATTTGTTGTAGAGGACAAAGGCGTGCTCTGTGTTGCCCTCCTCGCCGTACACGTGGGCCATGCGGATCATCTCCATGCCCGAGCGGAAGTATCTGCGGACGGGCACGGCTTCGTTCATGTCCACCGTGCTGCCCTTCTTCGTCAAGGCCCGCACCCGCTCCTCTGGGGTCAAACTCACATCGGAGTGGTCCAACATCATGTGGACAATGTCTCCAATCTAGGCCTTCAACCCTGTGAGGAAACGTTACAGACAAAACAAGATTTCTGTATGAAAGAGTTCAACATTTATTCTAATGTTTATTACGTTTAAAGGATTAGTTCACTTTCAAATTAAAATTTCCTGATAATTTACTCACCCCCATGTCATCCAAGATGTTCATGTCTTTCTTTCTTCAGTCGAAAAGAAATTAAGGTTTTTGATGAAAACATTCCTGGATTTTTCTCCATATAGTGGACTTCAATGGGCACCAAACTGTTGAAGCTCAAAATTACAGTTTCACTGCAGCTTCAAAGAGCTTTAATCGATACCAGATGAGGAATAAGAGTCTTATCTAGCAAAACGATCAGTCATTTTCTAAAAAAAAAATTAAAATTTTAACCATAAATGCTCATCTTGAACTAGCTCTCTTCTTCTTCTTCTCTATTTGAATTCCAGCAGTGTAGACGCTGCTAAATGTATTACTGCCCTCCACAGGTCAAAGTCTGAATTAAACTGTCATATACAATATGCTAGTGCAAGTATATAACAATTAGTTCAAACTTTGACCTGTGGAGGGCAGTAATAAACTTAGCAGCGTCTACACTGCTGGAATTCTAATAGAGAAGAAGAAGAGAGCTAGTTCAAGATGAGCATTTATGGTTAAAACATATATAACTTTTAATTTTTTTTAGAAAATGACAGATCGTTTCACTAGATAAGACTCTTATTCCTCGTCTGGGATCATTTAAAGCTCTTTGAAGCTGCACTGGAACTGTAATTTTGACCTTCAACCATTTGGGCTCCATTGAAGTCCACTATATGGAGAATAATCCTGGAATGTTTTCATCAAAAACCTTCATTTCTTTTCGACTGAAGAAAGAAAGACATGAACATCTTGGATGACATGGGGGTGATTAAAATATCAGGAAATTTTAATTTGAAAGTGAACTAATCCTTATAAACACTAAGAACTCAGCAACTTAAAGGGATAGTTCACACAAAATTAAAAATTCTGTCATCATTTACTCACTTTCAAGTTGTTCCAAACCTGTATGAATTTCTTCCTTCTGTTAAACTAAAAAGAAGATATTTTGAAGAATATGGGTAACCAAACAGTTGATGCATCCCATTGACTTCCATAGTATAGGGAAAAAAATTCTGTGGAAGTCAAACACAACTGTTTGGTTTCCGACATTCTTCAAAATATCTTCCTTTGTGTTCAGCAGAAGAAAGAAATTCATACAGGTTTGGAACAACTTGAGAGTGAGTAAATGATGAGAGAATTTTCATTTTTGGTTAAACTGTCTCTTTAATAAACGTCAACTTCATTTACATATATTAGTCTTAAAGGTACAGTAGCAAAAAACGTTTACTTCAGAGAAAGAGAAACAATCATGTAAATTAAACGTTTTGGTGCAAACATTTACTAGCATTATACGTTGATCAATAAAACCCAGGTGTTAATGTATGTGTACATTCTTACTCTAGTGAGTAACCACTGAGTAGTGAACTATTTTCTGTGCTGCTGACAGAATGGATCAAATAAAGATGTAAAATAAAGCTCTAAACAAGTGATATACTTTACATTATTTTGCGTCATATAAAAAAAAATAAATAATAATAACCAGCAGCTATACCTTCGTTAGGGTTATTAATTGTTATGGTGTATGTGTGATGTTTATGAATATGGCTAATGTTAAAGCTTTAACAAGCCTTACCTTGGTAATAATGGCAGTCTGTCTTTCAGATCACAATCACATTAGCTGGGAAAACCCGTACATTGCCTTTAGCTGTACTTCATGTAAATAAAAGCTACGTTCTGTAGCTCTGTGTCCATCCTTAATCTCAAATACTCACTCACTTCCTCTTCCTGTGTGACGCAAACAGCAGGATAAGCTGTTCTCAGATCAGTGTTGTCTCCCTCCACAGGCGTGGGAAGGTTTTCATGCTCGTCCGATCGATCAGATTCAGGGTGTGTCAGTTAATATTTGACTGATAAACTGTTTATGTACTGCCATTAAACCAGGAAGCATTCTTAAATAAATAATTTATAGGACATTATTATTATTACTATAATTATTCTTGATAGTGGTAATAATGTTGCAGTTATTGTTGTATTGTTTTATTATATTTTAGTTAGGCTAAT
Source organism: Megalobrama amblycephala (assembly GCF_018812025.1). Lineage (NCBI taxonomy): Eukaryota > Metazoa > Chordata > Actinopteri > Cypriniformes > Xenocyprididae > Megalobrama > Megalobrama amblycephala. The sequence goes on from NC_063055.1 coordinate 37,270,219, forward strand.
TATATGGCATTTAGGTCAGTGTTATTTTAGTATCACTGATGTACTATTGTAGTTTGATAATATTTTGAATTAGATTTTAATTTTTGTTAAAGTTGTAATAATTTTGTTGAATTTATTAGCTTTTGCTTTCTTTTTTTAATATGTTTGTAAAATGCAGCCATCCTCATCAACCTAACCATCAGCACTGTGGTAAACCACAAAACCTTCAACATAGTCTAACAGAAACTCTTTTAAATGTCATAGCCTAAATAACTGAACATTAACTAACAAGTCAAACACATGAAATAATAACACTTAATTTCAATATTATGCTAACCCAGCCAAGCATGATGGGAATTATAATCCACCGCCCCAGTTTCACGTGATATCGGAATTATTGTAAATACGAGTTTCCTAGTTGGAAATTGGACATGAACACCTTCTCAGGTTGTGGAAGTTCGGGGATATCTCTGCCTTTACATGCTATCGGAAATTTCCGACCACTTCTGAAGTCGTGATTACGAGCTTGTCGCATTCAAGTCCTTTGTCGTCGGAACGAACAGGAATCAAATCAAGGAGACCTGGAGGAGTTCCTGTCCTTGATTCTGATTGGTCAATAGCTGTGTTTTATTCACAATAAAAATGGCAATCAGCTTCACCCAATGTATCACTATATAACACTCTTAGCAATGTAAACTGTATGTTCTCAGTTGATATTGTTCATTGAAGCTCACTGTAATATGTAGAAGAGTATTGTGAGAAAGAGATCGAGTGAGCGAGTTTATTACCTGCATTCAGATTTAGCATTTTCCTTCAGGTTCATAATAAAAAATCTGTTTAAATGTCCGCTGCGATATCTTGTCCTTTGAACAGTTAAGGGGTTTTCCCGTGACTGACAGCGCTAGTCAAAGCATTTGTCAGTTGCGTCTTGTTCTGTCTTCACAACAATTCATCTTTTCAATGTAAAAGTCTTCGCTACTGACTGACACTCTCATAAAGACAGTCTTTGCCGCCATCTAATGGCGTAATAATGTAACTTCTGTTGCTGGGACTACTTTGGGACTATTTTTTCCGGCGGTAAGAAGGCTTTTAGAAGAAGTTTGCTTCATGGAAGTTGCATTGATTTTTTTACTTTAATATTTGTATTGTGTGGTACCCGTTTTATAAAAGCATTAAGGTACGAGAGGCTAGTGCTGTATCGTGAATAAGTTACGGCTTCGCGTCGTGCCTAACAACGTCCATTAGCCGTGACTTATTCACGATACAGCACAGCCTCAAGTACCTTATTGCTTACTTAAAGCTAAAATTATATTTAGCGTACCATTCACTGACAACCATAAACATTTACCACTTGCTGACGATTCTGGAATTTCGGTCAAAACATACAGTATGCGTCAAATGATTGTTCATATATGTAAATATGCACCACTTTAAAGGGTTAGTTCACCCAAAAATGAAAATTCTGTTTTAAATATGTTTTTTTAGTAGCTTTCTGGGCATTGAAAGTGTTAATTATCTTGCTGGCAATGGAGGCCTCACAGAGACATCGGATTTCATCAAAAATATCTTAATTTGTGTTCTGAAGATGAAAAAAGATCTTACAGGTGAGAAATGACATGAGGGTGAGTAATAAATGGCAGAATTTTCATTTTTGGGTGAACTAACCCTTTAACCCGTTTATGGCCCGCCCAACTCTGGCTTCCTTAGCTTCCCAGTGGAAAATACGGCTTGAGATACGGTACTCATGTCCATTTTTTTACTAGGAAACTCATAATTCAGATACGTGAAGGCAGCACATTTTTTGATACCCAAGTTCCATAGGCAAGAATAAACCTGGTGTTCATGGTTCCTATTCTTTCCGACAACAAAGCACTTGAATGCAACAAGCTTGTAATCAACTTAAGAAGTGGGACATTTCCGATATAGCACGTGAAAATCATTCTTGTAGTTCCAACACAAATTTCATTTAAGTGGATTGAACACAATGAAATTAAGTTAGGGCAAAGTGTATAGCAATTGTGTTGGTTTAGCTCATTTTAGCTTATTTCAAGAATCAAAAATCTTTTTTTTTTTTTTCAGTGTAGTTTTTTTAAACTAAGTTTTACTTTAGTTATTTTATTACTTTAACTTAAACTAAGAGAAACGTTGCCTTGGAAACTAGCTAAAATATAATAAGTTAGTTTTTTATATTGTATTTTATTTTAGGCAATGTTTATTTTATTATGAGCATTAACTATTTAAGTAATGATTTTTTTTATGGTTTTAGGTTTAGTCAATAATAACCTTGATTCAGGTGACAAAAATAGACGAGTCAGAGGAAAAAAAAAATCAAACCTTTATTTGATCAATTTTCTTTTCAGCGTAGAAAGAGTATCACTCGTGAAAAGATTGCAATAGTGGTAAAAGATAGACCACAGTAAATAGGTAAGTTAAACCCCGTCGTATTTTGTTACCCATGTAATAATTCAAAATAGGTTCTTTATTTCAAGAAAAATGGTTGTGCAAAGCCACTGGTTAAACATCAAATCACAGGCTCAACAGAGAATACACACAATAGACACAACCAGAGTGACATAACTTATAACACGGCACCCAATAAAATATCCATTTCCCATCTTTAGGATCAAGAGGTGTATGAGTATCTTTCCTTTTGTTGCTCGTTTCTGGGCAATGTCTGGATTTGGCACAGGAATCTCACTTCATGAATCAAGCATGGGTAATTATAATACTACTGCACACCAAAAACACATCTTTAAATTAATCATAAACTGCTGAAAAGAACAATAAAACAATAAGACGGTGGCTTCTTCATCAGCTAAACAGTGGATTTACTCTGGAACAGGATGGCTTGTTTGAACATCAAAGCTTTTTGATGAATGAAAGTGCATCTTGTCAGAATCAGAATCAGTTTTTCTTTCTCCAAGAAAGGGCCGTTTTGAGGAGTTTTTGGACTATGGTGTTACATTATAAAAGGTATAATTTATGGCTTTTTATGTTTTAAAATCTAACGTAAATGTAAAACGTAACGGTTTAACGGAAAATATAAATGATATTTATATTTATAAATATATATTTTTTGTTGCGGGACCAGTGAAAAGGGCAAGTATGAATCTGAACTGAATGGCCAGCAGAAAATATCCTTATTGTTGAGCCCTGCGAAGATGATTTAGCATTCTTAGTGTGTACAATATATGTAAAGTAGGAGCATGTCAAAAGCACACTCCTTTACTAATCTATACTGATAGAAAGTGCAATTCACATTCCCTATAAATGTGATCAGCTTCAAGAACTCATACAGCACATCTCAGAGCAATTCAAAAATCAATCACTCCCAGTTTCCCATAAAACATCAACAGCTAACATATACTTTCAAAAATATATATTGTTTCCTTCTGTATTACACAATTCGCCCAGCAATAAATTGAGAAAAGAAAAAAAAACAAACAAACAAGGAAACTCTACCAACAAGGCTCGGTAATTAAATAGAAAGAGAGGCCACAGATTGAACCAACATCTACAGTATGTACCGATTTAGGGAACATTATTTATGTAGTTAATTAATGCTAAAAGACAAAAGATCATGACCCCAGTAACCTATGACAGACTTTGTTTCCAACATACCTGACATGCTATGAACGGATGAGGACACGCCATTAATGTCATTTTAGATGAGTTAGTGACGATTGCTGAACAATATTTATGAGTATTAATATACGCCGCATTATGAATAATTCAAGTTTCAAGATCACAGTTTAGATATTTCGGTTCATCCACTGCTGACTCATCTGACTGGGTCTTCTCACTGGAAAACAGAACACAAAAGACACAAAACATTTCATTTCAATGGAAGAAAATTGACAAATTCCACAAAAAAAAATTACATAACGTTCCATTTGCAACATCATTAGACCATTTTATTTGATTAACTCTGATCAGTTTAATAAGCAAAATTGGACTGTTGTTCTTATGATTTAATAGAAACCATATAATATGGTGCAGTTCTTAATGAGGTTACATTATACTTTTTATTTACTTGCCATAACTGAGTTAAACTTGCATTCGGGTTAAATGACAAACAAGAGCATTCATGATAAAGATAGGGAAAAATCATTTTAAAATCTACTTTAAAACACATTCTCTTTATGTTAACTTTTTAGATTCTCTAAAATTCCGCATTCGAAAATGTCATGTTGTGTAACCATGTAATGACATATTTTCTTCAAACACCCTGAATGCATTTGAGAACATATTCAAGTTTTTAAACATATTTTCTCAAAAAAACATTTTTTACAAATATTACTATGTTTTGTGAAGACACCACATGACATTTGTATGGAAACTTGTTTCCGCCATGAAAAGAAAAAAAGAAAAAGAAAAAAAAAAAGGAAAAAAAAGGTAATTGCTACTCTTTTTATCTCACAATTCTTCTATTTTTCTCAGAATTGAGATATAAACTCACAACTGGGAAAAAAAAAAAAGTCATGCAATTAACAGCAAAAAGCTTCCACACATTTTACTACATGAACTAACCTTGACTTGTCATAAAAAGGTCAAATATTTTAAGGGGGCATTTTCACAACACCATTTTCAACTAAAAACGAAAAAAACTTTTAATGCGTTTGGCCATTCATTTACTCGAAAACGGCATTTTGGGGGCTTAAAAGTGCAAACTTTTGAAAACGGGTTTCAAAGTGCACGTTTTTGAAAGCGATACCGTTATCGTCTCTGTGTAAACTACAAAAACATTATACGTTCAGTCTATAGATGCGTAGTTTCTTTACAAAGTGACGTCGCCAACTACTGGCCTGGCATGAATAATACCAGCGTTTTAATTCGTTTTTGCAAATCCATGTAAACAGAGATCGCTTTGACAATGGTGTCATCTGTACGTGAAAGACACAAAGGAAAACTTCAGTTTTTAGTACATTGTTGTTGTGTAAACGTACCCTAGAGACCTTTTCACACTTGAAATAGTTAACCCTGGATCATTCTAAACCCCGGGTAAATGGAATCCTGGGTTATCTTGCTTCACGTTTCACACTGCTCACAATTTATCTGGGATTAAACCCTAGGTTAACGTTCTTATTTGCATATTTGCGGTGTCGAGTCATTGATTGGATGAAAATTCCAATGCAAATTGGCTAATCAGAGACATCTGGTGGCCGGAAAAATAATATTCATATGTGCTGCCATACTAGATGCCTGTATGTCTCTTTAATAAATGTACATGTATACTGTATAGCTCTAGTCTAGTTGCTCAAAAGAGTATTTCCGGTCATAATAACCTGTATATTTTTTTAGGTTTTGCATTTGAAAATATATTTAGACATTATCAAACACTAGATTTTGATAAGTAGCTATAGATTTTTGTTAAATGTTAAAAAAGTTAATCACTCACATCCTAATGTTATTTTAAGATAGTCACATAAGCATAAATAATATTAATGAATGCAAGCAAATACTGAATTTAGCCCAAGAAAGAAGCTTAAAACAAGGTAAGCAACTGCATTCAACAAAACTCTTTATTATGTAATATATCCAGTGAAGGGGTTAGATAAGATGTTTTTCCTTGTTCTTCATAGAAACTCATTCGACCTCCTACAGAGAGAGAAAGATTGCAGAAAGACTAAAACTGTTAAAAATATGACAACTAGCATCTGGTTAGGGTAGCTATTGAAGTGTTGCTCACGTTAGATACCTATCTATTATCTCGCAATAAGCATTAATTACAATGCTCTACATAAAATACTGCACCGACTAGATTCCTGAGAGGTCAACTAATGCGTTAAAATGTCAAATGTCACTCAACGGCATGATGCTCGAGAAACTGAAACGAATGCAGTTCAATGCCAGAGATATCCAGTGTTTGGAACTATTGCTTGCCTCGCGACACGCGTTACTTCCGCATTCCTATGGAAGTCTATGGGAGCGTCGCAACTCTGTTTTTCAGTGGCTCTGGACATATAGTGAGGTTTCTCTCTATGACATCATTTCCTGTTTTGTTTCTGCATGTTGGTCACACAACATGAATGATTTGATGGCTTTTTAAATATTAATAAGCATTTTTGTTAAATATATAAAGGTATTTATTTTATTTTATTATTTTTTCTTCATTATGATACTGGACAGTTGTATTACCCTGGAATTTGTGACTTTACCCACCAAAAAATAAATAAATAAATAAATAAAAATGAAGTTTAAAGGCACAATATGTACGTTTTTGTCACTAGAGATCATTTTCAAAACAATAAAGGCGAAGCTTGATGATGCTATGAAGGAGAGAGGAATGATGGGAGATGCAGAGAAGTATGGAATTCACAAATCATGTTCACGGATGAGGTAATGAATTAGTTTTTGTTTTACCTGCACGTTTGATCACACTATTTTATGTCATCGTAATGAATTTGCTGCAAGGAACGTGAAATGTAATGCTATATTAGCCTGTTACTGATGTGTGACTATTTGTCAAATGATTTGGTGGGTTAATGCTGCGCAGTTTACGTGTTTAAAACAATCATACTAAAAGTAAATTTGAACAAACCCACAGTATTTGCAAGTAATGGCTGAATATTTTTGTGCAACACGTACTGTATTTAATTTCACTGCCACATACATGTTCACCAGACTTGATAAAAAGCATTACTGAAGTACAAACAATATGCAATATAACTGTATGTGTAATTTCATCAGCATAACCCACGCAGAATTATGTACAATTCATGCATTATCAGCGATATCTGTATCTCACATTGTTTATATGTGCTATTAGTGACATTTATATCTATTCAAATCATCTGTACATGACTATTACTTGTACAATAAATAATATATACTTGCTTAGCTGTCTATTAAAACATGCGAGAGTCTCTGTCAAGTCTAAGTTTGTCACAAAGCTCTCTCAATCTTGAAAACGGCACGCCAATATTGATCCTTGCTTTATTTCTCCACTTGTCCAAAAGCGTGCTTGCCTTAGTTGACTTACGTTTACGTTTTATTTTATTTTTTTCTGCACTTGCCAATGAATAATCGTGATCCATGATGACTGAACGACAACAGCTGCGTGCCAGAGGATAGTGCGGATATTATGTCATTGATAGGCGACCGTGACAAGGGACAAGCCATTATCTCAAATTAGAGTTTCTCTGGATTTACAAATCCTTTTGGGATAATGCAAGTACACAGCTGCATGAAATATATCACACTGTGCAAGTGTTTTTTGGATATTTTGTCAGAAAAATCCAGACCTGCAAACTCACAAGAGGTAAAAAAGGTGACTAATTAAATATTTGTAGGGGGGTGTGGGGACATCCTTCCCCATGAGAAAACTGTGTTTTTAACATGTAAACGAAGCATTCTGGTGCATTTTTTGACAAGAAAATAAATGGAAAAGGCAACGTTTGCTTCAAGTAAAAAAACATTTACTGACCGACTCAAATTTCACAATTGGATTGGATTTCAATTCAGGAGCTTGCGATTTGATTTCGATTTGATTACCTTTGATTCAGTATTGATTCATTTGGGGCCTATCAGGTACAGTACATGGCAAATTTCCTCAAAGAAAAAAAATATCTCTCAACTAATTCTGTAAACTATACAGGGAACCACAGTTGGTACATCATTATTTTATTAAAGGTTAAAATTAATTGATTTGTAAGCTACTACAAAAAAAAGTTATTATAACTTTTAATAATACATTTTTAATGACATAATTATGTTTTTACTCGTTTTTAGGCTATATAAAACATTTAAATGGTGGCTGTCATAAAACGGATTTATTCAAACATGCATTCAATATTGAAGCACATGTTAAGTACAAATACAAGGAATATGCAATAGCCTATAGTGCATATATGTAGCAAAAATGCTCTTCTCTAAGTTCATTTTTGTAGCTGACTAATGCATTTTTGGACACTGAACGGCTTTTCTGAGGTAAATGTGATGGTGAATGTAACATTTTTACTATCCGTTTTATTGACATTTTTTCACGGTTGAAACACTCACTGATTGATTACATGAGACATGATACAGATTTTGTCAAGTTGTACTATATCTTTCAACATACAGTACAGTCCAAAAGTTTGGAACCACTAAGATTTTTAATGTTTTTAAAAGAAGTTTCGTCTGCTCACCAAGGCTACATTTATTTAATTAAAAATACAGTAAAAAACAGTAATATTGTGAAATATTATTACAATTTAAAATAACTGTGTACTATTTAAATATATTTGACAAAGTAATTTATTCCTGTGATGCAAAGCTGAATTTTCAGCATCGTTACTCCAGTCTTCAGTGTCACATGATCCTTCAGAAGTCATTCTAATATGCTGATTTGCTGCTCAATAAACATTTATGATTATTTTCAATGTTGAAAACAGTTGTGTACTTTTTTTTTCAGGATTCCTTGATGAATAGAAAGTTCAAAAGAACAGCATTTATCTGAAATACAAAGCTTCTGTAGCATTATACACTACCGTTCAAAAGTTTGGGGTCAGTAAGAATTTTTATTTTTATTTTTTTGAAAAGAAATTAAAGAAATGAATACTTTTATTCAGCAAGGATGCATAAAATCAATCAAAAGTGGCAGTAAAGACATTTATAATGTTACAAAAGATTAGATTTCAGATAAACACTGTTCTTTTGAACTTTCTATTCATCAAATAATCCTGAAAAAAAATATTGTACACAAATATTTTGTACAATTGTACACATTAAATGTTTCTTGAGCAGCAGATCAGCATATTAGAATGATTTCTGAAGGATCATGTGACACTGAGTAGTAATGACTGGAGTAATGATGCTGAAAATTCAGCTTTGCATCACAGGAATAAATTACAGTTATTTTAAATTGTAATAATATTTCACAATATTACTGTTTTTACTGTATTTTTAATTAAATAAATGTAGCCTTGGTGAGCAGATGAAACTTCTTTTAAAAACATTAAAAATCTTAGTGGTTCCAAACTTTTGGACTGTACTGTACCTTCCAAGGTTCATGCATGTTTATTTCATGTTTTAACTAGTAAAGCGGAAGAGATGGTCAGTTCATGTGCACTCTGTGTGAACTGATGCACTGTTAAGCGCCACAGAGCGGCAGAAAAGATCGCAACAGCTCAAGAAACATGGCGTCTATGGTCTCACTCCAGTCTATGGGAAAGCAGCCCATTTTCGATTCTTGTGAGGTTATTATTGTGCTTGCAATTTCACCGTGACACCCCACCCCCAACAAAAAAAACCTCTTTGAATCTACACGATTCACATAAATTATATATATATATATATATATATATATATATATTTATTAGGGATGCAACAATACAGTTAGCCCACGGTTCAATACATACCTCGGTTTTTTAACCACGGTTTTCGGTTCGGTTCGGTTCAGTTTGTTATTCTATGCTTAGGCAATAGGAACAGTAAGAGGTTAGTAGAAAAAGTAAAAACGATTTATTGCAATACTCCTTTATTTTATTTAAAAGCAAAGAAAAGTCCACTAGTTTCTAGTGTATTGTATAATATAAAATATTTTTTTATTTTAAAATTAACACTGACATCTCACAGCTGTTGGTAGCCCATGTACAAACTGTACAAACAAATTCTCCAAAGCTGTTTACCAAGCTTTCGATTAAATTTAATATTTGAAATCACCAATAAAATCTGACAACAACTGCCTCATTTTATTTTATTTTTTTTCTCAAACGCTGGAATCATGACAAAAAATCTGTACTTTTCAGGCTGGATCAAGCTAATGCGCGTCTCTTGTGCCTCATTTAGGAGACACTCGTCTGACTGTTTCTATAGAAACCGGTGCTTCTAACGGCCGCTGCAGTGACGCGATGACTTTATCAGTCAGCGATTGGCTCTTATTTAGAAGGCGGGACTTATTCCACCATATTGCGCGTTTCACTTTCTCCCATTCAAAACAATACGAGTGACGCGTCTTGTGTTATTCTATAGTCTTTGATTATACTCAACGGCAAAACCGAAATGTCTCCACACCACGGATTTGAAAGACGCCGGCGCTTCCTCGTACTGTAGCCTCACTTCCCCGCCGCTCGCCATGTTAAAGTGTGGAATGATGGTTCAGCGCCCCCTAACTTTAGAGCATAGTGATTGAATATTTACTCGTGGGGAGGAGTACTCGTAGACTTACAGGCACACACAAACAGTCAATTCGGAGAGAAATAAAACGCACATAAATTATTTAAACGTAAAACCGAAAAAAACGCAATTCACAAGCGCGTATTGAACTGTGGATGTCGTACCGAACGGTTCAATATTATATTGAGAATTGTGGCATCCCTAATATATATATATATATATATATATATATATATATATAGTGTCAAAACAGCGAATTTCTCAAAAAAAAAGCGACTAGTTTGCAGTAGAGCTAAACGATTCTGGATAAAATGAGAATTACGATTTTTTGGTTTCAAATAGAGATCACGATTCTCCCACGATTCTTAATATAAAACCAAATAAAATAACATGTAATTTACTAGGTTCTGTCAGGTGCTGACTCTAATTGCTGAAAAATGTTTGAATTAATTATTTAAAAATGGTTTTGAGTGAATTCAATGACTCATTAATAAATACTTGTTTCATTGCTGGATGAATCAGTGTTTTTGAACGAATCAATTGAATGAACGATTCAATGACAAATACATTTTTTAACAGTCAGTTGTCGCCACCCAGTGGAATTAGATGCAACCGTTATTTGACGTGCCAAGTTCATTTCAAAAGGTAGTTTGCTCTATTTTGATCGCTATCATAGACATCGGTGTTAAATACTAACTTATAAAACTTATATCTCAGTACTTCTGTGATAATGTGAATATTTGTAACACAGAAATATCTAATATCTATGATTCAAAACGGCTGTCTCTGGCTCTGTCAGCGCGAACACAGATTTGAACATTCCGGTTTGATTTTGTCAAAGGTTTAATAGACACGGGAGAATCGATGTCATTAATAAAGTAGGATCGCGTGGGCGCTTGAATCGAGATCGCGATCTTTTTACGATGAATCATGCAGCTTTAGTTTGCAAGTATGAAAATCTTACATATTGTGCCTTTAATTGATAAACATATACTACCAGTCAAAAGTTTGGAAACATTACTATTTTTAATGTTTTTGAACGAAGTCTCTTCTGCTCATCAAGGCTGCATTTATTTCATAATAAATACAGAAAAAACAACAATATTGTGAAATATTATTACAATTTAAAATTATGGTTTTCTATTTTAATATACTTTAAAATATAATTTATTTCTGTGATGCAAAGCTGAATTTTCAGCATCATTACTCCAGTCTTCAGTGTCACATGATCCTTCAGAAATCATTCTGATATGATGATTTATTATCAATGTTGGAAACAGTTGTGTTGCTTAACATTATTTTATAACCTGTGATACATTTTCAGGATTCTTTGATGAATAAAAAGTTAAAAAAATATCAGCATTTATTTAAAATAGAAATCTTTTTTTAACAATATACACTACTGTTCAAAAGTTTGGGGTCAGTAATTTTTTTTCTTTCTTTTTTTTTTTGGAAGAAATTAATACTTTTACTCAGCACGGATGTGTTAAATTGATAAAAAGTGATAGTAAAGATTTATATTGTTAGAAAATATCTCTATTTTGAATAAATGCTGTTCTTTTTAACCTTTTATTCATCAATGAATCCTGAAAATGTATCACAGGTTATAAAATAATGTTAAGCAGCACAACATTGATAATAAATCATCATATTAGAATGATTTCTGAAGGATCATGTGACACTGAAGACTGGAGTAATGATGCTGAAAATTCAGCTTTGATCACAGAAATAAATTATATTTTAAAATATATTAAAATAGAAAACCATAATTTTAAACTGTAATAATATTTCACAATATTATTGTTTTTTCTGTATTTATTATGAAATAAATGCAGCCTTAATGAGAATAAGAGACATAGTAATGTTTCCAAACTTTTGACTGGTACTGCATGTAGAAACATGTTTTTCAATCATATCATATCATATTTTTGAACAAACTAACAGACAGAAGCGTTAACTCTCCGTGTGTACATATCGCTACTTACATGCTGGTCGAGTTTTTGGTAATCTGATGTTTTGGGTCTCCGTGAGCCTCTTGATCTCCGGCCCTCGACGACAAAAGCAATAATCTGTAGGAGAGGGTGAAAGGAAAAATAAGCATTTATTTGACATCTTTAAAATGCAGCAGCACAAACTAAAAAACATCTCTCCGGGACGGAAGGAGGCGCACTAACCTTCCGCTTGTTGTGACTGGCAATATACAGCACCGCCACCAGAATGACGGCACACACCAGATAGGCGAAGAAGTGGCTGCTCTCTGCGCTCTGCTCGACCTGCTGACCGCCATTTGATTTGTTACCTTCCACGTTTTCGATCTTGTGGTCAGATGCACCCTGGTCTGTATCATCAGTGCCATCTAAACCGTCATTATCAACATCTATTTCTTCCTTTTGTTGTTCTTCACTGTTTGTAGGGTTCTCGGGTTCAGACTGATTCTCATCACCCTCGTCAACATCTTCAACAGTTTCGGCATTAACATCTGCAATTCGGTCAGCTGTGGTCTGCTTCTTTTCTCCTCCATTTGGTTCATCTCCTTCTTTATCAGGGGCAGGTGTGTTCTGCTTCCCTTCATCTTTTTTAGGATCATCTTTTTCGTTTTCTTCCTCTTTAGCAGCTTTAGAGACTGCTTGTTCTACAGCAGCTTTGCCATCTCGGTCTTTTAAGTCTTCCTTTGATACATCTGTGCCATCAGGTACAGGTTTGTTTTGTTGACTGTCTTTATCACTTCCACCTTTTTTTGACAAATCACCTTCAGCTTTAGCCGTTTCTGTGGGTTTGTTTTCTTGACCGTCTTTATCACTTCCACCTTTTTTTGACAAATCACCTTCAGCTTTAGCCGTTTTTGTGGGTTTGTTTTCTCCCACTGGTTTATTAGGGTTAGGTGGGGTTTGCTTCTCTTCAGCTGAACCATCTTTAGAAGTTTTAGGGGCAGTTACCTGATTAACCTGTGTTTCGTTCTCAGATGAGGTCTTCTCTTCTTTCTTTGCGTCTGTAACATCTGTTTCATCCAGTTGTTCATTTGAAGATGTTTTATTTGCTTTATTATTATCATCATCAGAACCATTACTATCAGGGATACCCTTTGATGTTTTTAGCGGATTATCACTTTTTTTCTCAACCGTTGTTTCATGACCGTCTTCTGAAGCGCCATTATTTACATCTGGCAATGGACTGGTGCAAACTGAAAAATACCACAAGAGAGAGAATCACAAAAAAATCTTAAGTTTAAAGGGTTAGTTTACGGAGTGGCTAGAAAGCACAGACTGTTCTGTTTGTTTATTGACACAGCAAATGTTTAGACAAATGTCAAACAGACAAGTGTGATTTCTTCAGTGATATCTGTCAGGTGATGGGTTTAAAAAAACTTCCCAGGTGGGAAAAAAGTATACTTGAATGCACTAAAAAATACTTAAATACAAGAAAGTGTACATTATTATTTTTTGTGCTAAATGAAAAAGTTATACACTATAAATAAACTAATCAAAAGTATATTTCTACTTTAGTAGTAATTCAGTGCACTCAAAAAAGTATACTAAATACCACTAATAGTTAAATTGATTTTATTACTAATGTACTGGTTATAAGTAAATTTTCCCAACTGTGGTACTTAAGTACACTTAATATAAATGCACTAATTAGTACTAACTCTTAAAGGGTTATTTCACCCTGTCATTTATTACTCACCCTCATGTCGTTCCACACCCGTAAGACCTTCGTTCATCTTCAGAACACAAATTAAGATATTTTTGTTGAAATCCGATGGCTCAGTGAGGCCTGCATAGCCAGCAATGACATTTCCTCTCTCAAGATCCATAAAGGTACGAAATACATATTTAAATCAGTTCATGTGAGTACAGTGGTTCAATATTAATATTATAAAGCAACGAGAATATTTTTGGTGCGCCAAAAAACTAAAATAACGACTTATTTAGTGATGGCCGATTTCAAAACACTGCTTCAGGAAGCTTCGGAGCATAATGAATCAGCGTGTCAAATCATGATTCGGATTGCGTGTCAAACCGCCAAACTGCTGAAATCACGTGACTTTGGTGCTCCGATCCGCTGATTTGATACGCTGATTCATTATGCTCCGAATCTTGCAGTGTTTTGAAATCGGCCATCACTATATAAGTCCTTATTTAATTTTTTTTGCCGCACCAAAAATATTTTCGTGGCTTTATAATATTAATATTGAACCACTGTACTCACATGAACTGATTTAAATATGTTTTTAGTACATTAATGGATCTTGAGAGAGGAAATGTCATTGCTGGCTATGAAGGCCTCACTGAGCCATCGGATTTCAACAAAAATATCTTAATTTGTGTTCTGAAGATGAATGAAGGTCTTACGGGTGTGGAACGACATGAGGGTGAGTAATAAATGACATTATTTTCATTTTTGGGTGAACTAACCCTTTAACTGAAGCTGTTCTGAAGGCCCAACACATAACTAAGACACTTAATGTGGGTTTTCCCTTTAATTTGCCACCAGTCTGTCATTTTAAACTGATTTACTAAGAAATACAGGGTGACTTTCAACAGGCAACACGTGTAAACAATGGCCTCGAACAGGAAGACACTGAAGCAGGAATGTGGATGATCCCGTCACATTCTTCAACACTTTTACTTCAAATCTTGCAAAAGTGTAAAGAAATGTCTGTAGATGGCTAATGATTAGCTAACATGTGAAGCAATCGAACAGATTTCTCAGTACAGTGAAATGGTTGACAAGTAAACACGTCACGAGCTTTATCAATCTGTCAGCCAATCCCACAAACATCATCTGACTAGCAGTGTAACTAGAGAGGAATACACTAACTTACCCTGAGACAGGAAGAGGACAACGAAACACAGCGTTATTAAGCGCATCATGGCTTGATTCGGTGATACAGTAATTCAGGAGCACAAGACTGACAGCCAACGCGATTCCGGTACAGCGCAGCGACTTCCGTGTTTACACAAAGAGCGTCGTGGTGAGATATGAAATGCGGACTGGATTCTGGTGACGGATGTCTTTTAAAATGTGATTTATGACGGATGTCTTTTAAAATGCTATTTATTTAAACGCTGCATTTTTTACATGCTATATATGTTTGTCATACATACTTACATGTTTGGTTTCTTAATACGTACCTAATTAAA
Organism: Megalobrama amblycephala; assembly: GCF_018812025.1. Lineage (NCBI taxonomy): Eukaryota > Metazoa > Chordata > Actinopteri > Cypriniformes > Xenocyprididae > Megalobrama > Megalobrama amblycephala. Next base: position 37,285,440 of record NC_063055.1, read on the forward strand.
GAAAATTAAATTTACACAAAGAGCATCGTGGTGAGATATGAAATGCGGACTGGATTCTGGTGATGGATGTCTTTTAAAATGCTATTTATTTCAACGCTGCATTTTTTACATGCTATATATGTTTGTCATACATACTTACATGTTTGGTTTCTTAATACGCACCTAATTAAAGAAAATTAAATTTACACAAAGAGCGTCGTGGTGAGATATAAAATGCGGACTGGATTCTGGTGACGGATGTCTTTTAAAATATGATTTATTTCAACGCTGCAGTTTTTACATGCTATATATGTTTGTCATACATACATGTTTGGTTTCTAAATACGCACCTAATTAAAGAAAATTAAATTTACACAAAGAGCGTCGTGGTGAGATATAAAATGCGGACTGGAGTCTGGTGACGGATGTCTTTTAAAATATGATTTATTTCAACGCTGCAGTTTTTACATGCTATATATGTTTGTCATACATACATGTTTGGTTTCTTAATACGCACCTAATTAAAGAAAATTAAATTTACACAAAGAGCGTCGTGGTGAGATATAAAATGCGGACTGGAGTCTGGTGACGGATGTCTTTTAAAATATGATTTATTTCAACGCTGCAGTTTTTACATGCTATGTATGTTTGTCATACATACATGTTTGGTTTCTAAATACGCACCTAATTAAAGAAAATTAAATTTACACAAAGAGCGTCGTGGTGAGATATAAAATGTGGACTGGATTCTGGTGACGGATGTCTTTTAAAATATGATTTATTTCAACGCTGCAGTTTTTACATGCTATATATGTTTGTCATACATACATGTTTGGTTTCTAAATACGCACCTAATTAAAGAAAATTAAATTTACACAAAGAGCGTCGTGGTGAGATATAAAATGCGGACTGGAGTCTGGTGACGGATGTCTTTTAAAATATGATTTATTTCAACGCTGCAGTTTTTACATGCTATATATGTTTGTCATACATACATGTTTGGTTTCTAAATACGCACCTAATTAAAGAAAATTAAATTTACACAAAGAGCGTCGTGGTGAGATATAAAATGTGGACTGGATTCTGGTGACGGATGTCTTTTAAAATATGATTTATTTCAACGCTGCAGTTTTTACATGCTATATATGTTTGTCATACATACATGTTTGGTTTCTAAATACGCACCTAATTAAAGAAAATTAAATTTACACAAAGAGCGTCGTGGTGAGATATAAAATGTGGACTGGATTCTGGTGACGGATGTCTTTTAAAATATGATTTATTTCAACGCTGCAGTTTTTACATGCTATATATGTTTGTCATACATACATGTTTGGTTTCTAAATACGCACCTAATTAAAGAAAATTAAATTTACACAAAAAGCGTTGTGGTGAGATATAAAATCCGGACTGGATTCTGGTGACGGATGTCTTTTAAAATGTGATTTATTTCAACGCTGCAGTTTTTACATGCTATATATGTTTGTCATACATACATGTTTGGTTTCTAAATACGCACCTAATTAAAGAAAATTAAATTTACACAAAGAGCGTCGTGGTGAGATATAAAATGCGGACTGGATTCTGGTGACTGATGTCTTTTAAAATGCGATTAATTCAACACTGCAGTTTTTACATGCTATATATATATATTTGTCATACATACTTACTTGTTTGGTTTCTAAATACGCACCTAATTAAAGAAAATTAAATTTACACAAAGAGCGTTGTGGTGAGATATAAAATGCGGACTGGATTCTGGTGACGGATGTCTTTTAAAATGCGATTTAATTCAACACTGCAGTTTTTACATGCTATATATGTTTGTCATACATACTTACATGTTTGGTTTCTAAATACGTACCTAATTAAAGAAAATTAAATTTACACAAAGAGCATCATGGTGAGATATAAAATGTGGACTGGAGTCTGGTGACGGATGTCTTTTAAAATGCGATTTATTTCAACGCTGCATTTTTTACATGCTATATATGTTTGTCATACATACTTACATGTTTGGTTTCTTAATACGCACCTAATTAAAGAAAATTAAATTTACACAAAGAGCGTTGTGGTGAGATATAAAATGTGGACTGGAGTCTGGTGACGGATGTCTTTTAAAATGCGATTTATTTCAACGCTGCATTTTTTATACGCTATATATGTTTGTCATACATACTTACATGTTTGGTTTCTAAATACGCACCTAATTAAAGAAAATTAAATTTACACAAAGAGCATCATGGTGAGATATAAAATGCGGACTGTAGTCTGGTGACAGATGTCTTTTAAAATGCGATTTATTTCAACGCTCATTTTTTACATGCTATATGTTTGTCATACATACTTACATGTTTGGTTTCTAAATACGCACCTAATTAAAGAAAATTAAATTTACACAAAGAGCATCATGGTGAGATATAAAATGTGGACTGGAGTCTGGTGACGGATGTCTTTTAAAATGCGATTTATTTCAACGCTGCATTTTTTACATGCTATATATGTTTGTCATACATACTTACATGTTTGGTTTCTTAATACGCACCTAATTAAAGAAAATTAAATTTACACAAAAAGCGTTGTGGTGAGATATAAAATGTGGACTGGGGTCTGGTGACGGATGTCTTTTAAAATGCGATTTATTTCAACGCTGCATTTTTTACATGCTATATATGTTTGTCATACATACTTACATGTTTGGTTTCTAAATACGCACCTAATTAAAGAAAATTAAATTTACACAAAAAGCGTTGTGGTGAGATATAAAATGTGGACTGGGGTCTGGTGACGGATGTCTTTTAAAATGCGATTTATTTCAACGCTGAATTTTTTACATGCTATATATGTTTGTCATACATACTTACATGTTTGGTTTCTAAATACGCACCTAATTAAAGAAAATTAAATTTACACAAAAAGCGTTGTGGTGAGATATAAAATGTGGACTGGGGTCTGGTGACGGATGTCTTTTAAAATGCGATTTATTTCAACGCTGCATTTTTTACATGCTATATATGTTTGTCATACATACTTACATGTTTGGTTTCTAAATACGCACCTAATTAAACAAAATTAAATTTACACAAAGAGCGTCGTGGTGAGATATAAAATGTGGACTGGAGTCTGGTGACGGATGTGTTTTTAAATGCGATTTATTTCAACGCTGCATTTTTTACATGCTATATATGTTTGTCATACATACTTACATGTTTGGTTTCTAAATACGCACCTAATTAAAGAAAATTAAATTTACACAAAAAGCGTTGTGGTGAGATATAAAATGTGGACTGGGGTCTGGTGACGGATGTGTTTTAAAATGTGATTTATTTCAACGCTGCATTTTTTACATGCTATATATGTTTGTCATACATACTTACATGTTTGGTTTCTAAATACGCACCTAATTAAAGAAAATTAAATTTACAGAAAGAGCGTCGTGGTGAGATATAAAATGCAGACTGGAGTCTGGTGACGGATGTGTTTTTAAATGCGATTTATTTCAACGCTGCATTTTTTACATGCTATATTTGTTTGTGATACATACTTACATGTTTGGTTTCTAAATACGCACCTAATTAAAGAAAATTAAATTTACAGAAAGAGCGTCGTGGTGAGATATAAAATGCAGACTGGAGTCTGGTGACGGATGTGTTTTTAAATGCGATTTATTTCAACGCTGCATTTTTTACATGCTATATATGTTTGTCATACATACTTACATGTTTGGTTTCTAAATACGCACCTAATTAAAGAAAATTAAATTTACACAAAGAGCGTTGTGGTGAGATATAAAATGCGGACTTGATTCTGGTGACGGATGTGTTTTAAAATGTGATTTATTTCAACGCTGCATTTTTTACATGCTATATATGTTTGTCATACATACTTACATGTTTGGTTTCTAAATACGCACCTAATTAAACAAAATTAAATTTACACAAAGAGCGTTGTGGTGAGATATAAAATGCGGACTGGATTCTGGTGACGGATGTCTTTTAAAATACGATTTAATTCAACACTGCATTTTTTACATGCTATATTTGTTTGTGATACATACATGTTTGGTTTCTAAATACGCACCTAATTAAAGAAAATTAAATTTACACAAAGAGCGTTGTGGTGAGATATAAAATGCGGACTGGAGTCTGGTGACGGATGTGTTTTTAAATGCGATTTATTTCAACGCTGCATTTTTTACATGCTATATTTGTTTGTGATACATACTTACATGTTTGGTTTCTAAATACGCACCTAATTAAACAAAATTAAATTTACACAAAGAGCGTTGTGGTGAGATATAAAATGCGGACTGGATTCTGGTGACGGATGTCTTTTAAAATGCGATTTAATTCAACACTGCATTTTTTACATGCTATATATGTTTGTCATACATACTTACATGTTTGGTTTCTAAATACGCACCTAATTAAAGAAAATTAAATTTACACAAAGAGCGTCGTGGTGAGATATAAAATGCAGACTGGAGTCTGGTGACGGATGTGTTTTTAAATGCAATTTATTTCAACGCTGCATTTTTTACATGTTTGTCATACATACTTACTTGTTTGGTTTCTAAATACGCACCTAATTAAACAAAATTAAATTTACACAAAAAGCGTCGTGGTGAGATATAAAATGTGGACTGGAGTCTGGTGACGGATGTCTTTTAAAATGCGATTTATTTCAACGCTGCATTTTTTACATGCTATATATGTTTGTCATACATACTTACATGTTTGGTTTCTAAATACGCACCTAATTAAACAAAATTAAATTTACACAAAGAGCGTCGTGGTGAGATATAAAATGTGGACTGGAGTCTGGTGACGGATGTGTTTTTAAATGCGATTTATTTCAACGCTGCATTTTTTACATGCTATATATGTTTGTCATACATACTTACATGTTTGGTTTCTAAATACGCACCTAATTAAAGAAAATTAAATTTACACAAAGAGCGTCGTGGTGAGATATAAAATGCAGACTGGAGTCTGGTGACGGATGTGTTTTTAAATGCAATTTATTTCAACGCTGCATTTTTTACATGTTTGTCATACATACTTACTTGTTTGGTTTCTAAATACGCACCTAATTAAACAAAATTAAATTTACACAAAAAGCGTCGTGGTGAGATATAAAATGTGGACTGGAGTCTGGTGACGGATGTCTTTTAAAATGCGATTTATTTCAACGCTGCATTTTTTACATGCTATATATGTTTGTCATACATACTTACATGTTTGGTTTCTAAATACGCACCTAATTAAAGAAAATTAAATTTACACAAAGAGCGTCGTGGTGAGATATAAAATGTGGACTGGAGTCTGGTGACGGATGTCTTTTAAAATGTGATTTATTTCAACGCTGCATTTTTTACATGCTATATGTTTGTCATACATACTTACATGTTTGGTTTCTAAATACGCACCTAATTAAACAAAATTAAATTTACACAAAAAGCGTCGTGGTGAGATATAAAATGCGGACTGGATTCTGGTGTGACGAATGTCTTTTAAAATGCGATTTAATTCAACACTGCAGTTTTTACATGCTATATATGTTTGTCATACATACTTACATGTTTGGTTTCTAAATAGAAAATTTAATTTACACAAAGAGCGTCGTGGTGAGATATAAAATGTGGACTGGACTTCAGTGACGGATCATTGAGGAATTGAAAATTCCTTTTAAAATGCAATTTAATTAAATACGCACCTAATTAAACAAAATTAAATTTACACAAAAAGCGTTGTGGTGAGATATAAAATGCGGACTGGAGTCTGGTGACGGATGTCTTTTAAAATGCGATTTATTTCAACGCTGCATTTTTTACATGCTATATATGTTTGTCATACATACTTACATGTTTGGTTTCTAAATACGCACCTAATTAAAGAAAATTAAATTTATACAAAGAGCATCGTGGTGAGATATAAAATGCGGACTGGATTCTGGTGACGGATGTCTTTTAAAATGCGATTTAATTCAACGCTGCAGTTTTTTACATGCTATATATGTTTGTCATACATACTTACATGTTTGGTTTCTAAATACGCACCTAATTAAAGAAAATTAAATTTACACAAAGAGCGTTGTGGCGAGATATAAAATGCGGACTGGAGTCTGGTGACGGATGTGTTTTTAAATGCGATTTATTTCAACACTGCATTTTTTACATGCTATATATGTTTGTCATACATACTTACATGTTTGGTTTCTAAATACGCACCTAATTAAACAAAATTAAATTTACACAAAAAGCGTCGTGGTGAGATATAAAATGCGGACTGGATTCTGGTGTGACGAATGTCTTTTAAAATGCGATTTAATTCAACACTGCAGTTTTTACATGCTATATATGTTTGTCATACATACTTACATGTTTGGTTTCTAAATAGAAAATTAAATTTACACAAAGAGCGTCATGGTGAGATATAAAATGTGGACTGGACTTCAGTGACGGATCATTGAGGAATTGAAAATTCCTTTTAAAATGCAATTTAATTCAACGCTGCAGTTTTTACATTTCATACTTAAATCAATTAATGTTTACATGTTTGATTTCTAAGTATGTACCTATTTAATAATGATGTCATAATTATAGAAAATGCCATTATATTTGATATCATTTTATGGACCATAGTGGGGAAATTTTTTTTAATTCAATTTAACTCCAATCCCATGAACTGATATGGAGGTAATTCTAAAATAATTCCCGCTCCAGAACCCCATAGGAGCGCTCGGCTCTCTGTCAGATCATGCCACACCCATAGGGCGTCAGATGTCACTGAATGGTTTGACGAGTATGAAAATGATGCAAGATATGTGTCACCAGATCAGGGAAGTTTACGGTGTGGCTAGAAAGCACAGACTGTTCTGTTTGTTTGTTCTGTTCCCACTATTGACACAGCAAATGTTTAGACAAATGTCAAACAGACAGGTGTGATTTCTTCAGTGATATCTGTCAGGTGATGGGTTTAAAAAGACTTCCCAGGTGGGAAAAAAGTATACTTGAATGCACTAAAAAATACTTAAATACAAAAAAAATTTACATTCTTATTTTTTGTACTAAATGAAAAAGTTATACACTATAAATAAACTAATCAAAAGTATATTTCTACTTTAGTAGTAATTCAGTGCACTCAAAAAAGTATACTAAATACTTCTAATAGTTAAATTGATTTTTAGCGCATTGAAATATAGTATACTACCGCAAAAATATACAGTTTTATTAGTGTATTTCTTAAAAGTGTGCTTTGAATGCTTTAAAAATATGTTCAATCTTAATAGACTTTAATATAGTAATCCTAATTTTATTAAAATTTTATTTATTTTATTATTTTATTAAAAATACATTACCAATGTACTAGATATAAGTACATTTTCCCAGCTGTGGTACTTAAGTACACTTAATATAAATGCACTAATTAGTACTAACTCTTAAACTGATTAGTATAGTATAGTCAGATAAAGTGAACCAAATATACAGAAGTGTTTTACTGAATGCTTTAGTGGATTTTTATCTATACTGTCATTAAGTTCTATTTTAATGGATTTTCATGAAAAATATAACATGCAGACTAAATGTGTACTAAAATTCACAATTTAACAGTGAGTATACGTTTAGCATAACGTACATAAAATGCTATATTTTATATATTTTAATGTGGGGGGAAAAGTGCTACTAATGACATACTATAATAGTGTACTTGATTGTACTTGTCACAGTTCGCGGGTTCACTGGTTCACATGTTGCTGCTGATGAGCTGATCAGTGTCAGCTGGGGCTCATCAGCTCCACTATTTAATGTCTGTGCATTTTGCCCTGTGTTGTCAGATTGTTGGTGCGAATTCGTGCAGTGTTAGTCCTGGCTGAGTCTCTCGTTCCTGTTCTGGATATTCCCTGTTGAGACAGTTTTGGATTACCTGCTGGACTCTTGTCAGAGGACTGGTTTGCCCATTGCAGTCTCTGAAGTATCACAGGTTATAAAATATTAAAGGGATAGTTCACCCAAAAATGAAAATTTGATGTTTATCTGCTTACCCCCAGCGCATCCAAGATATAGGTGACTTTGTTTCTTCAGTAGAACACAAATGATGATTTTTAACTCCAACCGTTGCCGTCTGTCAGCCGTATAATGCAAGTCAGTGGGAACTTCTACTATAAGAGTAAATAAAACTTGCTTAGACAAATCCAAATTAAACCCTGCGGATCGTGACGACACATTGATGTCCTAAGACACGAAATGATCGGTTTGTGCGAGAAACCAAACAGTATTTTTTTTATCATTTTTTACCTCTAATACACCACTATGTCCAACTGCGTTCAGCACTCATTTAGTGAGGTCTGATCGCGCTCTGACAGCGGAAGTGATGTCTAGCACTCATTGAAGTATAAGCGCGAGAGATCACTGCCGCTGTCAGAGCGCGATCAGACCTCACTAAATGAGTGCTGAACGCAGTTGGACATAGTGGTGTATTAAAGGTAAAAAATGATATAAATACTGTTCGGTTTCTCGCACAAACCGATCGTTTCGTGTCTTAGGACATCAATGTGTCGTCACGAGCCGCAGGGTTTAATTTGGATTTGTCTATGGTAGTTTTTTCGCCTCTTATTGTTTGAGTTCCCATTCACTCCCATTATTTGACTGACAGACGGCAACGGTTGGAGTTAAAAATCATGTTTTGTGTTCTACTGAAGAAACAAAGTCACCTACATCTTCGATGCCCTCAGGGTAAGCAGATAAACATCAAATTTTCATTTTTGGGTTTAAACTATCCCTTTAAGCAGTACAACTGTTTCCAACATTGATAATAATCAGCAGAATGATTTCTGAAGGATCATGCGACTCTGAAGACTGGAGTAATGATGCTGAAAATTCAGCTTTGATCACAGAAATAAATTATATTTTGAAGTATATTAAAATAGAAAAACATTATTTTATCTGTTTATCTGGGGGGTTTTTTCTGCATTTTTAAATTTAAAAAAAATGCAGGCTTGATGAGACTATAATTATATATATATAATGGAATTTTTTTTCATTGCCCCCTTTTTACCTCTGCCCCTGAACTCTCTGCACATCCCTGCTCTGCGCTACCAAGCAATACTTTACCCTCTGCGCCTACAACACCTGACCCTTGCTATCTTTCCTGCTGCTATTTTTCTTAATAAACTGATATTTGCTGCTATTTCACATGACAGTACTATTTAAAGACACCATTAAAATGTAGTTAAGAATATCATATAAAGGGAATATTAACATAGTTACATTATTCTTATATTTTAAATAATTCATAAGTGTATTTTCAATGTCTGATGAGTTTATTTAAAAGTGTATGAAAGATGGGTTCAAGTGTACTACAAGTGGTAACTAAATACATTTAAAAAAAAAAAAAAAAAGCACATTTTAGTTTATATTCATGGTGTCTCAAAATAGTACAGTTGAGTACACTTAGATGTTCTTAAGATTATCTGAAGAAGAAGTGTTAAATAATTTTGGTATATTAAGTACAAAATTAGTGCATGAAAATAGAGCACTTTAATATGAAAGTGTACTGAAATAAAGTGTATTTTAGTGCACTTTTTTCCCCACATGGGTTAAAATGCATCAAATCATTTTACATATTGGCTAAATTATCTACATTATTTTTTTAGATTTTATATATTATTTAGATTCAATATCAGTTTTACATAGACAATTCTTGTATTTATTACTGTATCCTAAATGTTTTAACAATGTGGAAAACTTATAAACATTCATTGTCAGAGAACTGCTCACATTATATAATAATAATAATAATAATAATAATAATAATTGTCAATTCCAAAAAAAAAGTACAAAAAATAATAATATGCATGTACTTCACTGTTGTTGGTCAGTCTATGGAATAACTTACCAATTTCAGTTAGAATTGCTTCATCTTTAACAAGTTTTAAGTATCTACTTAAAAAAACACCTTTTATCAATAGCTTTCAACCAGGTATAATGTTTGTATTGTGTTGTTTTGTATTGTATTGTACAGCACTTTGAATCAACCATGAGTTGTGTTGAAAGTGTTTTAAAAAAAGATGAATGAAAGCTACAAGTCTGGCCTGTAGAGGGCGTTGTAAGACCATGAATTTATCAAAAGCCTTTAGTTCACTGGACTATTCTGACTAAATTACACCACCAATTCAGCTCTTCTTCCTTTTCTCTCTCTCTCTCTCTCTCTCTCTCTCTCTCTCTCTCTCAAGAATAAGACCCTTTCAATTAGGCTGTGCTGAACTTCAAATGCTTCAAGAAATGCAGTTCATTTGAATTAATCATCTCACTCATGAACACAATGTTGGAGGCTAAGAGTGAAATGTTTTTAAAACTGATTGAACTTCAGCTCAAACTCGAGCATGCATTGATATTGCTCTCTGGAGACAGAACCAGCTCCTCCTACAGGAGAACAGAACAGACTCTGAATCGAGAATGAGCCAGACTCGGTCGAAACACAACGCCAATCTCTGAAATATGTGTTTCTGACAGAAGAAGAGCGAATGTGAGAATGCAAGCAGTCCAGCAGATTTATAATGCTTTCTAGTGTCTCTTTCACAGCAGATGTCCTCTTTAATTTTAATAACAAAACTGACCACTTTATGTTTCTCCAAGTCTTGTGTCTGGGTTCTTAAAGGAATAGATCAGCCAAAATGAATCATTACTAACCCTCAAGTCGTTCCAATCTCTCTGCCTTCTGTGGAACACTAAAATTTTGCATATTTTTCATGTTGCTTTTGTTATACGGGAAAGCGCAGTGTTCACATTCTGCCTGATATTTGCTTTTGTGTTCTGTTTTTTTTTTTGTTTTGGGAAAAACCACCACATAAAAACTCCTTTGTTATTCTCTTCCCCGTTCAGACCACGTGCGTGAGATTATCTTTTCCAATGTAAATATGTTCAACAGCAAAACCAATCTTTATCTTGTCTGACCTTAACGACTGCCATGAATAATTTGTTAACAGCAACCAAAGATCTCACACAACATGCAAATCATGTTAATGTTAATCAATGTTTTACTCCTCATCCGGAGACAAAACCCCTGCAGCCTCAAATACTCCTAATTATAGTCCTGACATTTAGTACGGGAAACGATCCCTCTTATTCTTCATCTGCGTTTCCTTCTTTAAGGTCAAATGGTCGTAAATAAAACATTAAGAGAGGCAGTCTTGGGCGCGTGGCCAGGTGATACCTGTCTCCACGAGGAGCTGCCAACTGAGACACGGCCAAATGCAATGAGAGTGTTGATCAAACAATCAATGCATATGTTAGCAGGAATGCATACGGCCACTGTCCATCACTGCAGGTGCAACAGCTGACGGAAAGGGTTTAATGCCAAGGACACCAAATCTGATGTTCCTCTTATGAGAGACACCCTTCCAAAATGATGAAGGCAGCACTATATTTTCATTTATAAAACCCTGTTTCACAAGTTCGCCTGGTCATTCAGTCTGAATGGTTAATGGTAAAACAAATTTGGCTTGCTGTCCTCGAAGGAGGCTCGGAGAACGGATGCTGGAAGAATTGTCGCTGAGATTACCTAGTGACTGCTGCTTACATACGCTCGTGATGATGATTGACAGGACTGAATGTTTAGGCTCCTCCTCCCGTTTGGAACTACATTTATACTGTGTGAGGAAAATGTTACATTTTTTAATTATTATTATTTCAAATGTAAATATTATTATTTTTTATTAGAATATATTATAATTTATGTTGTCACTGTATTACAGCTAGCTTTTTTGTACCCACACTGTAAAATTGTTGGTTTAATTTAAAGTAACCTGGTTGCCTTAAAATTCTTTGAAACTAAACATTTGAGTTAATACAAAAAAAGAGAACAGAAACTCAAAATATTATGTTATCTGAACAACATTAATTATCTAAGTTGATTTGACAAAGCTGAAATAACAAACCATGAAAATAATTTTTAAAGTCCTTTTAGTTCACCCAAAAATGAAAATAATGTCATTTATTACTCACCCTCATGTCGTTCCACACCCGTAAGACCTTCATTCATCTTCAGAACACAAATTAAGATATTTTTGATGAAATCCGATGGCTCAGTGAGGCCTGCATAGCCAGCAATGACATTTCCTCTCTCAAGATCCATTAATGTACTAAAAACATATTTAAATCAGTTCATGTGAGTACAGTGGTTCAATATTAATATTATAAAGAGACGAGAATATTTTTGATGCGGCAAAAAAACAAAATAAGGACTTATATAGTGATGGCCGATTTCAAAACACTGCTTCAGGAAGCTTCGGAGCGTTATTAATCAGTGTGTCGAATCAGCGGTTCGGAGCGCCAAAGTCACGTGATTTCAGCATTTTGGCAGTTTGACACGCGATCTGAATCATGATTTGATACACTGATTCATTTGTGCTCCGAATCTTCCTGAAGCAGTGTTTTGAAATCGGCCATCACTAAATAAGTCGTTATTTTTTTTTTTTTTTGGCATACCAAAAATATTCTCGTCGCTTTATAATATTAATATTGAACCACTGTACTCACATGAACTGATTTAAATATGTTTTTATTACATTAATGGATCTTGAGAGAGGAAATGATATTGCTGGCTATGCAGGCCTCACTGAGTCATCAGATTTCATCAAAAATATCTTAATTTGTGTTCTGAAGATGAACGAAGGTCTTACTGGTGTGGAACGGCATGAGGGTGAGTAATAAATTACATTATTTTCATTTTTGAAAATTATTTTCATGACTCAGGTCATTTCACTCGGCAGCCATCTTTGAAACTCCTCTCAGTCATTCAAGTGCAGCTCCTATCTCTTTGAATGGGGAAACATCAAATTCTCCAAAGCTGTTTGCCAAGCTTTCGATTAAATTTCATATTTGAAATCAACAATGAAATCTGACAACAACTGTTTCATAAATTTCGTTTTTGAATGCACGAATCATGACAAAAAACAGTATTTTCCAGGCTGGATCAAGCTAATATGCATGCGCAGTCTAAATGCGCGTCTCTTGTGCCTCATTTCGGAGGCGCGCATCTGACTGTTTCTATGAAAACCGGAGCTTCTAACGGCCGTTGCAGTGACGCGATAACTTTACCATTTGGCGATTGGCTCTTATTTAGAAGGCGGGACTTATTCCGCCATATCTTTGTGTTATTCTATAGACCTTAGTTGCGTCCCAAATGACGCACTATACACTATGCACTTATACACTATGTACTTGTGCACTATGCACTTATCCATGTAGTGCGTGAATTGTATAAGGTTATTTTGTCATTTAACAATGGAGTACAATCCTCCCTTCCCCTCCACTACGTAATTAAAGCTGCGACAGTTGAGTGCACGAAGTGTCCAACATTCCACACTTCATTTTTTCCGTTAATTTAGTGCATCATCCGGGTATTTAAAGTGTACTTTTTCTTTTTGGAACTTTCAGTGTGAACGCACTACTCGCACTATTTATACTTAAAAACGTCATAGAATAGTGCATAAGTACGCGAATTGGGACGCACCTCTTATTTTCCAGAGAAACAAGCACGCCGCCATCTTTAGAATATTGTCTTTGAACTTCCGGTTTTGCGGTAGCCCTGTATATTTCTATGGAAATAAGAATAAGAATAATTAACTGGTGAAGTGGATTCACCTGTTGTAGAGTCAATGAAAGTTATCATGAGCATTGTTATGTTTAAAGCAGATGTCTTAACAAATGTCAGTAGACCAGGAAGATTTTAAAATGAGCAGTTCATTCATAAATACAAGATCGCTGTGGAAATACAAGCCGGAAGTCAAAAGACAACGAGCGCAGCGCTGAAAAGGGGCGGGGCTACATTGACTATATGCAGAATTGAGAAACCTTTGTTATTAGCGACACCGCTGGCCGTTAAGTGAACTGCAGCCAGCAACGTATTGCTCGTGCTCATAACGTACGAGAGACTGAATGTGATTCAGTGGCCCGATATACTCACAGAGAAGTTCTTTTCATTCTTGCAAAGTTGGCTTAGAAGTAAAAGAAGTTCCCTTTGCAGTGATATAACGTACTGTTAATGAACATCCAGACGCCGACCGCTGCTGAGAGCAACGTTTAGATGTAAATACGCGCGCTTTCTTCTCGGTAACAAAATAAACACAACAAAAATGACAGAGTAAACAGCAGTCCAGAAAGCATCTGATCATAGCGATGTGGATATGTTTGAACCAGCTCTGTGATTCACCGGCATCACGTCGAGAGATGAGGTAATTAAAATTAGACTGTTGATTATTTGAGACTACTATATCTGACTATGTGAGACTATATCTTGAATTAATCACTTTTTCTTGTGTCATTGAGTGTCTCTCGGGAGCGCGCATAACCGTCACGTTAATTTGATTTTCCCGGTAAAAACGTCCTTCTTATAAAAATCAATATACAGGATTTCGTAGGAAGTCTGGGAAAGTTTCGAAGTTCATACATTGGCAATAAAAAAGAGATTAATACATGAGCATTATTACATATAGCCCCTGTAATGTTAAATATGAACCTGAAGAGAATTTTCAATTCGACTGATTTGTTTGTAAAGCATTTTTCACTGTAAATATTGTTCCAAACAGAAAAAAATACATTTTGGAAAAATCATTTTCTTTTCTTACCACTTTGTGGGCCCCTGGACTCTAGTGTGAAAACCTCTTATAGTATTGATATTTGTGATTTATAACCATACAAAAAATGCTGGGTTAAAAACAACCCAAGTTGTGTTGAAAATGGACAAACCCAGTGACTGGGTTGTTTTAACCAAGTGGTTGGGTTAAATGTTTGTCCAACTTGCTGGGTAGTTTTATTTAACTCAACTATTGTTTAAAAATGACTATATGTCTGGATTAAAATGAACCCAAAATAGGTTGACACATATCAGACACATAATTATTAGAGGAAACAATAATAATCAAAAGATGAACATTTATTAATAAGCAGTTTAACAACAGTTATTGTTTAATTATTATTCATTAAACCTATTAATACATGTTCATTCATTTAATGTCCAACATACTTTGGGTTCATTTTAAGCAAGCAATACAGTCATTTTTAAACAATAGTTGGGTTAAATAAAACTACCCAGCAGGTTGGGAAAACATTCAACCCAACCAGTGGGTTAAAAGAACCTAACTGCTGAGTTAAAACAACCCAATCGCTGGGTTTGTCCATTTTCAACCCAACCTGGGTTATTTTGAACCCAGCACACAACCCAGTCAAATGTTTAAACTCTTAACTGAATCATGAGCTTAAATACTTTTGATATTTCAAGCTTCTGTATAAATGCATGCAATGTAATATAAGTTATTATTTGTATTACTATTATTTTTTTGAGTAAATAAGTGAGTTTAAGTAGTTAATAAAGGAAATGCAGCCAACAAGTGTGCATGCATTTACTCCTTAAATAATATTTCGAAGATATAAACTGCCCATGAACCTGACATTGCTGTGAACCATTTCTATGAATTGACAAGATCCAGCATTCAGTCCTGAAATAGAGTCAAGTTTTCAGCCTCACTTCATAGAAAATTATTGATGAAGCCATGAAAGGCTACAAACTCCCCCTCACACTGAACCTGAAGTCATATTCAGCCTTCAGTTCCTGTCATGACACAGTACAGCAAGTTTCATCAATTGTACGTCAATGACTCTGCATCAACCACATATGAATCGACCGTTCAGTAATCAGAAAATGGAAACGTCGCTGTTCCTCCTCTTTTAGAGACTGACAATCAGGCTGACGGTCTATTAATTTGGCATTGCACTCCAGACCTCCTCAAGCTGATTTATGTGTTCTTTTGTCTTAATATTGATTGTCGGAGTAGAGGAATGTAAACACAATGTCAAGTGATTCAGACACATCAAAGGCCGAACCTGGCATGAATTCAGGATCAAAGCCGAGCCCACGGCAGAAGCTTGGCCAGGGGCCAGTGCGCTCTAATGAGCTGAATTAACATGTATTAATTCTGACCTTGTGAGGAGCAGACAGATGTCTCTTATGAGGGAGAGAGAGTTCATCACACACTTTGTTCAATGCACACATTTAAAGGAGAAGGTCTCCTGATTATTAAAGTCGCAATCCTCCAAATGAAAGAGATCCCAGTGACAACAGATAAATGTTAGACAATTTTTGTAATCAACAACAACAAAAATAGTGTAATCTTTTCCAAAAACATTGGCAATAGAAATAAATTACAATATTTTAATTATTATATGCCTGATATTTCTTATAAAAGAACATATATTACAGCAAAAATCAAACAAGAAAGCTTGCCATATTGTGTTCGCAAAAAAGTTTAGGGTCAGTACTGTTTCTTGAGCATCAAATCATCATATTAGAATGATTTCTGAAGGATCATGTGACACTGAAGACTGGAGTAATGGTGCTGAAAATTCAGCTTTGATTACAGGAATAAATTACATTTTAAAATATATTCATATAGAAAACAATTATTTTAATAATATTTCACAATTTTTCTGCTTTTACTGTATAAATGCAGCCTTGATGAGCAGAAGAGACTTCTTTTTAAAAATCTCACCAAAACGTTTGAACGGTAAATTCTCTGTATTAACTTGTTTTTATTATCATATTATTATCTATATCGGTATTATAATAATTTCTAGTATTGAATATCAGCATCTGCCATCTGATTACCTGCAGCCTCGTGCCTATATATATTATTGTTGTATAAATCTATTTATATTATAATAGATTTTTTTTTTTTTTTTTTTTTTTTAATAAATAAAAAATTTGGGATTACATTTTCAAATATTTAGAAATAAAAAAATGAAATTATATATATTTAATTATAATATATTTAATTATAATTTTATAATTAAATAAATAATAAAATATCAAAATTGAAAGATGTAAAATCAGAATTCAGAGAAAAAAAGTCAAAATTCCTAAATATTTAGAATTAAATATATTTTTTAATTTCATAATTAAATACATATATGGATCAATGACGTGTCTTTTTTTGTCCAAAGGTCTTAATAATAATAAAAAACAAAGATATGACATCCAAAGTATGTAAGGTACAACAACTAGATCTCTTTTATTGAATCCAAAAGGTTTTAATTATATTTTCCTATATATAAAGGTATTTTAAAGATTTTGAAGTGTCAAAAGGTCATTCGGTTTAACCGTCCAAAGGCCAATACAGCCTTTTCATTTGTGATTAAAATATCTTAAAATGTAATAAATGTATATATTTTTTATTCTGGCATGATTTTATAACATCATGTATCAACATGGTATTAAAATGATGTGTAGAAGTCATTACTTTGTTATGAGAAAGAATGTCCGGAAAAATGAATTTCATTGATGTAATTCGGAGTAACCGATATAAAGTGACCATTTTAGATCAAGTCATGCGGTCAGTATCATGTGACAGGATGTGACATCATTCAGACACCTGCAAAAGACCACATGGTCATGAAGTAAAGTAACTAACTCTCTATTAACTATTTGAAAAATTCATGTTTTTGTTCATACGCATGTCCCGAAACATCAGGTCATTCGGTACAACTGCTATAAAACATGGAAAATGTTGTAATATTTTAAAAACTTATACTAAATATAAAATGTTTGATTGTTTGATGTGTGATGCTAGATATCAGCCTGTTAGCATTGTTTGAAAATATCGTCATTCGGTATAACTTAAAGTGTCATTCGGTAAAACCGAAATTTTGGTTAAACTGAATGAGTTTTTTGGTAACAAATTTTGTCCATCTTGTAAAAAATGACAAAAACAGTATTAATTGATAATAAAAACTGCATAATCTAATTTTTAACATTTAATAAAACTTAAAAAAGAATTATATCTATTGTTTTTTTTACACTTTTAAAAACCTTATTCATCAATGACCCATAGATTTAGTTATAATCATATATAACTATAATAGAAATTTATAATTAAACAATGAAATATTATACTATATAAAAATATATGCTATTTATGAGGACAATAATAAATGAAATATTACATTTAAATAATAAAAACACAAATTACTATAAAATATGTAAGAAAAAATACCATTACTGCTTAAAATACTAGCAAGGCATATTCAGCATAGCAGATATTTTATAATAAAATGGCTGCCAATGCAATGAAGTGCAACACAATTAAATAATGTCTGAACTCATCAGGTAAACACAAAATTGTGCTGCGCCTGCAACTCCAGCCGAGTTAACAAGCACTTTTCCAAGAATTGACTTGGAGAAAACAAGCTTGGGAGAATAATCACAGATATCTTTCTGCAGCCAATCTCTCTAACAGGCCAGTCATATTAAAGTCACTCAGCCCGGCTCGTGTGGGTCACGTGGTGTGTGTGTGTGTGTGTGTGTGACGGTGGGCGTATGGAGAATAGGCCAGCGCATCAGAGTCCTAGCCTTAAGGAGCCAGGCTTTCTCTGTTGTCTGACAACTCATTACCTTTAATTTGGTTGATGGGTCTAGAGCTAAGGGTACACAGAGACACGGGGCCCCAGAGAGCATTGCAGGGCCCGAGATGATGCAAGCCATATTTCTCGCTTCTCTAATGACTGCAGAGCAAAATAAAATATAAGCTTTTGTGTGCATGTGTGTGCGTGTGACTGACAGGTCTGTACCTCACCTGAGGGCAGAGAGGGAAATGAGCACTCAACGTGTGTCAACCTGTCTGTCTGCATGCGCACACGCACACACGCGCACGCCGGCGTGTCATCTGACAGAGAGGCCAGAGCAACAGTGTGCTGTTAAACCGCTCATAGTTGAGTCATATGGGAACCAACACACACTGTAAGACATCATTAAGCAATTAGTGATAATGATGCGTTGGATTTCCTCATACTTGACTTGATTGGCTGTTGCTGGCAGTGTGAAACACGTCGTTTAGCTTCCTCTCTGAGCTGGCCTGAGTCTTGTTATGGCACATTAATATTATTCCAGTGTACACGCAGATGCGCTCGTGATAGGCGGCTCAGTATTTTAGCGTGGTGGTTGTGCACAAATGAGCATCAGCGGGGCTAATTTTGTCCCGTTTGAGACTGATGCTGAGATAGGGAAGCTTGTTTTCGACACGGAATAAAAAACGAAAACAATTCTCACCTTTTTTTCCCTCACAATTCTGAGGAATGATTCTGAGACAAAAATAATTGCTAGATGTTAAAAGATGAAAATAAAAGATGTTAACTCAGAACTGTAGGTTATAAACTAACAAATGTGAGAAACAAATCAGAATTATATGAAATAAAAAGTTGCAATTGCCTTATTATTTTTTATTCCGTAAACAAAAAAATTAAATTGCAAGATGGAAACGTGGAATTGCAAGATGCAAAAATGTGCATTTTTTAAGATATAAACTCACAATTGTGGGAAAAAGTCAGAATTATATCAAATAAAAATTTGTAATTACCTTTTTATTTTTTATACTGTAAAAAAAGAAAGAAAAAAAGAACAAAACAGAATTGCAAGATGGAAATTTAGAATTCAGGGAAAAAGTCAGAATTGTAAGAAGTAAACTCAGAATTATGAGAAAAAAAGTTGAAATTGTGGGAAGTAAACTTACGAACTCACAATAAGTCAACAACTTGCATTTTTTTAAGATATAAACATAAGATTTATAAACAATTTTGAGAAGTCAAACTTGCAATTGCAAGAAAAAAGTCAGAATTCTGAGATAAAAAGTCACAGTTACCACAGTTACACAATATTTCATAAATAAAGTGATAAATTATGGATTACTTTAACAATGTCTCTACTACCTTTCTGGGGCTTGAAAGTGGTAGTTGTGTGACTGTCAATGGAGGGACAGAAAGCTCTCAGATTTCATCAGAAATATCTTAATTTGTGTTCTGGGGCCGGGTGCACCAGCTGGACGTAAAAGGTTGGTGTAAGCTCTACGCTGGACTTAGTTACCTCCAGCTTTCCAATGAATATTTACACCTGTTGCACCATCTAAAACTACGACTAGGCGCAGGTACGCTTTGCATAGACGATGCACGTACACGCTGGTGTGTTTTACAGCACTGTTAGTTGAGACGCGGTTCGCGTTACTATGGTTATCAATTTGAATTTATTGGCTCCAAAAAGGACTGCTGAGCCGAAAAAAAGAAAAATAAATTACTCAGATTGTGAAACAAGAAAAATTATTGAGCTATTCAGTAAGAAATGCAACCTGCTGAAATGAAACCTTTCAATAAATTCTCTGTCTCAATATATATAGCATCTAGAGAGAATTGGCCCGGTCTCTCATTACTCTTTCACACCGGAAAGCACCATCGTCTCAACGTTTTTATTTATCTTTATTTTCACCATGGAAACAAGTCAAGACTTCTCACTTCACACCTACCTTTGACTAGGCTTAAGATTTAGTCTCTGACGTGCGCTACGCCCAGATGGTGCAACAGGTATTAATTCTACGCAGGACTTAAAATGCATTTTACGTTAAGCTTAGACTTACGACCGGGTGTACGTCCAGCTGGTGCAACCGGCCCCTGAAGATGAACGAAGGTCTTACTGGTGTGGAATGACATGAGGGTGAGTAATTAATGACAGAATTTTCATTTTTGGGCGAACTAACCCTTTAACCAAATCAAAATGTATTTTCATATTGTATGACAGTTACAGTACATCTTGCAATTGGAAAAAAAAAAAAAAGTCAGAATTCTGAGATGAAAAGTCGCAATTACCACAATTACTGTCACAATTGTCAGTTACTTTTTTATTTTTTATTCCATAAACAAAACAAAAATCCAGAATTGGAAGATGCAAGCTTCAAGATGTATACTCAGAATTACAAGTGTCTAACATGGAATTGTGAGATATAAATGTGCAATTGCGAGGAAAAAAAAGTCTGAATTGTGAGATTCAGAATTGTGAATTGAGTCAATTACCTTTTCTATTTCTTTATTCCATGGCAGAAACAAGCTTCCATTCTGAGGCGTTGCGTTTGCTGAAATGCACATTTTATGAGCAGGATTCTTTAGACTTGAAGGTTTAAATGCAATTAGATGCGTTCCATTCGCCCGTAAGTGGACTGCACAGTGGACTTAACGGTATTCCGCCATCTTAAGTAAGATTCCAATCTAGACATGTGCTGACATTCGGCAATACAATATATCACAATAATGAATATGCACAATATTGTTATATCTTGGGCACTTCAAAATACCGTGAATAATCATTTATTACGAATTATACAAATTTTTATAATACATTTTCATAATACTTTCCCCATCAACCGTATAAAATGCACAACACCACTGTATGCTGCGTCAAAGGACAGTCACTCTGCTGTCACTCTCTGACAGCAGAGGGCGCTGATGGAACAGCAGAAATGCAGCGGTTACCCCGGAAACAAAGCAGCTGCTCTACTGAACAGTTTTTAAAATGCTTCAAATAGCCATTCAGTTTTTTGTATTTACAACATTTCTTAATTTCTTATTTAAAGTTTAATAACATTACTAAAATCAAAAGTTGTAACTATTATTTAATGAACCTGAGCTAAAGCTAACAATGATCAGTTGTATTTTTTAACTAACATTAACAAAAAATAATACCTACTGTAACAAATATAGCTATTGTTCATTCTTAATCTTAGTTAATGCATTAACTAACGTTAAATAATGAGACCTTATTATAAAGTGTTACCTGTTCTTCATAATTTTTTGAAACATTTTACTTAATAATTTGTGTATTGTGTTATTGTATTTAAATGTTCAGAATTATTGTTATAAGAAAAAAATACTTAAACCTGTTAAACTATGACAACACTTTTTTTGCAAACTATTTCAATACCGTGATAAAAGCTTCAGCAATTATCACAACATGAAAATTTGATACCATCACATTCCTATTCCAATCCAAAGGGAGTGAAGTCTGAAGGACACTGCGAACGGCATAGGGAATAAGGAAACATCAACGCATCAAAGGCCCTGTCCCAAATGGAACAGTTCATGTGCACTTACGGTCTTGTGGACTTACAATGGCTGCCAAGTGCACATGTCCATTAAGTCCACAAGACCATAGGGTGTCCCATTTGTCATTTTAGGTTTCAGAAGGGTGCTTGCGAGCTTAGTCAAAGCGGCATTTCATCACGAATGTGTGGACTCATGAGAAGATTGTGAGGGGTTTAGGGTTCCATTTGGGACAGGGCCACAGGAAGAGGAGAGGAAAAATCACCCAACTGTCACTGTGAACCGCGTCACTGGTCAGAACAAACAATGGAGCAGAGCCGCTTATCGTTTTCGTACAACTTATATTATTCATAAATTTTATTATACAAACTAGAATATTTATGAATGGTTATGACGATGAATGTCACATTTGGACATTCTATTGTATGAATAGGTATGGCAAAGTAAAAGTGGGGAGAAACAGCTGAGGCTCGGTGATTCTTTTATTTTACTTTATTTACCTCAGGAGGATTTATTGTGCAGCTGCATGTGGAAAAAACAGTGAACGAGATGAGACCGCTGCAGTTTAGTTATTAAGACCATGGATTACAAACACATTTACACTTTGTTGAAGGGTTAGTTCACCAAAAAATGAAATTTCTGTCATTTATTACTCACCCTCATGTCGTTCCACACCCGTAAGACCTTCGCTCATCTTCAGAACACAAATTAAGACATTTTTGATGAAATCTGAGAGCTTTCTGTCCCTCCATTGACAGTCTATGCAACTACCACTTTCAAGCCCCAGAAAGGTAGTAGAGACATCATTAAAGTAATCCACAAAATATGAATCTCCAACACACATTCACGTAACAATGGCTGCTCTTGTGTCAACACATGTATGCATCGCGGTGCTCTCATGAGCACGTTAGAGATCAATATTTCATAAATTAATTAGGTTTTTTTGTGTGTGTGCAAACAAAGCACTTGCGTGGCTTCATGAAATTGTGTTTAAACCACTGGAGTCATATGGATTACTTTAATGATGTCTTTACTACCTTTCTGGGGCTTGCAAATGGTAGTTGCGTAGATTGTCAATGGAGGGACAGAAAGCTCTCAAATTTACTCAAAAATATCTTAATTTGTGGTTTGAAGATGAACGAAGGACTTACGGGTGTAGAATGACATGAGGGTGAGTAAATAATGACAGAAATGTCATTTTTGGGTGAACTAACCCTTTAATCAAGTCAAAATGTATTTTCATATTGCATGACAGCTTAAAATCTGTTAACAGTCAATTAAATATACAAGTAAGCTATATAATAAACATCTAAGTTTTGAGTAAGCAATAAGGTACTTGAGGCTAGTGCTGTATCGTGAATAAGTCACGGATAATGGACGTTGTTAGGCACGTCGCAAAGCTGTAACTTATTCACGATACAGCACTAGCCTCTCGTACCTTAATGCTTTTATAAAACGGGTACCACACAATACAAATATTAAAGTCAAAAAATAGGTATCAATGCAACTTTCATGAAGTAAACTTTTACTAAAAGCTTTCCTACCACCAGAAAAAATAGTCCCTGACCATGAACAGAAACAGAAGTTACATTATTACGCCATTAGATGGCGGCAAAGACTGTCTTTATGAGTGTCAGTCAGTAGCGAAGACTTTTATATTGAAAAGACTAAATTGTTGTGAACACGGAACAAGACGCAACTGACAAATGCTTTGACTAGAGCTGTCAGTCACGGGAAAACCCCTTAACTGTTAAAAGGACAAGATATCGCAGCGGACATTTAAACTGATTTTTTTACTATGAACATAGGACTGACCTGAAGGAAAATGCTAAATCTGAATGCAGGTAATAAACTCGCTCACTCGATCTCTTTCTCACAATTCTCCTTTACATAATACAGTGAGCTTCAATGAACAATATCAACTGAGAACATACAGTTTACGTTGCTAAGAGTGTTATATAGTGATACACAGAACTGTTGGGTGAAGCGGTCATAGCTGTGTTTTATCATGAATAAAAGCGTCCTTGAGCTCTGAAAAGGCGCTATATAAATAAAACATTATTATTATTATTATTAAAACAGCTATTGACCAATCAGAATCATGGACAGGAACTAACCGTTTTATATATATTTTTTAGATAAGCCTACATAATTTATTTTGTATATGTATATTATATGTAATTTAAATTTAAAGGGAAAATTAAATTATGATAATTATGTTATATCTGTTACAGTGTGTATTCAGGAAGAAGGCAGAAGGTGCAATCCAATAAACGGTTTAATAGTAAACTCAAAAACTCAACATTGCATAACAGAGATCGGACATCAACTGAAAACCAAAGTACAACTTAAATAGGAAACACAATCAAGAATAATTGAACAAACAGCTGGTAATGAATGAATCATAATTAATGTGTCCATGACAACTAAGGAGTGGCGGGAAACTGAACAAAGGAACAAGGGAACCAATGAAAATCAAACAGACATGTAACAATCATAATCTGCTCGTTGCAGGCCGCTCCAAATGAGCGATTATTGCCAGTGAAGTGCACTTCAACGGATATCCCGAGCGTGGGGGAGCAGTGAACACTGCGTAGGGACCCTGTCAATCGGAACACACCTAGGGTCTCACTGCAGTGTTTTCGAGGGGTTCGACACCCGTCATGGCGCTCACGTGGCGCTGCCGCCGCGGCTCCCCTCAGGAATATATGAGGTCTGTCAAGGGTGTCACCTCCGCCCGTCCCCCAGCTGAGGGGGAAGTGAAGGGGAGCGTTCTTGGCATCTCTGGCCGCTTCTAAAGTCCCTAAAAAGCAGAGGACTCTACCTTGTGTATTTTTCACTAATTGAAAAGACTAATGAGCTCCCTGGAGCTCCATCCTATTACCGCGCACTTAATTACAGCGCCAGCAGCAGCTCCAGCCAAACCACAAATAAAGACGCAATGCGAGAAAGTGCGAGAAAACGAGAAGGCAGGGGTTGACCTGCTTTTTTGTCGTTGTTTTGGGACTTTGCATTCCAGGAAGGAACAGATGTCTATTATTTTTTTTAAACCGTGTTTATTTTTGGCAGAAATTTTTGTTGCTCTGGCTCATCTGTTTATTTTCCAGTGCGGTTTGCCTAAATTCCACCTATTAAAGATTTAACTCGAATTCCTCTTATATCAGCAGGGTTTCTCCAGCAGCTTATTAAGCCTTCACTCTGGGCTCTAGATGTTGTTTTTAGAGGATTACAAAATCCCAACATTTTGAGGTAACATAATAAGGTTCTTCCCACAAATATGGTACATTTTGTGTTCCTTGACTTTAAAAAATCATCAGATGAACTAATCTAATATTTTTAGTTCTGAAATATTAGATAATTATTTATCCAATAAAATGAAAAGTATTTTGTTTTTTTTATGATGTATTTGGAAGGTCTTGCCCTTGTTTTGTCAGTGGGTCAAAGACATTTAGATGTACGCATCAACAGAAATTAAAAAAAAAAGTGATTTTATATACATAGAAAGTGCATTAAATGCAACTAAAATGTCTACTTTTAATGTTTCAAATAAGTTTTGGGAGAATAAAATGTCAAAATGTGGGTGAACTAATGTTCCTTTATCATTCAGTGTAACTGATATTTATGTAAAAGTTGAAACAACATAATTATTCTGACCTGTATGTATTAAAATATGTAAAAGAATAAGTGAGCATACTAAATTTTATTGCATTTTAAATTAATAAAAAAAATTCTTGCTGACAAATGGGCAAAACCTTGGATAGTGGCAAAGTTTAAAAATGTAAAATTACAAGTAATTAGTCTTTAATATGGCATAAATAGATACTTGTTGTAAATATCCCTGACAAGATTGTTACACTGAATGACACTTTATTGGGCGTCTTCTGTAAATCATGGTAAAAATGTATATTTAATTTTTGCTCAGAAAAAAACAAGCAAATTAAACAGGATCCATTCTGATATACTGAAAAACAACAATTTACACTGTATTACACTTATTGTTTTGATACTCGAAAACCCTTTTTCATCTTTGACCCTTATACATTCAACAATTTAAATTATACAATGTAATCATTTTAACATATTCAATTGATAATAGTGAATAAGTAGTAAAATAATAGTGAAAAATAATAGTAAAATAGTAGTAAAATAATAAGATAATAGTGTAGTAAAATAGTGAATAAAAATTACATTTATATTTGAATTACTTTATATTCAGCACATTTTGAGTGCAACCCTGTTACTGCATGATTTTTCCCCATTACAAATTTTTTTTATTTTGTTTTATATAATAAGAAGACAGGAAAATAAAACAAAATTTTAAACAAAATGTAATGCCGACTGCATAGGTCCTTCAAAGTTACTGCCATTTAGTACAAATGCATTACCGTTTATTCATTTCTTTAAAAAAATCTTACTTTTATTCAGCAAGGATACATTAAATTGATCAAAAGTGACAGTAGACATTCATAATGTTACAAAAATATTTCAGATAAATGCTGTTCCTTTTAAAAAAAAAAAAAATCCTCTTTTCAACATTGATAATCATAAATGTTTCATGAGCATCAAATCATCATATCAGAATGATTTCTGAAGGATCATGTGACACTGAAGACTGGAGTAATGATGCTGAAAATTCAGCTTTGATCACAGGAATTTTAAAATATGTTCAAATAGAAAACGGTTCCTTTAAATTGTAATAATATTTTACAATATTATTGTTTTTACTGTATTTTTTTTAATCAAATAAATGCAGCCTTGGTGAGAAAAGACTTTTTCCCCCAAAACATTTTACAAATCTTGTTTTTAAATGCTAGTGTGTTTTTCATTTATGGGAACTAACTAGCTGACAGCTAAATTTAGGCTACATTTAAATTTTTAAATTTAATATTGATAGAAAAACAAAACAAAAAACAAGACAACAACATCCATTTTTAGAAACAATTTACAAGTTTTATTTATCAAGTTCACACACTTCAAAACTGGGATAGAGGGGGTCATTGTAAAGAGGTCTAATAAATTGCCAGAACTATGAATTAAACTCCAAAAATCTACCATTAATTACAGGCAAGCTTAAATTTTTTTGTTCCTTCTCGTCTTTTAAAAGTAGTTTTTAATACATGTATTCTTTATACAAGATTACTGAATAAATGCATCAAATAAGAAACCAGTTCCAAAGTAGACATTACAAAAAATACATTGTTTTATACAGACACAGAAAAGCAGATGATCAAATATTGACCAATAATATTTATTTCCTTTTCACTTATCAAAAAAGTTAACCTGACATCTATTTCTCCAAAAAGGTAAAAAGCAATATACAGCATTATTTAAAAGACATTAAGAAAGAATTGCTTTAGAAGAGTCAGTCAGCTGATTTGGTTACCAACGAGAGTGGCTGAGACTGGAACAAAGCATGATGGGAGTGAAGAGCGGCCTGATGGAACGGGGAGGGCGGAGAGAGCAGGGAGGGATGCAAGGAGGAGAAGGGGAGTGGCCGAGAGAGAAGAGGCGGAGTTGACTGACTGCCTGAGGAGCTGGTTGGGAGAGAGATGCTGGGCTGGGAGGAGGATGATGATGATGAAGAGCATGAGGAGGGGGGTTTGGACAGAAGAGGGAAGTGAGACTGATGGTGGCGATCGGGTTTGGTGGTGAGCGACAGCGGCTGGGCCTGCTCGGAGTGAGTGGGGGCCGGAGCGGCGGGCGAGGCCAGGGCCGCAGAGGGCGTGGCTGGGGAGTCCAGCATGCTGCCGTGGGAGGAGCCTGGGCTGTCAATCATTTTCTCCTGAGGGAGGTACTGCATGCACGGCTTCTTGTTCCGTTGCGAGAAATCTGAAAGAGGGCGGAAATCGCACAAGATCAGTGGCGGGAATTTATAATACAGTTTTTCACCCCACTTACAGGGAGAAGATAGAAACAGTGAAGTCATGATACACTCACAGAAACCTCAACTGCAATTTCATCACAAATATTATATTTAGAGACATTTTCGGGACAAATTAGTCCGATTTTCCCACCAAATTCTCATTACTGCAGTGCGTCTGGAAATTTTAACATGTGGTCACATGATACTATTCACTTCATTCGTATGTGTGTGAATGCTAAAGACCAGAAAAGCAAAGTTCACGCAAAGATGATTCGCATTTTGCCGCGTTTAGTAAACTCTGGCTACATTCACACTAGCTGGGTTTCCATCCAAATGTGTTTCCATCAAGTTGGTTGAGCGGATGACGGTGGTATTGTTAAATAATCGTACAGTCAATAAAACACCATCAGTGGAAACAGCCGATTAGTCATGTGGGTTTAATTTATTTGGCAAATGTGTTTTCATCTTCCATTATTCGCATTAACTCTTTTTCACACAAGTCAAAAACCACCTCAAGCGAGTGTACTTTTTTTTTTTTTTTTTGCAAATTAATGGTGTTCCTCCCCGAAATTTGCCATTTCCATCACTCATTTCTGATGCGATACTTCAAAATAGAGAGAGAGAGTCAACAAATTTAATTAAATATTTAAACTAAATAATATTATATAAACATTAAAAAAAATGTTTCTTGCATAGTATTAATGAGAATTCAGTGGGAAATGTACTTAATTGTCATGTTGCTTCATTGTCTTTCTGCAAAATATAATTTATTTCTTCTGATTTTAGACTGAAATATGAATTTGACATGTTCTTCTTGACAGTTTTCATGAGATTCACCCATACAATACTGAACACAAAATGGAAATGGCGTCATGTGTCGATTTGTTGACGTCACGGTACTCAAACTGTGGATGAGATCACAACGCTGACACCGGCCGTCTGAGGAGCCGTTCACACAGGACATGGCCTTGAGCGCAACAGAGCATCATAGAGCCTCCTAATAAACACTCAGTGCGCTTCTATCTCACCCACACGTCCATCTGAGCGTTTCGGAGCTGACACTGATTCACTGTGCTGACACTGCTAATGGTGCAAGATGATGGAAGCACAGAAAGAAGTCCATTTGTAGTGCAATGACTGCTCAACAGAGAGGACGTCCTGTGTGAACGGCCCCTGAGCCTGCAGACGTACTGTACCTGCCTGCGCTAGCACTGCACCTCATAAGCTGCATGTCAGCAAGGAGGAGAGAGCGGGGTTAGAAACGCACAAGGCGAGAGAGAAAAGTGTGTGAGTGTGTGTGTGTGTGTGTCCGTCCTCACCCTCTGCTGTTGAGTCTGTCTTATTATCTCTCTTCCTCTTCTTCCGCTTGCCCTGGAGTTGATATATACATAGAGAGAGAGAGAAACAGAGGGCGAGAGAGATGGAAACAGAGATACAGAGTCAGAAATACAGAAGGAAGTCAAAAAAATACAGTGAGGATAAATGCAGGTTTAAAAAGCAGTGCAGTTTTATAATAATAATAATAATAATAATAGTCCACTTTCTGTGAATTGGGTACAAAATAGGGCCTGAAATTCACACAAATGATGAAAGGTGTGAAAAAAGGTGTGAATTTATTTGTACATCTTTATTAATTAACTACATGTACTTTCTATAGAGTTACGATTAGGGATAGGTTTAGGATTAGTTGCAATTATGCGTAATTAACTGTTATTACAATGGGAAGTACATGTAGTAACGTGTAAATACATCACCTTAAACTTGCCATAAAAACTTTAACAAATGTATTGCTAATTAATGTTAATAAATGCATTAACAAATGTCAACTTCTTGTAAAATGTTACCAAAAACACAAATTATGTGTAAAAAATGCAATGAATGAATATAAAAAGTTCAAAAGTTATTTTTTTGGGAGAACAAAAACTAAGGATTGTTATTTACAATTTTTGTAATTTTTAAAAATAAATTAAATTTTCAAAATTATGATTCATGATTCATAGGATGACCTATGGTGGCCATATATTTATATATATATATATATATATATATATATATATATATATATATATATATATATATATATATATATTTAACAAAAACAAACATGGGATTTGTGTTTTATTAAAAGAAGTCATGGGACACCAAAGTGAACCATATTCACAGAAAGTGTCAAACTGTGTGTGTGCTGTGGATCCTGAAGCGTCTGACTCACGTAGTTATCTCGGGCTGACCAGCCAGGGTAGAGTTGAGAGTGCAGCTGCCTCTCTTTCCTGGCCAGCTCGTAGTATTTGGCCTGTTCCTCTCGTGATAGTGAGTGCCACTGCAAACACAAACACTACAGTCAGCCAAAGGGCAAACACACACACACACACATATATACTGTACATACAGGCACTGCTTACACGACACACACACACACTAGTGTGACCACACACCCCTGTCTTGTGTGTATATGCAACACGTGTGTAAAAATAGTCACTTAAACACTACTGTATGAGGTCCGGGAGATGTTTTTAACAGAAGTCTCATGTAGAGGTCGGGGGAAAAATCTATACAGCACAGTATTGAGATATTTTGCATGGTAATATTGTATCAGGACACGGACGGGAAGTATCGATTTTTTATCAGGGCCTGAATTTCAGCACAGGATTGTGGGTAATGCATATAATTGTACTCATTACTGCAGGAAAACTTCAAATCAATATGATTTCTTTCTTTAAACCCGTAATTTTAGAAACAGCTTGATTTATTCCAGTGATCAAAGCTGCATTTTCAGTCTTCAGTGTCACATTATCCTTCAGACATCATTCTAATATGCTGATTTAAAAAAAAAAAAAAATGAATATCAATGCTGAAAACAGTTGTGATGCTTAATATTTTTCTGCATATTGACTACATCACAATTTTGATTCATGAAACATTTTGGACCACATTCAATATCAGCATTTGTTGCGATTGGTTCACTGAAAATGGATATTAATGCAATGGCGTAGCGGCATCACAAACACACTGTTCACTCACCCTGCGGCCGAGGATCTGGTTGATGGCGGCACTTTCTTTTAGCGTGCACTCGGCCACCACTTTGGCCCTCATCTCCTTCATATAGAGCATGAAGGCGTTTAGAGGCTTCTTTATGTGAGGTTTCTTCTCGTCCTCCTTCTTAGTCGGGCCTGGAGACTTCCTGTAAACACACGCCACAGGTGCATCAGTCATTGTACTGGATGCGAGGGAGTGACATTGAGAACGACGGATGTGGAGGAGTGTGGAGAGTTGGTAGACAAAACAGCGATAAACTTATTTTCTCCCAAATGATATTTGGAGGCGAGAGTGTGGAGCTAATGCTATTTAGTTGAATGGAGCATTAATAGGATGCCTGTCCATTTGGAAAAAGCAAGAAATGCGTTGTATGCTTGTGCTTACGTGTGAGCCGCTGGGCTGAGTTCTCCGTTGGGTTCTTGTTTGATAGCCGGAGAGACAATGGCTGGGTGAGGGATGCCTGTCTGATGAAGACCGTGAGGATGATGAGGAACAATATGAGGAGAAAAGCGACTGGACACCAAACTGTAAAGAGATAGAGAGGTAAATTACCATTATTGCCTACTGAGACCAAGGAAAGCACATCTCCTATCTTAAAAGATTTTGGACTTTGTGACCAGTGATATACTGTTAGTGAACATCCATACACTGTCCATGCTGCTGAGACAATTAGTATGTAAATATGTGCTGCGCTTTCCTCTCAATAACAAAATAAACACAACAAAAATGACAGTGGTGAGAAAACAGCAGTTAAGAAATCATAGAGATGTGGATATGTTTGCAACAGCTCTGAAATTCAGCCCTCTACACACTTTTGTCAGTGTTGCTTTCAATTAGAATTACAATCAAGGCTCTGAACCGATTCAAAACAAAAAGCAGAAACAAATGAAATTAACAGGAACATAAAAACTAAATAAAGTTTAAACATTCTGAACAGAAATGCTTATTTGAAATGACTTGGGCTGCCCCCTAATAGTTGATTAACCGTTAGTCGACTAGATGAGGCTTGGTCGACCAAGTCGGTTAATCGCAGAAAAATAAAAACTCCACAGGAAGTGGCAAAGTCACGCAGTCTGTGAGGGAGAGTTCGTTAACGGCAGGAAATCCAAACATTCGCCTATCATTCATCGACCTCAATTATGGCTTATCACTTGAAACATGTAAGTAGTAGCAACTTTACAAGTCTGCTCGCTCTAAAGTTAGTCTAGTCCTAGATAAATGTGCGCTATTATAAGGCGCATGTCCAAGCGTTTGTGTGGAGAGCAGTGTTGGGCACTTTAAAAAAGTAATTATAGTTACTTGTTACTTCTCACAAATAGTAACTGAGTTAGTAAGTGAGTTACATCATTATAAAAGTGACTAATTGCCAGGGAAAGTAACTATTGCGTTACTTATATAAAAAAAAAAAAAAAAAAAAAAAATCAAATGTGTCATCTAAAATGACCTAATGGCCCATGTTATGTTTTAAATTAATCTATTATGAAAAGTGAAAAACATGAGTAAGATGTGCAATATATCGGGAGACATGGAGTGGGTCACACATGATTTTGACCACTTCATTAAGTTTTGTTTTGTAGAAAGGCTTTCTTTAAAGTGAATTTCATTTTGTAAAAATTGTATTTTAATTTTAATCAATGTTTCATCAACCAATTGTCTGGATTTAATAAATAAGAAGCAAATATAGCAGAAAACATTATCATGACATGGAGGCGCCGGCGCGATCACTTGCACGTGAACTGGAGCGCGTCTTACAGGCTAAATGAACCGAAACTCAGCGTCTGCTTGCCTCACAGACATGAGAAATATATCTTCAGAAAGCTTGAAATATCTACTTTTAAACAAAATAATTCAAAGCGAAAAGAAATAGGTTACTCTCTGATTATGTAATCCAAATGAAATGTGCATTCTCTCTCTAAGCGTTTCCACAGAGATGATGAGAGTCAACAATGTCAATCTTTGCAGCCGACACTGATTCAGAAAACTTTAGTTTATTAATAAACAATTAAAATGTCTCCTTGCTGTTTTTTGTCACATTCATAATCATTACTTTTGCCATTTCTTTATGGCAAGCTTTATGGGTGCGCTTGAGTGCTATAGCCTATATTACGTAAACGTTCATTATTATGGTTTATTCTTTCCAGTATTTAAGAAATTAAATTCATTTAAATGTGGTTAGTCAACTAATGGCTTAAATGAACAACTACTAGTCGACTATAAATAACTTTTCACACATATTTTCGATCAAGTATGTCACAAAGGTTTGAGCTTGCGCTCCGCTCCCATGTTCTGACACAGACACACACAGAGCATCGTACATTATTATCAGTGTAAAATTATATTTGTGTATGACTAACCTGTACTATTTCTTAACAATAAAATGCTTTGCAGGTCTATCATCTCTAGTTACACACCATTCACCACTCCAACACACACCAGAGATTAAACTTTGCAGGTCCTATGACTGAGAGAGAGCCTACTCGGATGAAAACCACTTCAGTGAGCTCAATTATAGTAACGCGGCACTTTTTTGTCAGTAACGGTAACTGCATTGTAACGGGGGGGAAAAGTAATTCATTTGATTACTCATTACTGAAAAAAGTAACACTGTTAGTAACGCCGTTATTCCCATCACTGGTGCAGAGTGTGCTTACTGCATGACATACAGGCGCCGGTGCGATCACTTGCATTTAACTTAAAATATGCCATCATTTTGGTCATACAGATAAGAGTAATGCAAACTGTAAAGAGTCTACTTTTATTTCTGTAAACTCACAATAACAAAACGTTGTGCTTTTGTAAAACAATGAAAACAATCAGGATGCGATATCTGCCGTTTCAGTCTCAGTGAACTTGAGCATGTAACAAAGTGTAAACTTGCCTCACAGATGAAAAATATATCTATAGAAAGCTTGAAATGGTTATTTTTAAATTAACCAATTCAAATGGAAAATAAATATACTCAGATTATGTAATCCGAATGAAACATGCATATATAGGTGCTTCCACTACTGCAGAGATGACGAGTCAGCATCGTTGACAATCTCTGCAGCCGAAAACACAGAAAACATTAATCAATAAATTATTAAAATATTTAGATGCTTTTAACATTAAATAAAGCACATAAACAGTACCTGAGATTATCATCATCATCATGCCATACTTTGTGTTGTTGTTCCAGTCTTGACGTCGCGGCTGGTTAGGACACAGTGTTACGCACGGGGTGTATTGGCTAGACAGCAAATACCAGATTGAGACACGCTTCTCCGCTCCGCAAATACATAAAACATTACCCTCTGCACACATTGTGTTTCGAATAAAGAAAACGCAGTACTTCTTCAAAGAACCAGTTTATTATTTACCCTTGCACTGCAAACGGGCAGAGACAGTCTCCAAAAACACGAGTGATGCTCACTGCAGAGCCAAATGAGGCGGCGGAGCTTCTGGATGAGGTTTGCCGACAGTTTGAGGATCCACTCGAGTTACAAGGTTTAGTCACAAGCTCTTAGTATAAAGTTTAATTCAAGCTCTGGTATAAAGTATAGGCTAAAAATAAAATAACTGGTATTTTTCTAATCAAAGTTTTTGGAACGGTAATGGTACAGAAGGAACGCATGAACAAATGTTAAAATACTGATTCTGCTTGGAGTGAAGCGACTGATTTTTTTTTTTTTTTTTTAAGCCCTAATTATAACTTTATTTTTTACTATAAAGCGGAGATTTCCACGTCAAAGAAGGTGGGGCCTCAGAGCCACACCCACCTATGACATCAACACCACAGGCCAATGGTAGTTCAAAGGTGTTTATCAGCCAGAGTGAACTTTTCCAGAAAGCTATTTCGGACAATTCCAGAAGCAAACTCCAAACGAACTTTGTTTTCGCCTGATTTTGTTCACAATGGCATCACACTAGTTCTACAAATTCTCTTGAAGTATATCAGGGCCTTTAAACATCCCTGAACAACATACACAAAGACTCGGGTCTTAATGCTGTGCCACAACACACTCTTATTCCTGTTCAAATGTTATATATGGTCCAAATAAAGCACCAGCTGAAAAGCTCCTTTATCCGCTCCTGTTACAGGTAAAGTGCCGGGTTACTGTGGTAACAAAAAGTGTGCCACACTCAAGTCCATTCCCCCCTTACCAAACACATATGCCACTTTCCAAATTCCAAGGAAACCACTTCCTATAACCAGATGAATGGAACACGGTTCTGATTCCAGCGCTGAGAGCTTCTACTGAGGTGAACACAATAAAGAACTGTCGTCATCCAGAACCGGAAAAAATGACTAATGTTTTCTCTGCCCTCCTCTTCAAACCTCAAAAGGAGAATTTAGACTGAAAGTATGACTTTCAGATATCTGCTTTAAGGTGCATTCACATTTACATTTGTTCGGCCAATTTTCGTAGACAAAATCAATTTTATTAGAAATCTGAAATTTCATGTGAAGATTTCCCCATGCAGATTTCGCAACAGGTTCAAGTTGACAAACAGAAAGCTACTTGTTTTCAAAGTGGCTGCTGTGTGAGCTTCACATATCGCTCAACGATATACCTTTATTTCTCGTGAAATATTACCAGAACTTCTTGACTGTACCATTAAATCACAAGGCTATCTTTACTGTAAAGCAAAACCTTTTCCATTAAGGACCAAACGAAGGAGGGATTTAATCAAACACTATGAATAGGGCACTTCTCAAAATAGCTACAGAAAGTGTAGTCCTTCTGTAGCCCACAAACGCCAATGGAGAGACAAGCACGGCTGGGCTTGCACTTGTACTGACAACCGTTGTAAAGGTCTGGAAGACGGGCTATTGATCACTATGAACTCCGTATGAATAATTCAACAAATTACTCACACACACGCACACAACAAGAGAAGCTCAGTACAGATGACTTTTATTTAATCCAGTGCTTCCACTATAGGAAGAGCAGTTCTTCATCAATTCAGATCCATTTCATCTTGAGCGACTGTGAATGAACTCCAAACAGACTTGGTTTTGCAGTAGCAGTGTAAATAACGCAGCTGACGTACAGAGGTAAAATACACTCTCACTCTCTTGTCCACAGGGGTGTGTGTGTGTATGTAATGAACCGGAAATAAAAGTGTAGTGTGAAGAATGATATGGTATGGGAAAATGAATCTGGAAGCACACACTCACCTGGACATGGATGCGTTCATGGCAAGAGTTGGGTAAGGGTGACGGAAACCACCAGCGGTGATGGGGTACATGTGTTGACCCTGCCTGAGATGAACAGAGACCAAAAGAGAGTGTGAATCAGTATGAATCAGACAATATGATTACTGTCTTCCGCTGAGCTGCTTTATAGCTGAATTTATTTTGATTTATAATTGAAGAATTTTGCAACATTGA
Source organism: Megalobrama amblycephala (assembly GCF_018812025.1). Classification (NCBI taxonomy): domain Eukaryota; kingdom Metazoa; phylum Chordata; class Actinopteri; order Cypriniformes; family Xenocyprididae; genus Megalobrama; species Megalobrama amblycephala. The sequence continues at coordinate 37,321,602 of NC_063055.1, forward strand.
CACTCAGCATTGTGCTGAACACCAAAACTATTGTCTTCTGTATAGCTGCAATTAACTCGTTTCATAATTGATGAACCTAACAGGCACTGAACTAAATCAACGCTGAACTGACTTGAGCTGAATAATGACATTATTGTCTTTTAGAGCTGCTTTATAGCTGAATAATTGACAAATTTTGCAGCATCAACACTCTTATTGAACTGAACTGAATAACGGCGCTATTGTCCTCTGTAGAGCTGCATAGAGCTGAACTGAACTTTCAATAACTGATGAAATTTACAGTTATTATACTGAATCAACTGAACTGAATCAGCTGAACTGAATCAGCTAACTTGACTTGAGCTGAATAATGACACTATTGTTCTCTATAAAGCTGCATAGAGATGAATTGAACTTGTTTCATAATTGATGAAATTTAGTTATTGAACTTGACTGAATCTACTGAACCGAATCAACTAAACCAAATCAACTAAACCAAATCAACTAAACCGACCTGAGCTGAGTAATGACACTCTCAAATTTTGCAACATCGACATTGTTATTGAACTAAACTGAATCAATACTGAACTGAATGACACTATTGTCTTCTGTAGAGCTGAATAGAGTTGAATTGAACTCGTTTCATATTTGATGAACTTTACAGTTATTGAACTGAACCGAATCAACTAAACCGAATCTAAACTGACTTGAGCTGAATAATGACACTTTGTAGAGTCTTTGTAGAGATGGATTATAGCTGATTAATTTACAAATTTTGCAATGTCGACATTGTTATTGAACTGAACCAATATTGAACTGAATAATGACACTATTGTCCTCTGTAAAGCTGAATAGAGCTGAATTGAACTCGTTTCATATTTGATGAACTTTACAGTTATTGAACTGAACCAAATCAACTGAACTGACTTGAGCTGAATAATAACCCTATTGTCTTTTAGAGCTGCTTTATAGTTTTTGAACTGAACTGAATCATGACAATTTTGTCTTCTGTAGAGCTGCTTAGAGCTGAATTGAACTTGTTTCATAACTGATGAACTTTACACAATTATTGAACTGAACAATCAACATTGAACAGACTTCAGCTGAATAATGGCACTATTATCTTTTAGAGCTGCTTTACAGCAGAATGTGTCAAATATTTTATGAAGTTTGGATCATTGATTCATTGATCCTGTTTATCAGTGTGAAGCTGCTTTAAAACGATCTGTGTATAAATCAATATAGAAGTAAAGGTGGTTTGACTTGAATCAGGGTGTGTGGATAGTAACTAATAAGACTTTGGGATACTCACTGTGGGACGAGCCACCCCAATGGGTGCGGGATCTGCCCCATGGCCCCAGGGGACAGTGGGTAGTAGGGCGAGAGCTCTGAGGGGTGAGGGGTCCGAGGAATACCTGGACCAGAGGTACACAGTCAGTAATTCACATGATGGAAGACAAAAACACAAGTTAAAACATGTAAGTAGATTGTGTAATACCTGTCTTTGGGTCCAGTATCTCTGGCGAGAGGTGGGTTGGAGGAGTTCCTGGAGAAAAGTGTTCATTGCTGTAGGTGATGAGGGGGGTCAGGGGGTGCATGTGAGCATGCTGGACCACCGGGACCTTATTAGACTGAAAGAGAGAGCGAGACAGGGTCAGATCGAGATGATTTAGAAATCCAAAATCAACCCTTTTTCAGTGGTGTTTGCAAGCATAAGCATCACTATTACTCATATATAGGGTTAGTGAGTTGAGCAGCATCCAATCAGTACTAACTACAGCAAATAATTTAATAATTTAAGACCAAGTCAGTGGTTCTACACAGTGCATCCATGCTTTTTTCCTGTGGTATTTGTTCCAGAAGTATTCCTCTCATATAGGGATTTAAAAAAAAAATACTTTGTTTAAGAGTTACAAGCCATGAACCTAAACAACCAGCCACAAGGTGAATCACAACAAAAACGTATTTGAAAATCGATAAAAAGAAGGTACAAGGTACTTAATCGCTTTAGTGAGGGAAAGAACTACAATCCCATGAAGCACTGCGAATGACAATCGAATGAAAAGAAAAAAAAACAAGGAAAGAAATACAATGAATTAAAGAAGCTGATATGCATTACATTTATTAAAGTAGTTTGAGAGCGTAGAAAAAAAGAGCTGTTGAAAGCATCATGATTCTCTGATTGGTCGAGATTTCTCTGCAGAATCATGGGTAATGTAGTTTTCAATCAGGAGTTCCGCCGTTCAACAATTATTTTAAAAATAAGTTAAAATCATACGGTCTGATGGCTTTAACAAAATCACGTACCATAGATTCACATCCTCTGAGCTCACAGTATAAGTCATTGTTCAAAATCAATTCCCCTATGGAGAAAATGAATGTGATTTTTACTTCCAAGAACCCGACTGTGGCAATACATTTCACATTTGCATACGACTCGAACACTTGATGATGTTAGATACCCATAAAGCACTGTTTACTCAATTAGCATCTTTGTTCTTTTGTTTTTAGGCTATTTGTTTTATAGCTTGTAATTAGTTTCTTTGCCCTTTATTTTACTACAGACAGTTTGCTTGTCTTCAATAATTGAGAACCTGAAGCAATGACACTTAATTGAGTAATACTTGTCATTGTTTTAATTGAATTTGTTGTGCATTTAGCAGAATGTGTCAGATGTAAAACCACAATGGTTCTTGGGTAAAAAGAGGCCAGTGGTTGCTCATCTATGAGAGGATATATGAGGATATTTATCTGTATGTGTGTGTGACAAGGACTGCACGATATTGAAGAAAATGTGATACGCTTTAATTTGTTAAATAAAGCAGGATGCAATACGATAATGTACAAAAAAAAAAAAAAAAAAAAAAAAAGGAAAAATCAAATGTAAAAATAAAACTGTTTATTCTTCATGGTACGAATTAAATAAACACTGATTCTTATTAAAGCTATAAAAGTTATTCAGTCAAGAGCAGTGCGTGATTTTCTCTGTCTTTTGTTGTTTGATTAACATTAATGACAGACAGCAGCAGGTTTATTAGGCTGCTGTCACTTTACGACTGAATGCACGGATCCAATATACTGTTACACATCCACTTAAGACATAAATGACTGCTTATGTGAATACTCACCAAGACAGGCATTTTGACATAAGTTTGTGTGTATTCGGCAATAAGCTACAAAAGAGAACTGAATTTGTGATTGAACACTGTCCGAGAGTTGCGTGTAAGTACCACATTGAGTTCTCTAACGCGGCTTATTGCGCATAACGTTTTTTTAACATTATGCATATCACACATATGTAACAGTCATGGGATCAGTCTATCCTCTATCTGCATCAACCTAAAAGTTTGACTTTACATAACTAAGTATTAAAATCATTCAGTTATCACAAGCCATTATCACAAATTATACATTTGCTCTATTTTGATATATTGTGCAGCCCTAATGACAAGCATGAAGCAATCTGGCCATGCACCAAGGAATGCTGGGAGAGCTGAGCGCTGTGCCAGACAGCCTCACACCCAATGCCACACCAAAGCCCCGTGTACACAAAATATACCTGACAACCTCGCATATAACAGTCACTCAATGCACTGACAACTCCAACACATAACACACCAGTAGATCACGATATACATGCACGGCATGTAATTATAACACTCATTTAAGGTAACGAAACCCAAATCTCTGAACTAATGAAGTTGCACAAACTAGTTCACATTTGTCTGTTTGTTAGTAAAAGCGAGTGAGATGTTGTGGTTCGGGCAGCACATCTGTAGGACTGGGGAATGACTGCATCAATATTTCATCATCCTGAAAACATTGCTGAAACCACAGCGAACTGATTTTGGAGTTTGGGTGTGAGCAGAACTGCTTTAAGAGGTGTGGAGAGACACTATAGACTACCTCACTCATTTATATGTGCAGTCACTTCACAACCTTTATTTCTATCACTACGTGGTGGCAAAGATAATGTCGAATATCAAAAGTACTACGTATTATCGGATGTTACAACATTAATTTAATTTTTTAATGTTACAACACTGATATCCCAGTGTAATGCAGAGTAAAAACTAACAATAAGGATATTGAAGTCACTAATTATTTTTGATGTTATAGACTATCACAGATAAAATGGCCAGTTTTTAAAATATTGTGAAAAATAAAACAATTCAAATATTAGACAATTTAGAAGTGAATTTAGGCATTATTGGATAAACGTATGGATATTCATTTTGAGATCTGCTCAAATATTACATTTAACAGTGAAACTGGCTATTATTTAAAACAAAAAGTCAAAACAAAGATTAAAATATAAGCTAAAACAACAACAAAATCAATCTCTCTCTCATTTAAATTCTCCCACTCGACAACAGTGGTTCCCACAATCTATAAAATCCTTAGAATATGAGGCCTTATTTTAAAAGCTTGATTTCTAAATGGGAAAAAGACATGTAAATTAATAAAATCTTAAAGCTCCATGGGCATTTTCAATATACATTTACATAATTTTATTGGGTAGAAATTGCAATTAGAAAATATATTTTTTTTAAATCCTTATGCAGTAAATCACGAACAACTGGAAAAACTATTTGTTTATTGTTTATTTAAAGTGGAGGCTTTGGAGTCGAAATGGTTGAGAACCACTGCTGGGGGAGAGACAAAAAATACATTGTTTTAGAGGCAGAGAAAGTTATTCGGATGAAAACAAGCTTTTTTTCTTTGGAATGAGTTGATTGATTAACTATAAGACCACCGGGAATGTGTCTTAATTTCATGTCAACTAAGCATAATATCTTACATTCTGAAGTCCTGATCAAAATCCTGTCAATAGGGGGCAGACTACAGTGGGGACGGTCGATCTGTGGCGCTGAAAGACTCAACAGCTTTTAAAATTCACTAACAAGCTGTCAACTATTCCCAGACTGCCAAGTTGAGGGCATTTTGGTATTCACTATCTACAGGACACGAGTGTGAGAGAGTACGTATAAATACCCGAGCTAAAGGAAAGCTAAATGGCATTAGTGTCAGTCTGGAGCTGGCAGAGGGTTTGCGCAGACTGAATCCATGACGGTCTGGCCAAGAGGGCACGGCTCTGCTGGGACGGGCAAAGGAGACCGGCCTGCTGTTGGCTGTGGAGGCCGTGTTCAAGAGGGTAGGAGGATTTTGCTCAGCCAAACATGATTCTGAATCCTTCACATCTGAGATAAATTACTAGGCAAACAGCCCCTGGGTACAAGAGTTACCAACAACCTCCTGAGTTCTGTGTGTGTGTGTATGTGTGTGTGTTTCTCTCCTTTCCAGTGGGAGGTTCTGAGTCTTTGTGGAGTCCTTTCAAAAAAGGAGGAAAGAAAAAGAAAAGGAAAAAAGGACAATGCATGGCATGCTGGGATAGCTGAGGCTTGTTTGTCACCAAGGCAGGAAGCGGATGTAAGAGTGGGCAGAACATGACATCAGCATTTAGAGGCAAGCACACACACACACACATCTAAATTGCATAGGCTTGTATTGTTTTTATATGCAGCTAGTTATAAATACTATAACCTAACCCTAAGAGAAAACTTTCTAGTCACACTTTATATTTGGTGTCTTTAGCTTTTTATTTATCCCCAAAATATGGTTAAGTAGGAACACACTTATACAAAAAGCATAAGTGGACTTAGGTTTTTTTAGTATTACAGAAGCTTCACACACAGAAACAAAATAATACAAATATAATGTAAATGTAAATAATACAAAAATTAATGAGCATTTATTTTTAACAATATTTAGGAGAAATTCACCAAAAGAAATGAAAAAGTATTCACTGACAAGACTGTCTGTAGATTTTAGAATTGTTATTATTAATCATTTTTGATAAGGAAAGAGGGCAGATTCGAACCTGTCTTGCCTGCATGAGCATCAAAGCTTAAAGTCATGGACCACTAGGCCATGGGACGAGACCCCCAGAATGACCTTTAAATCCACCCTATTTGAACGTTGGCTGAACTGAATTGAATCAACACTGACTCGAGCTGAATAACAACACTTTTGTCTTCTGTAGAGCTGCTTATAGCTGAAATGAACTTGTTTCATAATCAATGAACTTTACACAGTTACTGAACTGACTTCAGCTGAATAATGACACTATTGTCTTTTTAGAGCTGCTTTATAACAGAATTTGGATCAGAATTTTAAATGAAGGTGACTTGACTTAATGTAAAAGATTGCATATACATTTTTACATGCCACTGACATCTTTTTTTCTGGATGGGACTCCATGAGTGAGAGAGACAGAGGATCATGGAAATGTACAACTGTTTCTTACTTCAAGAGCCACAATTCTCCACTGAGTTGTATTGAAAAACTCCCACGCAGTCGGTGGTTGGTTGTGTACAATATGGATCCCAATCCTCAAGCCACAAAGCTTTCCCATCTGAGGCCTCGTCGCTATGCTAACTTAATCAACTGGCCTAGCTTATCACATGCTGACACACACTAAACAGTGAGGGCCCTGTTGTATTCACACAGACACACACACACACACACACACACTAAAGGTGGTGCAGCAGAATACCAAGCAAACCTGTCTCCTGAATTATTGAACGTTCAGGAGTGAACAGAATAACACATTAGCATACTGACCTTATGGGCTCAATCTGACAAAGCTTAGCATGTGAGTGTATTTGTGGGAGGATGAATACTAACATCGGACAATGTTTGTTTAATCTAACTCTTTTGTTTTGTACAATCTTCAGGTTATACAATCTTCTTATAAATGCACTTGTAATTTGCATATGTGCAATAAAAAGTAACAACTAGAATGTACATTTCCTGAAGAAAATGTGAATGGTGCTTGCAGTGGCAAAACACCGGACTCGGTTGCTAGGGTGCTGTAATTGGTTGCTAGGGCGTGGCTATGAGCTACTTATTGGTTGCTTGATAGGCCAAGTAAAAAGATCCCAGCCCCAAGTCTCTAAGATCTTCTGATCCAAAGATATGATATCTTAGATTTTGTCCCAATGTTAAGTCTATGGGACTTTTTTCAGCCGATTTTTCGTACGCTGTGCGAACATCGTACACCCGATCACTTAGAAAAGTCATAGCACACCTCTCCTCAATAAGCCGGTCGATTTGACACCTCATTCGTGGGTCTAAGACAAACGGTGCGGGACGAGTTACGCGCCAAAATTTTGTTCAGGTGAATAGTAATTACAATACTAGAATGTACATTTCCTTAAGAAAATGTGAATGGTGCTTGCAGTGGCAAAATTCGGCACCGGTTGCTAGGCGGTTGCTAAGGTACTTGGGGTGGTTGCTAAGGTGTTGCTAGGCGGTTGCTAGGGTGTTCTGGGCGGTTGCTATGGTAACCTGGGTGGTTGCTATGGTGTTACCAGGTGGTTGGTAGTTGCCACAGATAGTTACTATGGAGTTTCTATAGAGTTCTTAGCATGTTCTCAGCCCACTTTAGCACTTAGCTAATCACTATTAGCATGTAGCTATTAACTGCTAGCATGTGTAGCATGTTGCAAGTACAGTTTGCTAGCATGAGTCAAAAAAGCCAACCCCCATGTCTCTACGATGTTCTGATGCAGAGATATAGGCATCGCTAAATGGTTGCTAGGGTACTCTGTTTGGTTGCTAGGGAGTGTCTTGGCAGTTGCCAATGATGATACTCCAAAGGCTGCTTGACAATATAAACCAACCGCCATGTCTTTATGATGTTCTGATGCAGAGATATGGATCTTGAAAAACGGTTGCTAGGGTAATCTGGTTGGTTGCTAGGGAGTGGCCTGGCAGCTACCAATGATGATACCCCAAAGGCTGCTTGACAATATAAACCAACCCACATGTCTTTACGATGTTCTGATGCAGAGATATAGATCTTGCTAAACGGTTGCTAGGGTACTCTGTTTGGTTGCTAGGGAGTGGCTTGGCAGCTACCAATGATGAAACTCCAAACGCTGCTTGACAATATAAACCAACCCCCATGTCTGTATGATGCTCTGATGCAGAGATATAGGTCTCGCTACACGGTTGCTAGGGTACTCTGTTTGGTTGCTAGGGAGTGGCCTGGCAGCTGCCACTGATGATACACCAAAGGATGTTTGCCAGTATGAATGATATAAACCAACCCCCATGCCACTATGATATTCAAATTTGAAGATATCCCTCTATGCTTTGGGTTGCTAGGGTGCTCTAAATGGTTGCTAGGGCGTGGCTATGAAGTGTTCAAGGTGATTTGTGATTGGCCGTTTGTTACCCCGAGTCAAATGAGCCCACCCTCATGTTTCTATGACACTTTTATCCAAAGATATTCCTTTGATCTTTTTTAATGGAAGTCTATGGAACTTGTTGCTATGCTGCTCAATATGGTTGCTAGGGCGTGGCTTGATAGCTTAACAGTGATCCTGAGACACTGATTGGTTGTCTGAGTGAAATGAGCCCACCCCCTTGTCTCTATGACACTGTGATCAATAGTGAGTGAGTGACAGAAAGGTTTCTGAGGGCCTGCGTGTGTGAGTGTGTGTGAGAAAGTGACAGTTGAAATTCAAATTTCTGAAGATTCCGCCATTGAAAGTCAATGGGACTTTTTTGGCCGCTTTTTCGTCCCCTGTGCGAACATCGTTGGTCCGATCGCTTATAAAAGTCATAGCACACCTCTCCTCAATGAGCCGGTCGATTTGACACCTCATTCATGGGTCTAGGACAAACGCTGCGGGAGGAGTAGCGCGCAGAAATAAAAGTGGAAGAAAATGAGTGTCTGTGTCTGAGAGAGAAAGGCTTCTAAGGGCCTGCGTGTGTGAGTGTGTGTGAGAAAGTGACAGTTGAGAGAGACGGAATGTTCGTGAATTTGAATTTTTCAATGTAAGTCAATGGGACTTTTTTGACCGCTTTTTCGTCCGCTGTGTGAACATCGTTGGTCCGATCGCTTATAAAAGTCATAGCACACCTGTCCTCAATGAGCCGGTCGATTTGACACCTCATTCATGGGTCTAGGACAAAAACTGCGGGAGGAGTAGCGCGCAGAAATTGTGTCCAGAAGAAGAAGAAGAAGAATAATAAGTATGAGCAATAATAAGAATGGAGCTTTGCCTTTGGCAAGCACCATTAATTATGAGAAAGTCTCAACTATGAGATATAAAGTTATTAAAAGAATATGCAAGTTAGTCACAATTACAAGAAATTCTTACAATTGCGACAGTTTCCTGTAATTAACTTTCACGTAATTTCCCTCATATCTGCTACTTAATTTCCTATAATTACACTGATAATTTGCATGATATATAAAGTAACAATTTTGAGAAATAGTTGCAACTTTTAGATTAGTTGCTATTACAAATGCGAGACATTTACAATTGTTTCCTTTAATTGCACTTGAAATTTGCATACATGATATGTAAAGTAACAATTATGGGAAATAGTCGCAACTGAGAGATAGTTATTAAAAAGAATATGCAAGTTAGTCACAATTACAAGAAATTCTTACAATTGCGACAGTTTCCTGTAATCAGCTTTCACATAATTTCCCTCATATTTGCTACTTAATTTCCTATAATTACACTGATAATTTGCATATGTGATACACAAAGTAACAATTTTGAGAAATAGTTGCAACTTGTAGATTAGTTGCTATTACAAGTAAATGTGAGACATTTACGAGTTTCCTGTAATTGCAACTTTTGCATAATTTTTCTCACATTTGCCACTTAATTTCCTTTAATTGCACTTGTAATTTGCATACGTGATATGTAAGTAACGATTATGAGAAATAGTCGCAACAGAGATATAAAGTTGTTGTTACAAGAAAATGCGAGTTAGTCACAATTACAGGAAATTCTTAAGATTGAAATCTTAATCTGTGATTGAAAATTCACAACTTTCATGTAATTTCTCGCAAATGCAACTTAATTTCTTATAACTGTACTTGTAATTTGCATATGTGATATATAAAGTAACAATTTTGAGAAATAGTTGCAACTTTTATATAAAAAGTTGCTTTTACAAGTAATTGCGAGACATTCTTACATTGCGATTTTCCTATAATTTCAACTTTTGCATAATCTGCCACTTAATTCCCTTTAATCGCATATGTGATATATAAAGTTACAACTTGGAGAACTAGTCACATATGAGATAAAAAGTTGCTATTACAAAAAAATGTGAGTTACAATTATGACATTTTTACAATTGTGAGTTTTCTGTAATCGCAATTTTTACATAATTTCTCTCATATCTGCCACTTAATTTCCTTTAATTGCATTTGTAATTTGCATGTGATATATAAAGTAACAATTATGAGAAATAGTTGCAACTTTTAGATATAAAGTTGCTATTACAAGTAAATGCGAGACATTCTTACAATTGCGAATTTCCTGTAATCGCAACTTTTGCATAATTTCTCTCACATCTGTTACTTAATTTCCTTTAATTGCACTTGAAATTTGAATAGTCGCAACTGTGAGATATAAAGTTGCTATTACAAGAAAATTAAAGTTACTCACAATTACAAGAAATTCTCAAGTCGCAACTACAAAAAGAGTCACAATTGCCTTTTTTTTTTAAACCGAGGCAGACGTGCTTCCATAGAATGCGACAATAAATTCTAATGGCCGAAATACATAATACAATAATTTATTTTTCTTTGCTGAATAGCTAACAATTTCAATAATGATAAAAAGTCAACCTATGATCAACAAGATGGATACACATGTATCACATCAGAACTGAGCTCCATCTTTAGTATCTTACATGTGATATTTTTCAGGTTCGCAATGGACACTTGATGTTTGGTGATAGTTTTCGCTCACCGGAGCAGGTCGTATTCATGGCGCCAGTCTGCTCTTTAAATAAAAACCATAAAGACACACCAGAGCTCACCCCTCAGTCACCCTACTCTCACCTTGACGCAAATTTCCCTCATCGCAGTCTGACGTTCAACATCAGATGTTGTTCTCAAACAACCCTCCAGCCAACGCCAAGGTTAAGCAAAAGCCAAAGGGGCGTCAGGGTGGAGGAACGCCACAGGAAGGAAGACTGCGTTCTCATACACAGCTAATTTGATTGCCATTACCCATCTACACTTCGCATTTTCTGCTGATCCCCTAATGCGAGTGCATGCATTTTATAACGTTATATTAAGTAAATACAATAAAGGCCTAATGGCCCGGCTGGGTGGTGAAACAAGGCATGCTGTGTTTTTAAGGATTATCCCATGGTGCTTCAGAGGTTAGAGAGAGTTCAGGGGTTATTGTGGCAAAGCGAGTCTGAACCGGGTAGCGGAGACTGAAACAAACACACACACTGAATGCCCTCTGGCTGCCAAGAGTCAATGATGACATTGTCAGTCATCCTTCTGTATTTATTATGTCACAATTTATTATGTCTCCCTGTCAGAGGGGATTTCAGACTAAGTAAGAGCAACAAATCAGTCATTAAAAACCACTAATAGCTGCTAAGTAGCTGAACCGTTCTTTAAAGGCTGGAAATAACTGGGTATTATTTAATGGGTATAATAATTAGGTAACGCTTTAATCGGTTTCATTACTTTATTTAGTCACGCAATTTAAACTGATTTATTATCAGATAGAGGAATAATCAAATTGTTCAAAATGTCATGAGACTTTGATTCACATATTTTTATTGTATGAAAAACGTCACTCTTCCGCCCACTCTGCATGAACCGGTTTAGTACGGGTCAGTCTGCCTGCCTCGCCATCTGAGGTTCCTCATGTTGTGTGTTTGCATGTTTCATCCTGACACATACATACATGCTCCACCACATCAAGAATGTAACGCTCGGTTTAAATTTATCACCTCTCATCAGCTTACCAGAGGTGAATCAAACCACACATGTCAGCTAAGGACACAAACTACCATCATGCAAACCCTCTGAACTCCAACCAGCCTGACTGGATTCACACAGATCTGGCCAACAGGGAAGCTCGTTCTTATCCCACAGCGATCACTGCACACTAAGGAGTGGCAAAGATGTACCACGCGTTCTGGTTTGAGCCAGAATCATTTTGGAAATATAGCTTTCATTACTTGTAATGTACCTGCAGGCAACCAAAATTGATTTTAAGACTTGATTTAAAACTTGACTTTAAGTGACCATGTGGAAAATTAATTCATTTTGTTTTCGAACACATTGTAGGTAGGAAGAAGTGGGCTTTTTAATTTGTCCTCTTCAGAAAGGCTGTTCTTAGTGCACACCAAACAGCAGCACTATCAATCGCTTTGCATGGCCAACCGCATCAATTACACAAATCAATACAAGCTCAGGTAGTCAATAAAGATTAGCTGACAACACCCATAGATTAGTTCACCCAAAAATTAAAATTGTCATTATTTACTCATCTTCATATCATCCCAAAACCATAAGACTTTTATTTCTCTTCAAAACACAATTGGAGATATTTTTATTATTACTTTTGCCCTCCTTTGAAAGTCCACGCAACCAAAATTTTAAAGCTTGAAAGTAAAAGTAATCCACATGTATTAAGAGTTTTATTCTGAAAAGATACAAATTTTAAATTAATTTAAAAGATACATACAGAGAGCACATCTAATATGAATAAAATCCTATATTAAACCTCTTCAGAATAAAACGCCTGATTCATATGGATTACTTCACATGTCTTTATGAACTTTTTCAAGCTTTTAAGTTGTGTGGACTTACATTAGATGTACAAAATGATGACAGAATATTAAAAACATTTGTGTTTCAGAGATGAATGAAAGTCCTATGGACATGAAGGTGAATTAAATGAGAAATTAAAATTTTTGTGGTGAACTTACCCTTTAGGTTTGACAACCAGAAAGTTTTGAATTGAGTGTCTTAATTTCAGACAGTATATCCATTGTTGCATTATTCAAAACCAACCTAATGTTTGTGAAATGCTTGAAAAGGGCATTTGTGTCATCTGTTTGTACAATAAATGTCTGTTAGTTTTAGATTTTTCTATCTGATACACTGACATTGTCTTAATACTTTCTGTGGCCGGTGTGTGTGTGTGCCTGTGTGTGGTTTGTGTACTTGTGAGATACTCACTAAGTGTCCTGGAGTAGGTGACCGTGAGTCTTTGAGTGCTGCCGTGCCTGGAACATCCAGAATAGGCCATTTCATCTGCAAATACTGTGAAAAACAACGAAAAGACACAGATTAGACACTAATACTATGTTTTAATTCACATTTTCCTTTTACAGTCGGCATGAAACGTAAGTTGCACGAGTCTTTTCTTCCCTATTGTGACGTATATCTGAGTTAAATGGCTTCTGGAACAAGAACAAATGTAGGGCGGGGCTTGATTTTTTTTCTCCGTGGGGAATTAATTGGATGGTTGTGGTTTGCTATTGGTGGATCTCATGTGAGTGACAGGTTGTCCCGCCCTCATGCCAGTAAACACGTCAGAGAAGAGATGTCACTGCAAGAGGAAGGGAAGTTATGGTTACACTACTTCGATAGTCTGCTTTAGACACTCCACTATAAGAAACTTTGCAACTACGTCAACTAACTCTCAAAGTACATGTCAACTACATGTCAACTAACTATGAATACGTCAACTAACTCCGAATACGTCAACTAACACTCAAAGTATGTCAACTATCAACTAACTCTCATACTATGTCAACTACATGTCAACTAATTCTCAAAGTACATGTCAACTACATGTCAACTAATACTCAAGTACATGTCAACTAACTCAAGAGGACATGTCAACTACATGTTAACTAATACTCAAAGTACGTCAACTACATGTCAACTAACTCAAGAGAACGTCAAATACATGTCAACTAATACTCAAGTACATGTCAACTAACTCAAGAGGACATGTCAACTACATGTCAACATACTCAAGTACATGTCAACTAACTCAAGAGGACGTCAACTACATGTTAACTAATTCTCAAAGTACGTCAACTACATGTCAACTAACTATGAATACGTCAACTAACACTCAAAGTATGTCAACTATCAACTAACTCTCAGACTATGTCAACTACATGTCAACTAATTCTCAAAGTACATGTCAACTACATGTCAACTAATTCTCAAAGTACATCAACTATATGTCAACTATCAACTAACTCTCATACTATGTCAACTACATGTCAACTAATTCTCAAAGTACATGTCAACTACATGTCAACTAATTCTCAAGAGGACGTCAAATACATGTCAACAATCTCAGAGTACATGTCAACTACATGTCAACTAATACTCAAGTACATGTCAACTAACTCAAGAGGACATGTCAACTACATGTTAACTAATTCTCAAAGTACGTCAACTACATGTCAACTAACTAAAGAGGATGTCAACTACATGTCAACTAATACTCAAAGTAGATGTCAACTAAAGAGTGCGTCAACTACATGTCAACTCACTTAAGAGGACATGTCGACTACATGTCAACTAATTCTCAAAGTACATGTCGACTATATGTCAACTAACTCTCAAGAGGACGTATCAACTACGTCAACTCATTCTCAAAGAACGTCAACCATGTCAACTAACTCTGCTTAATATCTGTTAACACTTTTTTGATGGTCCCCCAAAAGACATTTTACTGACTATAAGTAACATTGCGTGGACTTTACATCAACTTATTCTACTAACACCTAACCTATCAGTCTACCAATACTCTCATGAGAGTATTGTGACATGTAGTTGCAAAGTTACTTATAGTTAGTATAATGTCTAAAGTGGACTATCAAAAGTGTAGCCAAAGTGATTTTGATTAAAGATTACAAGGGCATATGAATTAAAAAAAATAAATAAATGATGTGCACAGATAAATCATTTGTGATGAATACTGCATATTCCACAAAAAAAAAAAAGGTCAATTTTGACTTCATGGTGACTTTAAAGCTCAATGGAAAAATTCTGGTACAAAACAGGTGCAGAAACTTCACCTCAGTGGGTGGCAAAGTTAACCAACACGTTTTGTAAGACCTGTTTGCAAAAGCACCTTTTAAAACAGAGCAGTCTGTGTGTTTGTGTGTCTAGACAGGTTTTTTCTGATGACTAACTGTGATTGAATGAGTGAAACAAATGTCAAATTGAAAAGAGACTTAGAATCTTCCAGCATGAGATCTGCCTCTCAGAGGGTCATAAATAAGTTGAACGGTCAGCGGAGAGCAATTCTTCTGGCAGACACCTGTGTCTGTATCTTGTACGTGTGTGTGTGAGTGTAATGGAGAGAGAGTGAGAGTGTGAAATCTGTGTTTGTTGGAGAATGTGTTCCTCCCAGAGCCCAGCTGTGGGCGTCTATCGAGTGTGTGTGTGTGTGTGTGTCGTGTAGGGGACAGCTGAGAGGAAATCCCATGGAGAGAGGTGGGAAAAACTGGACCGTGGTAAAAACACAGCCACATCTATAATGCTCAAGTGAATAGCCCTGCACTTCTGACCTCTCTCTGTATCACTTTAACTATCAGGAGCAGAGCTAACACCATCCCACTCTGTTCGTGCGGCCCGTGTCTATTCCACAGGTGCGCTGATGGTCACTAATGCACAATGCGGCTTGTAATGAATGCAGAGGTTGTGTTCAGATCTTCTTGTTTTGCTCCATTTGGTCTTATGGTCAGAGCTGAAGTCTCAATGGAGTTCAGTTCAGACATCTGGTTTGTATATCAGCTTTTAACTGCCGGATACAGCAGATTTTCATGTGCACGAATTTCTTTAGGCTGCTCAGGAATTTAAAATTCATTAAAAACATTTAGTCAAAGTTAATATTCTCCTACTAGTGTTTGAGCAGAGTGCATTAAAGCGCATCAAAACTGATCCTGTTTACTTTAACGCGTGTTCCTGCTCCTAAAGGTACACTGGAACTGAGAAGTGTGTGGGATTTACTTTGAAACTACTTTCACTCAGAAATTGCTAGTAAATTTCACAAATAATTACAGGGAAATGACATGTAAAGTACAATTTTGAATTAGAAAGACTGAAATAGTATTCTCTTGTAAAACATACTCCAATAACCTTTGAAAAATCATTTTTTACAGTGTACACTACAGAAGATTTTTTTTTTTTTTTACTTTAGAAATGAATAGAGCCACAGGAGCAGTGCCAACAATAACGTGAAAATTATTTTCAGGTTACTGATAAATGGCTAATATTAAATTCTGTCTATAAATAAATACATTTCAAAAATTAATAGTTTTTAATGCTACAATTTAATTTAGGATTCACTTTATAATTGAAAATATGTAAGATGCATATTGATATTTGTTCAATATAAATGACCAAAATTGTGTGATATATCATTCAACCTTAATAAAATGCTCTTAATTAACTATTTTATGCCTATTGCATTGTCCTATAGCAGTTAGGGGTGCATGATATATCGGCCACCATATGTTCATTTTTTAATGTTATCGTTATCGATCTGATAAGTAAATTTGGCTGCTATATTAAAGCCCATAAATAATGGATTATTTCCTTCAGCTGAGACACTTCAGACACTGTTCACATGATGGTTTTGAATCGCTTGAAATATGATTGGTATCACTTTGAAAAGGAAAAATACAGTGCAGCGTACAGCGCAAATCTGACATATAGACTACAAAAAATTATAATGAGAACATAATTGTGTGCTTGAGACATGGCTTTTAAATGGTGAGACTTTTGTTTTTGTAATCAGGCTCTTAAAAATTATATAAAAATTTGGATTCAGATTTATCGGCCAATATATCGATTATCGGCTTTTAAATATAAAGAATTATCGGTATCTGCCAAAAATGTAATATCGGTGCATCCCTAATTGCAGTCAAAGCTGTTAAGACAAAAAAAAATTACATATTTATTGCATTATGCATGGTTATATGCAAAAAACACACTGGAGTTATCAAGAACAGCTCGCTGCACACTGATTGGATGATGGCCTCTCTTAAAATCAAGCCAATTGTGATTCTTCTTAACGTTTATAGGTTAATTATCCACATTGTTTGTGCAATCAGCATCTGACTTAGTCAAGACAAACTCTAAGCACAAATAAACACGCCGCACCATGTTAATATGATGTAAATATGATAATTGGATTCAATAAACCGATCTTGGATGTCGCTCATGACCGCAAATCCAGCCGGAAAATGTGAAGCCTCATCCGTGCTGCTAATGAATTAATGTGGGGTCCGGTCCACTTTTACATCTTTGACCTTGCTTTCAAACAGAGCGATCATAGGAAGGAAGTTTACACGGCTATGGTTAAAAATGGAAAAGACATTATAGCACAAAAGGAAGAGGGGAGGGAGCGGGAGCGACAGAGAAAGAAAAAAAAACACTTTCAGGAATGAGTTTTGTCTGAACAGGCCAAGGGTATTGTTTCCTGACAGCTGGGTGAGTCGGGGGGGCAGATCGGGCCCCTCGTTCCCATCCACAAGAGAGGAAATTCTTGGGGTCGACATCAGTCATCTGCCCTACTATCCCCTGCCACACACACACACACACACACACACACACACATCCCTGAAGCTGATGTTAGGGAAGGAACACAGGGCCACACAACTGCTAAAGAGAAACAGAAGGCCGCCATTATTACTCTCTTTAGTTGCTCTTGTATTATCCCACACAGGACTCCAGGCCAAGATATAAACACTCACAGATCTACATATTAAGTCATAAAAAGTATTGTTAACATTACAGTGGCTTCCAGTAAAGATGCCTCGTTCCAGTAAAGGTCTCTAGATCTGTCTCCGATCATTACCAGTGCTTTAAACTCGATTTTACATTGATTTGACATAAAATGCTACATTCTTAAGCCTAAAAACACATGGTTTAGTGAAAGAAAACTTGAAAGACTTGAGAAATTTTGAGTTTTCCATAGTGACATTTTTAATCAATCAGTCAAATAAATCAATTCAATTCAATAACATTTATTTGTAAAGCGCTTTTCACAATTCATATCGTTTCAAAGAAGCTATAAAGAAAATGCACGTCAACATGAGTGATCTGTTATCAGAGGTGAGTCTGTGCAAGTTATGTAATTTCAGAAATGTACATGTACAAATCACGCAGTTAGCTAACAATCTATTAATTTAAACAATGTATTAATTTAAGGCAGAAACAACAATTAATAAATATTTAACGTAAAACGTTGTCATTTCTTAAAATTTAAGATTTCCATTATTGTGTCTCTTTCAAATATGTTCAATGAATAAATATTTAACTTGTAAATTTTGGTCATTTTTAAAATGTAAGATTTTTCACAATAGCGTCTTTCAAATATTCAACAGTAAATAAATTATTTTTAAACGTTATTTAGCACATTTTAAAATGTAAGCTTTCCATGATAGGTCACTTTTAAAATATGTTAAATAAATTAATACACATTTTTTTACATTTCAAATTCGGTCATTCGGTCATGTAATGGTAAATAAATAAAGAAAAAAATCTTAATGTTATTTGGTAATTTAAGATTTGAGATTTGAGATTTTAATGATAGTTGGCATTTTCATTTATGTTAAATAAATAAATACATATTTAACTTGTACATTTTGGTAATTTTTAAAATGTAAGATTTTCACAATAGCAACTTTCAAATATGTAATTGTAAAAAAAAAATATTTTTAAATGTTATTTGGTATTTTTTTTAAATGTAAGATTTCCATGATAGGTCACTTTTTAAAATATGTTAAATAAATAAATGCACTTTTTTTGAAATTTGGTAATTTTTAAAATGTAAGATTTCCATAATTATGACATATTCAAAATAAATCATTTTTAAATGTAAAATTTGGTCATTTTTAAATGATTAGATTTCCATAATTGTACCATTTTCATTTGAAATAAATTCTCAGCAGGAAATTCTGTAGGGCACAATTTAGTCGAATGGAATTTCACTAAATTATAAAACAGAGAAGTGAAAGAAGACATTGTTTCAGAGGTGGAGAACGTTATATTTGGATTAAAGATTACAACAGTAAAGAGAATGACAAAACTTTTCTCTAACAAATACTTAAATATATAACAGGCATGAATTAAGAACAAGGATGTTAAAGGTTCTCTATATGAAGCGCCTGACGGAACCCTTGAAGGTTCCATTTAGAACCTTTTCTTCTAAGAGTGTGATGGCTGCAGTTGACTTTGATGATTCCAAGAGTACTCGGAATGTGTCCAACATCACCCCCGTCTTCAGCTAAAATTAATTCTTTTCTACTTTTTTGGGCTTTTCAGCCATTCTCAACACCTCAGCCCAAAACAATTCCTGTCGCTGTTGTACGCTGGCATCCTGTCCATTTAGCACTTGAGCTCTATCCAAACACTGGTGCCGCTGTGGTCAGAACCTTGGCCCACTAAAACTATCCTCAAGTTGGCTCAGAGCGAGAGAAAAAAAGCCCTCTCGTGCTGGTCAGCAGAATTCAGCTCCTAAAGACAAGAGTGCTTACAATCGGAAAAGTGCTTTGGGCGGAACGAGAAAGTGGAGCGTTTCTGCGCTGCAATCCTGTAGTAAGTGTTTACAATGACATGGGACTGAAACACACACAAACTCAATTTGCCAATTATCTTTTACAGTACACTTCAGGCGCTGTGCTAATGCGTTGCAGGTGCCCTTGAGTTGAGCTTAAAACAAGACAGACCTGGCATGAAACAGAGAGATTCAGAAGAGGAGAGCGAAGGAGGAGCACCGCAAACATCTGTCAAACACTGCATTGAGATGATATGAACATGACCTTAACATGTTATCAAATGCACACGACCTTGAGGAAAAAATCTAGCAATATACAGTGGTCATATGCAGGCAATGTTTCTATTATACAACTGAAATGTTATAAAATGGACAGTTCTGGCTTTGAAAATAGGCAGCAAGGTGCATTTATACACAGTTGCACAAATTATGTTACAAGGTACACTCAAAAAAAGTACTTTTTTTTTTTTTTTTTTTTTTTTTAGGAATTACACATTTCAGTTAATAGTAAAATTTCACCAGATTGAATAGAATAATCCTTATGTAAAAATATGTAAGGTTTATTTAATTATTCAATTAAAAATGTAAGTATTGTTCAATTCGATTACATTTTACTAATAATTGAAATGTGTAAATCTTGAAAAAAAGGCCTAAACTTTTTTTTTTTTTTGAGTATGGAAGAGTTGTTTATTGTGATTATAATGATATATAACATTATTTTACACTACATTATATTATATTTTGGCCTTTTAAAACAAGCTTGAATATTATAATCTGGTATATATAATAAATTGTATTTACTACTGTTATTTTATTATTATTATTATTATTATTTTTAAATTATTATTAAATATCATGAGTATCTGTGTTACACAAACTATATTACAAGGTCTAAGAATTGTTTATAGTGATTATATTATATTATATTATATATTATATTACATGATATATTATATTTTTTGGCTCTGTAAAACAAGCTTGAGTTTAAAATCTAGAATATAAAATCAAATATATTTACTTATTTATTATTATTATTATTACAAAAGTAATTATTTACTGAATATCCATGCTAAACAAACTATTACAAGGTGGAAGAATTGTTTATAGTGAATAAAATTATTAATTTTTACATTACATTATATTACATCATAATTTGGCTCTGTAAAGCAAACGTGAATTTTACAATCTGTATATAAAATGAAATGTTATTAGTATTATCATCACCATCATCCCAAATGTAATTATTCACTAAATATATGTTACACAAACTATATCACAAGGTGTAAGAACTGTTTATAATGATAATTTTTTACATTACAACAAACTATATTATATATTATATTACACTGTACATGTATACACGTATATGTAAATTATATTTTATTATATTTCACTGTATATTAAATAACCATGGTTTGCATGGTTCTTGTAGTTATTCCATGGTAACCACAAATTAACCATGGTTTTGCTACAAAAACCATAGTTTAACTATGTTTTTTTTTGTGGTTAAACAAATGGTAGTCAATGCGCCAAAAAACATATAATTTTAACTATGATGAAACCATGGTTAATTTTCATAAGGGATCATCATTACAAATGTAAAATGCTTTCGCTGACGTCGCATTACATTTCTAAACTGAATCAAAGATTCCGATGCATTTGGATGCTGGAACATTTTCCACCGTCGCATTAGAGACCCAACACTGTGCCTGAAAGTTTCTCGCCAAGCCGCACAGACTCCATGCAGTGGGTCCCCGTTTCCTCATCCTACATAGAGTCTCAACTTCAAAACTAGGCCTCTCACAGGCCGTCATCCTCCAGCTATCTGATCCATTTCTCTCTCCTCTCTAATTGTCTTCCAGCTCTCTGCCTCGGCCTCCAACGCTCAGAGCGAACATCAGTCGAGCGCTCTCCTAATGAGAGGCAGAACACAGATGCGACAAAAGGTGGTGGAGAATTTTCCAGAGAAAAGCCAAGCACCAGGCCCTTTGGTTTGGTGAACAGAGAGAATATGGCATATGCTCTTGGGCCCGCTAGGTGCCAGCGCCAGAGTCCAATTGTTCGGCTCCTTTCACAGAGAGAGACGCGAACGGGGGGCCAGGAGGCTTTGTCAGCTCGGAGGAGACGAGGCAGCGCTGCCAGGGATGCTGTGAGGCAGATGTGAGGGACATTTGTTACTGAGGGAAAGCGCGGCAGCTGCCAACAGCACCCAAATAGAATCGGCCTGACAAACTTACAGCTCTGCTGTTGAGGTAATGAGGAGCTGACATGCTTTCAATTACTCGCTCGAGATCTGTGCCGCTCGCTTCACAAAGTTTTTAGGCTAAAAAGTTAAGTCTAAAAGCCTGGGTGATGATGAAATCTGTTTTAAGTTTTACCATCAGCCTTTAATAACTTTAGCTTCTTAATGCACATACTTCAAATAAGTTATTACATTAAATATTACAGCTGTATTTTAATATGACAACACTGGCTAGGTAAGTGATAGACATAAATAGCACAATTTCAGAACACAGTGGTAATGCAAAGTGCTTTACATATAAATGACTTTAAAAAGTCACGAGAGCAAAAATAAAGACTAAAGAGAGAAAATATTTAGCTAGTTATACAGTGTTTTGTTGTACATCTAAACTCAACCAACAAAAATCAGCTCATTTTAAAAAGCAAACAGCATTTACATGCAATTTTGGTGACATCAAAACCATTAATAGATACACTACCGTTCAAAAGTTTGGGGTCAGTAGGATTTAAAAAAAAAAAAAAAAAAAAGAATTCATACTTTTTATTCAGTAAGGATTCATTAAATTGATCTAAAGTGACAGTAAAGATATTTATAATGTTGTTACAAAGGCTTCAATTTGAAATACACTCTAAAAAGTAATTCAGGTTATCTGTTACCACAACTTAAATAATGCATGGTTGCAAGTTAAACATTTTAAATGTATTGTTTTAATTAAACCTTTTAAAGTCGCAAACATTATTTTGTAGAGTTCTGTTGACACAATAATGTTGATCATTACATCAACTTAATATCGTCTGTAATTTAAACTCAAATTTCTGTTTATCGGCTTTTTAAAAAAAATTAAGATCTAGTAAGGTAATGAAATTGTGTTGATAACTTCAGAAATCAGGCACTGGATTTCTAGTTCCCAGCATGCTTTGCATAGGACTGGATAAGAAGAATAAATGTTAAAATTAAGTGTTAATGTATTTGTTTTTAGTGAAGGGAAAGACCTGTTAGTGTTTAATGCCGTTATGTTTGACATTTAAAAGAGTTTTTTTTATATTGTTGAAGTTTTTGTGGTTATCATTGTGCAGAAGAGTACAAACATGAAGGTAAACACTAATGACTGCGCTAATGCCAGTGACAATAATATCTTACTTGATCATTAAATATACATGTTAAATAAGTTATGTTATCATGTCATATGATAGATGTTGATTTGAACAAATAGATTAATTGGTTCCAGAGCTACAACTCTAGTAGTTGGAGTGGCTTAATTTTTTGAGTAATCAACCTAAAATGTGTGTTTATGCTACAAATTAAGTTCCTCTAACTCAATGTAGCTTGTTGGTTGAACATAAATTCACTCAAAGTTGTCATAACTCAAAGAAATTGATGCAATCAAGCTTTTTTTTTTTGTCAAGCCAACACATTATTTTTTAAGAGTGTAAATGCTGTTCTTCTGATTTACCTTTCTATATTTACTACAAGACTCCTAAAAAAATGTATCACGGTTTCCACAGAAAGCAGCACAACTGTTTTCAACATTGATAATAATCAAACATGTTTGTTGAGCAACAAATCATCATATTAGAATGATTTCTGAAGGATCATGTGACACTGAAGACTTGATTCAGCTTTGATCACAGAAATAAAATACATTTTACAAGATATTCACATTGAAAACAGTTACTTTAAATAGTAATAATATTTCACAATTTTACTGTTTTTACTGTATTTTTGATCAAATAAATGCAGCCTTGACTTCTTTTAAAAACATTATAAACCGACCCCAAACTTTTGAACGGTAGTGTAAATAGATGTCTATCAAAATCAAATATTCTAGAGAACCAAGTAATAATGCCAAGTAACCACAGTTTTATAGTATAATTCTATTATCAAACCACAAAAATAATATAATGTAATAGCATACTTTTATTCTGCACAGAAAGCGATCATCTGCACACATGCGCTCAGCACCCGTGGATCATGCCAATCACCCAGCGTGAGGCCTGTACTTATTTAGGACCCCCTGATGAACCCAAATGGGCCTCCCTGTGGCCGGTGTGTTAAAGTGTTAATCACATCTCTCAATCTGAGCAGCCCAGCACTGATAACACACACACACACACACACACACCGTCCCTCCCCACATGACAGCCTATTGTCAGAACATGCCATCAGCTTAATACTAGTCATTTACACCTACTGTTAGTCCAACCTGACCACACACCTCACACAAAAGAGGCGAGAACAGCCGCCTGCTTCAAACCGGGCTCCTTTGTTTAAGTGCGTTGTGGGTAATTAAACAATTATATAAATCATTCTTAAGCAAACAAGAAACAATCATGCTAATTGGAAGCAGAGATTAACTATCAGTGAAACTGGGCTGAACTGATGCAGCACTAGATCAGCACACAAAGATCTGTCAGATCTGAAGGAATGCAACCAAACTTCAGAGATTAAACTTGAGCAATGATAGCGATTTGGGTAAAAGAGTCTGGCATTCACAGACGAGAAAACACACGCTCGCTGGCACGCTAGGTGTAGGGTTAATAATAAAATCACCGGTCTATCTTCACTGGCCCGGATGCCGATAGATCCGCATCCCAGAGCGATTTCCCTGGACAGTAACACAATCCCATAGGTAAACTCTGCCACATTAGTGAGTCCGCTCAGCATGCAGGTATGTTTGTTTTGGCCGTTGGAGTTGTTTACCAGCGTGGCTAGACGAAACATTTCAATGAGACTATTTATTTATGCTCTCCACACCATAACAACGTCTGAGACTATTTTCCTACACGGTTCGACTGATTGTTCCTACCCAAAATTGATTCCACCTCTTTTTCCTTGTTCCACAGGATGATTTCCACAATGCAGAAAAATTTAATTTACTGTATATCACAGAATTTGGCAAAATCATAGATTAATAAATCAAAAGCATGGCTAGTGAACTTCATCTCCAGAGCTGCTCGAGTCACATCACCAGCATTTCACCATTTCATTTCATAAAACGCTAACACTTTAGTTTAGGTCCAACTCTCACTACTAACTAGCTGTTTATTAGCATGCATATCACTAGGATATTGGCCGTTTATTAGTACTTATAAAGCACATATTAATGCCTTATTCTGCATGACCATATTCTACATCTCTTAATCCCTTAATCCAATACCTAAACTCAACAACTACGTTACTAACTATTAATTAGCAGTTTATTGAGGCAGAAATAGTAGTTAAAGGGATAGTTCACCCAAAAATGAAAATTTGATGTTTATCTGCTTACCCCCAGCGCATCCAAGATGTAGGTGACTTTGTTTCTTCAGTAGAACACAAATGATGATTTTTAACTCCAACCGCTGCCGTCTGTCAGTCGTATAATGGCAGTAGATGGGAACTTCATCTATAAGAGTAAATAAAGCTTGCTTAGACAAATCCAAATTAAACCCTGCGGCTCGTGACGACACATTGATGTCCTAAGACACGAAACGATCGGTTTGTGTGAGAAACCGAACAGTATTTATCTCATTTTTTACCTCTAAAACACCACTATGTCCAACTCCGTTCATGACTCCTTTAGTGATGTCTGATCGCGCTCTGACAGCGGCAGTGATGTCTAACACTCATTGAAGTATAAGCGCGAGACATCACTGCCGTTGTCAGAGCGCGATCAGACATCACTAAAGGAGTCATGAACGAGTTGGACATAGTGGTGTTTTAGAGGTAAAAAATGATATAAATACTGTTCAGTTTCTCACACAAACCGATCGTTTCGTGTCTTAGGACATCAATGTGTCGTCACGATACGCAGGGTTTAATTTGGATTTGTCTAAGCAAGCTTTATTTACTCTTATAGATGAAGTTCCCATCTACTGCCATTATACGACTGACAGACGGCAGCGGTTGGAGTTAAAAATCATCATTTGTGTTCTACTGAAGAAACAAAGTCACCTACATCTTGGATACGCTGGGGGTAAGCAGATAAACATCACATTTTCATTTTTGGGTGAACTATCCCTTTAATAGACACTAAACTAAAGTGCAACCCATATTTCCCCATACTTTATGAAACAATTCCCGGAGTTCCTTTGCAAGTTGACGGTCAGGAGAAGAGAATCATTAGCTCGTCTCAAAATCTATGAGCTGCCTTCCTTGGCAGCATTTCTGCATTTTGTTGGCGCCTTTACAACTTAGGCCACCTACTAAACTCAAATCTAGTTTAGCAGCTCAATAGGTTTTGAGAGACGGTCTGTTTTCAGACCATGTGCCAAACACCAAACTATAAGAGACACCGCAAGAAATTATTTTGAATATAGCATGCAACAAATCTGGTTGAATGCGCACTTCATCTAATTTCCCATTTTGCCACTTGTGGAGACATGACAGGAATGAGGGACATAAACGGGAAATGGTGGATTTAAACTGCATCACATGAGCACCATCCGCCACATTTTTGACAATTTCCTTCCTCTTTAAAATTTCCTTTAATGCATGAATGAATAAAATCCATGCAGAATGCTAAAAGGAGGCAAATTACAACTATAGACTTCAAGTGTTTGGCTTGAGGTCACCATCAACAGTCCGACATCTGAAGTATGTATCTAGCACTAGGGTAATGGCTGCCATGTTTGAAGTATCTCTGAGTCTTTGGCCCGAGTGAAGTTAAGTGGCTTTGACAGGGCTCTGCTGCTCTCGTCGGGCGTCTATTGTGACCTGCGCGCCCTCCTTGCACTTCCATTCATTGCCTGAAAACACTAAAAACCAAGTCAAAGGTCAACCTGCCACAGTGCACACATTTCCATGGCAACAAGGCCCTATTACGGCCGAGCTCACGGGCCTCTTAACACACTCTTGTGCACAAAAGAACTATTAGTAAGGAAGGACGCATGGAGATGCGTGTGAGCTTCTATGAGAGCAAGGGAAGCATAGAGACGGGGCAAAGGTTTAACCGAACAATTGAGAGATTCCAAGGTCTGACCAGGACTGATGGATGGATCGGGCTTTTAAGGTAACCAACAGTCCATCAAAAGGGGCCAGGACAGCATGGAGAGCCCATTTCCCACTCTATTGAAGACCACTTTTGTTTATTATAGCTACGAAGCAACACAACGATCATTGAGAGCATCCTTTTAAAAAGCATTCCTTCATTTGTACACTCTAGCATGGATATAAGAGTGTACTTGCAGTGTCTTCTCTTAAGATCCTCAACAAAATGAAGTTTTTAGTAAACCATTTAGTGAACATGCAAAAAATGCCATGCTGAAATGCCTTTGAAACCATTTTACTTGGAATTTGCTAGAGAATTTCACAAATAATTACAAAGAAATTGTAAGTAGCTATGGAAGGTTGTTTCCGGCCATGAAATAAAAATAAAGGTAATGACTTTTTATCTCACAATGCAAGATATAAACTCACAACTGCGAGTTATAGTCAGAATTGCGTGATATATAGGGATGCACCGATACCATTTTTTAAGGACAGAGTACGAGTACCGATATTTTTTTTCTGATGCCTATACATTTATTACTTTTTTTCTTTTTCAGTGATGTTGCAAGCAGTTTTCCATGCAGAATACAGTGAGACTAATGAATGTAGGACAGCTTTTTTATTATTAAAGTAATCATTTTTATGTGCTTGTCATAAACTTAAAGCACAAATTTTACTGTGTCCAATAACCTTCAAAGGGCATAATTACCAAAGTCATAATAAAAAACAAAAACAAACATCAAGTCTTTTTTAACCTGCCTTTCAAAAGGTGCTAAACAAATATTACAGAACAAATGTTTATAACATAACACTGTGAACCAATGAAAACAACCTAGGGTGACCAGATTTCTTGAGTGGGCAATATGACCATGATATGAGAAATTTTATTTCACTAATATATATATATATATATATATTATATATATACACATATATGTATATGTATAATATATATGTATAAATGTATATATATATATATATATATATATATATATATATATATATATATATATATATATATATATATATATATACACACACACACACACACACATTTAACATTAACATCTTTTGTTGTTTTATAAACATTAATGACAGACAAATATTTAATTAGGTTACTGTCATTTTAAGACCGAATCCATGGATGTATTATACTGACACGTATCCTTTTTCACCCACCTGTTTACGTCCACTAAAGCCATAACCGACTGTAATTAAGTGAGATACTCCACACAATGGACATTTTGACAACTATTTGTGCATTTGACCATTCAGGTGCAAGGAGAACTGTGATCGCGCGCAAGAAAGAGAGAGAGCGCTTCTGGTCTGTGTCATTCAGCGCAATTTGCATGCAGTTTGCAATGTGTTGGTTGTCAATTAATTTTGAATTATTTCCACACCTCTGTGGCTGACATTGTTTCTGCTGCTGCTGCCACTGGTGTCTCTGTGCACGGAAAATACTGCCAGTTACGTCACGTGAGGTATTGTCTTTGGTATCGGGGGTATTTTTACGAGTACAAGTACATGAGCTTGGTATCGGGCTGATACCAATACTGGTATCGGTATCGGTGCATCCCTAGTGATATAAAGTCAGAATTGTGTGATACAAACTCGCAAATGATAATGTCAAATTGGGAGAGAAAAAAGATTTTTTCTCAGAATTGTGAGTTTATATCTCACTTTATAACTCGCAATTGCATGTTATACAGTCAGAATTGCGATATAAACTCACAATTCTGAGAAAATTCTTCAGAATTGCGAGAAAAAAAGTCAGAACTGTGAGATGAAAAAGTTGCAATTACCTTTTTTATTTCTTTATTTAGTGGCGGAAACAGCTTCCATAAGTAACACATTGATTGAAATGTAAATTTTCAAGTAGAAAAACTGATATAGTATTTTCTTGTAACTCCAATAATCTGTTTTTTTTTTCAAAATCTCTTTTTTCATTTTTTTTATACACAGTGCTCTAAAGTTTCAACCATATGCATCTCTGTATTGAGTAAAATAATGGTCAGATTAAAGTGCATTAAAATACATTCCCAAAATGTCACATAATTATACTGCCTGCCAAATCATCATGAATACACTGAATATTAAAAAAAAAAATGCAAAGTTCTGGTGGAGATTTGCATGAGTTATATATCTGACATTATATATAATGGTTGGAAACTTGAATAACCAATTCTGATATTTATGCCCATGTTATCATATTAAACATGTCATTTCATTGCCATTCATTTTAGTGTCCTTATCGCACGGTTGTATCAAGGAGGAAATGTAGCCGTGATTTGATCGTCATCTATGACTTCCTCTAGAAGTGAATCAGAAGACACTTAAGACTTTATTTTTAAAAAGGAAAATAGCATAGTTTGAATAATACCATTTCATTGACTATAGAAGGGCTTTTATTCACACCACTCTCGTAGAAAGACAGACAGAGCTAATGGAGTCAAGCGCTATGGAATAATTGAACTATTGTATTCAAGAACACAACACAAGGTCAATCGAAACCTTACGCATAATCAGAAGCACAAGAAAATAATCGGGGCATCTGGCGAGAGCTGGCGTTCTGTCAGCGCTGAGGGCAGGCGGCCATATTGTTTAAGTCAATTACCAGCATGTTCTGAGATTTTTCAGTACCTGGCATATCTCGTTACAGATTCTTCTACAGATGCTAAGCTCACAAGAAGGGCAACATTTTTAACCCTTAATGCTGATGGATAAAGACCATTAAACTATATTGATAGCTCTTGGGGAGAAACATGTACAGTACCAGTCAAAAGTTTGGAAACATTACTATTTTTAATGTTTTTGAAAAGTCTCTTTTGCTCATCAAGGCTGCATTTATTTGATCAAAAATACAGAAAAATTGTCGAATATTATTACAATTTAAAATGTTTTTCTATTTTAATATACTTTAAAATATAATTTATTCCTGTGATCAAAGCTGCATTTTCAGCATCATTACTCCAGTCTTCAGTGTCACATGATCCTTCAGAAATCATTCTAATATGATGATTTATTATCGAAGTTGAAAACAGCTGTGCTGCTTAATATTTTTTTTTTTTTTTAAACCTGTGATACTTTTTTTCAGGACTCATTGATGAATATAAGATATATAGATATGAATTAATTTAACATCCTTTTAATTTAACACATCCTTGCTGAATAAAAGTATCAATTTCTCCAAAAAAACAGAAAGGGAAAAAATTACTGACCTCAAACTTTTGAACAGTAGTGTATATAGTTACAAAAGACTTTTATTTATATTTTCTATCATCAAGCCTGCACTTGATGAGCATAAGAGACTTCTTTCAAAAACATTAAAAATAGTAATGTTTCCAAACTTTTGAACAGGACTGTATGTGAATACAAACACTTCTGGCTCAATTTACATTTGAATGTGTGTCAGAATGCAATTTATGTACAAAAAAATATATCGGCATCAGCCAATAATCATATCAGATTTTATCAGTATCAGTCTGATAAGTAAATTAGGCTGATATATTTAAGCTAGGGGATGCATAATATTATTACAGCCTGACATCGGAATCGGCTGATAGAGGCTTAAAAATGTAATCATCCGCCGATATGAAAAAATTATGCCGATATGCCTTGCCGATAAGATAATGTGTTGATTATGCGTTATTATGATGATAATAAAAGTGAAATTGTTCCATATATGGTGTTGTTACCAAACAAAGGGGAAAAAACTATGTATATTGGTATCGGCTACCAGTCAAAATGAGTTCAAATATATAGGTATCGGGCAAAATGAGTTGAAAAATATCGGTTATCAGCCAAAATGAGTTGAAAAATATCGGTATTGGCCAAAATGAGTTGAAAAATATCAGTTATCGGCCAAAATGACTCGAAAAATATTGTTATCGGCCAAAATGACTTGAAAAATATTATCGGTCAAAATGAGTTGAACAATATCGGGTATCGGCCAAAATGAGTTGAAAAATATTGGGTATTGGCTAAAAGGAGTTGAAAAATATCGGTTATCGGCCAAAATGATTTGAAAATTATCAGGTATCGGCCAAAAGGAGTTGAAAAATATCGGTATCGGCCAAAATGAGTTGAAAAATATCGGTATCCGGCCAAAAGGAGTTGAAAAATATCGGTATCGGCCAAAATGAGTTGAAAAATGTCAGGTATCGGCCAAAAGGAGTTGAAAAATATCGGGTATCGGCCAAAAGGAGTTGAAAAATATCGGTATCCGGCCAAAAGGAGTTGAAAAATATCGGGTATCGGCCAAAAGGAGTTGAAAAATATCGGTAATCGGCCAAAATGAGTTGAAAAATATCGGTAATCGGCCAAAAGCAGTTGAAAAATATCACAAAAATCCAGAATTGTGCATCCCTAATTTAAGATGATAAATTATAGGCAGATGATCGTGAAATATTTACTCAGAGCCTGTAAGATTTTTATTTATGGCACACACACATTATTTAATTTTTGCTGCTTACTTTTTTGTGAAAGTTATATTTTAAGTTTAATAAAAGAAAGTTGGCCATAGGCAAATACAGTTTCTTTGTCATAATGGTTCTGAGCAAGTTAGCTCAGTTAACCTTGTTAGTTAAACGTAACATTTATAGCTAGTTGTGAATAACAACAGATCTGGGTAAACAGATCCATCACAAAAATGCAAAAATGAACAATAAGAACATAAAACAAGTCAACACACTTGGCATGCATTGGCTACACATATTTGAATACTAGAATAGAGTACAATTCTGCTATAAAAGCTGTAACTTAATTTACAGCCTGACAAATTCTGTCCAGATGTGACCGTACGAGGCAACTTAATGGGGTTCATTCTACACGCCTGCTCAGTCAGCAACACAAATTATACACATTTATAAAGCTTACACAGACTAAAGATTGCAAAATGATGCACAAATATCACTTTTAAACCTCAACTTTTTAAAAAAGCCTTCTAAAGGCCGAAAAAAGAGAAAATAAATATTTGCTCGAGTGTAAATCTGATCGTGCAGCTCCTCAATAAGGGCTTGTGCTACGAGAGGCTGAACACACACTGCTACCATTTAAACTGGTCTTTTCACTGCTATGACACATCATTTTAGAGAGAGAGACAGAGATGGTGGAAGGAACAGACAGGGCTAAATTAAACACATTTGTTTCTGCTCACACATACCACAAGCCTTATGAAAACAGAGCACTGATTGTGTTCGTTCTTAAGCCCCTCTGACAGAAACACACACAGCTGTCTATAGAGGGCTGGATGTATGTTTGGCTCAGCAGCAGAGGCATATAGAAACAGGTCCAGACCTCCTGTGTGCTCAGACTGAGCTTTACAACCCAACACAGCCTCTACACATCCACAAAACATACATACACACAGCAGTAAAGCTCTAGCGCCGCAAAAAACATGTGTACTTGTAGTCACGCACATAAAGTCATGACAGAGAGACAAACTATGTGCACAAATATGACAATCATTTTTTTTAAACCCACATGTCTGTCTGTCTGTCTGTCTGTCTGTCTGTCTTCCACTGAACACAAAAAGAGACATTTATCTGAATGTCCAAGCTGCTCTTTTCCCATTTAATGAAAGTGAATGGGGACCACGACTGTCAAGCAATGTTTCAGTAAATTATTTAACCCTATAAAGCCTAATGTATCATATTTGATACTAAATTTCTAAGGCCTCTAATTATCAACATGATCAAAACGTTGCTGAAAAACCTGTCCACACAATCTACTACGCCTTCTGTCGTCTGATAAAATACCTTTTAGTATAATTGTAAAAACATCCACCTTCAGCTCGTGGTTCATGTGTCTTTTTGCTATGAAATGATGAACGCTTACTGGACCGAAGCAACTTAGGTTTACTTCATTATTCATGCATAATTTTTTAGAAAAAAATCACAAGTATCAAATATGATCCATCAGGTGTTTGAGAAACATTTATTTGTTCAGCTCTCAATCATAATTGTATTGCATTATGGGTTTTAAAACTACAGAGCTTTGATCATAAAACTAAGCATTTAAACTAAAACATTACTTGGGAATATAGAGAGACAACTGACATTTATATGCATTAGGGTTGGGTATCTATTGAATTTTAGCGATTCTGATTGCAATTTCAATTCTAAATTCTTATCGATTCCCAGTTTTGATCCCAATATGGGAAAAAAAAAAAAAATTAAACCAAGTCAAATATTTAGATATCAAACATTTTTGCAAAACATTCTCTTGCAGCTGAATAACATGAACAAAAATCAGTAATATACTAATAGACTAATATAAATAGCACAATTAAATACTTCAGAAACTGAAATCAAATGTAATCTGACACTGCATCATTTTCTGTTAATACATAAAATACAGAGGAATCCTTATTAAAGTTACAGAAGTTATTCAGTCAAGATCAGCGAATGATTTTCTTTTTCTTACTGCAGCAGGTATATTAGGCTGCTGTCACTTTAAGACTGAATGCACTGATCCAATATACTGATACACATGCGTTTTCTTCAACTGTCAAAGACATAACCGACTGTGTTTATGAGGATATTTTGACATGATTGTGTGCGTTTTTGTCTGTTCAAACACAAGAAGATGCAAAAGAGAACTCAATTCACTATTCACACACTTTATGTGACGCTGGACCACAAAACCAGTCATAAGTTGCATGGGTATATTTGTAGCAATAACCAACACTGTATGGGTCAAAATTATGATTTTGCTTTTATGCCAAAAATCATTAGGATACTAAGTTAAGATCATGTTCCATTAAGATATTGTGTAAATTTCCTACCATAAATATATCAAATGTATTTTTGTGAGTAATATGCGTTGCTAAGGACTTCATTTGGACAACTTTAAAGGAGACTTTCCAAATATTTTGATTTTTTTTGCACCCTCAAGATTTCAGATTTTCAAATAGTTGAGTCTCGGCCAAATATCGTCCTATCCTAACAAACCATACATCAATGTAAAGCTTATTTATTCAGCTTTTAGATGTATAAATCTCAATTTTTAAAAAAAGACCCTTATGACTGGTTTTGTGGTCCAGGGACACATATGAGAGACGGTGTGCCGAATTGAGTTCTCTTCTGCGTCGTCTTGTGCTTGAATGGTTTAAAACCACATTAAAATGCACACACAAATCATTTTAATGGTGGAATCAAAATTTTAAATTTTATAACAAGTGTCTTGTTCCTGACCTTAAGTATCCGATTCCAGAACTGGAATCGATTTTCGATCCCCAACCCTAGCTATACTGTTTTAAACATCTCATTGATTTACATCACACTTTTTGGCCATATAAATATTTGCACCAAATTGCACATTTTTTTAGGTATTTTTTTCTCCAGTCTGAGCTCCATATTCTCACTATATCATACTGTATGAGCCATAAAAGCCTGATGCATCAAATATGATACTCTACTAAAAACAGGTTCAAACTGATTTCTCTGACTTTTTTCATATTTTAGGCTTTCCCGAATTAAGTTTTAATCTGTTCCTCACAAAAGGCTATCATATAACTTCCAAAGACTACTAAACACAACTTTTGTGTTGTTTAGACTACTTTTCTTTTTTAGACTTTGAAAGTTCTTGGTCCTTATCCAGTGATATTGTATGGAAGAGCAGCACGAACGTCCCTCAAAACGTGTTTTTCTTCCACTGAAGAAACATTAGAGTGAGTATGATGACAGAATTACCAGTTTTGGGATGAACTACTCCTTTTGTAACCCGCTGATCTCTTCATTCATGAGTAAGATAATCTTTATTCATAACGCCCAGGGCAAAATTTTTGGCTGTCAACACCAGTAGGCCTTCTTCAAAACACGCTCCATCATCGGTGTTGTTTTAGAGCAGAACAAACAGGAAAGCTCGCAACACAATGAGAAAAGCAAACAGCATCCAGCCCCAGTGACTGTGTGAGGTTTTGATGAAGTCCATAGAGGGTTTGCGTAGCGTGGCAGTGGACCAGGTGGAGGGTCCGAGGGGTCAGGAGCCCTCTCACCTCTACACGGTTCAAAAACTCACCCTAAGACAGGGATAATGGAGGGGAAACCAAGCACGGCCGGAATCGAGTTTTCGGAGAACGCGCTGGTCGAATGGAGCCGACTGTGTGCGTGACACGTTTGAGAAATTAGCTGGACAAGTTAAACTAACAAGCTAACAAAGTCCATTGTTTTTATTCACAACTGAAGACTTTGAATGGGATTAGAAGCGTAGCGTAAGTGGAAATTCATTGTGTCGCAAGGTGGATTTGAATAGTGAGAACGTTTGGAACACAAATGCTATTTTGGCCTCATTTTTCCATCATCGGAGTCAAAATAAACGGACTCTGAAGCACAAAAAAACTTTGCAAGTAGTCAAAGAATGAAACACATCCATGCCATAAACTGTAAACGGCTAATAAATACATTTACGTCAACACACTGGCATCCTGAAGCTCTCGTAAAAAAAGCGCCAAGTAACTCTCTCGAAACCACTGCTCATGCGTTCATAACGTATTGGAAAAGAGAATATTTTATGACTTGAACTACCAGGGTGAAGTCATGTAAAGGTGGAATTTTGTTATTGTATAGAAAAGCAAGAATGTGTCACACTATTAAAATGAGGTGTGAACAATGGAGAAGGAATTAAGATGTCTAGAAGTTTTGATTCCTAAATTTCCTCAACACCCTATTACAGCGACAACTACAGACAAACTACGATTGCACCAGCTTGCAGGTATTTACACCAAACCCATCCAGAGAGTCTGACTAAGAGAAAGAGGGCATGAAACACACAGCGAGACAAAGAATGGAACACAATGTGCTCATAGTAGAGGAACTGAGAAGAAACAGAAGCCACGTGAGACAAAAAAAACACCAGAATTTATAACGTCAACCTGCAAGATTTGGTCAATGTCATACAGTAATTGTGATTTGAACTGCAATATGAGAAATCATTTAATATCTTGTTTTGCTGTTGCTTAGATATCAAGGCTAAAAGAAGAAAAAGGCATAAAATCAAATTGAAACAGACGGTCTCATGATGAACAGGGTTTACAAACGAGCAGGAAAAGACAAATAAAGCTCAAATAAAGTCAAGTTTTTCCCCAACGCTCTGATGCCAGTAGAAAGTTACTCTCTTAGGGTGTACACACTTGTTCTCTTTATTAATAATAACAATAATAATTAATGAAAATAATAATAATGTATATATAATGTAAATTATTACTACTAACTACAAATAAAAATAAAAATTGTTTTGGTTTTAAAAAATAATTTATATTATGTTTATTAGTAGTAGGAATAGTAGTAAGTAATAGTGGCAGTAATGTATATTTAACAATTTACTGCTACAAATAATTATTGAATTGTATTAAATTTTATTTTGTTTTAATAATTTACATGTTTATTATACACAGTAGTAGTAGATTTATATTGTTTTTATAATAATAATAATAATAATAATAAAACTACTACTACTACTACTACTAATAATAATAATAGTAGTATTTAATTTATTATTATTGTTATTCGTAGTAGATTAAATTTTTCAATAATATTAAGACTTATAGTATGTTTAATACTAATAAATAATATAATTTAATAAATTACTGTTTATTGTTGTAATAATAATTCTAATAATAATTAGTAGTAGTCTTAGTAGTATTAGTAGTACGTTAATTATAATTATATTGTTTATTATTATGGAATAAGTCATATTTAATATATTTCATAATGTTTAAGGGTAACAATTTTTCAATAAGGATTCATTTGTTAACATTAGTTAACATGAACTAACAATGTACAATACTTTAAGCATTTATTTATCTTAGTTAACGTTAATTTCAGCATTTAGGCTACTAATACACGATTAAAATCAAAGGTTGTATCTGTTAACTTAATAAAAATATTCATGTTAGTGCATTAACTAACATTAACAGTTTAATAAATGCTGTAAAAATATATTGTTAGTTCATTAACAAATGAGACCTTAAAGTAACCATCGTTATTTCTGCCGTGATTTCTTCAATTTGCAGAATTGAATTTCTTCAAACTTTTGAGGGAAAAGTGTAGGAAAAACTTTTGAGTTTCAGGCTCCACATGAGCTTCATGACACTATGTGCCCTACACAGTCATCATGAAGCACATGTCGAGAGATTTCTACAGCATATTCACTGCAAAATGGGCTGATGTCTTTAGCTCTGGCTTTCACCTTTAGCTCTTTTATTTCGAGGTCAGAAAGCATTTCGCATCCAAGGCTGTGAGCGGCTCACTTTTCTAACGTTACATGAATACACTTCACTCTATTTAACTCTACTAACCAATTACATAGATACTCTGACATGAAGGTCTTCAGAGAGCCAAACCTCATCAATTTGAAGAATGACAAGATCTGGACTTCAGCTGAACTGTGCAAGTGACAGAAGGATGTATTGAAATCAAGGTAAAGCTTCCACTTCAAGTGACACAATTTCAACAGGACAAAGGCACATGCGATTTCTAAAGAAACTTCAGAAGAATCGGATGCAAGCATGTGTAAGCCTATGTAGGAACGGCTGAGATCGTCTTCATGGTCATGTTATTGTAAAACAAGAACAGTTTTCTTCTAGAAAACTGTGACTGAGGAACACTGAACCGCAGTGAACCGATACATGAAAGAAATGTTTACAAAGATTAGTCGATTCATTGCGAGTCTCTACCCATCATGCTTTGTGCTCAGGAAAAGGCTTTGTGGGAGAAAAGAAAACAAACATTTATGTGGATGTTCCATCTTAACAAGACAGATCGATTCAGACACACGTCTCGAGAAACCCACTCAGCTTCTGACCCTGAACCTTGACCTTTCACTGTTAACCTAAAGGGCAAACAAAGTAGTGACTGACAGCTAGTGTGTGTGTGTACGTGTGTGTGTGTGTGTGTGTGTGTGTGTGTACAGGCCGTTGGCACGGGAGCAGCAGGCTGGAGCCCTATGAGGTGCTACATTCCCCCTGCGGCCCCAGCAGTGAATTCTCACTCAGTGAGACTAATTCTGGGTCAAAGTCTCTGTGCCATTTAATCACATTTGTTTGGCAACAATTCTGCATTAACCGAAACATGTCAAGAGATTAACTGCTAAAGAAAGAGCAGAAAAACAGACAAGAACGGAGAAAGAGGAGAGAGAGAGGAATGAGTTGTTATTAAAACAGTGCTGTTCCTGTTTAGGGTTTTTACTGAGCTTAAGCTAATATAAGTAATAACACAGCAGGGAACTGGAAGGGAAAAAACTATAAAACACAAGTGTGTTCCCACTGACTCAACTCCACGAGCATGTGCGCTATAATCTTATAAACTAAGGGTGCGTTTACACGACAATGATGTACTTCTGAAAAGTTTCACGTATAGACGACAATGTTGTCAAAAAGATCCCCGTTCATAAGGATCCACAAAAAATGACTGCATCATGCTGTCTGACCAGTAGATGGCGATGTCAGAATTATAATTATTGATGTCAGAATGTGGCGTATGTAAATAATGCGTCTCCGCTAGTCGTAGTAGTGATGCAGTGAATCTACGCTTTGAAGAAGCGTTAATAAAATCAGTATCTTGAGCGCCACAAACACAGTCCTGTAGTTCGCCAGTGTAGTTTTGGTTGTCAAGTACTCACGCATGCACGCACTAACGCATGCACGTAATTTGCACGCATTCACACATTCACGCATGCACGTAATTTGCACGCACACACGCATGCACGTAATTTGCACGCATACACACACTCACGCATGCACGTAATTTGCACGCATACACACTCACGCATGCACGTAATTTGCACGCATTCACACACTCACGCATGCACGTAATTTGCACGCATACACGCATGCACGTAATTTGCACGCATTCACACACTCACGCATGCACGTAATTTGCACGCATACACGCATGCACGTAATTTGCACGCATACACACACTCACGCATGCACGTAATTTGCACGCATACACACACTCACGCATGCACGTAATTTGCACGCATACACATACTCACGCATGCACGTAATTTGCACGCATGTACACTCACGCATGCATGTAATTTGCACGCATACACACACTCACGCATGCACGTAATTTGCACGCATACACACACTCACGCATGCACGTAATTTGCACGCATACACACACTCACGCATGCACGTAATTTGCACGCATTCACACACTCACGCATGCACGTAATTTGCACGCATACACTCACGCATGCACGTAATTTGCACGCATGTACACACTCACGCATGCACGTAATTTGCACGCATACACACACTCACACATGCACGTAATTTGCACGCATACACACACTCACGCAAGCACGTAATTTGCACGCATGTACACACTCACGCATGCACGTAATTTGCATTTGCATGACATCACCGTTTTCAAATTCACATTTTTGTAGTTTACAAAGAGACTATTAATGGTATCATTTTCAGGCTGTTGTCATGTAAATGAATGGCCAAAACCATTGACTGTAAAAAAAAAAAAAAAAAAAAAAAAAAGAAAGTTGGACGATGCATCTTCACTCTCTTCCAGAGTAGTAAGTGAAGCCGCCAGTGTGCCAATATGGTGCTGACATCTTGAGTCTCGAGTCTGGGCATAGTCAACTTGGAGCCAGAGTCTGCGCAGTAGTGAGCATGAAGTGGAGCCGCCCACATTACCGCAGAAGCAGAACAACTCATTATGTTGGTGTGAAATAAACAGTTCTGGAAATGTAGTAAT
Organism: Megalobrama amblycephala; assembly: GCF_018812025.1. NCBI lineage: Eukaryota > Metazoa > Chordata > Actinopteri > Cypriniformes > Xenocyprididae > Megalobrama > Megalobrama amblycephala. The sequence continues at coordinate 37,360,895 of NC_063055.1, forward strand.
TAAAGTTAAAGCTCCAATCTCCTCCTGAAGACCTAGAAAAAAGTCAGTTGGTGCTTCAATGATTATTTCGCTCAGAGAAGCTGTCAATCATGACATCAAAACATGCGTTTTTATAGCATCAAATAACTAAATCAAAGTTATTTAAAGAACGAACACTTTAACATCAGTGTGATAAAAACTGCCTAAAATGACAGAAACCATCTTTGGAAATGAAATATTTGATGTGTAATTTGACTGTTTAGTTTGTCTCACATCCCATTTCATTACATGGAGAGGGCATGGTTTATGACCAATACTGCATCCAGCCACCTGGGGGCGATATAGAAGCTTTGGCTTTGCTTTTCAGGACTCGTGTAGCAAGCTTGACCAAAACGCATAAAAAGTTTTTGGGTGAAAACGGTGTCGTGTAAACAGCCCCTAACATCTCAAAAACAGACACTCGTTTGATGCATTCAAACACACACGCAAAATTATTACATTAACTTGAAACAATATTTGAAAACAGAAAGAGGCCAAATATTGGATGATTTATCGGCTAATTGGCAGATAAATCACTATTATCCAGACTATTACAGTACCATTGGAGTCCGTAAGGTTTAAAGAAATGAACGCTTATTCAGCAAGGAGGAATTAATTTGATCAAAAGTGACATTATAATGTAACAAAAGTTTCAAATAAATGTTTTTTTTTTTTTTTTTTAATGTATCAAGGTATCCACAAACATATTAAGCAGCACAACTGTTTCCAACAAAAATAACTTTAAACTTTACATCAGCATGAAACTATTTTCAGTCTATTTTAATTCTTTCATATGACTGAAGCAGGATGTTCAGTGAGTTTAGGAAGGGTTTTGATTATATCCATCAGGACTTGATTCAATCTAAAATGTGAAAAGTTACAGACTATAAATGTTGTCAGATGGCTGGACTGAAGCAGTTAAAAAAAAAAAATAATCCATCAGGGATTGGAGACGTCATCCGAAAAAGTAATTTTAGAGATGTTTGTAAAGTTGTTTAATTTTTTCTTTGGAATAACATACACTGATGAATCATGCTCAATCAATAAGACCAGTAATGTCTATTAAAGTAAACAGGATCAATTTTGATTTCAATTTGACTTTAATAGACACAAAAAAGAGGTCCAATGGCAAAAACAATATGCAGTATACATCATTTTTCAAATTCATATTTAATCTTTATGTTTGTATGATTACATCCAAGATTGAGGCATATAATTGCTACATAATTGAGTGAGTGGGAGTAACTTTAGTTTGTGTGCGTGCATGATGAGAAAAAGACAGTACTAGCAGTAAAGTTTAAATGAGAGTAAGGTGTATTATGTGTGTGTGTGTAGGCCTGAGCTGTAAGACTCTGCGCTGCTGCTCTGGTTTCTTTGTCCTGTCAAACATGCCAGTCTAAAACACTCAAAGAGCCCATTCACTACCAGTGCTGCACTTGCCAACACACACACACACACACACACACACACACACACACACACACACACACACACACACTGTCCTTTCCTCTCTACACTCCAACGTAACACACACATTCCTTTTTAAGTGCTGTGTGGACAACACACCATGGCCGCCTCACTCCTGCTCTGCTAAAATGATCTTAGAAACTCAAATGCAGGCTAATGCCATCTCAGAAATTAACAATGGAGCATCACGTGTGTGGGGAATCCCAGGGCCTCGAACACACGCGCTAAACCAACCTTTATATCATAGGAAGTATGACAGGAAGAAACGGACCACTTGTAGAAAAACGATTAAGAGAAATGGTAATGCTCAATATGGCAGCTACAGCCAAATTTAAAAGTATTAATGAGTTTGTTTAACATAATTTGAGCTAAATAAGCTAAATTTATGATACCATTGTTCGTGGATTTAAAGTATCATTCTGGAATATAGGAACTGTGTTTGTTTGCCTACCAAGATGGCCGCCAAATCATTTCACTGGGGCACGAACCCAATTGACCCTTCGCAAAGATCCGCCCCCCTTAGTTACTGTTGCTTTGTCTGACAAGCCGTGGCGCCGTCACGCCACACGCAGTGAAAAATACATCGCGGAGCAAAGAAGATACGGACAACACGTCGACAGACAAGACAGAGCAGGTTACTTATGATATTAAACAAAGTCCCAGCTTTCAAATTATGTAATTTTTTTAAGAAATTCGAACAATAAAAACCGTTTTGTGGCTCTTTCGCTGTAGTGCATCAGCTCAAGCGACTCGTGAACCGATCATCTCTATAATAGTTCGTTTATAGCATCAAATAAACATGAATGAACATGAGAATGAATGTTGTTTAAAATGCAGAAAGACGCAATTACACATCATTTTTCAAGTTCAAATCTACCGAGGTTAATCTTCTAACTCCTGACTGCTTTGTTGGACAAAATGGTGGATTCGCCGTTATGACTGGTTAGATCGCTTGTCAATCAAACTCCCGGCGAAGGGTCAATTGAAATACCACTGTGCCCCAGTCAAATATTACTGATATTACCTTTTGAATGGAGATTTTTATACAGACCATAATCAATATTTCATCAATCATGTTGCATGTTTTCTATCAACTCTTTATAATCGTAAATTGCAACGGCAGATTTGCGAATAAATCACTCCTTTGATCTAACAGGTTTGCAAAAAAGTCAGTTTGACTGATTTGGTTTGATTCATTTTGAACTGACTCAGTTTGATTCATTCAGACAGTTCAAACATGCACTGAATCGTTTGCAGGGGTTTCTCACGTCAAAATATAAACAGGATACATTTCCTCCAGTACGCAAGCTTCACACACAATAGAGACGTCTTATAAAGACATTTTATATCCAACATTAAACTTTTTGATGGGGGCATGTGACCCAAAATAAATACAGTGTGAACACAATCCAGCAGGGGCAGTGGGGAGTAATGAAAATCTGGTTCAGACCAAGCAATCGAACCAAGTGTAAAAGCACCCTGATATTTGTTCAAACAATGAGTCAATGAGGTGATGGCAGTTTGATTGTGATGTTATTCTAGTTAACTGAATGCATTTCACCCAAGTCACACTTAATCCTGATCAAATCAAGAGTCCAGTGATGTCATTCCATGTGACGTACAGATTCACAACCACTTCCCCGTGATCTCACGGATCCAATGGAAATGGTGACTAGCATGATTTGATACTCTGTAAAGCTGCACAGAAAGTCCGTCGACTGTTTGGGACTGTTGTTGTTGCGAAGCGTCTTGCCTGGAGCCGCCTTGTTAAACGAGCTAATCGTTTACATCTGGAGTTGCACGGAGAGGAGGGGAGGGAGTCGGGACGAAGCAGGAAAAACAGAGCAGGATATTCAGGAGGTGCTACATGAGCACAGAGGCATATCCTGTGACGATACCGAGAGCAAGACAAAACAAATAAAGCGAGAGGGAAAGAATAGCTTCATTCTTTCTTCTACGTGCAACGTTGGAGGTGTCGTCTTATCATTAGTATGCTGGCACTGCTGTGCTTCAGCTGTCTTTGCGGGAGAATATCAGTGCCACGGCTCTCGAGTGTTTTCATGGCCTCCGTCTGACCTGTGGGCCGAGGAAGGCCCTTAAAACAAATATGATAGTGATCAGAGATCCTCATCTGGACGTGACTGTGTCCAGGAGCCAGAGGGCCACGTGTTTTCATACGATGACCTGCTCTTGCTGGGCATGGAGACAACGCTGATAGTAGTGAAAGTAGAGGTCTGGGGGATGTTAGGCCAGAAACATACTTTAAAGTCCACATGAAATCAAAATAGTATTTTTTTTGGCTTTTAGTATGAATATGTTAGCTTTACTGTTATCTAAAAGCTAGTGTGCCCCAAAACAATGACAAAATTCCTATTTAGAAGATATTAGTGTTCAAAACTGATTCTGATGACATCACTGCACTTCAGCTTCTCAGATTTTCTGTCCAATCAAATTCTCTCTAGAATCTGAAGCTCCGCCCTTCTACATTATAAACAGACGCTGAAGCTGAAATCGGTCATTTGTTCATACATTTACTAGTTTCTACATGGTGAATGGCACAAAGTGCACTATATAGGGGATAGGGAACGATTCAGACAATGTAAATATGCTTTCCATTGAGGCGAATGAAGTCTGGTTTCACATAAGTGTCACCCAACTGAATTCTGCACAGAATGCTGTACTTTAAAGCGATTTGGAGGAGATTAGGAGGAGAAACGGTTAGAGATTGAGGAAACTGCGGCCTTACCGAGCTGTGATATAAACAAAAAGCTATTGGCTAATTTAAAAAAGGGGAGGAGCTGATCGATATGTCCCGTCCTGTCTTCCTGTTTCAGTTGAAATTACGTCAACACATTGAATAATGCTGCGTGTTTCAAGGCACTTCAGTGGGTCTTTAACACTCTGAGGTCTAAAAACGCGCCGGCGCGTTTTGCAGGTTTTTTTTTCACATTGCAGCAAAACAGACTTAAAATACTCCGTCATTTTTTGTCATAGAAACATAAGTAATACATCAATTGAAACTATAGAATATCTCCTTTTATTTGTATACACTCAGAGTAAAAACAAAATGTTGTGCTTTTTGTAAAATAAAGAAAACTAACATGATGCGTGATCTCTCATCTCCCTCTGAACGAAGTCCAATCTGATAGTTCTCAGAAAATGAAGTGTAACTTAGTGAATACTAATCACAAAAAATTCATACTTATGTCTAACAAAACGTTGAAATGTCAGGTTTTAAATCGTGCAAGTCAAATCGAAAACAAACATTCTGTGTTTATGTAATCTGTATGAAAAGAGAGCCATGTCAGAAGTCCGTGATTCAGCTCATTACCCACTAATGCGGCCACGCCCACGGAGCCAGCGCTATTCACAGGCAAATTCAGAGACAACACATGCATTCATCATCTCAATCGTGTATTTATTGCCTTGAAAATTGTTTATCTGGATGAAAAAGCCATGGTTAGCGATCTCTGGAAGACATTCAGTAAATTCCTGTTTGTTTTCTTCTATTGATAAGTTTTAAGTGAGTTTTTGTTTCTTTAGCGCCCTCCGGCTGTAGTATGAATTGGTAAACACCATTCATGGAATATCGTCTTCTTCTTAGGTGAATTTGTGGACTAAAATGCACAGAGCGCCCTCCGGCTGCAGTATGAATTGCAAACACCAGCGCTCATAGAGATAACAATGAATATTAAATAAAAAATAACTCCTCTGTATAGAAAATTGACATAAACATATGAGAATCCTATATTTCTCCAAATGTGCATGCTTTTAAACTAAAAGCCTATATTCAGACTCTTTGCATCACAGAAATACATTATATTTTAAAGTATAATATAAAACCATTATTTTATATTGTAATAAAATTTTTCTGTATGTTTCATATACCATGATGAGCTTGAGACATCACAGAAGTTTTTTTTCACAGCCTACCTGACTGAAATGCCTCATTAATATGCAAGTCTTTTCAGGTCATTACTATTCAATTCTTTTGTCTTCACAGGTGAGAATGAGCCATTATTCATGGAGATTCACGCCTCCTCGCATACCGTGTTTCTTGGCAAAAAGTGTCTTACAAAAACTAAATCAGTATATTGTTATAAATGAAAGAGTAGTCAGCATAATTTTTACATAATTTTGAAGCAAAAACTCTAGTCTACAACCTTCAATACCCAAAAGTCTTGTGAACACAGATTTAATATACTTTTATTGGCATTATATCAGTGATTTAAGTTTTTTGTTTTTTCAGTAACCACGCATAAACGTTATTCCTTCAAAAACACAAACATGTACACACATGTTCCTCACATATTATGGTAGCCTAGTTTGTGCTGAATACAGTGTAATGACACTTGTGTCATTAATATGTTTATGAACAACTGAAAAAAGCACAAATGTCAGGGCATGTCAAAACTTCTCCAGGCCCCAAATCAGCCTCAGACTCCAGAGGGTTAAGCTACATAGACACCAATGCATGGCATTTCAAGTGGACGGTCCTGTTGTACATGATGTGTGCTCTTGCGTCACTGTGGCGGCAACAAACCTCAGTTACCTTTAGATGCCTGTACAGTTAAACTAGTGTTTAGTATTATTTTCTTAAATGGTTGCTCCATCATAACAGCATTTGAGCTGAAAGGAAGCACTGGCTTGAAAAAGTTTTTTTTTTTTTTTTTTTTAAGTATTTTGAATTTTTTTTAATCCGAGAAAGAAAAATAGCAGGCTGTATAGTTAACATTGTTTATGAGAAAATGAACAACCTGAAAAAAAAATTATCCACAAAAATATGAAGCAGCACAATGGCTTTCTATGGAAGCGTGTTTAGGTCATTGCGACTTTTTATCTCACAATTCTGACTTTTTTCTCAGAATTGCGTGTTATAATGTCCAATTGTCAGCGAAAAAAGACGTTTGTTTTTCTCGCAACTGCATGTTATAAAGTCATGCATGTCACAAGACAAACTCATAATTCTGAGAAAAAGTCAGAGACAAACTCGCAAAAAAAAAAAGTCAGAATTGTGAGATAAAAAGTTGCAATTACCTTTTTTATTTAGAGGCGGAAAACAAGGTTCCATAGTTTTCAAAATTGATAAGAAATGTGATCATGTGACAGTGAAGACTGGAATAATGATGCTGAAAATTCAGCTTTGATCACAGGAATAAATTACATTTGAAAATATATTAAAATAGAAATGTACTTATTTATTTTAAATTGCAATAATCTCTCACAATATTACAGTTTTACTGTATTTTCAGTTGAAATAAACAGTTTTGGTGCACATAAAAGACTTCAAGAATATTTAAAAACCTTCTGAACAGTAGTCTAGAAGCTCCTGGAAACATCATTCGATTACATTATTCGCAATGCATCATGGGAGCGGTAGGTCGCTATTGAGGTGTTTTAGCATGGTTCTCATATCTAAGGTAACAGCAGCTTCTCTGATTAGTGGAATACAAGGTGCCTGGAAACTTAAATTAAATTATGCAGCAAATTACCTTAACTTAACCTGAGCAATTACTTAGATCAGTCCTGCTAAAAGAAATACAGGACAATATAAAAATATGCACATATTTACAAATACACAACTTCCATGTACTATCATACCAAATTTTCATTTAAAAACATCTTTTTTTTTTTCATGCAACTGTGAAACAACAACTACGCTTAATAATCCTTCCGTCCACACCTCCACTTTTTCCTCTCCTCCACCCGCTTCCCTTTTACTTATTTCCTTATCATCACTATCACTTTTCCCTCCTTCCACCCACCAACTGTGCAGCATGTCAGCCCCGCTCTGCCTCCTCTTTCCAACTCTCTCCGCTAAGCTTTAACTGAAACCATCTGCTTGGAATACCAGACTGATGAAGGTCTGGTTGGGAGTTGCCCCCCTTCCCTCGCTCTCTTTCTGCACAATCAGATTTTATTAGCGTACACTCCAGCACTTAGTGTTCTGGTTTTAAGAGCACTGATGGCTCTTAATGTGAAATAAAACCCTGGTCTCCACGTGAGGGGCCACACATGATCCGGAGGGGGCCCGCTGTAGTCGAGGGGGTGGAGGGCGTGCGGAGCCCTGCTATCAATCAGCCAAAGAGCCCTTATCACCCTGGAGAGAGACGGATGACCCCCACACCCCGCCGGGCCACAGGGGGTTAACCTTGGCCCGCCGGTCGGGGGCTTTAGCCTGGTCTAACACTGATACCGCACGGCCTAGAGGGGCAAGTGGGCATTAGTGGGACATATGATAAGTGCATGCACGCATATTTGTATACTTAAAGGGCACGTGACAAGATGGTATTAGTTTGACATACGACAAGCATGCACAGAAAAACAAGCCTATATTTCATCATGGTCAGCTTTATTTTTGACCTGCGAGCAGCTGCGATATCTTGCTGGACCAACATAAAGTGCATTGCATTGTTTTCCCAAGCATTTTCCACATTGTATAGCACTAGTGCTTAGGCTGCGCACTGAGGTATATGCATTCTCTGTGGGTGTGGATGGCAAACGCCGAGTGTAGGTCATGATTTGGTCATGTGTTTTGGTCCCTTATAGCAAGAGTTTTTATTGTCTATAAAACTCTTTTTTAATTGAAATAAAGCTGAAATGAGATATAAACAGGCGGAGAACTACTGAAAATGACTAAAATTATAAAAATTAAACATAACAAAATGACAAGCACAAATTTTCTTATTATATAAAATGAAAAGAAAGCCTGAACCCTTATGTCACGTATGCAACAGCGCAAATCAAGGTACATATATGCATATGTTCTGGGATTGTTCTAGAATCGAGTTGTTTTGGTCCTCAGTGCAGGACATATTGATTGATCTTCTAAAGACTCAGATCCAAAAGGATCCACTGCTTTTTCTTTTGCTGGATGATTCTTCGCTATCATTGTCTGTCAATCAAATGAGGATTCTGTCTGCTGCCAAAAAGGTTATCCTGAAACTTTGGTTGGAACCATCTACCCCAGCTATGTCTATTTGGATGTCCTATTTGCTGGACATTGCCCTTTTGGAGTGTACCACAGCCAAAGTGCATAGTGCCACCAGAAGGACAATACAATTTTGGAAATATTCTCTTTCTTACCTCTGTATCTTATGAATATGGGTGGATCTTGGGCTCTGATGTAAATAGTTATAAATTTAAATTGTTTAAGAAATAAAGAATCAAAAATATATATAAATACTATAGTATTAAATAAATAATACTAAAATAGCACTGTTCAGAGTCTCATTTTTAATAGAAGACGGAGCACCACTTAAAAGAACAAGAAATAATGCAATTTATTCAAAAGTAAAAGGCACTTTTCAATAATTAGACATATTTAAAAATGTAGTTAAAAGTAACAATGTCAATAAATGTAACAACGAATAAATAGAAATTTAAGATTCTAAATTTAATTTGTTGAAAAAAGGTTTAGTTTTTAACAAATTATAGGGATATAAGTCAAGGGGTCCATCAACTGTTTGGTTACCCGTATTCTTCAAAATATCTTTTGTGTTCAGCAGAAAAAAGTAATTCATACAGGTTTGGTGAGTAAATGAGGACAGAATTTTATTTTTTGGGTGAACAGTCCCTTTAAATAAAGGCAATTACATGTAGCACTAAAACATCTTTAGGTTTTAATGTCTGTTTATAGTCAATTTTAACTGATTTACATTTTTATTTTTGAATACAATGATAGTTTATTTATTTATTAAGTGATACTATTAGTCCTCCATAGGTTTCTGTTCATCTCATTAAATATGACATCACCCCTGAACGAAGTCAGGTCTAAAAATTCAAGGGAGTTTCGCTCTTCAAATCACACTCAATAAAAGCATCACTCTCATACAAGACCGTTAGCAGAAACGCATCTGGAATATTCCATCAGTGAGACAGGGCCATGAGAGCATACCATCACAAGAAGTAAACTGTTTGAAAACACCCACAACACCACCAGCTAACAAATATAGACACTGAACTAACAAATCAACTCCCACAGCAATGAAGGCCTCTCTAAAGTCACTGCATCCTTTTGCACTCGTCCTGTTTTTAGCCGTATTTTTTAATGTTAGATCATAGCGGTTAGTGGGTGTATTTGCTGAGCTAATGTTGATTTTAGCCAGCTCCTCTAAACTGAGCAAAACTAACACTGAGTTGAGTTAATAGTTAAGCTGCAGTCACATTGGCAAAATTTTGGTGAAATTTCACGGGCAAAAAAAAGTCCATTGTCGATTGTCTATAGTGTATCAATGTATGAAGCACAACTTCGATACGATACCTTGAAAAATATCGATATTCGATACCAAAGGGAAAACGTCTAGATAATTTATCATCTCATAATTTTTGGATAATTTGGTTGCAATAAGCTTACACTCATAACAGGATGCAACAATATGCAAACAATAGCACAAATAAATACAAATATAAGTTTATTAGGTGGGTCTAACAGTAGTATTCAGGTAAGAAATAGGCTATTACAGAAATTAAAGTAGGCTAATCAAATGTAAAATAACACTGGATAGTCTTCATTGTAAAAATTAAATATAGATTAATGCTTACAATTAACGTAACATTCAGTTAAGAGCACCGAGTGATTTTCTCTTTGTCTTTTGTTCGATTAACATGACAGACAGCAGCAGGTTTATTAGGCTGCTGTCACTTTAAGAGCTTATGCACTGATCCAATACACTGTTACGCCATGTCCTAACTACATGCGACGCTGCAACACGATAAAAGGTGTGTTTTCCATGTTAATCGGAGTGTTTTTTGTCCTAAACAGCCACGGCGGAGACACGCAACAATTCTAGTTTAGAAACGGTTTCTATTTCTCCGCGACGTCACGGCTGGAACAACAACACAAAAGTATGGCAATGATAATGATGCTTTATTTCATGTTAAAAGCATCTAATGTGAGTGTGAATATCATTCTGTGTTCAAGGCTTTTTAGCTGTAATGAAAACTGGCTAATTCACCTCAGATCTTGAAAATAAATAAATGGGCACAAGAACATTCAAACGGTCAACTCAATGCGAACAAACAAGTGTATTCTATGACAAAGATTGGTTCAGTCACTCCGTATGTCCTTTAAACAATGTTTAAATGGTGTAATATTTATGAATTTTACTATCTACTTGCATATTTCATTGTGTCTGCTGTGCTCTTGCTGAGAGAGCCGCCCACACTCTCTTCTGATTGGCTGTGATTTGATTGATTTTATCACTTCTCATTGTCGCATCTAGCGTGGACAGTCAAATTGCTCGTCGCTGGAATCTTATCGCATCGCGTGTAGTTAGGACACATGCGTTTTCTCTCAACTACTTAGATTCCAAAACTGACTGTATTTACCTGAATACTCAGCAAGATGGGCATTTTGACATTATTTTGTATGCATTTGACCATTTAAGTGAAGCAAATTTGGTAACTCGCACACTGTTTGAGAGGCGGCTTTATGTAAGTGCCACTTTTATCAGTGGTGCGCACACTTTTGTTGCACGAAACCTGCAGGGAATGACTAACATTACACGCAATACAAGCCCTATTCAAACGGAGCGAAAGAGACGAGCGAGTGAGAGGAGCCGGGTGTGTGTCAATTCACCATCTGAGAGAAGAGAGAGTGAATGCGTAGCTGGTACTGGTGTATCGATACTGCAGAAAAGGAGTATTGGAACAGTTTCAGGTATTTCAGTATCAATACATGTGGAAATATCAATATTTTTCACAACACTAATAGATATGGAAGCTTATTTTGCCATGGAATTTTGAAAAATTAAACGTAATAATTGCGATTGATCTAACAATTCTGACTATTTTCTCATAATTGTGAGTTTATATCTAGTAATTCTGACTTTTTCCCTCAAAATTGTGGTAGAAACTTGCAGTTGTAACTTTCTATCACAAGAAACTTACAACTTGCAAGAAAAAAAGTCAGCTTACAATTCTGACTTTATAACTCCCAATTGCGAGTTTATACCCAACAATGAGAACAAAAATTTAGTTTATATCACACAAATCTAACCTTATAACTCCCAATTGCAAGTTTATATCTCCAAAAAAAACCCTCAAAATTCAGACCAAGCTGTTATCTGTTGGTCAACACAGTGAATCCAACATGACCAACTTGAATCCGCTTTGAAATACGCATGGGGAAATCGTACATATTCACGAGAAATTCCAGATCACGTCAATTCCTATTGATATAACCAGATTTCACCTGCAAAAATGTACTGAACGATGGTAAATATGACCACGCCTTAAGATTCAACACACCACTTTTGTCATCCGGACACCTAACATGACAAATATCTGCCTCGGCTAAGAATACTACAGATTTTGTTTACGAACTTGTTTACGAACAGCTCAAGAAAAAAAAAAAAAACTCAAGCTACTGTATCTCTACACGATTCCCTTATACATACATGTAAGTGGGAATCAGCACCACAGTCCGCTGAGAGTCCGAGAGAAACTTTAAAGATGGGATAAACAACTTGTCTTGTCAAAAACATCCCAGCGCGGAATTAAAGTGGGCGCGCTTCTGTCTGAACCTGGCCGACTCCGAAGCGCCTGCCTCAGATTAATAAATTGATGAAAAAATACATTTATACACATGCTCATCCCAAGCAGCTTCAAAGGCCTTTTCATTGATGTCACTGAACGCAGCGAGTGTGTGTGCGTAAGGAGGGCTGCTTGGTTTGCCAGTCCTCACGGGGGGTCGAATCTCTCCTGAAGGGCCTTGCTCTTGAAAAGCCAGTGAAGGCTATAAACAGAATATGTAATGGCAGGGACGGAACAGAGGGAGGGATGATGGGCAAGCTATGGGTGGCAGAAGGGGTTGACGCCAACTCCCGCTCTCCTAAGAGAAAGGAAGGAGGAGGGAAGGCCAAGGCTGGCAGTGTTTCACACAATTCAATGAGTATTGAGCTCGCGCAGTGCACTCATAGTTTTTCTAGGACGCGAGTTGAATGGTTGATGGGTTTATAGAGATGTTTGACAAGAACCTTCAACATCCTCCTGACTCCCCAACCATCTAACATAATGTGAGAGGTCACTGAGGAAAATCCTGAAAAAGTTTTTTCACCAGCAGTTTGCTGCTCTGCTGAGTTCAAATGTCTTTTCAAAGGAAGTCAGCATTCCAGTGCTAAGGTAAAACACACACACTCACAATTATGCAAATGTATAGCTAAGAATATGGTCGAAAATGGAGCTGTGAAAGACAGAAAAACAACTTGTACATTGTGCCTCATTATTCTTGAAATCAAGACATAGTTCAACCAAAACACGAAAACTCTGGCATTTACTTGCCAACTAATGACCGACTAAAAACCAGCTACCATTTTCCAAAACACGACTTAAGACAATCAAAAAAAGGACTTTTTTTTACATGTTCATCTTTCTTTAGTGTTTAAAGGGATAGTTCACACAAAAATGAAAATGATCCCATGATTAGGGCCCTATAAAATCTGTTTTATTTATTTTTTGACTCCATTTTAATGGTTAAATTAAATTTTAGTAATCAAAAAGCATGTCTAATTTATTGAAATAATGAATCTTGTCCAATTTACCAACAATTTAATAAAAGTTTAACCAAAAAATTACATTATTTTAGGGCTCTACGTTTTATTCTTTCCCCTCAAATTTTATTTTTACCAAATTCTGTTTTCTGGATTCCATTTTAATGGTTTAATTCCATTTTAATAATCAAAAAGCATGTCTAATTAATTGAATTCTTAAAAACAACAATATTAATTAATTAAAACATATTTTTCTTCAGAAGTTCTGTTGTGTATTTAAATTTTTCTGGCAATCAAATGAACGCATACCATTTAATTTATCTTTTAATCATGAAATTAAACTTTTTTGTCAAACAATGTGCTGCACAACAGAGCTTTACTGTTAAAATTAAAACATGGAAGAAACACTGAGATTATTGTTTAAAATATATTTTAATAATTTATTATTAAATTAATTTATCTAAATTCTACTGTACAACAGTAATATGCTTCTGTCAAGTTAAATCAAACTTTTATTTTGACGGTTTGTCTAAAGCTTTGAGTTTCTCTGTGTTTATGACGGTAGTTTTCTCAAACGAAGCAGTTAAATGCTGATGAAGTGACTTTCAGAGCAGCTCTGGAGATGAATTCGTGCGTTCATATAGTGAGGCGACAGAGGACGAAAACACCGCGAGCGTCACGCGCTTCAGCGTGCGTGCGCCGGCGCGATTGTGTGTGAGGCGGTGTGAGGTAAATGAAACCGCGCTTCCGCATCATTCATTTCAGTCACACAGGCATGCAGGATTCATGTTTAAATAGTCTTTTTGCGGTTCAATATTCAGTCACTAGTCTATATCGCGATTTAATTTACGTGTACTGACCTGCTTTTAATTCATTCATCAAAAATTTTACAAATTCCGTGACATTCCGCGTTATATAGTAAATTCCGTTTTTATGACTGGATTCCGCGATTCCGTGATCGCGGAAATTATAGGGCCCTACATGATGACCTCATCCTCAAGCCATCCTAGGCATATATGACCATCTTCTTTCAAATAAACACAATCGAAGATACATTAAAATATCCTTAGTCCTCCAAGGTTTATAATGGTTGTGAATGGGGGGGGCACAACACGTCACAATATTCCTCATTTAAATAATTTCCTCCCAAGGTATATGCAAAATAAAGGAATAGTCACCATCCAATCAGAAGGAGAAACTAAACAGAAACTAAACAGAACGTGAAAACTTATTCTAGTAGAGCCCAGAAACAAAATCAAGACTTTGTAAAAGGGCATAATATGGCATAGGACTGTATTAAATGAGGAGTACAAAATGATTCAGGACACAAATGAACATCAATCTAATGCATGTTCCTTTACACATAGGTCACATGTTTACCAAATGACATTCGCTTGTTTTTAAGGGTGAAAAACCATGTAGAAGTCAGTCAAGACTGTTTACACAGTTGTGATAGCATCAACAAAGAGAACATTTGGCAACTACCTTTCAGGTCGCCTTTGACAGATCTGGTGAGCAAACACACACACACAGTGCATAATCATGCCAGTCAGTCTGTTGAAGTTACAGTTACACTCAACACTGAAGACATGAAGGGACAGTTCAACAAGAAGTGATGATTCGGTCATCCTCATGTCAGTCCAAACCAGTGTAAGCTTTATTTCATCGAATAAAAAACATTTAGAAGAATGCAATATAGAATAGAAGACATTTAGAAGAATGCTTACGCTGCTCTTTTACATGCAGTGAAAGTGGCCAGGGGCTGTACAGCTCCAAAAATGACAAAAGCAGCATAAAGTATCATAAAATAGTCTATGACACATATGCCATATTCCAAGCCTATTGATTACTGTTGATGTTTTTGTCATTTTTGGAATTTGAAAGCAACCATCTCCATTCACTTTCATTGTATAGAAAAGAGCAGAGAGAACATTCTGCTATTTGTGTTGGAGGAAAAAAGAAAATGGGCGACAACTTGCCTTTTTCCTTTTTAGAACCAAACAGGTAGGGCCCACTTACACACACTAACAGTTTACTCACACAAGGACAGGATATTTAAAAAATAAACACACACACACACACACACACACACACACACACACACAATAGCACTATTGACTCAACTGTGTCTCGAAGATTTTAAGTGCTAAGAGCTGCTGGCAGAGTAAGAACACCTGAATGTGGAAAAATGCCCAGCGGAGGCCTGGAATGCCGTCAAAGACATGTGGCATGAACTATGATGATATGCTCAGGCATTACAAAAGTGTGTGTTTGTGTGCGGGTTTGCCCTGTGCTATTCTTCCCCAATAGACAAGACTAAACAGTTTAAAAAGTGTTTCCACTGAGGTGTGTTTGTTTCCCGGTGTGGGTGGCGCAACACAAAAGCCGCAGTTACAAGGTTTGGCGAGTCGCTCGGTTCCTTGTTCTGCAGACGTGAGGGCCCAAAACCCGACTGCGTTAAAATAACACGAGATTGCGCTGAAAGCTTCTGCGCTGGGAGGTAGAGACCAAAATTGAATGAAAAAGGAGCCTGAAAACCGATTACGACCATGTGCTTCAATGGCTTTTCCAGGAGAGTGAAGACTTGACCAGAAAATCATTTCAGCATGTAAATGTGCATTAAAATACAATGTTAGAAACCGCCACAGGCCCTTCAAAAACATTAAGGATTGAATGCATTCGGTGCGTTTACAACACATGATTATGCTACATGTCAAAACCTGTCATCTAAATGAATAGAGGCATTGCTTTGTCTTGAAAAGGGAACAGGTTGTAATACAGGACAATGACTGATATGAGATTATCTTTGACAGTCTATACTGACAGATTTTTTTTTTCTTCATGTTGCGAGCCGGATTCAAACTCATTTCGCCCAAGTGAGCACCAAAGTTCAATATGTTCTATATACCTGCAATTCACAAAACAAGGAAGGGGTTTAAAATCTAATGCCACACCAAATGAAAGTGCATTTAAAATTAAAGGGGTCTTTGATTATGACTTAATTTTTTAACTGTAGTTAGTGTGTAAAGTTGCTGTTTGAACATAAACAACATCTGCAAAGTTACGACGCTCAAAGTTCAATGCAAACGGAGATATTTTCTTTTACAGAAATTGCTTTTTAAGGACTACAACAAACGGCTGGTAGGGACTACAACAAGCTTCTTCCTGGGTTAGTGACATCACTAACCCTAAAATTTGCATAAACCCCACCCCCAAGAACACACAACAAAGGGGGTGTAGCCATTATTGTGGGGCTGCTTTAGAGAAGAGGAAGAGTTGTTGTAGTAGAGTGTTGTTGTCATGCCGTCATTTTACGCCGGACTGCTTCACAAACGAGGGTCAATTCAATGCTGGATTTGCACAAAAGATGAACATGACGGCACATTCAGAAACGTCCAGTTTCATTCTAAAAGTTGTAACTTCTTCCTGAGTCTCTCCATCAGTGTCGACTCCGGTTTGAACAATGTAAGGCTGAACACTTTCGTCATTTTGGCTGCGTGAGATTCTCCAGCTTTGTTGTTGTTGAGCTGTTAAAGCTCCGCCCTCTTCTGGAAAGGGGGCGGGAGAAGCAGCTCATTTGCATTTAAAGGGACACACACAAAAACGGCGTGTTTTTGCTCACACCCAAATAGGGGCAAATTTGAAAATTTGAGCTGAAACTTCACAGACCCATTCTGGGGACACCAGAGACTTATATTAGCTTCATCTTGAAAAAGGGGCATTATAGGTCCCCTTTAATATATTTACAATGTGGCTTCATTTTATTTTGCAACAAATGCACGGTAAATATACTCTCAATTTCTCTCGATTTACAACACGAGCCCCTAGCAGACGATTCCTCAGGCCAAGCTTGAGCATTCATCACAGTGACAAGCATTGAGAAGAGTAGAGCTGGTTGGCCGACACACTCGATCCTTAAAAACAGTCCCACTGGATTATTGAGGAATGTCAGCTCCGAGCAGGCCCTAAATCAATTATGGGAAATCTGCACGCCTGCATTTCCCCATATCTTTCCCTTCTGTCACTTCATACCTCTGTTTCTTTCCATCTTCCACTTATTTCTGTCTTCTTTTCAGCTCTTTTTCTCCAATCTCAGTTTCAAGCATCTCTTACACAATGCTTTTTTAAGTTATCTGGACGGTTGTCCTCAAGGCTAGGTGAATAGGAATGAGAAATATCAAACAACTTTGGCTAATCTTGTGCACATCTGACTGTCAGGCCACAAAACACTCAAAGAAAAGTTCAGGTTTTGGTGGGGGTGGCAATTTTTTTCCTTTTTACCAATTTATTTCATTAATGTGATGAAGGCCTTTAGCATTCACAATTGCATTCAAGGTTATTTATCTGTATTAAAGTGTAGGTCTGAACACACACTCACTTTTCACCAATGGATGCAACAGATTTCAGACTGATATTTAAATGCCCCAAAGGAGGGTTGAGCAAAATGACAAATTTTCAAAAATCGTCCAGTTGGAGAGGTGCCGCGTTTACACAAGACACATTCTTGCGTTCGTCGACAGATGGGGAAAGCACAGTGAATGAAAAATAAATATTTGCAAAAAATTTAGGTTTTTACTAAGTTCGTAATAAATAAACTACAGCTAGGCAATCCATCTAAATGACTATTTGGACAGTTCCTATCGCAAAACACATCGTACACTAAATGTAATGCAACTGTCTTTCAACAACAGTAACCTCAATCACAATGAGGGATGAAATTTTACGTATTTCTGAAGAAAGTTAAAAAAATTCATTTACTCACCCTCATGTCGTTCCAAACCTGTAACAATTTCACTCATCCATGAAACAAAAACTAAGATATTTTGTCTCTCCATTGACAGTCCTCGCAGCTACCACTTTGTCGCTTCAAAAAGTTCATAAAGAGATTGTAAAACTAATCTATATGAATTGAGCAGTTTAGTCCACTAAATTAAATTTAGAGCTTTTTATAAAGCGTCAAAGTGGTAGTTGTGAGGACTGTCAATGGAGGGACAGAAATCTCACAGATTTCATTAAAAAGATCTTCAGTTGTTTCTGAGGATGAACGAAGGTCTTACGGGTGTGGAACGACATGAGGGTGAGTAATTAATGACAGAAATTTCATTTTTGGGTGAACTAACCCTTTAACTAAAGCCACAGGTATTCCAAACTCCACATTCCCTTTTTTTCACATTTCCCCCTTTTTATACACAGCAGAGGAAAACTATAAATATTCCATGAAGTCTATGAATTCAGAGGAGCTTTTCAATTCCACCTCAGGGATATCAGAGCAACAGCACAAGAAATGTACATATTAGTTTAGAAGTGACAAGTTTACTGTATTTGCGACTGCTTTAGGCTTCACTTTGGCATTCAAGGCCTGCCTTGAGTGTTGTGCAACCTCAGATACCTTTAACATGATTTCTGCACTTTATAGTAGTAACCACACAGTTGTTTGGTTAGAAAAGTATAAATATAAACAAACCTCACAGAACCCGAGACCAATTCTATTGCATTTGCACTGTTACAAACACTATGCATGTAATGCATCATATAAATGCAAGAGACCAAAATTGGAAAAATTGGAAAAAAAAATGTTTCTTTTGAAACAGACTCAATCTTTCATCCCGTGGTAAATGTTTAATAGCTTTCATCCTGACAAAGAACATTCTCTGAAGCCTTTTATATATTCAAATTCTCCACTTTACAAAACATCCAGCCGTCTGTAAAAAAGCTGAACCCATTGAATACCTGGATGGCATTGTCAAATTACTCAAATTCTGAATGAAAAAGGGGAAACGGCACAGTCTTATGCTTTTCCTGGCAAACACTCTACATTTGAGCATTTGTTTAAACGTTGGAGCGCAACCACAGAAGATCACTCCGATTCTGACGGGCTCCTTCGAGTTCTTCAGCTTTGTTTGGAAACTTCCTTATGTGATTTTGACAGCTGTGGCTGAGGCTGTCTGAGCGAGAGCTTAAGATTAGTGTGTAAATATCTGAAGTATGCCAACTACTCATTGTCTGACGCGCAGCTCACTCTAGAGGTGCCGACTGACAGGCTAAGCCCATCTGCCTCAATGACCTCCCGTTTTACTCGGTCCGCACTGGGCTAGATCTGATAGGCTTAAGGACGAGAGCCGGAGATATCGCTTACTCCGGGATGAACTTTCAGGAACTTTCAGATAAAATACGAGCACCGATCTGCTCGGGTTCTGGAGGTTATGAACTTGTGCGACGCGAATACCGCGAGGAATAATAAGAGTTAGATGCCTCTTTTTCAAAACAGGATGAGGGAAAAGATTAGATATTCGTACATCTGGATGTAGGGCCATTTTCTGTGGGAACAAAATCTTTTGACCGTCTCCAATCAGCTAAACGAGTTAAGTTATAATCCTTATCCTGAATGACATCATCTGAATGTTTGCTAGGAAGCTCATATTAGCCTCTGGCTCTTTAATGCGCATTATATTAGCGCTAACAGAGGGCTTCTGTGTTTGCGAGATTTGCCCGACATTGGCTTAATTCACCAAAATTTGAGTCAAGCATGATGGGAATCCTTCTGCAAATACTTGGCCATGGTATACGAATCATAACGGAAATCTCGCGAAAGTTTGCGAGTTGCAGGTACTGCCCGCGGCGATGTTGAGGGTGGGACGAACCATGTTCCTTCAGGATCATTTAAGCAATAGGCTCTTCCCACAACAACACTCCATAGGCCGAGGAACAAAAGAGATCTGGGTACCACTACTACTATGCATCTAGCCTGTAAGGAGCAGCCATTAGGCTAATGAGGGCCTATGGAGATCCCAATGAAGCCATCAGCATTCACTCAGAATGACAATGTAAGACTAACGCCTCAGGAACTGAATGGAAGGGATTGGGAAGGAGGGAGAGCTCGTACGGACGAGTGAAAAGAAACGGAGAGGCCAAGTAAAACTTGCGCGAGTGTCTGGAGGGAGGAGGCGGGGGAAGAAAAAAAAAAAAAAAAAAAAATCGCAACTTTTCGCTCAAACGCTTGGCCGGGTCCAATCAAATCACACTGCGATTCAGAGCAAAGCAGGAGGATTTGAGCTTCGGAATAAACAATGGCTGTAAAACGTGTTGATTTGGGGAGATGGCTTACGGTTTAGCCAAAAAACATTCCCGGTAGAGGCGTTCTCCTTTTTTTCCTGTGCAAAGACCCAACCGTTCATTCTCTTTTTCTGCAGAGCGCTGACGCATAACACCACAGCAAAGCCATACATGAATGCCTGCTGAGTTCTTTGCAAATTGGGTTGAAAAGACCCAACGCTGGGGCTAAAAGGGCAGTCAACCTTTCCCAGACACGGACACAAAACTCAAAACACATCTATAGGCAAACTCGGCAGCCCTCGGAGAAGAAGAACGAACACCCAGATAGAATTTCAGTGTGACAGACCTCTTCTCTCGGCCAGACTAATCTTATTTTAAAGAAAGCTAAACAAGCAGCCCGAAAATGCTTAATTACAGCCCAGTGGCAGACAGCACTAAATTAGATTCACTGGGTATTAGATCAATTAGCCAACCATTTCACAGACAAACATGAGGAATCCTTAGCGCCCGAACATCATAAAACACTTTAGACGCAGAATTTTGCAAATCTGATCAAGTAAACCAGTGGCATGATCTCTTGGACCACAAATAAGTGAATACAAATCTGTCAAATGCAAGTCACACAGCTAGAGTACACAATTAAAACCAATTAAAACTCACACATGAACTAACGCTAAAGTGACATCAAGTCCCCGCAATCCACTTCCACATGCATATTCCTTAAATAACATGAAATTACAAAAACACAGTCTACATTGAAAGGGCTAAAACTCAATTTCCATTTTTTATGCTCTCAACTAGGTGGTTGTGGAAAGTGGTAGTAAAATAGACAGTGAAGGAGACAACCTTACAATATTCAAAACAGTGGTTGACCCTGTATAGATTCTCAAAAAGGGATCCTTTATAAGGAAACATGTTGGTTTCTATCCACACGAGGGCCATTATTAACTCTCAAAGAACTCCAGAGATGCACTGAGACAGACAGCGTGTTTAATGGCACTCACCGTTCTTGCGCTTGGAGACAGGGCGCCGTTGGACAAGTAAGGATTGGTAAGATCTGGGATCATTAGAAATGGGTAGCCTGGATAATGGGGGCTCTTAAAAAATCCTCCATCTTGCTGTCTTCTTAAAGCTTGACAGTGGAGAGAGGAAGGATTAGGGATCCATGTGTGAATGAAAATTTAAGTAAAGTATGGCAAGCTGTTTTAACATTTATTCTGATTATTGATAATGCAAGTACTTGTTTTTTGTAACATTTTTAATATCACTAATAACTATTTATTTAACACTAGTACTCATTAGTGACAAGCAACAATTTCATTGTTACTGGTAACAATCTTCACATTTTTACCAATGAATTCTGTGTATACCTGCGGTTCAGATATCACCTATGCACTTAGATGTCACCTATTCACTTCCAGCTAGTATGCATTGTAATGGTTTCTGCTTCCTAGTCCAGCACTTTTACAGTAGCAATTATTTTTTATGATTAATAACTAGATTTACACTTGGAGTCATAAAGATAGGTATTAGTATCTAATTTCTATCCCTATTCTCTCACTAGTTTTGGTTGTTTTTACTTATAATATATAATGATTAGTTTAAATGGCATTTAAATGCACATTTTTACAGAAAAAAATAGATTAGAAAACTGATTTAAAATTGCTAGGAATTGTTATGCACACTAAAAAATAGGTAATAGAAATACTGAAATATGATACTAAACTGTCTGAATAGTTACAATACTATTTAAGTAGAGAACAAGTATGGCAAGCCGTTTTAACATTTATTCCTATTATTGATCATGCTACTAGTGGCTACTAGTATCTTTTTCAATGTCACTAGTACTCATTAGTGACCATTTCATTGTTACTGGTAACAAACTTCACATTTTTACCAATGAATTCTGTGTATACCTGCGGTTCAGATATCACCTATTCACTTCCAACAAGTATGCATTGTAATGGTCATGCATTGCAATGTTCATTAGACAATAGTACTTATTTTTTATGACTAATAACTAGTTTTACACTTGGAGTCATAAAGGTATGTATTAGTATCTAATTTCTATCCCTATTCTCTCACTAGTTTTGGTTGTTTTTTACTTATTATATATAGAATGATTAGTTTAAATGGCATTTAAATTTATATTTTCACAGAAAAATGTTGCAAGGAATTGTTATGCACAAAAAAAAAGCTAATAGACATACTGAAATATGATACTAAACTGTCTGAATAGTTACAATACTATTTAAGTAGAGAACAAGTATGGCAAGCCGTTTTAACATTTATTCCTATTATTGATAATGCAACTAGTGCTTATTTTTGTAACTAATCTAGTATCTTTTTCAATATCACTAGTAACACTAGTACTCATTAGTGACCATTTCATTGTTACTGGTAACAAACTTTTTACCAATGAATTCTGTGTATACCTGTGGTTCAGATATCACCTATTCACTTAGATGTCACCTATTCACTTCCAACAAGTATGCATTGTAATGGTCATGCATTGCAATGTTCATTAGACAATAGTACTTATTTTGTTATGACTAATAACTAGTTTTACACTTGGAGTCATAAAGATATGTATTAGTATCTAATTTCTATCCTTATTCTCTCACTAGTTTTGGTTGTTTTTTTACTTATAATATATAATATATTAGTTTAAATGGCATTAAAATTTACATTTTCACAGAAAAATGTTGCTAGGAATTTTTATGCACATTAAAAAAAAAGCTAATAGAAATACTGAAATAAGATACTAAACTATCTGAATAATTACTATACTGTTTGGAAAAAAGTACCGTGTGAAATTACTCAGAGTTAGATTATTTCCAAGTATTTTATGCGCACGTACTCGTAACAGAAACTACTTTTCAAAGAATAATTGTTAAATCGGAATGCCATAACACCAGCTCTTTCTCTTACCTTCAGCGAAATACTCTCGGGCTTTCTCATAACTTTCATGATCAGGTCTTGGTTGAGGTCGCCTCTCGGTTTGCTGAAGGAAAGACGAGGAACGGAGAAAAACAAAGCAGAAAGTTATTTTTCCGTCGGCAACAACCACATCCATGTGTCTGTCAACATGCGGTTGTGTCTGACTTACCTCAGAATCGGATGAACTGCTGTTATTTTCCGACTCGTTCACTAGAGAGGACTTCACATCGTCCAGATCTCTTTCGGCAGACACGTTTTCGGAGATTTTGTCCTCTTGTTCGCCCTCATCTTTGAATGAGATCATTTCATCGTTCGCTCCCAACTCATCCCCTCCACCTCCGTTAAGCTGTGGCATGTTTACGAGCGTCTTGTAGCAGTAACAAAATCTAGAGTTTGTGTTGACGAGAACGGTGCAGTGCAGGAAAAACACTCGAGATATTTCAGAAATAATCCTTGACACATGAATTTAAATCCAATTTGTCCATGATTACTTGCGATCACACAAAGCTCGACAGTTTCATCGGTATCCCTGCAACAAACTCTGCAAACTCCAGTGAAGCGATGCTGCTTGTCGTCCTGACAAACTTACCAAACACGAATAAAAGAACTAGAAACAGACGCGATTCTACAATCCACAAATCGAGCGCAAAAAGTTGAGCGACTTTTTCTTTAAAAAACGCAACCGTCAGTAAACGCGCGTGCTGATTGCAACAAAAGTTGCAACGGTCGCGGCGCCTCCGGTAGTCTCTATCCCAAAGACGTGTTTTAGTCACGAAAAACACAGATTCCTCCTCGGATCAGCTGCTCGTTTCTTCCACGTTTCGAATCGCAAGCGTCATGTTTGATCAACTGAAGCACGGACACTGAAAACGGTGCGTTTGGACGCGAAGAGGCTCCTGTGCGTTGAGCTGCTGATGGGGAATGCGCAAGCGGCAGCGCGTGAGAGTGTGTGTGTGCGCGCGCTGGACGAGCAGAATGCAGAGGAGGAGTTAAGCGCTGAAAAACGACACTCCATTCAGCACACACACACTCTCTCAGAGAAGTTTAAAGGAACAGTTTGTTCAGGACTTGATTCTTGAAATAGTTCAGTGACACCAGGGCTTGGGATTGTGTTATTTAAGCAATATTACAAGCGCTGTTCTTCAGAATTTCAATAACCGCAGGATTGTTTTTTTTATAAAACAGTTCAGTAAACAAGTTATTAACCCTCTAATGCACACATGTTGATGGCACAGGGGAACAAAAATATTCCACATCATTTTTTGGTTCATTTGGGAACATTTTATTGATAAAAAAAAAAAAAAAAAAAGTTTGGCCTCCCCCAACCCCAAAATATTTTTGCAACGTTGTGCAACAATGGTACAGAATCATAGAGAAAATTATAATCAAAAATATAAAAAAAAAAAATTCAAGAAATCATTAAGTAAAAAGGGAAAACACTTGAAAGACATTGATATATTGAATTTGATACATGCATAGGTCTGTATCATGTAGTGTGCTATGCCATCCCAGGTGGAAAAAAAAGTACATTTCTATAATGTACTTAAAATGCTCTATTTTCATGCACTAATTTGACCAAAAATTACTTCTTAAGAACATCTAAGTGTACTCAACTGTGGTATTTTGAGACAGCATGAAATATGAACTAATATCTCTATATTTAAAAAATGTATTTAGATACTACTTATAGTACATTTGAACCCATAGTGTACTACAACAAGTGGTAACTAAATGCATTTTTTGAATACAGAGATAGTATATTAAAAGCACATTTAAGTTCATATTTCATGCTGCACAGTTGAGTACACTTAGATGATCTTAAGAAGTACTAAAGAAGAATTTTTAGTATATTAAGTACAAAAATAGTGCACGAAAATAGAGCACTTTAAGTAGCTACATTATAGAAATGTACTTTTTTTTCAGCTGGGATATAATGTACTTCATGTAATAAAATTTCACTCCATACAAAACTTCAAAAAGCAGTTCTTCTCTGCTGTGAAATAGTGGTGTATGTTACAATTTTTGCACATCACTTTGGGTGTTCCTGCAAACCCCGGGAACCCTGCATCTTCCCTTCTTATAATACATTGTGGCCAATGTGAGGTATTGTCCAAAACATCCTCGAAAAGTACCCCTTATTGCACAAAGAAAAACTGAATTTCTGAACATGCAAATAAAAAAAAACTTCATAAAACCTGACAAAAGTCTTCATTATACCTTCATATACGCACACATTTTTTTTATGTACAGTTCATGTCGTTTTAAATAAGATTACTAAAGCAAATGATCTTGCCTTCTTCTCACACCATGTGCTCCTGTGACCATGTGTCAGAACAGGACGTCCCACCTTTAAATGGTTCTTGATATTGACTCCAACACCTTATTGGACTGTTCTTTGGTACTTTCTCAACCTTTCTAATTGGTTGTAATCATTTATAGAAAAATGTACAAAACATGGGCCTTAAGAAAACTTTCCGTGTGCTCTAGAGGGTTAATATCAAGTAACTTACGTTTCTGACAAAATTGTCAAGTTTGTATATTTCTTCTTCATGAACTAAAAGTTGCAAATGAAGCGTCTATTCCCTCACCAAGCAGACTGGATGAGTGTGTGTGACTGGACCGGAGTGGCAGGAATTCCTCTCTCCACTCAAAGCGTTCTGAAATCACTCCACTCCAACTCCACTCCTCGTTTTCCGTTTTGCGCTATAGTTAGAAAAACCCGCCAGTTGCCATGTTTTTTTTTACACAATATTGCATTATTATAAATTATTTAACCGTGCACATATTTTTTTTTCAATTCATGTGACCTCGTAATCTTTAAACAAAACATGACATCTCTTGAGGACAGGACAACCTGTCACTCATATGAGATCGACCAATAGCAAACCATCCAATCAATTCCCCATGGACAAAATCAAGTCCCGCCGTGTTTTCTTGTTCGAGAAGTTGGCTGCGTCCGAAATCGCATACTCTCTTGAGTAGGCTACTTATTGTGAATAAGTAATTGACCCTTCGCCGGGAGTTTGATTGACAAGCGATCTAACCAATCATAATGCTTAATCTGCCATTTTGTCCGACAAAGCATTCAGGAGTTAGAAGATTAAAGGGTTAGTTCACCCAAAAATGAAAATTCTATAATTTATTACTCACCCTCATGCTGTTCCACACCCGTAAGACCTTCGTTAATCTTCAGAACGCAAATTATCAAAAGATATTTTTGATGAAATCCGATGGCTCAGTGAGGCCTGCATAGCCAGTAGTGACATTTCCTCTCTCAAGATCCATTAATGTACTAAAAACATATTTAAATCAGTTCATGTGAGTACAGTGGTTCAATATTAATATTATAAAGCGACGAGAATATTTTTGGTGCACCAAAAAAACAAAATAATGACTTATATAGTGATGGCCGATTTCAAAACACTGCTTCAGGAAGCTTCGGAGCGTAATGAATCAGCGTATCGAATCATGCTTCACTGCCATTCACAAATCCTCTCCCGTGGCCTCATGGGATAGTAGAGTGTCCATCATACACTCTAAAAACAATGCTGAGTTACAAACAACCCAAGTTTAAAAATGGACAAACCCAGCAATTGGGTTGTTTTAACCCAGTGGTTGGGTTAAATGTTTGACCATCCTGCTGGGTAGTTTTATTTAACTCAGTTATTGTTTAAACATTACTGTATTGCTTGCTTAAAATGAACCCAAAATATGTTGGAAATTAACATTTATTAATATGTTTAAAAACAAAGACTTATTAAACATATTAATAAAATAACAATAGAAAAGACTTCTGTGTGAGCTGTGCTTCATACATCGCTACATTTTTGACAATACACAATAGACCTTTCTTGTCTGCAAAATTTCACTTATGTAGCCGCACCTTTAGATACCATGCATAGATAAGTGATTGTGATGCCAGAGAAAACACCAAAGTGCTGGCATTCAAAAACCTAGCTACTTGAACTGTTATAATCATATTTATTAAGTTATCTCTGGAGTTAATGTTATGGAGTGAAACCTATAATATGGCTTGGTGGTTTTAGCAGTCATATGTTATAGTTACAATTACATACATGTACTTAGTTAGAAGTGTATAATTATTGCTTATACTTAAAGGTGTAATTCACCGCTGACAAAAAGCGCTTTCAATAAAACTTCTTCTAGAGTAGAAAGGCAATTAAAAAAAAAGGTGCTATCTGACTAGAGAAAACTGAAAAAAAGGCTGTTGTTTCCCTTTTGTCAAATAGGTAGGAAAACTTCAACATCCATAATGCACTGGGCATGCTGCCATCCAAGGCCACTCCCACCAGTCTGCTCTGGATACGCTTACCAGAATCAAATACCGCCTTGCTTTAGTAGGAAATACTTCTTGGCAAACTTTTAGTCATAATGCTGTCGACTCGTATAGCGAATAAATGTGAATTTCTTGGTCCAGGTAACAGAGAGCAAGTAAACATTGTTCATTTACATATACTACCGACATTGTAGGAATACAAAGCGGGTTGAAAATCGTCAAAGTTTAAGGTAAGGGATTTTAACAAAAAGTATTAAAAGTTTGCACCATTTCTGCTACTGACATGAGTGATGGATGCTTCAAATCATGCAGCTTGTTTATATATATATATATATATATATATTACCATTTTTGCCTTTGTTGGGACAGGAAAGTATACAGAGGACTGACAGAAAGCAAAGTGGGAAAGAGAACGGGACAGAATTGGGAACGGAACACAAGTTGAGACTTGACCCGAATGGGTCGCTACATGTCAGAGCTCTGCCAAAAAAGTCTATCAGTTCCGACTCATGCGGCTTTTTGAGAAGAGGAGTACTATTACTTTACTAAGAAAAAAATTCAGCTTACATTGAAAGAGGGATGTTTTTTTTTAGATTATGGGCCCTATTACAATAAAAATGAGGTTTTTGTTCACATGTCATGGTCCATTGATATGTGAGAAAAAAATCAATGATGTCAAGCTTTCCCAGACTGTCAGTTCATGTGTCACTGGTCGCCCCCATCACAAAAGAACAACTAGGGCGTGACCAGTAATGAAGGAGCCAGACACCAACGTTCACCCCCATCCAAATACTTAATGGAGCCTCAACAGTCATAAGTGGAATCGCAGAATCTGCACCCTCAGAATTCTCCAGAAAGATCCACATATTTCCACAGAACTGGAATGCTTATCATTTACAAGATCATAAACATCTCTTGCAGGTGTGCCTAATTTTAAACACTCGGGCCAAGTTGATTATGCTTTCAGCTACCGATATGAGTGTAATACTCTCAGCTCAGTTTAACATATTTAAACACATTTAGTGACCTGTGAAGTCATGCAGATTTGATTGATAAAAAAGCTCCACAGACAGGTCCATATGCAGCACTGTTCATGGTTTTATTTGTTTGTTTTTCTTCAGAATTGTGTATCTTATTCATAGTTCACTTTAATGCTCCCTGTCTGTGAGGGTGTAATAATAGGAGTCTGTGTAAGTCTCTAATGACATGGTGTTCTCATAATTGCTGGTTACTGCTGTGTGGGGCAGTGTGTACATGTGAGAGTGTGGAATAGTAAGGTAGGGCTTGTTGTAGGGATAAATAGGTCTGTTAGTGAAGGCTTTACCCTCATCGGTGATAAAATCCCCTCTCAGAACAGTGATCACCAAACCTCCCACTGAGAGAGAGCCCGAGGGCCAGTCACGCACACACACACACACACACACACACACACACACACACACACACACACACACACACAGGTGCACTAAGTTCATTCTATAACATTTTTTCAGGGTGATTTTTAAGGAAAATTTGAAAAGAACATTTAATGAACTATCAGTAAAATTAAGTTTTATTTTTAATCATTTTCATATGTTGGGATATAACTATATTCATAAAGGCAGCACGGTTGAAAGTTACATTTAAAATTAGAAGTTATTAGAAAGAGAATGAAATGTTGATAATTACTACAGTTGCCTCGTCTACTATATATGTATTATGGCAAAAGGGTTGACAGTTTTACAGGTGGCTTTAATATTTTAAGTCTTGTGCTAAAGGTCATAAAAAATACAACATGGTAATCTTTTAGAAAGATTATTTAATGCTGGTATATTAATTTGACAAATATCCACTTTTCAATGATCAGTTTTACCATTTAAAATCATAGTAACAGGGTTGATATTTTAAAGGGGACCTATTATGGTCCTTTTCACAAGATGTAACATAAGCCTCTGGTGTCTCCAGAATGTGTCTGTGAAGTTTCAGCTCAAAATACCCCACAGATCATTTATTATAGCTTGTCAAATTGTCAAAAACACACCGTTTTTGTGTGTGTCCCTTTAAATGCAAATGAGCTGCTGCTCCCGCCCCCTTTCCAGAAGAGGGCGGAGCTTTAACAGCTCAACAACAACAAAGCTGGAGAATCTCACGCAGCCAAAATGAGGATTGTCAGTAACGGTGTTCAGCCTTACATTGTTCAAACCGGAGTCGACACTGATGGAGAGACTCAGGAAGAAGTTACAAGGCGGGGTTTATGTAAATTTTGGGGTTTGTGATGTCACTAACCTGGGAAGAAGCTGCCAGCCATTTGTTGTAGTCCTTAAAAAGCGATTTCTGTAAAAGAAAATATCTCCCTTTGCATTGAACTTTGAGCGTCGTAACTTTTCAGATGTTGTTTATGCTCAAACAGCAACATTACACACTAACTAAAGTTAAAAAAGTGAAATCATAATCAACAACCCCTTTAAAAGAGAATGAAACATTGATCATTACTAGTTGTATATATTATGGCAACAGGGTTGACAGTTTTACAGTTGACTTTAATACTTTAAGTCTCGTGATAAAAGTTAATGAAAATACAACATGCCTCTTAGAAAGATTATTTAATGCCTGTTTATATTAATTCTACAAATATCCACTTTTCAATGATCAGTTTTACCACATAAAATCATAGTAACAGGGTTGATATTTTAAGATCAGTCCTTACAAAGGTTACAAAAATAAGTTAAAGTGCTCAGAGGACACTTATATTCAAAGTAATATAATTATACAAAAAGAGATTAAAGACAAATTAATTAGCTTCTTTTTCCATATATCTTTCATTAAAATGTGCATATTTGTTAATATGGTGTGAGCTTTTATTTTTACACATATGTATTTAAGGAGCACAAGTTTTGTTCAGTTTTGTGGGATCTGCTGGCCATAAGTGTATAGAAAGAATAGAAAGAGGAGATAATAAAAGTTAATTCCGGTAATTAAAGAACTTACTCTGTTATGCAAGCACACCTATTGTGAGTCATTGTACATTCAGATCCGTAATACAAAAACAAAGATGATATGTCACAATCGTGTGTGAAGTTAAGCACATTCTCAGTTACAGGCTCCTCCTCTGAGCTGCTTTTTATGAAAGTAAATCTGCTTAAGAATCATGATGGGAACTCTCCCGTGCGGTTTTGAGAAGCTAAAAATGGAGAATAAGCTGGCATATAAGAATCCGCCTTCTCAAAGAATGCAACGACGCCACTTCGTTTGGACTAACTGCTGTAAATGAGCACTGGAGGGTGCGTCTGAGTGCAAGCGCACAAACACGTGTCAGTGGTTGTGTGTTTTATTGTGTTCTTGTTGTATTTGTGCCTTCCAGTGTTTATGCAAATCTCAGCTTCAGGTTTATGTCTCTCTCTCTCTGCTGATGAGGTGTTTGTTGAGGTGATTACTCCGTACGGGTCATTGGTTTTTGGAGCGTAGTGCTTCTTTAGCAAATCCAGAGTATTCTGTGTCCGCTGCTCATCACGGGACTGCTTAACTCAGCCGCTGCTGGAAGACGACGCTTTGGCCCACCAGGTTCACTGATTAGACTGAGAGAATGAAAGGAGGCTCTGAATGATTCATGTTGTTTGATTCCACACGCGGCGTTTTGTTTTTCTGCTAGTTAGTTGATTTAACAAAGCAAAATTCAAGTCTTTTCAAGTACCCAGATCAATGGCATGATGCTTTTTTTCTTTAGTTTTTTTTGTCCAGATCTATTAAAACTAAATATCATTATTAAAACGTGATTCATAAGCTACTGTTTAAAAGTTTGTGGTCACTATATGATTTTTCTCTTTTGAAAGAAATTAATACTTTTATTCATCAAGGATGCATTAACTTTAAGACATTTATAATGTTACAAATGATTCTGTTTCAAATAAATGCTGTTCTTTTGACCTTTCTATTGATCAAAGAATCCCGAAAAAATGTGTTTCAGCAAAAATATTAATGAGAACAACTGTTTTCAATATTGATAATAAAAATATACCGTCCCAGGAATATATTTATAGAAAACACTTATTATACATTGTAATAATATTTCACAATTTTACTTTTTACTGTATTTTTCATCAAATAAATGCAGACTTGGTGAGCAGAAGAGATTTCTTTCAAAAACTTTAAAAAATCTTACAGACCCCAAACCTTTTAACTTAAAAACCTTAAGGTCTGTTGCTGCCTTACATTTTTTAAGTATAATTAACTTGGATGTATAAGTAATTTTAACTTAAAGGGGACCTATTATGCCCCTTTTCAGAAGATGTCTCTGGTGTCCCCAGAACGTGTCTGTGAAGTTTCAGCTCAAAATACCCCACAGATCATTTATTATAGCATGTTGTAAATGCCTATTTTTGAGTGGAAGGAAAAACATGCTGTTTTTTTGCATGCCTTTAAATGGAAATGAGCTGCTTCTCCCCACCCCTTTCCAGAAGAGGGCGGAGCCTGTACGGCTAGTGTACGACGATCTGTTTGGTTTTGATTATCTTCTCACGCTTACGTGACATTGCAGTTCTTCATCATCATGACAGTTTATTATCTGCATGCGTTTTAAAGCCGTATCAGTCTAAATATATCTGATATACTGTGTGGTTCTCTGAGCACACACATCTGAAGCACACACACATAAAGCTGGCTGTCAGATGGCACATCCTGTGAGTATTAAACTAATTTAGTAACTCATTTTTAGCTTTAATAAGAATACATTTCTTACTTGAATGCTGCTGTTAAATGCTCTGGACATGACGGACTGTGTCCAGCTCACTCAGGGGAGGAGCTAAGCTAATAGGGCGGATTCCCTCACCAGTCGTGGGCGGGGCTTGTTCTAATGTGACGTCACATTAGAGTAGATTCTTGAACGGCTCATTTTGAGACACTCGCTGCGTCCAAAATACTTCCCTACGATATAGTATGCGAAAAACAGTACGGCAAAAGAGTCGTATGTCTGAATACGTAGTATTAAAAAAACAGAAGGCGAAAAGTACCAAGATGACCTACTACTTCTGGCGAGATTCTGAAGTGTGCATACGATGGACACAATTTGTGAATGGCAGTGAAGAGATGCAACTGACGCTGGTAGGTCACATAAAAATGACAACATGGCGGATGTAGTACATCCGGATTACATTCATTTTAAGTTATAATTCATAATAAGTTATTTTTTAACAGTCGCAAATTAAAATGCAGTACCTACTCAGATAGTGTGCGATTTCGTACGCAGCGACTGTTTCAGATTTACAGTGCCCTCCACAAATATTGGCACCCTTAGTAAATATGAGCAAAGGCGGCTGTGAAAATAAATCTGCATTGTTTATCCTTTTGATCTTTCATTCAAAAAATTCACAAAATTCTAACCTTTCATTGAAGGAAAAGAATTGCAAGTGTGGGGGGATCACATTATGAAATAAATGTTTTTCTCCAATACATGTTTGCCACAATTATTGGCACCCCTAGAAATTCTTATGAGTAAAAAATCTCTGAAGTATATTCCCATTCATATTTACATTTTTTTTTAGCACACCAGGGTGATCATGAACATGAAATTGTCCAGCCATGGACAAGTATAAACATGAAGAAACACAAAGGCCAAATTCCCTTAATCATTCATCACAATGAGTAAAACCAAAGAATATAGTTCTGATGAGCAGCAAAAGATTACTGAGCTTCACAAAATAGAAAGTGGCTGTAAGAAAATAGCGAAAGCATTGAAAATCAACTAAAGATGATTTTAGTTCCAATCAACTAAAGATGTTACAAATCTGCCTGGAAGAGGATGTGTGCCTAAATCGTCCTAATGTGAAGTGAGGAGGAGAGTTTGAGTGGCCAAAGACTCTCTGAGGATCACAGCTGGAGAATTGCAGAGATTAGTTGAGTCTTGAGTCTCAGAAAGCTTTAAAAAATGATCAAACAGCACCTACATCCCCTCAAGATGTTCGGGAGGGTTTCAAGAAAAATCCTCTGCTCTCATCCAGAAACAATCTCCAGCATATTCAGTTGTCAGACACGACGGGAACTTCAAACGGGACCAGCTTCTGTGGTAAGATGAAACTAAAAAAGAGCTTTTTGGCAGCAAACCCACCAGATGGGTTTGGTGCACACATGGATAAAAAGTGCCCCATGCCCACGGTTAAATATACTGCTGGATCTTTAATGTTGTGGACCTATTTTTCTGCTGGAGGTCCTGGACATCTTGTTTCGATACATGGCTTCATGGATTCTATCAAATACCAACAGATAAAAAATCAAAACCTGACCACTTCTGCTAGAAATCCAATAATGGGCCATGGTTGGATCGTCTATCAGGACAATGATCCAAAACAAACATCAAAACCAACACAAAAATGTGTCACTGAGCACAAAATGAAGCTTCTGCCATGGCCATCTCAGTCCCCTGACCTGAACCCTAAAGAAAATGAGTGGATTGAACTGAAGAGAAGAAGCACCAGCATGGAGCTGGAATCTGAAGGATCTGGAGAGATTCTGTATGAAGGAATTGTCTCTGATCTCTTGTCAGGTGTTCTCCAAACTCATCAGGCATTATAGGAGAAGACTCAGAGCTGTTATCTTGGCAAAAGGAGGTTGCAAAAAGCCAATAATTGCGGCCAACATGAACTAGAGAAAAACATTTATTTCATAATGTGAGTTTCCCCCACTTTCAATTGTTTTACTTCAATAAAAGGTTAGATTTTTGTGAATTTTTTGAATGAAAGATCAAAAGGATAAACAATGCAGATTCATTTTCACAGCCGCCTTTGCTCATATTTACTAAGGGTGCCAATATTTGTGGAGGGCACTGTATGGGGAAATAACGAATGGAGTGGATGGATTTTTACCACAATAGCGTGGTTGTGTAAGACACTGTGGACACATAAATATGTTCAAAAACTATATAAAAGTGAATTTGAATTATATTAAATTATATTAAACTAAATGAAAGGGTTAGTTCACCCAAAAATGAAAATAATGTCACCCTCATGTCGTTCCACACCCGTAAGACCTTCATTCATCTTCTGAACACAAATTAAGATATTTTTGATGAAATCTGAGTTTTTTGTCCTCCGCAAAGCAGACTGACAGTGGCGAGACGAATTTGTTGAATAAAGTTGCTATTTTTGTTTTGTTTTTGCACACAAAAAATATTCTCGTCGCTTCACAACATTAAGGTTGAACAACTGCAGTCATGTGGACTGTTTTAATGATGTCTTTAGTACCTTTCTGGACCTTGAATGTGGTGATTATATCACTTTCAATGGAGGATAAAAAACTCTCGGATTTCATCAAAAATATCTTAATTTGTGTTCTGAAGATGAACGAAGGTCTTACAGGTGTGGAACGACATGAGGGTGAATAATAAATGACAGAAATTTCATTTTTTGGGTGAACTAACCATTCAAAAATCAAGTTGTATCTCATATAACTTATTGCTTAAATTATTTTAATGAGATAAATGTAAGAACATAAGTTGCAATGACTTACTGATCATATTTTTACAGTGTAGTGTATAATGACTTTAATACACAATATCTACGATTTACATGTTTTTTTCTTTCTGAATTACAATTCATTTAGTCATTTTTGGGGGACATAAAGATAATGAAGAAAAAGAATAAAAGTACCGACTCCCCTGAAAAAAAATGTAATGATATCTATGAATTCTTAAAAATAAGTTTACCTTGATAATTATATGTAAAACAACATTTTAAAATAATGACAAGATGCACAAACATAATCAAAGTGTAAAGAAAATATGAAATCTTTATTTGTTGAAATGGTATAGAAATGTGTCAAAACCAACAAATTAGTTTAAAACTTACTACAAAGAGTATACATTTATAAGATCCTGGCACATACATAAACTAGAGTCATTTAAGATTTTGCACATTTTGTATTTTCAAGCCTTATACATCAACAACAAAAGACATGGGGAAAATTTTTTATTTTGCTATGACCAATCATACGTTTAGTTACACTTCACATCAGCATATTATCTTAGTTTTGCGTTGATGGTATCATTGCTGAGTGAGAACCGCTGCTGTAAATATTGTGTAAAGCAGCACCCGCAGTGTTCGTTCCTCTCGCATGTCATGCATTCTTCCTTCACAAATCACAGTTTATTATTGTCCTCCTCAGGAGGGAGAGAGTGACAGAGCGCATTATTAATTGAATTAATTTGAGTGTCTCTATAATCCTGTCAGTAGTTTTGCTGAATTAAACCGAGCGGAAGAGACAGAAGTAGCTCAATGCTGTTGTCAGCCATGTGTCAGCATGGAGCAGCCTGACTGACAGACCAGCAGGGCCTCGCAGGGCCTCATTAGGACACCATTCGCCACCCGCGCGCGCGAGTGTGTGTGGTTTTCTTATTATGTGTATACATACATTTGTGCATGTGTGTGAGTATCTTGATGCAATCTGGCAGGTGTGTACACTCACACCTCTCTGCCCAAGGTGGATCGTTTGCCTGAACAATACAAGTCAGCTCCAGCTTAAGTTGCAGGCATGTGAAAACTAGCCTGTAGGGACAGTTTCCAATATCTGTTCACACTGCTACATTTACTGCTGAAAATATAATACCTTTTATTGTATTCAAAACGTCAAACCCGCACGCTCTCGTATTCTGCACGCGTAATCGATCATCCTTGCGTTTTTGGCACTCCCTCCAACTGTTGTTGATCATACAACTAGACAATATCATTTACATTAAACCACACTCAGCAGAACCAGCCTTTAATATCAGTCTGAAATCAAATCGTCTGCATGCGAAAATGTAGCTATTTGGGCTTGTACTTTATGTATGTTTAAATAACCATGTATATTTGCATGATCATTACATATTCGGTCCCTACTGACATCATTACCTGCACACACACACACACAACCCACACACAACCCACACGAGGGCTCCTGCAACTTATATTTTATTCAACAAATCCAATGTTTCATTTCCCCTCAGGTAGTCACTCACTCAACAGACATTGCTCTTAAATTATGAATGTCTGGTTTGTCTCTTTTACACACACACTGGCAAGAATACACACCTGCGTCATTTCCAGAGACGTGCTCATAGAGAATAAATAATGCGATGGTGTGAAGTGACAGTAGTGTGTTAAGGTGGATCCCACGTACCCACTTCTGTGTGAACTGCTGGGTTTTACCCCTAACAAGAATACACTAGGCTATATTCAAACATTGCCTTAATGTCAATACAGCCATGTTCAGAGGCAGCAAAAATACAATATGGGTTTTTTTTGTCTGTCTGACTCAAATCTGTTGCATTTTTTAGTTTTTCCTAAAGGAGAACACAATGAAATCCAAACAAGCACGGTTTAAAAAACCTTATTTACAAAAAAATCGAATTGGTCCTGCAGTGTGAATAGAGCAAACAATGCGAAGCTGTACTGCAGCTACATGCTAAAAGTCGCCATGAAATTAAAATAGACAATTCTTATTTTTTATGGAATATTGCAGTATTTATTATAAATGATTTATTGGTGCACATCATTTATTTTTGTTTTAATTCATGTGCCTCATAATTTTTTTAAGGGGACCTATAATTCCCCTTTCACAAGATGTAATATCAGTCTCTGGTGTCTCCAGAATGTGTCTGTGAAGTTTCAGCTCAAAATACCCCACAGATCATTTATTATAGCTTGTCAAATTTGCCCCTATTTGGGTGTGAGCAAAAACACGCCATTTTTGTGTGTGCCCCTTTAAATGCGAATGAGCTGCTGCTCCCGCCCCCTTTCCAGAAGAGGGCGGAGCTTCAACAGCTCAACAACAACAAAGCTGGAGAATCTCATGCAGCCAAAATGAGGATTGTCAGTAACGGTGTTCAGCCTTACATTGTTCAAACCGGAGTCGACACTGATGGAGAGACTCAGGAAGAAGTTACAACTTTTAGAAGCTGGTTGTAGTCCCTACCAGCCATTTGTTGTAGTCCTTAAACAGAGAATTCTGTAAAAGAAAATATCTCCGTTTGCATTGAACTTTGAGCGTCGTAACTTTGCAGATGTTGTTTATGTTCAAACAGCAACTTTACACACTAACTACAGTTAAAAAAGTCAAAATCAAGGACCTCTTGCAGCATCTCTTCTCTTCTCTGATGATGAGGGCGGGGCAACCTGTCACTCACATGAGATCCACCAATAGCAAACCACAACCATCCAATCAATTCCCCACGGACAAAATTAAGCCCCGCCCTACAATTGTTCTTGTTCTAGAAGCCGTTTCACTTGGATATTACAATAGGGCAGAAAAGACTGTGGTCTCTTACACCAGTCCAAGAACATAGATGTTTCTTCCTGTACAAGCTTGTTTTGTGCATCACTGAAATGTGAAACTCACAGTGCAATGCAAAGCAAGCATGCATTCAATTCTACATATTCTATAGCAGACTTTAGTATGAACTGTGTTTCTACTTTCAGTGAATTATTCCTGTGGCAGAGGAACAATTTGAAGAAAACAATGCTGAGCAAGTGAGCTAAAGACCCCATGAAATCAAAAATTGAGCTGTCACTTTTTGTTCATATTTGTTAGAATCTATATGCAATATTTCACTTGGTCTAGCTTGTTTCCTAATGTAGTTTTTTTGGCATTGTATACTACAAACATTGTTTGTTCTGTGATAAATTACTCATTTTTAAATAGCTTTGGATAAAAGTATCTGCTAAATGAATCAATGTAATGTAGAACGAAGTGCACTCCAAAATGCCAGCATTGTGCTTTTAGCAGATATACATTTCAAATTTGCAGTCCTTTCTCCCAGAAAATACACAAAAATATTTATGACTCATGGCACATTTTATTCCAATCAAATGCTCTCTAGAATGAAAATACCCCGCCCCTAATATCACTTTCCACCATCTAACAAATCCTGGGTCGTGGCTGTAAGAAGCTATTGGCTACGGGCCATTTAAACAAAAGGGACAAGCCCTTCTCTATGGCTCACAACTACCTTTTTGTTTCATGACATAAAACTAAACTCGTCAAGTCACTAAATGTGGACTCTAGGGATGGGCAATATATCGCATGCGATTCTCACGCGCATTTCGTCAGTAAAGCCGGTTCCCTGATTACCGCTAAATCGCCATCACCTGCTTTCAAATGGAGCGGCATTTAACAGACAGAGCCGTAGATCACTGATAAGCCACGCAATATCGCGTTCATTATCGAAGGCGATTCATCTGCGATATGAAAGTGATATTGCGTGGCTTATCAGTGAACTACGGCTCTGTCTGTTAAATGGTGCTCCATTTGAAAGCAGGTGATGGCGATTTAGCGGTAATCAGGGAACCGGCTTTACTGACGAAATGCGCATGAGAATCGCATGCGATATATCGCCCAGCCCTAGTGGACTCTGAATAAGTTTATAGTTAACTACTATAATAATAATTTGGTTTGATGTTGGAGCTGTGTGCAAAGTATGTACAATGGGACAGCATGCTTGTAAAAAATTAGTCAAGCATTTGTATCTGTGCTTGCATATTTATGTCCTTATTCTCTTTTGTTGTGTGGGTGTAATAGACCAGAGGAGACGCCGAAGGCTGACACAAAATTTATTTACTCAGTTCATTCAGCTGGCCATTGATCTGCTTGGAAGTTCTTTGTGCAAATCATGTAGTGTACATTATCCTTCTGGTGTGGAAGACTGGGGTTATGTTCAGAAAGACATACTATATTACCATTTACAGAATAGCACACAGTGTGTTTATACTACATACAACACACTCTCAGGACAATGTGTAACTATTTTACGTTTTGGCGAATTGCTGGTGAAACTGTATGAAATCTCATTCATACATTTTCTTACAATCTTCTTTCCCCTCCCAGTGAAGGTTTGGTTTAGGGGTGGGGTTAATGGTGGACCCGCATGCTTACCCTTTTTCTAAAAATCATACAATTCCATATAAAACACATTGTACAAATTCATACAAAATCCTTGTTTCATAATATTATGTTTTCTCCTGAGATCGGGTTGGTACATACTATTTTTTTGGTCCCACTTTATATTAAGTGGCCTTAACTACTATGTACTTACATTTAAATTAATCATTTGATACAATGCACTTATTGTGTACATACATGTTTTTACATTGTACTTATATTTTAAAAACACCTGCATGTAATTACATCTGTAATTAATTTCTGTAATTACATTTATAATTACACTGTTGACCCATCCCTTACACATTACCCCCACCCTTAGACCTACCCATACTAACAAACCTGTCCCTAACCTTACCAATACAATATGAACACAATAACATTGTACTTATTTTTTGATGTAAGTACATAGTAGTTAAGGCCACTTAATATAAAGTGGGACCATTATTTTTTAATATAAGAGAAACGGTAGCTGTTTTTCCACAGTGAACATTTCAAACCCTAGCACTCTATTTGTTATCACATGACCTCACTATGTTTGTCACATGACCTAAGCAAATAGCGTTCATTTTTCTTTTTGGGAATAGTAAGGGTGATTTTGTTTTTCCCAATATTGTGCAAAAATGTCTTCTCTTGATTGGTCAGATTGAATACAAAGTCCAGTAAGAAATATTAATCATGTCTATTATGACTTCCTGTTCTTCCGTCACACTAGAAATAGAAGGTTAAATCGAAGTGCATTGAATTTTGGGGTATTCTGCACAGAAATGTTGGCAAATTTATTAGGTCATCTGGGGATTCACTGCATAAAGGACATTTGCATATAGTGTGCACAGATTACTAAGCACTGCTTTTGTTTGTATGTGGCAGTGATGTCGTTTTCAGTGCATGTGTATGTGTGTGTGTGTGTCAGGGATGAAATGTGCGCAAGTGTGCGCTGAGAGAGTGACAACGAGTGCAGGTCCCTGTCTCTCACGGCTGCTCTTTCATGTGTTGCCAGACTGAACTGATGTAGGTCTCCTCATCAAAGCTCTGTTTAATTCAGTGCTAATGAGGGGTTCCTGTCCCTGCCCCTCTGCTTACTGTCTCAGCAACCTCCACAGCTCCCACGTTAATATCTCTGCTCTGTTATCTCACGCTTATGTGTATGTATGCGCATATCGATACAGAACAAGAACCAGACCTGCACCTTAGTGGACACTGTTTTAGCATGTGGACCTTAAAAGCACAGTATAGAGATGACATGATGTTGCAAGCTAAATTTAAACTTAAACTAAGGTCATATCCCCCTTTGGACCCTTAAGCTATTTCATTTCCTGAGACATTTTTATGGGTATACTGTATTTATTGCCTGTGTAACTGGTCCTGGATTCAAACCAGCATCAACCAATGTTAGAGGCAAGCACCCTAACAAGGACGTTAAAGACTGCAGCCTCTAGCGTTAGTTGCTAGCTGGCCTCCATTACACTCAACCCCCTAAACTTCACTCTCATCTGGGTCACGGCACCATTGTAACTGGTCCTACTTGCATCGTTCCGAGCGGGATACGAACCAGCATTAACCGGCATGGGAGGTGGGTGCACTAACAAGGACATTAAAGACAACAGCCTCTAGCTGGCCTCCGTTACAATCACCCCCTTAAACCTCACTCCCATCCGGGTCACGGCACCAATGTAACTGGTCCTACTTGCATCGTTCCGAGTGGGATACGAACCAGCATTAACCGGCATTGGAGGTGGATGCACTAACAAGGACATTAAAGACAACAGCCTCTAGCTGGCCTCCGTTACAATCACCCCCTTAAACCTCACTCCCATCCGGGTCACGGCACCAATGTAACTGGTCCTACTTGCATCGCTCCGAGCGGGATACAAACCAGCATTAACCGGCATGGGAGGTGGGTGCACTAACAAGGACATTAAAGACAACAGCCTTTAGCTGGCCTCCGTTACAATCACCCCCTTAAACCTCACTCCCATCCGGGTCACGGCACCATTGTAACTGGTCCTACTTGCATCACTCCGAGTGGGATACGACCCAGCATTAACCGGCATGGGAGGTGGGTGCACTAACAAGGACATTAAAGACAACAGCCTTTAGCTGGCCTCCGTTACAATCACCCCTTAAACCTCACTCCCATCCGGGTCACGGCACCAGTGTAACTGGTCCTACTTGCATCGTTCCGAGTGGGATACGAACCAGCATTAACCGGCATTGGAGGTGGGTGCACTAACAAGGACATTAAAGACAACAGCCTCTAGCTGGCCTCCGTTACAATCACCCCCTTAAACCTCACTCCCATTCGGGTCACGGCACCAACGTAACTGGTCCTACTTGCATCGCTCTGAGCGGGATACGAACCAGCATTAACCGGCATGGGAGGTGGGTGCACTAACAAGGACATTAAAGACAACAGCCTCTAGCTGGCCTCCGTTACAATCACCCCCTTAAACCTCACTCCCATCCGGGTCACGGCACCAATGTAACTGGTCCTACTTGCATCGCTCCGAGCGGGATACGAACCAGCATTAACCGGCATGGGAGGTGGATGCACTAACAAGGACATTAAAGACAACATCCTCTAGCTGGCCTCCATTACAATCACCCCCTTAAACCTCACTCCCATCCGGGTCACGGCACCAAGTAACTGGTTCTACTTGCACCGCTCCAAATGGGATTCGAACCAGCATTAACCGGCATGGGAGGTGGATGCACTAACAAGGACATTAAAGACAACATCCTCTAGCTGGCCTCCATTACAATCACCCCCTTAAACCTCACTCCCATCCGGGTCACGGCACCAATGTAACTGGTTCTACTTGCACCGCTCCAAATGGGATTCGAACCTGTGTCAACCGTTGTGGAAGGCAAGAACCCTAACAAGGACGCTAAAGACTGTAGCCCCTAATGTTAGATGCTAGCTGGT
Organism: Megalobrama amblycephala; assembly: GCF_018812025.1. NCBI lineage: Eukaryota > Metazoa > Chordata > Actinopteri > Cypriniformes > Xenocyprididae > Megalobrama > Megalobrama amblycephala. The sequence goes on from NC_063055.1 coordinate 37,402,968, forward strand.
TTCCGTTACACTCACCCCCTAAACCTCACTCTCATCTGAGTAACTGCACCAATGCAACTGGCCCTACTCTCATCGCTCCAAACGGGATTCAAACCAGTGTCAACCAGCATGGGAGGTTGGCATGCTAATAAGGACGTTAAAGATTGCAGTCTCTAGCTGGTCTCTGTTACACTCAACGCCTAAACCTCACTCCTATCTAGGTCACAGGACTGATGTAACTAGTCTTACTTGAACCACTCATAGTGGGATTCTAACTTTTGTCAACCTGCATGGAATGCAGGTGCTTTAATAAGGATGCTAAAGACTGCAGCTTCTAGGGTTAGTTTCTAGCTGGCCTCCATTACACTCACCACCCTAAACTTCACTCTCATCTGGCTCCAAAAGGGATTCAAACCAGCGTCAACTGGCATAGGAGGTGTGCGTGTTATTAAGGACATTAAAGACCACAGCCCCTAGTTGGCCTCCTTTAGACTCACCTCCCTAAACCTCACTCCCTTCCGGATCACGGCACCAATGTAACTGGTCCTACTCGCACCGCTCTAAGCGGGATTCAAACCAGCATCAACTGACGTAGGAGGCAAGTACCCTAACAAAGATGTTAAAGACTGCAGCCTCTAGTGTTAGTTGCTAGCTGGCCTCCGTTACACTCACCCCCCTAAACTTCACTCTCATCCGGGTCATGACACCAAAGTAACTAGTCCTACTCACACCTCTCTGAACGGGATTCAAACCAGTATCAACCGACGTAGGAGGCAAGCACCCTAACAATGAGGCTAAAGACTATAGCCCCTAACGTTAAATGCTAGTTGGCTTCTGTTACACTCACCCCCCAAACCTCACTCTCATCTGGGTCATGGCACCAATTTAAATGGTCCTATTATCACTGCTCCGAATGGGATTTAAAGGTGCCATCGAATGGAAAATAGAATTTATCTCGGCATAGTTGAATAACAAGAGTTCAGTACATGGAAAAGACATATGTTGAGTCTCAAACTCCATTGCTTCCTCCTTCTTATGTAAATCTCATTTGTTTAAAAGACCTCAGAAGAACAGGCAAATCTCAACATAACACCGACTGTTACGTAACAGTCGGGATCATTAATATGTACGCCCCCAATATTTGCATATGCCAGCTCATGTTCAAGGCATTACACAAGGGCAGCCAGTATTAACGTCTGGATCTGTGCACAGCTGAATCATCAGACTAGGTAAGCAAGCAAGGACAACAGCGAAAAATGGCAGATGGAGCGATAATAACTGACATGATCCATGATTACTTGATATTTTTAGTGATATTTGTGAATTGTCTTTCTAAATGTTTCGTTAGCATGTAGCATGTTAAATGTGGTTAAAATTACCATCATTTCTTACTGTATTCACGGAGACAAGAGAGCCATCACTATTTTCATTTTTAAACACTTGCAGTCTGTATAATTCATAAACACAACTTCATTCTTTATAAATCTCTCCAACAGTGTGTAATGTTAGCTTTAACCATGGAGCACTATCAAACTCAGTCAGAATCAAATTTTAAACATCCAAATAAATACCATACTTACGCGATTAGACATGCTGCATGATGAACACTTTGTAAAGATCCATTTTGAGGGTTATATTAGCTGTGTGAACTTTGTTTATGCACTGTTTTATAGTCGAGAGCTCAGGAGGGCAGGGAGCGAGAGATTTGAAGGGGCCGCGCAGCCTGAATCGGTGCATAGTTAATGATGCCCCAAAATAGGCAGCAAAATTAATTAAAAAAAATCTATGGAGTATTTTGAGCTGAAACTTCACAGACACATTCAGGGGACAACTTAGACTTATATTTCATCTTGTGAAAAAACGTTCGATGGCACCTTTAAACCAACGTCAACCTGCATGGAGTTATGCACGCTAACAAGAACATTAGTGCACCTCTTGAGGCCAACGGAGTGAAGTTCTAACTAACTGGCCTCTTTTACCCCTGATTAGAAATGATACAGTGTATTTTGTTTTAACAATGAAAATGGTGTGTTTTAAATTGCTTATCACATATCACATCCCCCCGGTTTCACAGACAAGGCTTAAAAATGCTTATTTGAGCTATTTTAACTGAAAGCAACTTATACTGACATATCTTATGTTTTTTCTAAGGCATGTTTATAAAAGCTACTTAAATGCCCTAATGGAAATAAGGCCTAATCCTGGCTTAGTCTAAGTCCTGTCTGTGAAACCAGGCCATTATGTTACATAACCTAAAATTTGTCAAATTGAACATTTCCTTTTCTTTGTTTTTCTTTGTTTGCAGTCAGCATTCAGTTTAGTTTGCTACTTGCTACCAAAATCTGCTTTGTAAAAATGTCCAACATGATAATACAAGTGGTACAATAGAAAGCCACATGATGAATCACAGTTCATTGTAACTGGTCTATCCATAAACATGGCCAATACTTGTGTACAGTGCACAGGGTCATAAAAACACACATGGCACTAAAATAATGCAATAAACATTAACTAAATAACAAAATGTAACACAAAACATTATTGATAAAAACAACCTCTATAAAATATAATCAGATGTGATGTGTCATGCATCTGACATTATTTTACAATGTATATTCTGGTTCAATGTGATGTTAAACCATTTACAGTTTTTTACCGTATATGGGAAATTATCTTACAGTTACCAAATAAACCGGATTTAACTGTAGCATTTGCCTTTATAACAGCGGGGGTAGAAATAAATATTAAAAAAATTAAAGAAATAAATATTTGTGTTAGTCAGTTATAGTTTTGGCAGCTAATTCAGTGCCAATATCACTGTATAAACATTAAATGAAGCCCAAATCAGCCAATAAAACATTTCCTCGCTGTGCACCTGTACTTCAGTATCTCTTTCATCTGAGCTCATGAAGGCTTTTCCTTCCTGTCTCTTCCACAGGCTGACAGCCATCCTGAGAGGCAAACTGAACTGCAATCATGTGTTTTATTAAACAACTTCACATCCGTTTCACTCTCGGCAAGCCAGACCTGTGGGGTTTTTAACGTTACTAGTGTCATATTAGATGACAGCTCTTACAATCTAAAGGGTATAAGAGAAAACTGATTAAAGTAGATAAAAAGACAAGTTTTATCCTCTAGTTTTATTCTTGCATCGAGTGTTTTGAGATATGAGAAGCTATATTCTGTTAGTGGCTGACGTGTCTCACGCAAGTGAGATGCTTTGATCCAACATGCTGTTGACATGTAAAGTGTTAAAAAATCATGTTGAAACGATTGAACTTTGGAGCAGTTTGATGGCGAAAAGAGATGTTTCTGAGGTTGTCTTGAAGCTTTTCATTTGACTGAAAAAAACATCCTTCAACCAAAAAAGAAAAGAAGAACAACTTTGGGCCAAATGTACTGAAGCCATGTAGAGAAAGAAAGACAGGAAGAAGAAGAAAAAGGAAAATGAAGTAATGTATGTTTGTCAGCAGTCTTTCAGGGTCTGTTTGATTGAAACATCAGTCTGTGCTCCTCACATACCATGGGCTGCTTTTAAGATACATTATTTTCTGGGGCTTCAAAGCTTGCCAAATGCAGGCTGTGTGCGAACGCAAGGACACTTGAAAACATTCTTGTGTTCTCCAAATGGACGCAAAGAGGTTCGGCTGCCGTACCTGCAGTTTTGCTAATGCGCTCCCGCAGCTTGTTTTCCCTCATAACATTGTGGACTTGCACCTTGTCATGCGTTCTTTTGCCCAGTTCATCTATTAATATCTTCTTCCAAGTAAGCCAGAGTAGGTTGTGCTCTTTGAATTACTACATAAATACAACATAAATACATATTAAATAAACAGAACATACTTAAGATTCCTTGAAAACAAAATAAAGATCCTTCAAGGGATAGTTCGCCAGGAAATGAAAATTCTGTCATTTAAAATAAAAAAAGGGTAAAAAAAATCCCAGTAAAATTTACGGTAAAAAAACGGCAGCTGTGGTTGCCAGAACTTTACCGTAAAAAATACAGTAGCAACGTAAAAAAAAATCTGTTAAATTTACGGTAAAATAACGTATTTCATTAACTGATATAATGTTAATTTACCAACCTAATGAAGTACTAATATCTGTTTTGTACCTTTATAATACACTGACAGTCACCAAACACAGTGGTGATAAGAGTCACATGATGAATCAAAGTTCATCACAAGCAGATTTTCCACAATCTGAGAAGGACAACACTAATATATAGAAGGTGCACACAGTGTCATTCACACACACACTAAACACCATCATGGTAACATGCATGAAATTTTAAAAATGCAATAAACATTAATTTAACATTAACATTAGATGTAACATAAAACCCTAATGTACATAACTGATTAGAAAAAAATGAGAAAAACTAAGAAGAAACAGAGTTATTTCAATGAAAATATATCAAATGTGAAGTGTCACGCAGGGAATTGTGGGAATGTCAATTTACGTTTTTTCACTGTAAATTTTACAATGAATTGTTATTTTTCACTTCCAAAAACTGTGAATTTAACGGTATTTTACCGTAAAATTACATTAAATGTACCGTTAGATCTATTACAGTTATTCACCGTATATAGTACGGCAACTTTCTGTAAACCAATTGACAGTTTTTCACCGCAGCATTTTTACAGTCTTTTACTGTTAAAATTTTACGTCGTTCCAAATCCTTTATGACTTCTGTGGAAAGAAGAAACATTGCTGTGTTCCATACAATGAAAATGGATGGTGACTTGGTGCTGTAAAGCTCAAAAAAGTTGTCCATACGACTTGTGTCAAAGTTTTCTGAAGCCAATACAATAGCTTTGTATTGTTCGCTGACATTTTGCATTTCGCTCTTGTTTTCATGCTTTTGCATATTAAAATTTGGTGCGTTATAAGACACATGGGAACAATGGCTATGTTTCCATCCAGAGTTGTGAATTTAACTTATGGAAATGGAATATCGCATAAAACATTTGTGAATAAAGCAGCGTTTCCATCCCATGCGTTCCACAGAACAAAATCTTCACTTCTTGGGAAACTGACGCAAAATATCTTTAGTAAAAATGGAAGTTGCTGCAATCGGGAAAGAAACTATTTTTTCCCTCCACCCGCATCTCAGAGTTTCAGACGAAACTCAATAAATGCTGTCATGTTCTCTTGCGTTCGGATGCAGGTGTTTGTGAATCATGAGAGGGAATTAAACCAAATCTGTCTGATGACAGACTCCAGTTATCCAATCACAGCCTCTACTGAGGCAAAGTCAAGTGAGTTTTTTGTTGGGCATTGAGGGATTTTGTTTTTCTTCTTATTGGATTAAAAAAAAAATCCATCTCAATTGAGCGCTTAAGCTTTTATGGGCATTTTTAGAATTTGTGTGCATAGTGCCATTTCCATCCAGCTTTTTTATGCGATATCCTAAAATGCGCATAAAAATAATCATAGCTAGTGTCACTGATGTCAAACCTGGTTTTGACACACCAAGACTGAATGTTATGGTGCTTTTAGTGTTTTTGACAGCTCTTGGTCATTATATCCTTTCATTGTAAAAGAGCAGCGTGAACATTCTTCAAAATGTATCTCTTTGTGTTCTATGCAAAATTGAATCTAACACAAATTATAATTTGCAGCAGAGACTTTTAATATGTCCTTGAGTTTGTCTTATATCTTGAGCTGACACATAGTTCCTGTCACCACAGACAGAGCTGATGTAAATATTCCTGTCTATTACAGCGTCAGCTACATCTGTGTTTTCTCAGCTGAGCTCATTCTATCTGAAAGTTGCCATAGGATGATGGACTGGCCGCTTGTGCAAGAGGTCGTCGACCTTATTTGAGTCCTGTGCAGAACCTCATGGGTCTGACATACACAGGATGTTTGGCATTAACTAGTGGCCATACGTCCAAGCGAAAGCATGGATGACGGAGGACAGCTGGAAGTAACTCTATACTTCTCTCTCTATCTCTCATTCCTCTGCTCTGCCACTCTCTCTTATTTCCCATCGCCGCACTTATGAATCCACCCTTTGTCTCCGACATTAATGGCTATGCAGATAGATCCAGAATATGGGTGATTAGATCATCTGATCTTCCTCCCGGTGAGATAAGCTGATATCCCTGAAATGGTAGCAAGATGTTTGTTAGTTGACTTGTAACAGAAGCCAAAATGAGCTCATTCACAGTTGGCATAATCATTAAAAATGAAAATTCACCCTATTTATTTTGAAAAATGCATGTTAAAGATTTTATCGTGAACAATTCAGCCATTTCATTATTTTTAAATGTCATGACTGGATCTTCTGATCTTCTCTCTGGTGATGTGTGCAGGACTTCACCAATCGTTGAGCTTAAGCTCCGCCCATGAAATCTCACGTTCATCTGCTTCCACTATAGAGTGCTACGCCCACATCTCAACATCCAATCAGTGATCAATGCACTGAACAATGTCCCCGCCCTACATTTTTCTTTGACAGTAATCTGTTTCACTGACATACTTCAAGGGAAACTGAAGCACAAATTGATGTGTGTGACATTATTTCAAACAAAATCAGGCTAAAACTAAGTTTGTTTGGAGCTTGCCAAAAACAAACTTTCTTTCGCTCCGGCTGGTAAACATCATTTAACTAGCATTGGTCCGTGGAAAATTTGGGAGCTTTGTCTCGCATTCTGCAAGATGTAGGCAGTGTCCCACATTTCAGTTACGTCTGTATTATATATAAAAATCTATTTGCTCAGCCATCATGTTCTAGCTAGGGTGGGGAAAATAACCAAACAATCCATTCGCAGAGAGGGATTTTTCCACTGATGGTGACTGGAAAGAGCACAGTGTGGACCTCATCAAAAACTTTATTAAATACAGGACTTCATCTAGACATGTAACATCCTGACCAAACCTGCCAGATCCAACAAAAAATTTCAAGATGCTGATGCACTGAATCCGATAAAATGCATCTAATGTTTGCATAGTCTAATAAAGGAAAATAAACTAGTCATTTGTTAAGGACTGTCCCACAAGATGCAATAACCGGTTGGTCACCCTAGTCCATGGTGATGATGTAATAGGTGGGTGTGGCTCTGAGGCCCCGCCTTCTTTGACGTGGAAATCTTCTCCGGTTAATTTCTGTCGAGGTCAGACGAGAGTAAAATCATGAGGACACTGGAGAGCCGCTTTATAGTACAAATTGAAGTTTTAATTCTAATTGAAAAAGAAACTGACTGTTTTTTCTTGTTTAAAACTACACTATTGTTTTATTTAACTCAAAAATTATTATATGTCTGGCTTAAAATGAATCTAAAATATGTTGGAAATTAAAAATCAGATTCATAATTACTAGAGGCAACAATAATAATCAAAAGGTGAACATTTATTAATAAGCAATTTAACAAATGTTTATTGTTTAATTATTATTAATTAAACATACTAATAAATGTTCATTTCCAACATACAAACCCGATTCCAAAAAAGTTGGGACACTGTACAAATTGTGAATAAAAACAGAATGCAATGATGTGGAAGTTTCAAATTTCAATATTTTATTCAGAATACAACATACAGTAGATGACATATCAAATGTTTAAACTCAGAAAAAAGTTGGGACACTGTACAAATTGTGAATAAAAAAGGAATGCAATAATTTACAAATCTCATAAACTTATATTTTATTCACAATAGAATATAGATAACATATCAAATGTTGAAAGTGAGACATTTTGAAATGTCATGCCAAATATTGGCTCATTTTGGATTTCATGAGAGCTACACATTCCAAGAAAGTTGGGACAGGTAGCAATAAGAGGCTGGAAAAGTTAAATGTACACATAAGGAACAGCTGGAGGACCAATTTGCAACTTTTTAGGTCAATTGGCAACATGATTGGGTATAAAAAGAGCCTCTCAGAGTGGCAGTGTCTCTCAGAAGTCAAGATGGGCAGAGGATCACCAATTCCCCCAATGCTGCGGCGAAAAATAGTGGAGCAATATCAGAAAGGAGTTTCTCAGAGAAAAATTGCAAAGAGTTTGAAGTTATCATCATCTACAGTGCATAATATCATCCAAAGATTCAGAGAATCTGAAACAATCTCTGTGCGTAAGGGTCAAGGCCGGAAAACCATACTGGATGCCCGTGATCTTCGGGCTCTTAGACGGCACTGCATCACATACAGGAATGCTACTGTAATGGAAATCACAACATGGGCTCAGGAATACTTCCAGAAAACATTGTCCGTGAACACAATCCACCGTGCCATTCGCCGTTGCCGGCTAAATCTCTATAGGTCAAAAAAGAAGCCATATCTAAACATGATCCAGAAGCGCAGGCGTTTTCTCTGGGCCAAATCTCATTTAAAATGGACTGTGGCAAAGTGGAAAACTGTTCTGTGGTCAGACGAATCAAAATTTGAAGTTCTTTTTGGAATACTGGGACGCCATGTCATCCGGACTAAAGAGGACAAGGACAACCCAAGTTGTTATCAGCGCTCAGTTCAGAAGCCTGCATCTCTGATGGTATGGGGTTGCATGAGTGCGTGTGGCATGGGCAGCTTACACATCTGGAAAGGCACCATCAATGCTGAAAGGTATATCCAAGTTCTAGAACAACATATGCTCCCATCCAGACGTTGTCTCTTTCAGGGAAGACCTTGCATTTTCCAACATGACAATGCCATCACATACTGCATCAATTACAACATCATGGCTGCGTAGAAGAAGGATCCGGGTACTGAAATGGCCAGCCTGCAGTCCAGATCTTTCACCCATAGAAAACATTTGGCGCATCATAAAGAGGAAGATGCGACAAAGAAGACCTAAGACAGTTGAACAACTAGAAGCCTGTATTAGACAAGAATGGGACAACATTCCTATTCCTAAACTTGAGCAACTTGTCTCCTCAGTCCTCAGACGTTTGCTGACTGTTATAAAAAGAAGAGGGGATGCCACACAGTGGTAAACATGGCCTTGTCCCAACTTTTTTTGAGATGTGTTGATGCCATGAAATTTAAAATCAACTTATTTTTCCCTTAAAATGATACATTTTCTCAGTTTAAACATTTGATATGTCATCTATGTTGTATTCTGAATAAAATATTGAAATTTGAAACTTCCACATCATTGCATTCTGTTTTTATTCACAATTTGTACAGCGTCCCAACTTTTTTGGAATCCGGTTTGTATATGATGAAGTCCTGTATTCCATATAGTCGGTTATATTATATGGAAGAGCACGAGCGGGACATTTTTTTTTTTTAAATTCTCCTTTTGTGGTGAGAAAAATAAAGAATATGGCATTAGAACAACACCCGGTTGAGTAAATGATGACTTAATTTTCATTTTAGGGTGAACTATCCCTTTTATGTTGGTGACAGCAAGAGTAAAATTACCTGTACATTTTTATGTACATTTTACTGAAATTTCCTCAAATTGGCCTCATATTGTACATTTTCAAACACTTATAACCATCTCCCGTTGCTCCGTATGGTTGGTCCATCCCTGCAAAGTGACAATTGAACAATTAATTTGTCTGGATTATGGATTTTTATTAGCTAATATTGCTTTACCCCTCTCAGGTAAAATAAAAATGCAAGCTGCCACAAATAATGCAGAGTTTGCATTAAATTGTGCAATCGCAGAATCGTGAAATCCTGGAGGGACTGATTGTTTAGAGAGTCTATATGAAGTGACTGCACAGAGCTGTGAGTTTGTCGCACCCTTTAAACGACTTGGATTTCCAGCAGACTGATAAAACCCATGCATCCTCATTGCTGGAAAGGGCCATTGTACATTTTGTGAATGGTTCTTGCGAAATAGTTTGTGTAAGGGGCAAACGAAGGTATATGTGTAGCACTTCGGGGTCTCGCACCTGCCCTTTAGGTCAGCCGTGGGACTGAAGAGCGTCCACCTCCCAGCTGGCCTCTTCAGACACAATGAACTCTGCTCCTCATCTGTGTGGTCCTCAGATTAGACCCGGCTTAACTTCCCTTCAGCCCTCTATTCTTCTGCTCGCCCCAACACTGGGTTTAGCCTTTCCAGGATGCGTTTGGACCGTCTGTTTTAAACATTGAGACAGGAACCCCCCGGGGGGCAGTTGAGGGGATGTCGGGGGGCAGTTGAGGAGGTCAGGGAGATCCAGATATTCTGTTTCCTACCGCTGGCCTTGGGAAACGCTGAGCCACCACCACAACCCCGATGCCTGTTCCCATGCCGTCTCTCTCTCTCTCTGGCGCGGTTTCGCAGCATATCATTCCCAACATGCACGCAGACCTGCCCTATAAAGCAGCGTGTCTGGAAACCATCATTTTTATGTGTTGCTGTGTTAAAAGTCAAGACCATAAAATTACACGATTACAACACAACCATTTTCAGGCATTGGGTAGATTGAGGCCTGTAGTCCTGTTCTGAGAGCACTTTCTGTTTAGAGCTGGGAAAAACAGCACTAACCTGTTGCTCTCCCGCTTTCTGTGTTCTCCGAGTCATCGTTCTGGAAAACACTAATGGGGACAGAACAGGAAACAAACATTCTCGCTGGGCACTGTTCTGATTATATCAGTACGGCTATTTTTGACACGGCAGAATAAAACGCTTTGTGCAAGAAACATGTCGCTTGTTTTCCTAATGGGTGAATCTTACAAAACCTTCCAAGAACACGTCCGGGTCATTTTTTTAACTCCCCAAAATCACAACAAACAAATTAGTCCAGTTTAAAGAAAAGGATGTCTATCTGTGGACAATTAAATGAATAATATTATATGTAAGTTTTATAATAGCACATTTGATAGCATCATAAGACTTAACTTAATATCTTTATATGAACTATATCAATCAGTAATGTTGGGAATATTTATTCAGTTCTGCCTCTCAAATTAATTTATATTATTTATAGAATGTTTAATAAATAAATACTGATAATATAATAAATTCTGAGATTTAGAAAAACATTTGCATTAGTTTAAAGAATGATTAGATAGTTTAATAAATAACTAAAATAAAATCTGAATATATAATATAATAATACATTATAATTAATATAATAATAAATTCTGAGGCTTATTTACAAATACATTTATTTTGTTTAAAGAATGTTTAGATATTTAATAAACAACTAAAACAGATGCTGATTATATAATTTAATAATAAATATAATAATAAATTCTGAGATTTAGAAAAACATTTGCATAGTTTAAAGAATGATTAGATAGTTTAATAAATAACTAAAATAAAATCTGAATATATAATATAATAATACATTATAATTAATATAATAATAAATTCTGAGGCTTAATTACAAATACATTTATTTCATTTAAAGAAAGTTTAGATATTTAATAAACAACTAAAACAGATGCTGATTATATAATTTAATAATAAATATAATAATAAATTCTGAGATTTAAAAATAATAATTAGTAAAGTAAATTTATCTTGTTTGGATGTTTAGATATTTAATAAATATTGATTATATAATACATATAATAATATAATATACATGCATTATAATGATATAACAAAAAATTATAAAAATAAAAAATATGAATTGTTAAATAATAATATAGTAAATGATAATAATTTACTATCATATTATTATTATTATCATTTAAAAATCTCTAAATAATAGATACTGACATTTAAAAAAAAAATAGAAAATATGTTTTGCAGTTTAACTTAACTTTTATTAATGTGTATGTTACTATCTTAACTTGCATAGTATAAGCATGTAAACTGGGATGCTGCCTTAATGTAAGCCTTTTTAAATCTTGCATGCCTGGTTGTTATTGCAACACTGGAGATGCTCTCTGTGAAGAATCTGTTTGGTGAAACCCAACACCCAACGATAAATAAAAGTGAGACAAATCACCGCAAAATCAGGCACCTGAAGACGAGCTGCTCTGTCTGACGATCCCTGAGCCAAACCTATAAGAGCAGGATCCTGCAGCTGAAAAACTGCACGCAAGAATGCAGATGAACAGGCCCAGCATGCTCGTCTATCGCTGCGGCATCGGTCAGTTAGCGTTCATGAGGGCGGTGTGTGTGTGTGTGTTTAGTAAAGGTGAAGTAGGAGTGGTAGACATGGGTGTGAATTACACTTTAACTGCCAAATAAGTTCACCAAACCTCCACACCAAGAGCTGAAAGAAATGGATATTTTTCAAAATTTCTAGTGAATTTTATAAAGATATACTTCAGAAAAAATATATATATCAAAAATGTGAAGTATAAATGAAATATAGGCCTAATTATAAGATTTATAACATATAATATACTTGTAAATTTAGGATTTAATTAAAATACTTTTATTAATAATTTGTAATACAAAACAAGCCAAAATGCAAATGAAGTGTGCACAGCATCATAAACACCACAGACACTTTAGTTGGAGAATGCGTTTACATGTAAACATTACCACCTAAATATCAAAAATTACATTTCATTATTATGTAAAATAAACAGTTATGAACCGTAATTATTACAATATAAGCCTTTAAATTATACATTTTTGAACTGTAAAATAGACAGTAAACTAAGTGCTGTCCAGTAAAACCTAAAATGTTGCTACCATATTTTTTACGGTAAAGTTCTGGCAACCACAGCTGCCATTTTTTTTACCGTAAATTTTACAAGGATTTTTTTACAGTGTAATTTGCATAACTGATTAGAAAAAACTAAGAAGAAACAGTTATTTCAACAAAAATACATCAAAAGTGAAGTGTCACGCAGGGAATTATGGGAAGTACTTATTCTTTTTCACTTCCAAAAACGTATTAATTTAACAGTATTTTACTGTAAAATTACATTAAACATACGATTATATCTATTACAGTTATTCCCTTATAGTACAGAAACTTTCTGTTAACCAATTAACAATTTTTCATCGTAGCATTTTTACAGTCTTTTACCATTAAAATAACGGTCATTTTTTACTGTGTAACTTTGTGTCAACATAGAAAAAACCAACCCAGTCTCAATAGAAAAACATACCTGTGGGAACATTTTTGCAAAACAAAAAAATACGTAGCGCCATGTACGTTTCAATGTGAAATGTCCACTGAGTGGCGCTAAAAGCATGTTCAGTTTTTTTCCAAAACAGATTAACGTGAATATGGTACGTTTTTATTACGTTGGTTTTATACGTATCACTGCAGTTCTGATTTGAATGTCCACTGAATGGTGCTAATGCTCCATTACATTTAAAAATAACGTACCACCAGCACTACACCTAAACCTACCCGATAGTGTTAACAAAAGCAAATATGACATAAAAAGCATTCATAATCATGCCATTTTAGCTTGTTTACATCTCTCTTTTACCATGACTCGTCTATCATGAGATTCGTACCCAAGCCTTCCACATCAACTCCATATCAGATGTCCAAAATGTATTTGTTTACAAATCGTGCCCTTTGGTAAAAACATTTTGAAATCATAACATAATATTGTGGAAGGAGACGTGTAAACAAGTCTTTATTAATCCATAATCTGACCCTGTAATCATAGCTGTGTATGAAAACGGTGCTTGCTGTTTTACAGCCTCTAGTGTTCATTTCTGTTGGAAACTGCAGTGATATGTACGTATTGGTGCGACTTGCAAAAATGTTCCCACAAGTACGTCTTTCCATGAGACCAGGTTGGAAAAAACCTGATGTACCAAGGGTTATGGGCAATATTAACCAAAAAACATGCACAGATGGCACCTTTGGAATACTATTTTGACTCTAATTATTATCTTCTATATTATTTATAAAGGATAAGTATGCACACAGTGTCAGTTTACGGCATAAAGCAGGGCGACAAAAGTGAAATTTTGCCATTCTGTATATAGAATTGAGAAACCATTGTTATTAGCGACACCGGTGGCCGTTAAGTGAACTGCAGCCTTGCAAACACGTAACACACAAGAGACTGAACGTGATTCAAGGTGACCGGCGGAGTTCTTTTTCAGTCTTCGATTAGAAGTCAAAAAGGAAGTTTGAATATAAAGTATATTTGAGACTATAGACTATATCATATCAGACTATAGTTTGAATGAATCCCTTTTCTTTGCGTGACACATTGCAATTACATTGAATGGCTCTTTCAGCATAATCCTGAATATTTGTATAAGCATTTATTTTATGTGTCACTGAACGGAAGAGAGGCTCTCGGAAGCATCCATCATATCATTTTTATTTTTCCTGCAAAAACATCCCGTCTAACCTAGGAAGACAGGGAAGATCTCATTTTTTTAAAGCTTTGATTCAAGCTGTTCATATATTGGCAATAAAAATGTCTGAGTTTTTCAAGTTGACCTTTATTTAGAATGCTTCGTCTTATTGTTTCCATTGTGACACATAATTGCTTGTCACGTGACACACCGCAGCCACTGTATGACTGATGGTTTTATTTCATTTTTTCTTTTTTATTCAAAATATTCACAATTTTGTTAACTAATATCTGAAATATCTGATATTCCGATTGTCGAATATATGCAAGAGGTTGTGTTTTGCTGTTTAAACACCTTTATAACGATCACATTAGTTGAGCTATATGCGCCATGTTAGTTTGTGCCGGAGAACAGAGAATCGGATCTGTTGCATTTACAACACGTGAATTCATCCACTTCTCAAGAAATACATGAAAGTAAGTGAACTGGTGAACTGAGAGAAGAATAGAGTAAACTTTAAAGTTATTTACACAATGTGTATCTAATATGAATAAATCGTGTTGCCTAATTATATTGTAAAGGATTGTTATCGCCGCTTCTATCAGTGTGTATTTTACAAACGCTTGTCATGATCACTAGTGAGAGTGCCCTATCAGCCACTCCATCCCGGACTCTTGTTTTCACCCCTTGGACTTCATTACCCATAACACACTTCCCGGACTCATTATCCTATGTCATTACACCCAGCTGTTTTGTATTTCTTCATTAGTGTCTGTCTATTTATACTCAGTTGTTTCTGTCCTTGGTTGTTGGTTCGTTAATTCGTGTTATGTGCACCTAGTACTTCTGGCTTTCTGCTTTATGGACTGTTACTGTGGAGTTTGACCCTTACCTGTGTTTTGGATGATGATTTTGGATAATGAGTCCGGGAAGTGTGTTATGGGTAATGAAGTCCAAGGGGTGAAAACAAGAGTCCGGGATGGAGTGCCCTCTAGTGGCTGATAGGGCACTCTCACTAGTGATCATGACAACTCTAAATGTATTGTTTTGCTAGTACTTATGTGTATTTTAAAAATGAAACCTAAAATAAACATTATGTGGTTGAAATCACTGCATATTTGTGATATATGAAAAGTGCTGGAATAATAGACTTTCAAATTTAAAAGCGCAGTATTAATCTTCCTGGAATAATACATGAAGATTCTTACATAAAGCCCCTTTAACAGAGAAAAACTAATCAAAACATTAAAGGAATACTCCACTTTTTTTGAAAATAGGCTCATTTTCCAACTCCCCTACAGTTAAACAGTTGAGTTTTACCGTTTTCGAATCCATTCAGACGATCTCCGGGTCTGGCGGTACCACTTTTAGCATAGCTTAGCATAGTTAATTGAATCTGATTAGACTGTTAGCATCTCGCTCAAAAATGACCAAAGAGTTTCGATATTTTTCCTATTTAAAACTTGACTCTTCTGTAGTTACATCGCAAACTTTGCTGCCGTACCATGGGTGCAGCAGGCCAATGATATTACGCAGCGTCTCTCACAAACGTCTCCATGGTTGCAAGGCACGCTCCCTGTGCAAACAGGGGGTCACAGGCGCTGCGTAATATCATTGCGCCTGCTGCACCCATGGTACGGCAGCAAAGTTCCTTGATTATTACGCCGGAATGAGAGTATAGTTCCTAGCCATATCGGCCTAGAAAATCTAAACTTTTCATTTTCCGTTGGTCTCAGTACACAATGTAACTACAGAAGAGTCGAGTTTTAAATAGGAAAAATATTGAAACTCTTTGGTCATTTTTGAGAGAGATGCTAACGGTCTAATCAGATTCAATGAACTATGCTAAGCTATGCTAAAAGTGGTACCGCCAGACCCAGAGATCGGCTGAATGGATTCGAAAACGGTAAAACTTAACTGTTTAACTCTAGGGGAGCTGGAAAATGAGCCTATTTTCAAAAAGAAGTGGAGTGTTCCTTTAACATTTCCAAATATTTGATTCTAATGAGAGTATTCTTGAACTTTTTGCACCTAACAGTGTGATTTCTGTGTTCCATCAGGTGCCTTTGGAAGGACTTTTCCATCAGCGCTTCATCTTTATTTTGGAGGTTTAGTCAGTCTGCATTGTAGTGCGCTGCAGCGCAATCATAATTCTGAGAAAACCTGAGTACCTGCCAATGAAAACAAGGCATTTTGGTTGGCAAACGTGTCTGTCTTTATCTCTCTTTCTGTCTGTCTCTCCATGCAGCTGTGTTAAACAAACAGCCTAGTGCAGCTGGACGCCTGAACATGGCGAAAGGGGAATTTTAATCCACTGTTTTTCTGTTCTTTGGCACCAGTCAGATTTATGTGCTCATAAAACCAGGAGAAAATCACCCACTCCATCCGCAGCGAAGGAGAGGTGATGGAGACGGGGGTGCTGGAGGAACTGACCCCTCACCACAATTTGTATTTTTTAGAGGAGCACAACGGACGTCGCAGGAAGGTCTTTTAAACGCACACGTGCCTCCCATAAACTCGGATGACTGTGATTGGAGTCTGAAGACGCCGTGATTTTGGAGTCGGCGCTCAGACGACTTAATGGAGTGATAATTGAGTGTAAGCTGAGCTAAAGACTCCCACAAACAGACACGTTCTGTCTTGGTGACTTATGAAATATCCATCACTGTCAGAAACGAGTAAAACCAATACTTGCATAACAGCCAGATCTTTTTCCTCAGCGCTGATCTGAAAACAAACTCTGTGCCGCACACCAAACCACTTCCAGCTGTCCTCGAACCCACACAAACACGCAGTGTAATTACCATCTGATGCCAGCGGTGCGAGATTAGGTGATAAGTTAAGCCTCCGGCGTGATTTTGGAGCCGAAACTTTAGTGGCTCTCATTGTGCTGCAGCGCCCGTGTCGCATTCAGCCATATGAAACCGGCACACACTACAAAACACATCACATTTCATGTCTCCGTGGCCTCACAATACAAATCACCTCATGCACGCGTCTCCTATAAGGTCTGTGTTTGTGATTTGTGATGGTCTGATGATGAAGGTGACTTGTATTTGTACTGGGTTTATTCTGCATTAACTCCTGCCTCCTTTTTGAAAATGAGCAGTGGAACAGAAAAGTCCAGCACTGGGGAAGACTAAACAACACCAGATATAGCGAGAACTGGCATTTGTTGGCATTTCCATGATGGTGAATGAATGCAGCACTGAAAAAAATATTTATGTAAATATTTATTTGCTTATTTTGTTGGGTAAAACTGTTGGAGTCAAACAAAAAAAGAATGAAACAACAATGTTAAAAGATTTACAGTGTACACTAAAAAAATGATAAACTAAAAATCTAATTTAGATTAAAAATATTAAATATTAGTCAAAAATATTATTTAACATCACTGAATTCACTTAAATATATTCATTTGTACCAACAAAACTAATTTTTATGCATTAGATCAGGTGAAAATACATCTTTAAAGTAACAATTGCAAGTTACCACAATTTATAGTACAGTTTAATATAATTATAATGCAATATGTAGCCTTTTTTGATGCAATTTAATATTTAACCAGGAAAATGTGACAACATTAAAGGTGCAACAGGACAGGGGTTCCAAAACTGGGGTACGTGAGGTGACAAAAGGGGGTACGCGAATGCTGAGTAGCATTTAATTCTAACTTAAAATAATATTAAAATCGAGTATGTATTTCTAACTGCCAAAATGTCGTAAATCCAGTACATTTAATCAAATTACCTCATCATTTGCAGTCAAAAATGATTGTATCCACACAAGCAGCATGCATATGATAGATCACATGCAGGAAATGCAGATTCTGCTGCCTTAAAGGTCCCGTTCTTCGTGATCCCACGTTTCAAACTTTAGTTAGTGTGTAATGTTGTTGTTAGAGTATAAATAAAATCAGTAAAATTTTAAAGCTCAAAGTTCAATGCCAAGCGAGATATTTTATTTAACAGAAGTCGCCTACATCGAACGGCCAGTTTGGACTACATCCCTCTACTTCCTTCTTTAATGACGTCACTAAAACAGTTTTTTGACTAACCTCCGCCCACAGGAATACACAAGAGTTGCGTTTGTAGAGTGTGTTTGTCGCCACGACGTCGAAACGCTGTTATTTTCATCCCGCAGTCCAATCACCGGGTCTGATTCCGGCTCAAATTGATAGGGTAAAATTAAAGACATGTTTACAATAACACTGAGCGCGTGCATCTCCACGTTATGGTAAGAGGCGTGACCTTTCCGGGCAAGATGCGCTAAACTGCTGTCGAATCACAACACAGGAACCGCTGGCACAATCAGAACTCGTTACGTATTTCTGAAGGAGGGACTTCATAGAACAAGGAAGTCATCAGCCCGTTTTTATGACAGTGGAAACAGCGGTATACAGATAAGTAAATTATGTGAAAAATACTGTGTTTTTTTACACACGAAATATGAACACATGTTATATTGCACACTATAAACACAATCAAAGCTTCAAAAAACCACGAAAAACGGGACCTTTAAATCGCGCTAAATTACTGTCGTTCTCGACAATGCACCTTTGTAAAGGTGGGGATTTGGCACTTACTTGCATGAAGAACAAATATAGACACAGATAATGGATTAATTTTCGATTTAAACTTTCTCCGATACAAAAACATACCTTGAGTGAGTTCTTGTATTTAATGATGATAACGAGTAAGAATGCAATTGTTCCCAAATATCCACATGACTGCAAACATGACATTATTATACAACAGGTCAAAAAATAAAATGTGCATTTTAAACACAGTACTGTCAGTATTTACTATTTTGCAATGAAATAATAGTTCTAACGAAAACCACAGCAGAACTACAACACACGTCTGTTTTCACGAACAATTCTGCGGCTTTGAACGAATCGTGAGAGTCAATGATTCAATGATTCATTCACAGCCACTTGCTTCGTTACTGAATGAATGACTCGATGACTCACTCATAAAAACAGTGACTTGCTGCCACCTACTGGCGGTTTTAGTTTAATATTTAAAAGTTTTACTTCGTTTTACCATCATTGCATATTTCTCTATTGGACATTTTTTATTTAAAACATTATTTATTTTCTAAAGTTATTCATAAAGGTAAAAAAAATGCACTGGAAAATCAATTTAGGGGGCAAATATTGTCCCTTAATAGTAATGGTGTGACTGCAGTCGAAGTGGAAGAGAGGGGGTATGCAGAAGGATGTAATCCCTTCAGGGGGTACTCCAAGCTAAAAAGTTTGGGAACCACTGCAATAGGAGATTCTCTACAGAAATAATTTTCAGATGATGATCAGTAATAATCAAACAACCGTAAAGCTGAGAAAGAGAAAAATCCCTCACAGCTTTTGAATGGAAGATGTTCAGATACTCTTAAATACTGAGAGCACTCTTTGTTGCTTGTAATGTTTCGTTGTTCCTCTTTATTATTATTTATTAGATTACTTGCTTTTATGTTTTGAAGCTGTTAATAGGAAAGGAAAAATCTTAACATGTAATTTTATTATTTTTTTAAACTAATTATTTAAAAAGTATTTATAATTACATAGACTATGTATTAAATAAACAAAAAAATAAGGTTATGAAACAAAGTTGATCAAGAATCATTTGGAATCGGATCATGACTCCCAGAATCAGAATCGGAATCGGATCGGATCATAAGGTGCCTAAAGATTCCCACCCCTAGTCATTATAATGTAACTTAATCAGCATTTGTTGTAACATGATTTTGTAGGAATTGTAATCAGGCACTAAAGAGAGTACCTATTTAAAGCAATCTGAACCAATGGGATCACTTGGGGTCATAATGGAGACTCAATTTGTCACTACATCGGCTTCACTTTTCTACATTGGAAGAGAGTGGAAGTGCGTCGTCCATATTTGTTCTACAGTCTATGGTGCATTGCTGTGTTTTGGAGGAGGCGTGGCTTTTGACTCGTTTATCAGTGAGGGTGGGATTGTACGCTTTCAATGCTATCAGGCTAACGTTAGAATTTCCCAGATCTCCTACTGCACCTTTAAGTGTAACTGGGACATGAATTTACATTTGATTTATAAAATACGCGAGGACTTTGCCGCCTCATTTCACAACACCACCGGTCGAGTTATAGTCATTAAGGCAACAGCAACATTAGCGAATTGTTTGAATGTGAAATGTTGAGCAACTAGATGAAAAAAAACAAGTTTACGTTTTCAACAAAAATGAAAAGACTCCCACACTATGAAATACAACTTAACAAATCAGGGTGCCTGTTGCGTCAGCCAACGAACATCCAGTCCAAGGGTCCGCCTTACAGGAAGCTCCCAATCTCCCCTGTTAAAAAACGGCCCATCTGGAAATCAAACAGCCCTCTGCCATAAAAAAGATAAATGGGGCTTTGAGAATGTCCATATTGAAGCGAGCAGACAGAGCGAGGCGCTGAGCTCACCGTCCTCAGGGATCATGAAACTCCAACATGTCTATAGGAGGTTTGGTTTGGTTCATGCTGATTCTGAAGGTTCAGCTGCTTGAGAGTTTTCTTCTGGGATTGAATGCTCTGTACTTTCCTAAACTTTAAAATACACCTAAACTGCAAACCGAGCAGTACTTACCTAAACAGTAAAATAAAAATGATGTCATCAGCACTTATTCACACTTCTACATATCTTCACTGTATGAAGACAAACATGTATTTCCAGTTTTGCCAATTTGGACTTTTTGCCATAGATGCAATGTGCCGAATGACCTCTTCCTAGTCTTTAAAGTGTGCATCAAAATGAGCCGTGAAAAGATGTTTATCTCTTTAAAGTATTTCCATTGGCCTTGAGAAGTGTCTTTAAAACCCAGGCTGTCTCAGCTCTTATCTTCTGAAGAGCATCTTCACAAAATCATGAGCAAAAGATCATTCTCGCATTTTATGCATTTGACCTGGAAAATGCAATGCAAAATTGAACGGTCCGTTCCACAAATGAACTAAAATAGTAACTGAAATCTCAGATTATTCTCAAAAATAACTTCTCTAGCAATCGATAACCTACACCAACTGGGAACACAAACAGTTTGAGTCAACTGAATATGCTCCATTATAAGTAAACCATGTATGTCTGTTCACGGTCACGAACATAAATAAAGTCCAGTTAAAATATTGAAGAGTTCACCATGCAGATGTGAGATGATTCTATTTATGGTGCTAAAGGCATCTAATTATGTTATTTTGTGATTCATTTTGTAAGATTGTTTATGAGGAAAAATGAAAAATTGAGTATTTTGAAGATTTCCGTAGGACAACATTGGTATCCAAACTTGGCGTAAAGCTTCTGATGCCGGCATTCGGATATAAACATGGAAGCTCTGCACTGCGCTCA
The DNA here is from genome assembly GCF_018812025.1 of Megalobrama amblycephala. Lineage (NCBI taxonomy): Eukaryota > Metazoa > Chordata > Actinopteri > Cypriniformes > Xenocyprididae > Megalobrama > Megalobrama amblycephala. The sequence goes on from NC_063055.1 coordinate 37,424,428, forward strand.
CAGTGTCAACTGCGTATGACAACAGTTCAAATTGTTGAATAAAGTCGTTATTTTTGTTTTTGCACACTGTTCTTGTCACTTCATAATATTAAGGTTGAAGCACTGTAGTCACATGAACTATTTTAACGATGTCTTTAGTACCTTTCTGAACCTTGAATGTGGTAATTACATTTCTTTCAATGGGATAAAAAAACCTCTCGGTTTGATTTCATCAAAAATATCTTAATTTGTGTTCTGAAGATTAACGAAGGTCTTACGGGTGTGGAACGACATGAGGGTGAGTAATAAATGACAGAAATTTCATTTTTGGGTGAACTAACCTATTAAGTTTATTTAAAGCAACAAAAATGTTTTTTTTATGGCTTTAGTTCAGTTAAAAATAATAGCCTTGGCCTAAAACTCTCCTGAGCTATGAAAGATCAACCTCTAAGCAACAGAAAGAACGAAAACAGGTACAGACTGCAAGAAAAAGTGTTTTACAATAACAGGGAATAAACATAGCTCTTAAAATGCTCCCAGTGCTGAGGGTTAGACACATGTTGAGTTGCGGTTGTCTCTCTACCTGTCTCTCTCTCTCTGTAGTAAATGTGGCACTGCATTGTGCAGCTCTGTGAAACTCCACAGGCATCTACTAACACTCTACAGTAGTAGAGAGGCCCACACACACACACACACACACACACACACACACACACACACACAATGGCTTTGACTAGTGTCAGAACTAGAGCAAAAGGTCCCAGCAGTCTCCCGTTTACAGTCATGCTGGAGAATTATTTGCCTGTCAATCAGTGCCACTGTACATTCTGTGTGTGATTCATTCTATTTAATAATTCAAATATTTATTTACTTTAAAATGAGTAAAGTTCACATAGAGCACTTTATCATATAGTCCTGTTTCATAGCATTTGTTCTGGTGTGTGTGTTTTACCATAACCAGCTGTGTGTGTGTGTGTGTGTGTGTTTAAGCTTAAGACAGATTGATGAACACACTCCAGCAGTAAATTTCAACATTGACAACATTCATGGCAAGGGTAATAAATGATGATCTGGTCTGTTCATGACTATGATGGAAGACGCTTTGAAAGGCCAATAGAGAAACCACATTGCCTTTAACATTGAGGCCAGGAAAGAAGAATCCCATTCCTTAAGTTTGATTCATAAATCTGTTAGTTTGCCACATTTGTTGTTTCTCTTTTAGTTTAGTCTACAAACCGGATTCCAAAAAAGTTGGGACGCTGTACAAATTGTGAATAAAAACAGAATGCAATGATGTGGAAGTTTCAAATTTCAATATTTTATTCAGAATACAACATAGATGACATATCAAATGTTTAAACTGAGAAAATGTATCATTTTAAGGGAAAAATAAGTTGATTTTAAATTTCATGGCATCGACACATCTCAAAAAAGTTGGGACAAGGCCATGTTTACCACTGTGTGGCATCCCCTCTTCTTTTTATAACAGTCTGCAAACGTCTGAGGACTGAGGAGACAAGTTGCTCAAGTTTAGGAATAGGAATGTTGTCCCATTCTTGTCTAATACAGGCTTCTAGTTGCTCAACTGTCTTAGGTCTTCTTTGTCGCATCTTCCTCTTTATGATGCGCCAAATGTTTTCTATGGGTGAAAGATCTGGACTGCAGGCTGGCCATTTCAGTACCCGGATCCTTCTTCTACGCAGCCATGATGTTGTAATTGATGCAGTATGTGGTCTGGTATTGTCATGTTGGAAAATGCAAGGTCTTCCCTGAAAGAGACGACGTCTGGATGGGAGCATATGTTGTTCTAGAACTTGGATATACCTTTCAGCATTGATGGTGCCTTTCCAGATGTGTAAGCTGCCCATGCCACACGCACTCATGCAACCCCATACCATCAGAGATGCAGGCTTCTGAACTGAGCGCTGATAACAACTTGGGTTGTCCTTGTCCTCTTTAGTCCGGATGACATGGCGTCCCAGTTTTCCAAAAAGAACTTCAAATTTTGATTCGTCTGACCACAGAACAGTTTTCCACTTTGCCACAGTCCATTTTAAATGAGCCTTGGCCCAGAGAAAACGCCTGCGCTTCTGGATCATGTTTAGATATGGCTTCTTTTTTGACCTGTAGAGATTTAGCCGGCAACGGCGAATGGCACGGTGGATTGTGTTCACCGACAATGTTTTCTGGAAGTATTCCTGAGCCCATGTTGTGATTTCCATTACAGTAGCATTCCTGTATGTGATGCAGTGCCGTCTAAGAGCCCGAAGATCACGGGCATCCAGTATGGTTTTCTGGCCTTGACCCGTACGCACAGAGATTGTTCCAGATTCTCTGAATCTTTGGATGATATTATGCACTGTAGATGATGATAACTTCAAACTCCTTGCAATTTTTCTCTGAGAAACTCCTTTCTGATATTGCTCCACTATTTTTCGCCGCAGCATTGGGGGAATTGGTGATCCTCTGCCCATCTTGACTTCTGAGAGACACTGCCACTCTGAGAGGCTCTTTTTATACCCAATCATGTTGCCAATTGACCTAATAAGTTGCAAATTGGTCCTCTAGCTGTTCCTTATATGTACATTTAACTTTTCCAGCCTCTTATTGCTACCTGTCCCAACTTTTTTGGAATGTGTAGCTCTCATGAAATCCAAAATGAGCCAATATTTGGCATGACATTTCAAAATGGGCTCGATTTCTCTCCACACCGGATTTCTACAATCACTAAGTCTATTTAAAACGGCATGCTCACGTTCAGAACAGCATTGCCAAAAACAAACGTTAATGTTTTACGAGTCAAAAATAGTTGCCTAAAGTCTGAGCCAGTCTTCACTGTTGCCGAACTGGTAGTGAAAACACAATTTTCAACTTATAAATAAGTAAACCTAAACCTAACCCTCAGTTTGATGTAAGCAGATCATAAAGAAACGAATAAATAAGATTGAACGAATTCTCCAAAACATAAAACAGTTTTGAATTGCCACGAGAGTGTGTAAATGTGCCGTCACTCATTACTTGTCATAATCATGGCTGGTTATGACAAAAACTCATTTACATGAAAGAGATTGGATTCGTTTTGGGGCATTATTTACGAATTCATATGCATATATTCAAATAAAGTGATTATTTGTTGGTGGTGTCCTCTGACAGAACATCAGTGAGGGGTGGAGATGTTTTAGTTGAACTTCTGATACTCCTAAAGTACAGGTCAAAGTACTCTTCATGTTCCTCAGTGGGAAAGCTGAAGTCCATCCTATTTTTTATAATAAAGACATCCAACCGGAATGCGAGGAGAGGGAAAACATTCTGTGGCCCGTCAGGAAGTTTATGGTGAATTGGTGAGTTGTGCTATTGTGTCAGAGGACCCCCTGTTTTTGTCCTCCACCAGGACCCCACCCTAGCATCCTCTTGAAAGAGCAGAATCTGATAATCAATGAAGGAGAAAGAAAAGAGGGAAAGACTAGAGAGAAAAAGAATACATTTAATGTGATTTTTTCCATGGGGGGCTGGACAGGCCTCTTTATCATGACTTGCATCCACCTCTCACCTCACTCATTGAACGCTTTAGAAAAACTCTCTGACCTTTGGCCTTTAGGACAATAGGGACCGGGATGTTTCCCAGTGTGCGCAAACCTGGCCAACAACAGGAACACGAGGGTGCTCATGGGAAAGCAACTGTTTACTGTGAGACAGGATGAGAAGAGAAGACCTCTCTTACACACACACACATCAAAATACACATTCACAAGCAAAACAGCTAATATCAAGCTACAAAACGACTGATATATAATGGCTAGTACAAAATGGCTAATAAAAACATCTAATAAAAAACGGCTACTAAAAACCAGCTATAGAACAGCTAATACAAAGTAGCTAATATATAATGACTAATACAAAACGGCTAATATATATATATATATATATATATATATATATATATATATATATAGTGGCTAAAACTTTTTTTAACAAATTTTCATGTTGCGGTAATTGCTGAAGCTTTTATTACGGTATACGGTAGTATCACGATATTGAAATAAGTTGCAATGTTGTCATACTATAACAGGTTTAAGAATTCTTTTTCTTATAACAAAAAGAACTCTGAACATTTAAATACAATAAAATGTTTCAAACAGATTAAAGTGCAAAAGATTTATAAAGAACAACAGGTAACACTTTACAATGAGATCTCAATATTTAACGTTAGTTAATGCATTAACTGTTAGTTAGTGTTTTAATGTTAGTTAAAAAATAAAACTGATCATTGTTAGTTTTTTCTCAGGTTCATTAAACAATAGCAACAACTTTTGATTTTAGTAATGTTATTAAACTTTAACTAAGAAATTAACATTAATAATTGCTTTATAAGTATTTTTCATTGTCAGTTTGGTAATAATGAATTAACATGTTAACTAATGAAGCTTTATGTCACTAATTGTTACCGAACAATAAATAATAAGAACGTTTTCAATCATTATAGGGCATGTTGTCCAGATTAAAATATAAAAATGTTTAAGTTTGAAAGTAAATAGCCTATTAAGTCTTTAAGTATTAAGTATTTGGTGATGTGTTCAACAACATTGCGAATACAAAAAAGTGAATGGCTGTTTGAAGCATTTTAATTACTGTTCAGTAGCAGCTGCTTTGTTTGTGTTGTTTCCGGGGTAACCGCTGCATTTCTGCTGTTCGATCAGCGCCCTCTGCTGTCAGAGAGTGAACGTGCACTTTCATTCAGCGCGTCTCCTTCACTCGTTCCGCCATGTGCTTCTCTTGCACCTCGAGCTTGACCACACAGCGGTTTTGTGCATTTTATATGGTTGATGGGTAAAGTATTCTTAAAATGTATTATAAAATCTTAATAATTCATAATAATAATTATTCACGGTATTTTGAAGTTCCCACAATAACAATATCGTGCATCGTATTACTGAATATTGGCACATGTCTAACTAAAACATAATAAAAAAATAGTTACAATACAGCTAATACAAAATGGCTGACAGATAATGGCTAATGAAAATAAAACAGCAATACAAAACGGCTAATGTATAATGGTTAACAGGCCTAACAACCAGCTACAAAACAGCTAATATAAAACAGCTATTATAATGGTTAATACAAAATGGCTAACACATAATGGCTAATAAAACACAGCTACAAAACAATTAATACAAAAGGGCTATAATATATTAACCAACACATAATGGCTAATGAAAAACAAAACAGCAAAACAAAACGGCTAATACATATATAAAGCTAAAACAAAAGGCTATTATATAACAACTGCTACAAAACAGCTGATTCAAAATAGCTAATATATATTATCTAATAAAAGGTGCATTCACGCCATGTTGAAATTAACATAGTTATGACTTTCCGACTCACGTCTTCCAACTTGTGACCATTTTACAGCAAAACAGCTAATATAAATGGCTAATACAAATGGCTAATATGGATAATAACAAACTGCTACAAAACAGTTAATACAAAACAGCTAATATGTAATGGTTAACATATTATGGCTGATAAAAACAGCTAATATATAATGATTGCAAATGAAAAACAAAATAGCAATAATAAACAGATGAAACCCAATGGCTAATAAAAATGGCTTATACATAATGGCTAATAAAAAAGCGCTGCAAAACAGCTTATACAAAGCAGTAGCCTATATTATGTTTGATATAAAATGGCTAATATATAATGGCTAAACCATATTATCTACACAAATGGGCCATTCACACAGAACACACTTTTGTGTAAAAAATACAAGACACAGGGCAAAGTTTAAAAGTTTAAAGGGGACATATCATGAAAATCTGACTTTTTCCATGTTTAAGTGCTATAATCGGGTCTCCATCTACCAACCCAGTAAAAACATGAAAAAGGACAACCCAGTAACTTTCTCTGCCAGCATGTGAAAACACGAGCCGCTCAGATTTCTCTCCCCTTGTGACATAGGAATCTGCACGTTTCCACCGACGGCACCGCCATTTTGTTTTCACAAGCGTCAACGGTGGACCAGTTCTAACGCCATGCCAAAAGTTGAAGCAAAGCATGCTAACTGTTCTGTCATTAGCTGCACAGAAGAGCACTGAACACTATTTAGAGCCTTTTTAGCTTGGATAGCCTGCAAGTTGACCCTGGCAAGATCGATTGCTAAAAAATAAGTGTTTCTGTCCGAGTGATATTTTGAAAAAAATATTAGACCATTCACAGCATTTATTAGCAATCATAAACACTAGCCTGGTGTGTATAACTCTGTTTTGCAAACAGTTACGCTATGTATAGTGGGCGTCCATACAGGATTAAGATGAACATGACGGCACATGCTAGTGGATGAGTTGAATCAACTCCACAACAACTACATAAATTTATCCACTAACCATTCAGAAACGTCTAAAAGTTGTAACTTCTTCCTGAGTCTCTCCATCAGTGTCGACTCCGGTTTGAACAATGTAAGGCTGAACACCGTTACTGACAATCCTCATTTTGGCTGCGTGAGATTCTCCAGCTTTGTTGTTGTTGAGCTGTTAAAGCTCCGCCCTCTTCTGGAAAGGGGCCGGGAGCAGCAGCTCATTTGCATTTAAAGGGACACACACAGAAACGGCATGTTTCTGCTCACACCCAAATAGGGGCAAATTTGACAAGCTATAATAAATGATCTGTGGGGTATTTTGAGCTGAAACTTCACAGACACATTCTGGAGACACCAGAGACTTATATTACATCTTGTGAAAAGAGGCATAACAGGTCCCCTTTAACTTATTTTAACTTGAGTGTCATGTTTTTAAAATTGCTGTGTTATGCAGGAGATGACATGTCCATCTAGCACATTCACAATGAAAAACAACAGAAAAGCAGTGCAGTGGAATGCATTAGCATAGTATGCAGTGTGTATAAATATTTGCATATTATGCACACAGATCTCTGGTTGATTCTCATGCAACATGACCATTAAGGTATATATATGTGTGTGTGTAGGGTAAATTCAAGTTGATAGGACACTTTCTCCCAGTCATCTCAGTGCCAATTCACCTTAAGTATTTATTACAATAATGCATTGTGACTTTAGGGAAAGGAATTTGGCTTTCTTGTTGCCTTATAATTCTGCTCTTTTGTTGGTGGTTGATTTAATGAGTAAAATCTTTCTCTTTCTATCTTTCTCTTTTGTTGACTATATCTAATAAAGCACAAAAAGTCTCTCTCCATCCGTTCTGGATTTCAAGGGCACAGTCAAAAGGGCAGTCATGTCTTTTATCCACACATAAAGCTTGTTTTTGTACAGAGCCCCTCTTCCCTCTGATGAAAGGAACAGTGCAGAACCCTTTCAGAATACAGAGTGCCACATAAACGCTGCCTTTCACTGAAGTACAGTTTGAGGGCTCGTTCAGAGCGCCAGGCCGGTTGAGTTCATTACATTAGAGAGGTTCGGTTCATTCAGCGTCACACTCATAATCTGATCGTCTTCCCCAAATATGAAGGTGACCACACTGCAACTGTTTGATCATGTGTAATTGTGTTACTGTAATGAAAGAGTCTGTTTTGTTTTATGCTTTGGCGTGTGTGTGTATGTGTGTGTGTAAGAGAGAGAGATTAGTGTTTTGTGCATGTTTCTCTAATGGTAGGTTTAGGGGTAAAGGCCAGGTTAGTTAGGCCATAGAAAATATCATTAACCTGATTTAAAATCAGTGGAAGCCTATGCAATATCCTCACTAATATGAAACAAATGTGTGTGTGTGTGGTTGTATTAATGTTTGTGTGCGGAGGAGGATTTCCCTCTTTTGTTTCTTGAGGAAGCTCATGGACTGTACGAGTTCTCTGGATGACCTGTCACTCAAAGAGCAGAGCGGCAGAAATGCTAATGCTGGTGTTTAGTTAGAAATAAGTGTGAAAAAGAAGTGTGCTTAATTGTATTGAGTGTGCACTTATAAGTCTATTTAAAAAAAAACTGTACTTGCAGATAAAATATTATTAAAGAAATAAAAGGCCACTTACTTAGAGTCCACTATCATGACTATGTTTCTCTTAAAAGTGCATTGTAATAATGTCAAAAGTTTTCCTGCTACATTTTAAATCATTGTTTAAATAACAAATCTTTTGTCGCACACTTATTTTGATGTATTGACTAACATACTAAAGCACATATAAGCACATAAGAGATAATCCACGGCTAACTGTGCATTAAACATTTTAAAACCACCGGACGCAAAGCATTCAAATTTTTTAATGCACAGCTAGCCATTGATTTTTCCATTTTACCATGGTCATTTGCCAGCATTGGCAAGTTAAAACTGTCATTGATGTTTGCAAAGCTAAATCTGACTGGAAGTACGGTGGCTGAGGGAGCTCAACACGCTGCAACTGAAGAAAACACATGCAAAAATAGAAAAAACACCAGCAAATAAAAAAAAACATCATCAGTTTGACAACACTTGTGCTGCAAATGCTCACAATGCAACCAAATACAGAAACGCGCTGCAAATAGCACGGAAATATTTCAAGGGGAGCCCAACAAGTGACGAACCTGGCCGTTGTATGGAAGGGTTAAAATTACAGTTATTTTCATTAGTTACGACTCGTTAATCAGCGGACAGAATGTTGATAATTCTGCAGTAAGGTTACATTTAATTGAATGAATAAGAGAATGAGAGAATTGAATGAGAGAGATGTGTCTCTCTGATAGGCTAGAAATGAAGCTGTGAGTTTAATTAGTTCAAAAACAGCGACGTTACAACCTTCTTGCTGAGTAATATGTAGCGATTCAGTAGTTAATTTAAAGTTAATTTATTAAAGGGGACCTATAATGCCCCTTTCACAAGATGTAATATAAGTCTCTGGTGTCTCCAGAATGTGTCTGTGAAGTTTCAGCTCAAAATACCCCACAGATCATTTATTATAGTTTGTCAAATTTGTCCCTATTTGGGTGTGAGCAAAAACACGCCGTTTTCGTGTGTGTCCCTTTAAATGCAAATGAGCTGCTGCTCCCGCCTCCTTTCCAGAAGAGGGCGGAGCTTCAGCAGCTCAACAACAACAAAGCTGGAGAATCTCACGCAGCCAAAATGAGGATTGTCAGTAACGGTGTTCAGCCTTACATTGTTCAAACCGGAGTCGACACTGATGGAGAGACTCAGGAAGAAGTTACAACTTTTAGAATGAAACTGGAGGTTTCTGATAAATTTATGTAGTTGCTGTGGAGTTGATTCAACTCATCGACTAGCATGTGCCGTCATGTTCATCTTTTGTGCAAATCCAGTGTTGAATTGACCCTCGTTTGTGAAGCAGTCCGGCGTAAAATGACAGCATGTCAACAACACTCTACTACAACAACTCTTCCTCTTCTCTAAAACAGCCCAACATGGCCCCGCCCCCTTTGTTGTGTGTTCTCGGGGGCGGGGTTTATGTAAATTTTAGTGTCAGTGATTTCACTAACCCAGGAAGAAGCTGGTTATAGTCCTTAAACAAAGAATTCTGTAAAAGAAAATATCTCCTTTGCATTGAACTTTGAGCATCATAACTTTGCAGATGTTTATGCTCAAACAGCAACATTAATTCCACCCCTTTAATAAAAGTCAAGAGTTGGCAAGTTTCTGTGCTCCTGTTTCTGTGTGCGAGTGGCATCCTTTATTATGTGTTTTTATAAACAAATATACAAGACTTTTATTATATTAGAATTCAGTTATAGTATGTAATTTAAAGGTGCCCTCGAATGAAAAATTGAATTTATCTTGGCATAGTTGAATAACAAGAGTTCAGTACATGGAAATGACATACAGTGAGTCTCAAACTCCATTGTTTCCTCCTTCTTATATAAATCTCATTTGTTTAAAAGACCTCCGAAGAACAGGCGAATCTCAACATAACACCGACTGTTACGTAACAGTCGGGATCATTAATATGTACGCCCCAATATTTGCATATGCCAGCCCACGTTTCCAACATTATAAAAAGCATTAGACAAGGGCAGCCAGTATTAACGTCTGGATCTGTGCACAGCTGAATCATCAGACTAGGTAAGCAAGCAAGAACAACAGCGAAAAACGGCAGATGGAGCAATAATAACTGACATGATCCATGATATCATGATATTTTTAGTGATATTTGTAAATTGTCTTTCTAAATGTTTCGTTAGCATGTTGCTAATGTACTGTTAAATGTGGTTAAAGTTACCATCGTTTATTACTGTATTCACGGAGACAAGAGAGCCGTTGCTATTTTCATTTTTAAACACTTGCAGTCTGTATAATTCATAAACACAACTTCATTCTTTATAAATCTCTCCAAAAGTGTAGCATTAGCCGTTAGCCACGGAGCACCATCAAACTCATTCAAAATCAGAAGTAAACAATATAACAGTATACAATACTCACATAATCCGACGCATGCATGACGAACACTTTGTAAAGATCCATTTTGAGGGTTATATTAGCTGTGTGCACTTTGTTACGGCACTATTTAAGGCAAGCGCGAGCTCTGTGGGCGGAGAGCACGGGATAGGGGCCGCAACATAAAATCGGCGTGTTTATAATGATGCCCCAAAATAGGCAGTTAAAAAAATTAATAAAAAAAAATCTATGGGGTATTTTGATCTGAAACATTCAGGGGACACCTTAGACTTATATTACATCTTTTAAAAACATAATCTAGGGCACCTTTAATGATATTAATTTTATAAAAAATGTAATAAAAATGTTTTATTAACTTAAAGAAAATGGATCAGGCTGGAACCTAACAGGACTGAAATAAAGAGCTAAAGCTGGCCATTGCTCAGTGTGAGATTGAATTAGACAAGTAAGGATGCATTAAATTGAAGACTTTTTATAATGTTACAAAAGATTTCAAACAAATGCTGCTCCATTCACCTTTCTATTCATCAAAGAATCATGGTTTCCACAAAAACACTATGCAACTGTTTCCAACATTGATAATAATCAAAAATATTTCTTGAGCATCAAATCATCATATTAGAATGATTTCTGAAGGATCATGTGACACTGAAAACTGGAGTAATGATGCTGAAAATTCAGCTTTGATCAAAGGAATAAATTACATTTTACTATATATTACAATTAAAAAAAAAGTTAAAATATATATACTGTAAATGGTATATTATAAAATCAACCATTTCCGCTAGTATAACTGTGTAAACATGGTGTCCTCAAAGAAACAAATAATAGATTCTGAAAGCTTTTTACACAAATTGAAGGAGAAACAATATTAGCTTATTATAATTTAGTAACAATAACTCTATAGGCAATCTGACAGAAACGACATGATCAGTTTGTACAGGAGTGTACAGAAGCTCAAACTAATTGTCACATAATCATACAAACTAACAGCTAAAAAAAACAATCACACCCTCTCTAATTATGTCTGCTATGATAATTTACTCAGGTTTGCAACGTTTACCACACACGTCATTATGGATTTGGAGAGGAGCCGTAATAAAGCTTATGTTAGAGGGTGTTGCATTTCCTTTTTTCACATGTTCATACCTGCTCTTCAGCCAGAGCCAAAGCCGCAATAGTCATCTTCTCTGAGAAAGAGTGAGTCACACAGTTCATGTGTCGCTGAGTAAACGAGGGAGTGAACAAATTAATGAGTGACTGGATGAGTGAGAACGTGTGCAAGAAAAGGTTCAGACAGCTATTATAGTTTCTTCTTGATGATGTCAATGATTATGTAACTGAGTGTAAGACAATAGGGCTCTGTATGAGTCTGTAAGGTGTTAAAAGTTTTCCCTATAGCGCTGTTTGGGCTGGCCTTCGCAATAAACTTCCATCTTTTTTACAGTTGCCTCTGGCGCCACACTAAAACGTGCATTTATTCAGTCCAAAATGCTAAACTGTATTTGAAAATTCTTATCAAACATAATCAAACAAGCCCCCAGAGCCATCTTTAAAATGTTGTGTTTGAACGATATTTCTGTGGCATCGTTGTCGAAAAATAATTAGCTGGTGAAGTGGATTTACTTATTGTAGCGTTAGCAAAAGTTATCATGAGCATTGAAATGTTTGAAGCAGATGACGGGGAAGATTTTAAAACGAGCGGTTCATTCATAAATCTGTAAGATCTTACCTTCATGCTGTGGAAATACAAACCGGAAGACAGAACACAACAAGCGCAGCGCTGAAAAGGAGCAATGCTACAGAAGATCATATAGTAGCTGATTATATCGCATTGAATATTAATGAATGTTGGAGGCTAAAACCACCCAGTAGTGTTGGTCTCGAGACCATTTGTCTCGGTCACGCTTTAGGTGGTCTTGACTACAACACTACCATCCAGTGATTGCGTGTATAATTTTTCCCTGTCTTGAAATTCCCTCCCTCCCTCCCTTCACTCATTGCTGGAGTTGCACAGGTCCTCAAGTGCTTTTGCTAGAATGTGAGTTTAAGGGGCTGTTTACTCAACACATTTTTCAACTAAAAACTGAAAACTTTTTATGCATTTTGGCCATTCATTTACATGACAATGGCGTTATGGGGGCCGGAAAATGCAAACTTTTAAAATGATTTTGAGGGGCCGTTTACACGACATGGTTTTCAACTAAAAACGGAAAACATTTTATGCGTTTTTGCCATTCATTTACACGACAATGGCGTTTTGGTGGCCTGAAAATGCAAACTTTTGAAAAAGTGTTTCAAAGTGCAAGTTTTTGAAAACGTTATTGTCTCCATGTAAACTGCAGAAACACTAATCTGTGAAAACGGTGACGGCATGTACACGCGTATTACGTTTAGTCTATCCACCTTATTTTTCGATGTGTTTTTTGTGAATGTGTGAGACTTCCGATTTATTAGCCGCTGTAGGGAAATAATGAGAAGAATATCGAAGTATGTGCAGGCGCGAAGTCTTTCTTTACAAAGTGACATCGCCAACTACACTGTAAAAAAAATCCCAGTAAAATTTACGGTAAAAAAACGGCAGCTGTGGTTGCCAGAACTTTACCGTAAAAAATACAGTAGCAACGTATAAAAAAATCTGTTAAATTTACAGTAAAATAACGAATTTCATTAACTGATATAATGTTAATTTACCAACCTAATGAAGTACTAATATCTGTTTTTTACCTTTATAATACACTGACAGTCACCAAACACAGTGGTGATAAGAGTCACATGATGAATCAAAGTTCATCACAAGCAGCTTTTCCACAAGCTGAGGAGGACAACACTAACATATAGGGCCCTATTTTAACGATCTAAACGCAAAGTGTAAAGCGCACGGCGCAGGTGCACTCAGGGCGTGTCCAAATCCACTTTTGCTATTTTAACGACGGAAAAACGGTCCGTGCGCCGGGGCGCATTTTTGAAATGGGTTGTCCCTATTCTCTTAATGAGTAATGGGCGTAACGTTCAATAAACCAATCAGAGTGTCATCTCCCATTCCCTTTAAGAGCGAGATGCGCTCGCGCCATGGTGGATTGCTATTTACATGGCGGAATTTGTTGGCGGAAAAGCTGAACGCTTTTCAAGCGAAGAAACCGATCATCTACGGGACAAGCAGGAATCCACCAAAGCTTCCCGAGGTGAAGAAGGCGTGGGATGAATTAGCAGTGATTGTGTCCTCGTCTTCTGGCATCAGATGTTTTGCTGAAATGACCTGTTAAGTGGCCAGTCAATCTTTCAGTCGTCTGCGTTGGATGCAGGCTTTCACATAGCTCCGCGCGATGAGTCAGTTAATATATATGTGTGTGTATTGGCACGTTTGTTCAATTAATTAGCCAATTTCGCTCATCATTATAATTAGTAATAGGATGAATTGAAAATAGCTAGCCTAATTCTAATACACGCAATGACTATTCATCATTACATTTTTATATTTATGTAGCCTACACAATAATATTCTTTTACACTGTAATCCTTTTGTTTTTAATATTTGGCATGTTTGTGTGATGCGCATCCCTGTGTGTAATAAGCAAAGTCAACGCGCACTGTGGACGCGCCCAGAGGTGCAGTTTCTACCAACGCGCTCTAACAAAAAAATATTGCGCCATTGACTTTAGACTTTAGACCAGGTTTGAATTGGTCTATGGCGCAGGCTTTTTTAGACCAGCACGCCCATGGGCGCACTAACTGGCGCAAATGCATTTACTAATTTAAGGACGTGGCGCTGAACGGGAAAACGTGAACGGCGCCGGACGCAAACTAGCAAACACACTTGCGCTGCGCCTTACGTCGCATTGCGCCGGGTGTATTATAGGGCCCATAGAAAGCCATCATGGTAACATGCATGAAATTTTAAAAATGCAATAAACATTAATTTAACAACATTAGATGTAACATAAAACCCCAATGTACATAACTGATTAGAAAAAAATGAGAAAAACTAAGAAGAAACAGAGTTATTTCAACGAAAATATATCAAATGTGAAATGTCATGCAGGGAATTGTGGGAATGTCAATTTACGGTTTTTCACTGTAAATTTTACAATGAATTGTTATTTTTCACTTCCAAAAACTGTGAATTTAATGGTATTTTACCGTAAAATTACATTAAATGTACCATTAGATCTATTACAGTTATTCACCGTATATAGTACAGAAACTTTCCGTAAACCATTTGACAGTTTTTCACCGCAGCATTTTTACAGTCTTTTACTGTTAAAATCACGGTCATTTGTCTAGCATGCGTAATTTTTTGGGTGATCCGTGTGAATAGGGATAGTTTTAATAATGTTGTCATCTGTACAAAGAAAAAACATTTCCGTTTTTAGTACATCGTTGTCATGTAGATGTACTCTAAAAGTGCAAGTTTTTGAAAACGATAGTGTTATTGTCTCTGTGTTAACACCAAAACGTGACTTTGTGAAAACGGTGACGGCATATACGTAGTGTTTCTTTACAAAGTGACATCGCCAACTACTGGCCTGTCATCATAATACAGCATTTTAGTCGTCTTCATAGATCTGTGTGAACGGGAATCATTTTAACAACATTCAATGCGAAAATGCAAAGGAAAAAAACCATTGTCGTGTAAACGTGCCCTAAATTGTACCCTAAAAAATGACTTCATATCTCACAATTTGACTTTATATTGTGCAACTGCATCTTTATTTCTTATAACTGACTTTATATCTCATGATTGTGACTTTACACTGACCAGGCATAACATTATGACCACCTTCCTAATTTTTTGTTGCTGCCAAAACAGCCCTGACCCGTCGAGGCATGGACTCCTCTAGACCCCTGAAGGAGTGCTGTGGTATCTGCACCAAGATGTTAGCAGCAGATCCTTTAAGTCCTGTAAGTTGTGAGGTGGAGCCTCCATGGATCGGACTTGTTTGTTCAGCACATCCCACAGATGCTCCATTGGATTGAGATCTGGGGAATTTGGAGGCCAAGTACAACACCTCAAACTGATTGTTGTGCTCCTCAAACCATTCCTGAACCATTTTTGCTTTGTGGCAGGAGCATTATCCCAGGGTTTCTACAGGTTTCATCAATTCTAACTTAATACTTTTTAATGGCAATTTTTACGTTTTTTAATGCCATATATATGCCGCTAAATGTCGATAAATGACGACATACGGCAATTAGAAAATTCATCATGTCATTGTTGCATTTGCATTCTGCCAAGTGTCAGCCCTTTACATTTGTTTGCTTATCTGCTGCTACCCTTTTGCTAACATAATATATTTCAATACAGCCAAATTCCCAATAAAATTGTTTCATCTATGTATTTTTTCTGTTTTTGTTGTCATTCAATAAGAAATGGTGACTGAAATACAGGGCTCGACATTAAGCCTTGTCATGTGGACACGCGTAAATCAGTCATTCACTTGTATGTGTTACAGAATGCGTTTCGCAGCAGGAATTAGGCAGAATATGGACTTCTACAAAAGGAGTATTTATTTGACACAGAATCAGAACAGCAAACACATTAACTAAACCATATAAAGAACCACAGATAACATTAAGAATGGACAGGGAGTGCTAGGAGTGAGTCCAACTTAAAGGGAGTACTAATGACGATAAACAGGTGATGGGAATCCAGGGAGAAGCGGGAAGGCAGATGAGGAAGTGCAAACAGGTGTGGAGCAGGGAGGATTCTGGGAAACGGAGTCCAGGACAGAGGGGAACTGTGACAGTATGAGTAAAACAATTGCTTGTCCAGGAAAAAATAGTATTTTTTTTGTGGTGTAAGTATAAATTTGTTCTGAAGCAATATCCTTTCAGAATATTGCAGTTTTGACATATGTGAATCTGCATATTTTTTGATTGATTACAACTCCATTATATAATGTTATGGTATTGTTTTAAATATTTTTTGAAAATACAAATATGAAATGTGTGTGTGGGGGGAGGGGGGTGTTGGGGGGGATAATACTTTAAAAAATGAAACTAAACCACCAGTATGTGGCGGCAAGTAACCGTCTTAATGAGTGGGTCATTGATTCATTCATTCAAGCGATTCATTCAAATGGCTGATTCATTCAGTAATAAAAACAAGGCTGAGTGTTGCGCTTTGGTTCTGCTGTGATCTTTGTTTGAAACTATTTTCGCTGATAAAATATAACAAAAACAGTCAATGTTCCTTCTAAATTGTAAGTGGCTTGATATTAACTACTTGTTAATTGAACTGTTGTATGAAACGTGACGGTAGCCTATTTAGGAAAATAGCATTCTTGGTCGTGTGGTTTAACCAAGTTTCTTTTTGTGTGTGCTTCCCTCATGTTTCCATTTCTCCTCCAGAAGCTGCGCGAGCCTCAACAGCTCAACCTTGTTATCATCAGTACATTACACAGCCTATTATTATCCACTATCGTTTGCCACTAACACTAAATGTAATAAAATCAGTCATACTTGCGTTTTGGTGATTCCCAAGATGCTGTGTTTTTTTTTTTGGTTCTAATCAGGGCCTGTTGGGAAAGTAAAGTTCGAGCCCTGACATGTTAAACCAGCACTAAAATCCTGATTTATAATCAAGACGTTGTCTGACAAAATCGCCATACACATAAGATAGACATTTGCAGTGATTTTGGCTATATGTACACATAAAATGATCACTCAGGCTAGAAGCAATAGTATCTATTTTATTTGTTCTGTGACAGAGCGCACATCCTCAGCTGAATACGCTGCTGAAGCAGAGAGGTGCGGCAGCGGCAGGAAAGCAAGATCTCATGCTCGTGCGGTAGTACCAGGGGGTCTCAGAAGCTAGATCAGGTCAACAAGTCGCTATATTCGTCACAATGCGCTTTCTTAGAAAAAAGTTGCAAAAGGGGTCTGAAAAGTCGCTAAGTTGGCAACACTGATGCAGCCTTCTGTCTCCACGTCCCAGCCCGCCACTGTCCAAAGCGGGCTGGGACGTGTCCAGAGGCAATTACAAAACTGGTTTCGTGTGCATATCACACCAATGTACATATTTTGTGACAGTAAATCAAAGTTATTAAATATTTAGGCTTAATTCAAAATAAACTGGTAGTATTATTTTTCTTCAAAACTATCTAAAAAATGTAATGCCTATAGAAATAAAATTTAATGCTTTTTAATGCCATTTAAGGCCTTAATTTTTTGCAAAATCCATTTAATGACTTTTAAAGCCCCACGGATACCCTGTTATCCTGCTGAAAGAGGCCACAGCCACCAGGGAATACCGTTTCCATGAAAGGGTGTACATGGTCTGCAACAATGCTTAGGTAGGTGGTACGTGTCAAAGTAACATCCACATGGATGGCAGGACCCAAGGTTTCCCAGCAGAAGATTGCCCAAAACATCACACTGCCTCCGCCGGCTTGACTTCTTCCCATAGTGCATCCTGGTGCCATGTGTTCCCCAGGTAAGAGACGCACACGCACCCGACCATCCACGTGATGTAAAAGAAAACATGATTCATCAGACCAGGCCACCTTCTTCCATTGCTCTGTGGTCCAGTTCTGATGCTCACATGTCCACTGTTGGCTCTTTCAGCGGTGGACAGGGGTCAGCATGGGCACCCTGACTGGTCAGCAGCTCCATACGCAACAAACTGATGCACTGTGTATTCTGACACCTTTCTATCAGAACCAGCATTAACTTCTTGAGCAGTTTGAGCTACAGGAGCTCGTCTGTAGGATCGGACCACACGGACCAGCCTTCGCTCCCCACGTACATCAGTGAACCTTGGCTGCCCATGACCCTGTCGCCGGTTCACCACTGTTCCTTCCTTGGAGCACTAGACCAGGAACACCCCACAAGAGCTGCAGTTTTGGAGATGCTCTGACCCAGTCGTCTCGCCATCACAATTTGGTCCTTGTCAAACTCGCTCAAATCCTTACGCTTGCCCATTTTTCCTGCTTCTAACACATCAACTTTGAGGACAAAATGTTCACTTGCTGCCTAATATATCCACCCACTAACAGGTGCTGTGATGAAGAGATAATCAGTGTTATTCACTTCACCTGGCAGTGCTCATAGTGTTATGCCTGATCGGTGTATATATTTAATAAAATTTGTGTCATAAATGTACCTTTCCCTTGCTAAGTTTAGATTTTTACGGTTGAGGGTTTCAAGTTTCTACTATGTCACAGTGACAGATTGATTTTCACCAAAATACTGCAGTTTGAGAGTCCTTTAATGCTAATAACGGAAACATTTTCTTCCTTGTTAAAAATAAGCACTTTAGCATACTTTAAAAAGGGTATATTACATAAATAAAGAATACACTTATGTATGAACTGAATGTCATGTTGGAAAGTAAGACACATTTTTTTAAGAGGCTTTTTATTTAATTTGTAATATTATCTGTAAATACAGTTTTTTAAAAAGCACACTAATGAGATTTGAAGTACACTACAAGTGTACACTCAACACGATTAAGCGCACTTCTTTTTCACAAGGGCTCCTTTTGCTATCTTAACTACATGGTTAGTTTCATTGTAGTGTATGCTTTTAGTATTGATTTTCTGTGCAATGTTCATCTCTAGTACAACAGACCTGAAATCAAGTATTTTGGGTAGATCGCTGCACAACATTGTATTAGAAGGTTTACACGGCTTACTCACATCAACAGCGGTGCATGTTAAAACGATGCTTAATTATTCCCTGTTTATTTTGCCTGCGCTGTGATTCAGAAATTCCAGCTGTTGCAGGTTTCCCATCAGAACACAATAACAATCGCTCTCAAACAATCTTAGCCACTTTAATGAGGGTTACTGATGGCTAGTCATCTGTGACAATACATCCTTTATTAAGCACAAAGAAGCTGCTTTACTGTACGTTAAAATCACATGCACGTCGGAAACTCTGACGCATAATCAAGTAGTTCGCAATTATCATTAGCAGTCACTAAGTCATATATTAAACACAAGGGTCAAATTCTTGGCCGAGGCTCTCCAGCATAGTGCTGACATTCATGAAAGTCTGGCCATCTATGTCGCCTCCTTATAGAGCACATAACTCATGCTAATTGTGTAAAATGAAGGAAATGAGGAGTTATTAAGCAACGACCCCCCGCCAGTAAATCAGCTCCCTCTCTCAGCGATGAACCACTTAAGACAATTAAGCGCAGAGTGGAATTGGTTCTGCTGGTTGTTAAAGCTGAGCGTTGTTGTTTAAGTAGGCAGGCTGCTGCGGGCTGCATGTGTTTAATTGGCTTGACTCATCTGCATGCTGTGAGGGGGCCGCTGGAGCTAATGCACTACAGGACTACAGTTCCCAGCATGCCTCAGGGCAGCAGCGCTCTCAGCGGAGGAGAAAAATCAGTGGAGCAGAAATTTAATCTACTCAGATTATATAAAACAAGGTAAATGTTATGTTGGTAACTTTGTGTTCTGTTATTTTGTTGACTTTAACATCACAGGAATAAATTACATTTTAATAATATTTCACAATATTAGTGTTTATATTGTCTTTTTTAATCAAATAAATGCTGCATAAGAGCTTCTTTCAAAAACATAAAAAAAAATCTTATTGACTTTTGACTTTTCAATAGTAGTAGTTATTTATTTGCACACAAAATAGCCTGAATTATTTTAAATCTGCTTATTTTTCCTCTAAGAAAAAATAATGAAAGATTATTTACTCCTTGTAATATAATTAAGAAAAAATTTAATTCTTGAGAAAAAAAACTGATTATTATTTAATAAATTAAGTCAATCATTGTTGATTTTATGCCCTAAAAATATCAAAATTAAAATTCATTCAAGTCACCGCATATACAGTGTATTTTTTAAAACGAATGAATAGATCCAGACAGTGTCAACCCTAATATCTGAGGATAAGAACTTGAAAATAACTGAGATGTTCAGGTTAGATTGTCTTTTGTTTGACTATGTTTCCTGGTTATTTGATACTGCCCGCCTACAGTGATTTTTTTCACTGTTACTGATGTTTCTACTGATTATGAAACAAAATATAAGCCTCAAAATTTGTAGCAAATACAACAAATAGATACTGGTTTAATAGTTCAACAAAAAATGGTTCCAAACTATGAATATTTTTCTTTGACAGAACACAAAATAGGCTATTTTGAAAAATGTCCACACTGTCCTTTCCAATACAATGCAATAGAGACTTAGCGCTGTCAGTAATCTTCTTATGAAATCTCACCCATGAGGCGACTATTCGAACTTGATGAACAAGATACGTCATGGCAGATTTGACAACATATGCTTGCCTTTATGTATCCTGTAGGGGTGTAATGGTACACAGAAGTCACGGTTCGGTCCGTATCTCGGTTTTTGGGGTCACAGTTTGATAAGATTTCGGTACAATAGGAAAAACGGTCACACTTTAGGGTCCAATTCTTTCTGACTATTAACTAACTATTAACTATGACTTTTGCCTCAATAAACCCCTAATTTCTGCTTATTAATAGTTAGTAAGGTAGTTGTTAAGTTTAGGTATTGGGTAGGATTAAGAGATGTAGAATATGGTCATGCAGAATAAGGCATTAATATGTGCTTTATAAGTACTAATAAACAGCCAATATCCTAGTAAAATTCATGCAAATAAGCAACTAGTTAATAATGAGAATTGGATCCTAAATTAAAATGTTACCGGACAAAAGAACAATTCCACAATGCTAGGTTTCTTTTCTTTTCTTTTATTTTGAACAAACAGTCTTCATACTTCAAATCACAATTTGTTTCAGCTAGCAGCATTTAGTCCCCTAGTTAGTACAGTACAGCTATAGTGTAGTAAGCACTAAGCAGTAAACAGAACTCCCTCTTGCATAGGTCATATTTTTTTTTAGAGGGCTGATAAAAAACAAAATGTATTTGGTCACAATCAGCTACAAAACTGAAAAGCATTTTGTGTTATAAAAGCACAAAATAAACAGAATAATGAAAAATAAAACTTGTGCATTAGGAGTGTTACAATTTACTCCACTTAAACTATATTTAAAACTTAAAGGATTAGTTCACTTTCAAATAAAATTTTGCTGATAATTTACTCACCCCCATGTCATCCAAGATGTTCATGTCTTTCTTTCTTCAGTCGAAAAGAAATGAAGGTTTTTGATGAAAACATTCCAGGATTATTCTCCTTATAGTGGACTTCACTGGCCTCCAAACGGTTGAAGATCAAAATTACAGTTTCAGTGCAGCTTCAAAGGGCTTTAAATGAGGAATTATCTAGCAAAACGATCAGTCATTTTTGAAAAAAATACAACTGTATATGCTTTATAAACACAAATGATCGCCTTCCAAGTGCTTCCGCCAAAACCACACTTTCATATTCTTCAAAAAGCTTACGCTGTGTGTCCTACGCCTTCCCTATTCTACTTACGGAAAAAATGGATCTGACGCTGCGTTCGTTCCGTAAGTACAATAGGGAAGGTGTAGGACATACAGCGTAAGCCTTTTGAGACATGAACATCTTGGATGACATGGGGGTGAGCAAATTATCAGGAAAATTTTATTTGAAAGTGAACTAATCCTTTAAGCCTAACCCTCTTATACTTAAATGTCCGCGTTCCGCTCCGTTTTGCGCACGGTTGAGTGCGTGAGCCTTTCAAAGTATTCTTCTTTGTCCATGAGCGAAGTGCACATGCATCGAATGCGTCTCTCTATCTAGTGGACTTTGTTTTCAAGAGCTCAAGTCATTTGCATATGTGCTGTTCTTCTTCTGCTCTTTTTCCTGTTGTGGTGGTTAGCAAAAAGCGTTGCATTACTGTGCGCGCCCCCTTCTGGATTGGAGAGTGTATCGCCTGTGACTGACTGTATTCGTCATCTGATTGCATGCACCGAACCGTGACGTCAGTACCGTATTGTTTGGGCTGAATACATGTACCGTTACACCCCTGATATCTTGACAACCCCTGGAAAAGTACAGCGTGGACATTATTCAAAACTTTTACATTTGTCTTGCATATATGAAGGAATCTTAATTTTAGGTAAACTACCCCTTTGCTGAAAATCCAATGTGTGTTTTAGAGATACAAGATTTTTTGCTCTTTAAAATTGAAGTCACAATTCTGAATAGACAACTTAACAACATAACACAATTTACTAGAGGTTCTGACAAAATGTCTTAATATTTTTAAAAAAAAAGTCAGATTGGATTAATGATTCATTGAGTCACTCAAAGACTTCACTTGTTTCATTACTGTATGAATCTGCGTTTTTGAACGAATCTCTTGAATGATTCAATGACAAATACTTTTTAACAGTCATTTGCCACCACCTACTGGTGCCAATATGTAATTGACACAATCTTTATTTGAAGCGTCAAGTTACTTTCAAAAGGTGATTTATCGCTACGTCAGTGTTCATATCCGAATTATAAAAGTTTATCCCAGTACTTGTGTGATTATTTAAATTACCGTAAGACAGAAATAATGACTTTGTGATGTTGAAAAGACATGACAACGGTTCTCTTCTGATCTGAATCGCTCTGATCGTATTTGTCAAAGGTTTAATAGACATAACCGAATCTTTTTCATTTAGGAATAAGAAAGTTTAAATCGAGATTGTGATCTTTTAACAATGAATCGTGCAGCTCTCGTGTTTCCTATGGCTCAGTTCCGTCGTAAGCACGACAAAGGTCTAGACATACACACACGAGTCCAGCAAACACAATTAAATCACAGATAAAGGAAATAGGTTGTGCAGGCATGACTGCAGTTCAGAGAATGAAGCCTCTTCATGAATTCACCCGCAGACAGGCTGACATTGTGCTGTGGGTTGCTGAGCACACCATAAACATGAGAACTGCTCTTGCTCTTATGAGCTCATAATCAAATCAGTCTCATTGATAAGAGCCGTGGACAAACCTCTCAGTGTGGACGCAGAACAAAGGGGCTGTAGCTGCTCTTCTCCGCTGGCATGACAATGGGCCCAATTTAATCAAACTGCCATTAAAATGAATGCACAACATGCCAAGCGAAATATGATTTTCCCACAGGTTTCTTGCATACGTAAAGCTTCATATATATTAACTTAATTTAATTTAATGCAATGTGCTTTTACAAAGTGGCCAGAGAGTTTGCTGAAGGGCAGATATTTATACTAAAGAAAGATTTGTCACCATGCACAGAGCTCTTTATAGATCATTCAGACTCAATTCAAGCATTTATCGATTTATTATCGTTTAAAGTGATGTGAAAACTAAAAGCAATGTAACATACAGCGTTTTGTGTTAAAGGCTTTTAGGCCCTGTTTACACCTGGTATTAAGATGCATTTTCATCAATCAGATCAGAAGTGGACGAGGCTAAATACAGGTGCAAAAGGGGGTGTAAAAACTTTTGAGGTTGTCCACTTTCGAACACTTCCAGAGGTAGTTGAAAACGCATTCGACCAGATTGCTGTCATAGTGGAAATGCTCACGTGGTCGAATGTGTTCAAACAGACACCAAAAGACCGTCTACTCTCCACCTACTGACCTAATGCCTAAACATTATAGGAAGAGCTCTAGTCAGTTGAGATTTAAACTTTGTCAGCTGAAGACCCAAGTTTGGTTTGAAGACACCATCAACGTACCAAGCACAATGTTCTCTCACCATTCCTGATTTCTGACACACACTCGCAGCGGCTGTCAGAGCAGAGACGAATTCTGATGCTTTCTGTATGTTTTTCTGTCATCTCCGGTCATGTTCATACGTAAATTGTGCAAACTTATTTTGTCCATTAGATCACAAGATCTGAAAAAGCCCATACTTTTACCCACCCATAGTCCACCTCGCAAAGAAATCAGGACAGAAGTGGTTGAAATTGGAGAAAGGAGACGGATTAAAACACTAGGTGTAAGCGGGAATGTGTCTTCATCATCCACTTGTGATCTGATCGACCAAAACGCATCTTAATACCAGGTGGAAACAGGGCCTAAGTCACCCTCACATCTATGAGGATAATGACGTATAAGAGTGTCCATGATAAAGAAAAAGAAGAACATTCTACATCCTAAATAAATCCGTAAAAATAGGGCACAATGTAGGCTACTGTATTAATTTAAAGGAATTTTCTGTATTTATTTTTTACAGGTGTTTTACCTGTATATTGAATTTTATTGCATTGTTTTAGTTAACAGAAATGTTCATAAAATGTACCGTGTAATGAGCTGCCAGTACTTTTTCTGTTATTTTACGGATTTATTTCTTACAGTGTAGTTTTACTTGTGAAAAAGAAGTGTGCTTAATTGTATTGAATGTGCACTTGTATTCTACTTCAAAATCTTAAAAGTACTTTTTTTTAAAACTGCACTTGCAGATAATATTGCTACACAGTTTCGGCCAATCTCATGTTAATCTTGAGAGTAGTATTGCATCCTTCATATCTCTGAAAAGTCTTTAGTTTTATCAGATTTATAAAAGAAAGGTATGCTGCACTGAGTCTTTCTGAAAACAGCCGAGCGCCTGGAGGCGTGCCGTGGGCGAAGCTAAAGAGTGACAAACGCGCAGCTTTTGCGTAGCGAAGCTATCAATGGTCAGCTAAACAAATGTATTAAACACACACAATACACCATTGCATTATCCCTGTAAAACTTTTGATTCATTAAACATTCGTGTTGTTTACATTATATGCACTTATGTGCCGAATGCCAACAAGACATTTGAAGCAGTTTTACTCTCCACCTGCGCTTCCGACTCATGACCGGGATCATTGCCGCTGTGACCGCTCCATCTTTCTGTTTCAAACGATCTGTAAATCCAGCGTTGAACTGGACCTTGTTTAAAAAACCATAAGCGCTGATCCTGAGGGCTCGAGCAGCCATGGAAAACATGGGCCATACAGAGCCATACTAAAAAAAAACTTTCCGAAACATGTAGGAAATCTGAAGCCATGTATTTGGCACAGAAATACTCGTTCAACTCGTTTTTTGAAACTTTGGCTATGTTTAGAAAGAGAATCCAACTCTTCAAAAGTGTAAATAAGTCAGAATGCATGAAATAGCATTAGACCCCCCCTTGAAATGTACATTTACATTTATGCATTTGGCAGATGCTTTTATCCAAAGCGACTTACATTGCATTATACTATACATTTGTATCTGAGTATGTGAAACAAATAAAACACCACTTAGGTGAACTAAAACACCACTTTTGTCATGCTTTAAAGAAGTATGCTTATTTTGATGTGTTGACCAACATACTAAAGCTCATGTAAAGTATTTGATTATAATTTTATCTTTAGCATGTTATCCGATATTATTTATCATTTAAAGTTCATTTATTTTAAATGTACTAATCATCATACACTATTTAGTTGACCATAAATGCTTCAGCAATGGCAATATTTCACTTTCACCATATTTCAAGAAGTTTTGAAATTACATAAAGATACTTAAGTCCTACACAAGTGATTCAAAAAGTACTTTTATGGTGAACAGAACTAAGTGCATTTAATTTATAATACATTTTCATTTAATTGTAAGTGCAATTAAGTATCCGAAAACATTATATTCAGTTTGCACTTAAAGGTGCCAAAGAGGATGTTTTGTTTTAGACATTTTTGCAATATTACTTGAAACTGTCTTTACTAACTGATTGGCCCTCTTTTAGAGTGTCTACTAAGTATTATTTCATTTTTGGGGGGAGAGTTGCACCACATGACATATCATTGACCCTTGACCTTATTTCTTAGGAGGAACACAAAAGGAGATATTTTGAAGATTTTTTCTGCTTTTTCCCCATACAATGGACTGTTCCTCACAGAAAATAAGGACTATAAGGACTTTAACCTTTTCACTGCTTTTGTTGTAAAACACTAAAATTGTCTCATTTTGTGATTTGCGTTGCTTTAAAGTGTCTTTTTTTACTTTTAGTTTGATTTAGTTGGATGAAACACATTCTATTATCAATCAAGCAGCTGGTCTCAGAACAGGCCTTTGAAATATCTTCAAATGATAGATGCTGCTACAACAAACATGTAGATATGAAAACAGCTCTAGCATTTGAGTGTTGAACTTTAAAGTTTCTGAAAGTTATAAAGGGGGCTTTCTCACTCAGATATGGCCAGTGGGCCAAGATCACCCACAGGCCCTTCTGCTCACATTACAGTGCCACTTTCAATTGTGTTCAGTGTGAGAGAGGTCAGGCCTCTCCTATAACACACACACACATTCACACACACACACACACACATGCAGCACCCCAGGACCTGGGGGCATCCATCATTACTAGGGTGGTGAAAGTAGACACTCTAAAATACTGCAACGTGTTTGGTCTATGGTAACCCAACACGGGCAGAGAGAGAGTGTGAGACACTCTAATTTTATGAGCGCTCACATGCATACACTTCTCTTGCCCCCGTCCCATGCCTGAAGCGCTACTGAAATCTGCCACGAGCGCAAAGAATTCCTGATAAACACAAGCTTGGCAAGTGCTTCAGCCCGCCTGGATTGATTACATAATCTTATCAACACTGCTTTTTGCCATCTATATTTTGGCCAGCAAAAAGAGGGTGGTGCTTTAAGATTGTTGATAACACTAAGAAATAAACAACAACAACAACAACAAAATAATCAACTCAACTCAAAACGTTACTGTAACATCATCACTTCACTAATGTAAATGCTTCTGTTTTGTTATTTTGATGTTTTTTCCTACATTAACGCAATTTTTTTCATTGCAAATTACATTATCAATATGATCATTTGTGAGATACTAAATTGGAAGTTTTATTTTACTTTAATGAACAGCATAATTATCTGAATGATCCAAAGAGCGTCTTGTGCTTCAATGGAAACAAGAACATCTGATCTGTACAAGAGTCACGTGATCAATTACTTGATCAGAGACGTAAAAATAGTGCAAAATATTAAACATTTCTTCTTCAGTTTACGTGATAACCAGAGTGTTATTTATGGGGGGTTTCAGGGGTCTGACCAGCCAAATTAAAGCTTCAAACCCCCGATAGACATCAGAACAAGAGGTTGGTGGACTTAAAGGGTTAGTTCGCCCCAAAATAAAAATTCTGTCATCATTTACTCACCCACATGTCATTTCAAACTCGTAAGACTGTCATTCATCTTCGGAACACAAATCTGAGAGATTTCTGTAGATTTAAATAGATTTAATTTAGGCTTTAGGCTTAAACCTCTTCTGGAAGCTCAGCTCGATTCATATGGATTAGTTTTCTGATCTCTTTATGATCTTTTTGAAGCGTCTAAGTGCAAAGGTAGTTGCAAAGGCAGTCAATGGAGAGACAGAAATCTTTCAGATTTCATCAAAAAGATCTTCATTTGCGTTCTGAAGAAGAATGAAAGTCTTACGAGTTTGGAACGACATGAGGGTGAGTAAATGATGACAGAATTTTCATTTTGGGGTGAACTAACTCTTTAAAAAGTAGCCTACACTTGCTTAAAAATTTTTAATGACTTTAAAAGAAGTCTCTTCTGTGCACCAAGCCTGCATTTATTTGATTTATTTAAAAACTGTAATATTGTGAATTATTATTGCTATTTAAAATAACTGCTTTCTATGTGAATATATAGTAAAATGTCATTTATTTCTGTGATCAAAGCTGAATTTTCAGCATCATTACTCCAGTCTTCAGTGTCACATGATCCTTCAGAAATCATTCTAATATGATTTGATGATCAAGAAACATTTCTGATTATTATTATTAATGTTGAAAACAGTTAGATTTTTGTGAAAACCAAGATTTTTTCAGGATTATTTGATGAACAGGAAGTTCAAAAGAACAGCGTTTAATTCAAACAGAAATCTGATGTAACATTATAAATGTCTTTATTGTCACTTTTGATCAATTTAATGCATCCTTGCTGAATAAAAGTATTAATTTCTTTTAAAAAAAAACAAAAAAACAAACAAACTTTGGTGGTGTATATGTACTTAGCAGTCTTAATTTTACATAATGCAGTTCAACAGTTCATTAAACTGAATATGATTAATAAATAAATAAATATATAATAATAATAATAATAATAATGCATTTTATAGAGCACATTTGCCTCAGTTAAATGATTAATCATACAGCTTAAAAAAAAAGTTTAATTGAATAATATCTGTTAAAATTACCATTTTAATGGGGCACCATAATGCTTTCAAATGAATAACTCTGAAATATAATAACCACAAACGCCTGGTTAAAAATCGCACACTTGCAGACCTCTGGAGAGTCCTGAAAGTTAGAATATCCCAAATCTTCTTCTGCCTCTTGGCGATCTCTTCTGAAACTCTACAGAGGTTTGTTTCTCCTTGAGAAACACCTCAGACCGTAGCAAGATTTCATCTGTGATTTTTCTTTCTAATACTCATTGACACAGATGTAGACTTCCTGTTCCCTCTAACTGTCTTAAGAAGTGACGGCCGCTCTCCCCTGCTCTCCTCTCTTCTCCACTGCATCTGACTCCTCCAGGACACTGGAGTTATTCAAAGAGCAGGGATGAGCCCTGACAATGCCATATTATCAGCTGGAATCTCTAGGTCTGCAAAAGGAAAATACTCCTTCTCAGTGTCACACTGAAGAGAGATCCCTAAACCTGACACTGAGGAGAGCCATTTAAGAGCACTGAACAGTGCCAGCTATTCATGCGGGCCTGTGAAGAGAATGGCCGCTCTTCTGTCCTCGCCTTGTTTAAAACACAGAGAGGGAAACTCATGAGGGTCCGAGAGACAAGGCAGCGCAGAAATCCGAGCAGCCAGCTGACTCGCACATGAATAGAGGCAGCACAATGATAAAGTAATCACCCTCACAATCCCCCGGTTTATCAGCGTGCTCCTCCGCTAGCCTAAACAGATAATGAAATGAAGTATCGCCGGCCTCACTAACTAATGGAAGACGAGCTGAGAGATGAGACACACATCTGTGTGCTGTTGATCAGCAACACTTGATCATTCAGATCGTACCATTCAGAAAATGTACAAATCCAATTGAATTGTCTGGGAATCTTAAGAGGGGGTGTTATGAGATTTTAAGCCACGTCTCATTGGTTAAAAGTAACAACCTGGCTGGATGTCTAACATTAAATATAAGTGGTGGCAGGAATTTCAGCTAACACAATTCATGTGGCAATATGAGATCCATATTCACAGATAACATAGCTTTTGTTAAAGAGACAGTTCAGACAAAAATATAAAGTCGCCCTTATGTCATTCATTAAATTTCAGAAAATCTCTTTTTGCGTTCCACAGAAGCAAGAAAGTCATACGTATGTTTGGAAAGACGTGACTTTAGAGAACTTTAGAAAAAATGCACATTCAAAAAGGTGGACTTGTCCTGATCTGTACTCGCTTAATTAAGCTATATAAATGTGATTGTGCTGTATCCAGGGTCGCCAGGTTTTTAAGGGGGGATAAAAATCGTGTTCCGGGGTAAAATCTGCATTTTTTGCAGGGTTCTCCTGGTAAAATTCGCATTCAAGAGGCTAAATATCATGTTATTTGGGGTTGTTTCAACCCGCGGACATGAAAAACAACCTGCGGCAACAATTAAAGTAGCTGGACTTGGAAACACTGGCTGTATTGTGAATATAGGCCTAGTTATGAACAGCTGAGGTTTATTTTTTAACATTATATTCACAATATAGCACAGCCTTGAGTGCCTTATTGCTTTTAGAATGGTTGCTACTTAATAAAAATATTAAAGGAATACACCGGCTTCAGTACAAGTTAAACTTAATCGACAGCACATAATGTTGATTACAAAAAAAATTAATTTTCACTTGAATGAGGCAAATCTGTAAATCTGTTTCAATATATAGCCACAAGATATAAACAATAAGTTTACATGATTTTAGTGTAAAAAAAAAAAATTACAACTTTGCAACATAATGCCATGAAACCCTAAAACGGCCATAAGAATATCTTTACTGCTCAAATAATACTGAAGAATTAATGCAAGTAATTTTATAAAAATATAAACTTTGTTTCTCGGCTTTTAAGTCCGTCAAAAATTGGCCCCATTTCTTTTCAGTAAATCCATTGTGGATGGACAGTATGTTAAAAGGCAAAAGTGATAAAAAGTAATGTGATAACTTTAATGTTTTTGTGAATGGGCATGTTTATGCATTAACCTAAGCAAGAAATATATGGATCATAAATTCAATATTTCTGTCACTTACTTCCTGGAGAAGAGGAGAGAAGCATCCTCAACTCGACAAAGCTGCTCATTAGGCCTACATGTTTTGAGAAAAAAAGACATGTTTAGTAGGAAACCAAAAAAAAAAAAAAATATATATATATATATATAGGCATTTTAAGAAGGATATCAAGTACCTGTGTGTGTTAACAGTCTTTGTAGTTGGATGGTTGAGCTCCAGGAAATCAATAATGTGGCGGCTTTTAAAGAATTTTGACAGTTACAGATTTAAACCAAAGTCACTTTAAAAGACAAGTTATTTCACTCGGCGGTCATCTTTGAAACGCCTCTCGGTCATTCAAGTGCAGCTTCTATCCATGAATTGAGGAACATCAAATTCTCCAAAGCTCACCAAGCTTTCGATTGAATTTCATATTTGAAATCAACAATGAAATATGACAACAACTGTTTCATAAATGTTGTTTCTAAATGCTCGAATCATGACAAAAAACGGTATTATTCAGGCTGGATCAGGCTAATGCACATGCGCAGTCCTAAATACGCGTCTCTTGTGCCTCATTTCGGAGGCTTGAGTCTGACTGTTTCTATAGAAACCGGAAATTCTAACGGCCGCTGCAGTGACGCGATGACTTTACCAATCGGCGATTGGCTCTTATTTAGAAGGCGGGACTTATGGTGCGTTCAAGTCCTCCTGGGAAGTTCGTATGTACGAGGTGGGAAGTCGTGTGTACGACTGTAGGTGCGTTCAAGTCACTTTCATCAGAGTATGATGGCGGTGTGCCATCTCTAAATTAATTACACAAAACAACAACACTTCTGCTTCTAGAAAATGTAGAGCAAACAATGTGCATTAGTTGTATGTTGCTTTTTTATGTTTTTTAATTAATTTATGAAGCCATTGTAAACTTTATTGTTACATATATTACATTTTTATATTGCGATGCTATCGTATTTTTGCTGGTAATCAGCTTAATTCGGTGTAAATAGAAAAGTCTGACAATGTCACTGCTAAATACCTAAGTATTGTGGTATTTCACTATGTTGACTGACTGACACGCCCCCAACTCGTACAGATCGGAGCTTAAAGAAAATTACGAGCTTCCCACTGGTATTTCCCATACGGTAAAAAAATGTATTTTATCTGGCCAAAATATATTTTAAATATATGGTAAATATATGTTACAAACAGTGAAGTTCAATGAAATATATTTTTGAAACTGAAAATATATTTTGTTTCAACCTTCATATACTTAAAATATATGTAAACATGTATTTCAGGGGCAAGAAAATATATTTATATATAAAAATATATTTCAGGGCGCAAGAAAATACATTTTCAATCGTACAGTCGACAATGCAAATGTGGGTGGAAGAAAGCCTTGCAATCAAAACTATCCATTATGTTAGAAGAATTTTAAACACTTACAGAAAAAATATGAATTCCCGGGAAAAAATTATTTCCCGATATTTTCCACATTGACCACTTTGTTCACATATGATCTTCCCAACAAATACAGAGTGATTATGGCACCTCAGAATAAAAATGTTTGTTTTAGTCTATTATTTATTAATTAATTAATTAATTTATTTATTTATTTAATTTATTGTCAGTAATATAGCGTTTAAATCTACATCAATTACATATAAATAGATGAATAAAATCGCTAGATGTACGATGTTAACTGTGACGTAATTTGAATGGGAAAACCACTAGCAGCGCTACTG
This sequence comes from Megalobrama amblycephala, assembly GCF_018812025.1. Classification (NCBI taxonomy): domain Eukaryota; kingdom Metazoa; phylum Chordata; class Actinopteri; order Cypriniformes; family Xenocyprididae; genus Megalobrama; species Megalobrama amblycephala. Next base: position 37,456,564 of record NC_063055.1, read on the forward strand.
CGCATGCGCGTCATTTTGATCTGTAACGGTCGTCAGTCAACCGGGAGTTCTCGGAGTAAAAGGTAAGAGCTATAACTTTATTTTTAGTCGTCATTTTTCACATATGTAATGTTAATTGCTACTATGAATGTATAATGTTTTGTTTTGTCATGTTTTTTTTTACTTTATTTGTCAATTTAATGCCCTGTTTGTTTAATTTGCTCACATGAGGAGACGCATTTGATATTTACAGATTTCCGTTTTAACGTTAGTTGTTTTTAATTTGGACACTAGTGAAAACTAACGTTACACACAAAAAACTGTTTAATATTTTTGTAAATTTCAGCTGTAGAGTGTTTGGGAGCCGTGTGCTGCCTGCTGTTGTCGATCGATGATGCTCACGTGATCCTGTCACTGATAGTGGAGCCTGTAACGTAAGTTTTTTTTTTTTTTTTTTTTTTTTTTTTGTGCTAAATTTAAATGTTTTACTAAACTTGTTAATTAGGCACACGTTATTCGCTCGTTATTAGAGTTCAGGCATATGCTGGTTTGACATTAATGGCATTCATACGCTCAATTTTTCTACTAATATTATTATTATTAATATTAATACAGCCTAGGTTACTATAGTATAATTTTTATTCACTTTCTGCTGAATGACAAACTGTTTTCAATGAACCAGTTGAGCCAGTGATTCAATAACAAAAGATGCTTATTTGTCATGACCTACAGGTTTACATGTGTCATTCATTACTGTAAAAAATCTACTTTTTATTTTCAGTAGCAGAAAAGGAGATAGTTTGTGCAACAGCAACAAGGTGAGAATGATGAGACACTTTAAGAAGTAAAATATATTTTTAAATTAAGCACTGTTAAGCAAATTATATTATTTTATTGTGTAATTTATGAATTGACATGTTCTCTGCACTTGTGTTAATCTCTCTTTCTGTCTGGAACAGGTGCGGGTCCAAACCCATCTGTCAAGATGCTTGTCCACTTGCTGTCCACCCCACCAGCCCAACGATTGTGCTGGAGAGCCTCTGACCACAAGTCATAGGTACAGGATAATGTTCATAGTCAAGTCATCTTCATTTCTGTAGCACTTTATACAAAAGAGCTTCACGGTAATAAACATGAAATTAACAGAATTCAAAATTCAACAGTTGAATTTAAATATAAAGGCCAAACTACAGATTTTTTATTTTTTTATTTTTTATTTTTTTGGGCTAAGAAAAATAAAGTTGTTGTTTCTGATAATACTAAAAAAAAGGGATACTCCACCCAAAAATGAAAATACTCTCATAATTATGACTTTCTTTCAAATGATGATTTTTGGAAAATAATCCATCTCTGTGAGTGCAAGTGTAAAGTTGACACTTCAAAAACCACACAGAGTAAAAAACAACAGTAGTCAACTTGACCCTAGTTGAAGTGAAACACTAGTGTTAGAAAAATACTAATATTTTTAGGTCTGTGCTTCCAAATGACTCAAGCTTTAAAACACACATCACAAATTACAACATGTTGACTTTGAGCCCATATTGGACAGTTGGCAAATCTGTAGTGTAACAAATATAACATAATAGTATTTTCCTCAAACACACCTATTGTTTCACTTCAGAAGAAGTTGATTTGTCAATTGATGTCATGTGGATTACCATCATGTTCACTTTGTTTGGTTTTTGACCTTCTTGTGTGAACACACAGAGATTGATTATTTTTCTAAATATCTCTGTGTGTATTCCACAGAAAAAGAGAATGTCATAATCAACTGGAAAAGCTTGAGGGTAAGTAAATGAGATCATTTCTGTTTTTGGGTGGATTATCCCTTAGAGTTAAGTTAGCTTAAATGAGTGACTTTGTGATATTCCACTATCCCTTCATTTGTAAAAGTGAAAATGCAATGCAGAAGTGTAAAGAAAGGCTAATTCGACCTCTCCTCAATCATTCGTTTCTTTACTGTACTGTCCAAAAATATGCCCATTAAATATCTTTAAAATCCAGTATACATGTAATTGTTTTAATTCCAGTGTAAACAAAAATATCAGGAAATCCAAAACTAGTCAGAAGACAAAGTGCATGCCCTCTGTACCTGTACACATGTTCAGTTATTGTGTTTTGTCTTTTGTATGAGCACAGTGGTAGAGATAGAAGAAGTGCCCTTGACGAGGAAACCATGGCAGCCATATATACGGTAAGTCAATACTTGGTGAAAGGAAAATTTACTAGAAACATTAAGTTATAAAAAATAACTGATTTTTGTCTCACAGTCAAGAAGAGATTTCCAAATGTGTCCAAAGAGGCTTTGAGGATTTGAACTGGGGAAGTTGAGACTTCTTGAAAGCAAAAAAGTTATATTTGTTTGAATATTGTAATTTTTTGAACATTGTAAAGTATGTTCCTTGCTGAATTTTTTATTCAAATGTTCATGTGTTATAGACAACAAATAAAAGTTTTTCAAATGTGACATGTGAATGTATTTTTTTGGGTTGAAATATATGTAGGGCAAAATATATTTTAAAAATATATATTTTTTAAATATACAAAAAATGGCCAAAAAATACATTTTTAGAAAATATATTTATGTAAATATATTTGAAAATATGTTTTTTAAAAATATACAAAAAATGGCCAAAAAATATATTTTTAGAAAATATATTTATATTTGAAAATATATTTTAGCGAATATATTTTTTGGCCATTTTTTGTATATTTTGAAATATATTTGAAAATATATTTTTTTACCGTATGGGTTACGACATTGTGGTGACGTTCATGTCAGTTTTGCTCGTAAATACGATCTTTCCGACATGACTTGAAAGCACCATTATTCCACGCTTTCTCCCATTCAAAACAATACGAGTGATGCGTCTTGTTATTACAAAAGGGCGGGAATAAATCCCCAAACTCTAAAGGCCTGTTCACACCAACGATAAAGATAGACCTAGTTCTAAAAATTGTTATAAATATAAGAGAATATCACTGTCCACACCACAAAACGTTAATGATATAGAGAAACGATCATTGGGATCACTTTCAGAACGATTTTTTTCCCAGCTGCTGAGCGGTAAAACACTGACAGCCAATCAGAATCCGTTAAGGCTCGCGCGCACTTAAAATGGCAAAGGATACTTTAAAGAAAATGGATACCGTCAGAATAAATGGTGAGAAGTATTAACGATGAGATCATTATGCCAGGCTAGCAAAAATTGTAAAATAAAATTACCTCAGGTATCCAGCACTAGTTTCGACAACATTGTTTTGCTTCTTCTGAAGTTGCAGTGAAAAAGACTAGGTGTTGTTTTTATTCCACTATATTGACTTCGTCTGCTACACAGCAAAATCACTGGAGTAAAAAGAACACCCACAGTGTCAAATTTTACACCAGCAAAGTGTCTATATGTGTCCACACTATAGAGGGTAAATTTTACACTTTTGATAGTGTTAACTTTTTGACACCCTTTGAGTGTAAATTCAACACTCATTATCGTTAATTTTAAACCTAGTCAACACTATTTATTGTTGTTTCTGCACTACACCAGTGTTAGTACTCAATTACGGTGTTAAAAATTAACACTCTCCTTTTAAGATCAACACCAGTGTAATTTCAATATACCAAGGATGAGTGTTCAAAATACTGATTTATAATAGCACTTTTGGTGCTTTTAATATATTAAAAGCACCAAAAGTGCTATTATAAATCAGTATTTTGTATTCAGTATTGAGTATTTACATAGACCCCTAGGATTTATAGTTACAACAGTTACCATCTATTAGTGTTACCATCCCAATAATCAGATCATAAAGTTCTGCAATGAATACATTTTATTTTTCCTTTAACAGAGCTACACATTTCATTTAAGCCAGGGACAGGGCACTCAAACTACCCTGTACAATGACCTTGTTCAACAAACAAAGCTCATACCTGCTGCTTGCAGTCTATATGATGCAGCCGTACAATATAAAACAGTCTGTAAGCATAAAACAATCAAAAATCGAAGAGTTTCAAGTATCATCAAAAGCTTCACATAACATGACAGGTGCATTATGGAATACTCTGCAAACGTAACACTTAGTTCCTGTTCATGAGCTTGGCTCTCAGTTTCTTTCACCTTTGGACTTTCTTCAGTGGTGTCAACATCTATACTGTAGACTGTTGTCTGGAGGAATGTGTACACGTTGCTGAGAGCATCATCAGAGCTGAAAACGAAGTGCGCTTTAAAAAGTTCATCAAAGGCTGCCAACGACATGGTTCCCTTACATGGAATGAGCATCGGGTCAATCACAACATAGTAACTGCTGATGGCCCACATGTGAGTTCCTGAAGCAAGGAGATATGGCTGGCGATGTCCCTCCAGTTTCTCCAAGTGTTCTTCTACGCTGCCGATTCACTGTAGGAAAAATTACATATCAAATTTACATAATACTATTCTTACTAGTTCAGGGTTTCTGCAAATATCATTAAAAGTAATTTAATGTTCTTTAAAGGGTTAGTTCAACCAAAAATGAAAATTCTGTCATTTATTTCTCACTCTCATATCATTTCATACCCGTAAGACCTTCGTTAAACTTCAGAACACAAATTAAGATATTTTAGTTGAAATCCGATGGCTCAGTGAGGCCTGCATAGCCAGCAATGACATTTCCTCTCTCAAGATCCATTAATGTACTCAAAACATTTAAATCAGTTCATGTGAGTACAGTGGTTCAATATTAATATTATAAAGCGACGAGAATATTTTTGGTGCGCCAAAAAAACAAAATAATGATTTATATAGTGACCGATTTCAAAACACTTCTTCAGAAAGATTTGAAGCATAATGAATCAGTGTATCGAATCATGAATCGCATCGCGTGGAAAAAGTTGAAATCACATGACTTTGCCGCTCCGAACAGCAGATTCGACACGCTGATTCATTATGTTTCGATACTTCCTGAAGCAGTGTTTTGAAATCGGTCATCACTAAACAAGTCATTATTTTGTTTTTTGCCACACCAAAAATATTCTCGTGGCTTTATAATATTAATATTGAACCACTGTACTCACATGAACTGATTTAAATATGTTTTTAGTACATTTATGGATCTTGAGAGAGGAAATGTCATTGCTCCCTATGGAGGCCTCACGGAGCCATTGGATTTCATCAAAAATATCTTAATTTGTGTTCAGAAGATGAACGAAGGTCTTACAGGTGTGGAACAGCATGAGGGTGAGTAATTAATGACAGAATTTAAATTTTTGGGTGAACTAACCCTTTAATGCCATAAACGACCTTAGCATTTTTTATGAACTTTTGAATTTTTCTTCATCTTACTGGAATTAAAACTAGGAATTGATAAGCATAATTGGAATCAGAATCGATAAAATTCAAAAGATACACAGCTCTATTAGTGAGCAGAAGAGACTTATTTAAAATTTAAAAAAGTAATGACTTTTAATTCTATTTAAAGGTTAGTTCACCCAAAAAATAATGTCATTACTCAGCCTCATGTTGTTCTACACCGTAAGAGGCTCCGTGAGGCCTCCATTGAAAGCAAAGCCACCGAACTTCAAGATCCAGAAAGATACTAAAAACATATTTAAATCAGTTCATGTGACTACAGTAGTTCTACCTTAATATTATAAAGTGACGAGAATTTTTTTTTTTTTTGGTGCACAAAAAGTAAAGACTTTAACAATATCTAGAGATGGGTGATTTCGAAGCACTGCTTCAAATCTTTTTTTTTGAATCACTGGTTTAGAACGCCAAAGTCACATGATTTCAGCAGTTTGACAAATGATCCGAACCACTGATTTGAAACAAAAGCTTCGAAGCAGTGTTTTGAAATTGGCTATCACTAGATATTGTTGAAAAGTCACTGTGACAAGCAGGGCGGGGCGAGAGACGTGAGGGAACGACGCAAGGCCGGTGACATGAGCGATATTGAGCGTCAGCTGTACGTTGCACGGGTCTCTTATCTCTCACCGAGGAGCTCCAGAAGCATTAAAAAGGAGGAGCGATGACAGTGAAGGACGAGAGAGGATTAGGTCTGGACTTTAAGTTATGTTTTATTATGTTTGTGTGGGTGGCAGTTGTCCGTGAGGAACTGCCACCATTTTACTTTTGTAAAATCCCCCACCCTGCTTGTCACAGATGTTATTTTGTTTTTTTTTTGGTGCACAAAAATATTCTCGTCACTTTATAATATTAAGGTTGAACCACTGTAGTCACATGAACTGTTTTAAATATGTTTTTAGTACCTTTATGGATCTTGAGAGGTTCGGTGGCTTTGCTCTCAATAGAGGCCTCACTGAGCCACCGAATTTCATCAAAAATATCTTAATTTGTGTTCCGAAAATGAACAAAGGTCTTATGGGTGTGGAACGACATGAGGGTGAGTAATAAATGACATTATTTTCATTTTTGGACGAACTTTAAATAGAATAAAAAGTCATTAATTTTAAGACCCCTTTTTTCGTGAAATCTATTTAATGACTTTTAATGCTTTTCAGTGCCCCGTGGAAACCATGTAGTTTGTCTACCCACTAAAAATCACAAACTGTAGCCTGGCACATACCTTGTGAAATACAGCTAGATGGTTCATGACCTGAGCTGCGCTGATCTTCAGTTTTTTCTTTTTTAAATGTTGTGGTGGCAGGATATCCAGAAGCAGCAAAAAATGTGTCATATCACTGTCCCACTCTAAAAAGAAAAAAAGTGGGTTTTTTTCCCCAATCCGTGCATCATTCATTCACTCATTTTTCTATATAAAACCAAAAATCAAAAAAAAAAAAAAAAATTATTTTCCTTTTTAAATCCAAAATGAAAAAAACTGATAACGAGCCCTTAAATTACATTTTGGTTTTCTCACTGGATGCAAGTGGCTTACCGGAAGTGAATGTTACGCGCGCGAGGAAAGCATCAAAGCGAGTGACATGGCCGGACTGAAGTAGTTAATAATACATATTCTAAAATACAATAGTTAGAAAAATATGAGACTAAATAATTAATAAATATAAATGTGCATAAACATATACAATAAATGCAATGTAAAAGCTAAGGAAACTGAATCATCATATAGAATATATAAAGTTGCTAAAAATAGTGGCCATATATAGTGTTTATGCAAAAGTAACTAGTTATTATTATTATTATTATTATAGCTACATGAATTATTGCACTTATTGAAAAGTCACATTTTTGTTAGGGCAATATATTTATATTGTCCCTTAAAACTGTACTAAAATTTCGTATTTCGCAAGATCAAAAGCTATGGAAGCCCGAGAAAAAAAGTCAGAATTCACAGATGAAAAAAGTCGCAATTACTTTTTTATTTTTTATTTAGTGGCGGAAACGGGCTTCCATAGCTTTTGATCTTGCGAAATACGAAATTTTAGTAGTTTTAAGGGACAATATAAATATATTTCCCTAACAAAATATCTTTATTAATTCATGCATTTTATTTAATTACATAAATTAATAAAGATAATGTGACTTACTTTTCAATAAGTGCAATAATTCATGTAGCTATAATAATAATAATAATAATAATAATAATAACTAGTTACTTTTGCATTAACACTGTATATGGCCAATATTTTGAGCAACTTTATATATTCTACATGATGATTAAGTTTCCTTAGCTTTTAAATTGCATTTATTTATTGTATATACGTTTATGCACAATTATATTTATTAATTATTCAGTCTCATATTTTTCTAACTATTGTATATTAGTATATGTATTGTTAACTACTTCAGTCCGGTCATGTCACTCGCTTTGATGCTTTCCCCGCGCGCGTAACGATCACTTCCGGTAAGCCACTTGCATCCAATGAGAAAACCAAAATGTAATTTGAGGGCTAGTTATCCGTTTTTTCCATTTTTAATTTGAGCACAAAATTGAAAATCAGAAAACGAGTTGTTTTCTGTTTTTTTCATTTTGGATTTAAAAAGGAAAATTAAAAAAAATATATATATATATTTTTGGTTTTATATAGAAAAATGAGCGAAAGAATGATACACAGATTTTTTCCCCCTCCCTTTTTTGTATTGTTGTCACACGAGTGCTCTGAAATTAATACCTGGGTGATCTTCTGAAGATTCATCATGATACTGATTCCTGGCAGACTTCAGCAAACTCTGGAGCACTGAGGTGGTAGTAAGGTCAAGGTTCTCTGCTTCTCTGATCACCTTTTCCTTATAGAATGTAGGCCACTTCTCCAGCAGTTTGGCAGCTGTTTGTGGACCAAAGAGGAGTCTAAAACCTTGAGCTATCTGCAGAAACACAAACAAAAACTTCATATTTCTGACAATCATATACTAAGTTCAGAGATATTAACTGTAATTGAAAAAAAAAAGGATGCCAATACTTACCAGATCTTTAGTGTCCAGCAGCCTTGGAAACACTCTGAGGATGGTGTGTGATTCATCAGGAAGGATTGTAGATGGGTGATCACCAGTCAACTTCTAAGGATGACAGCAATATCTTTCTACCCTGTTTAACAAATGCACTTACCAATAAATAAATAAATAAATAAATAAATTGTATGAAAGATATTCACAAAATTTATATATACAATACTTTTACAATACATTTCTTGTGCAGAATTCATAATAATCATATTCCTTTATAGGACTTTAACACACTTAAATATCTAACTTCACATGGTTATGTTAGCCTCATGGCAACTTTACAGATAAAAAAAAAAATACTTACCTGAAGAAGAAAATTTTAAAAGTAGTGTCTCATGATCCGGTTGGTTCCTACACAAGAGAACGTACATCAAATGTATTGTTAAAATAAAGTAAACCCCATCAGAGGTATTTTATTAGTTTATGTGACACTTATCTCCAATGATAATAAGTGATTAACGTTGACGTTGCTGAATAACGTTAGATAGCGTGCGATATTACACAAACAAAACCGCGGAAATAGCTGCCCAATAAAACTTTAAAATCTCTCTTACTCGAGATGAAAGCGAGTGATAGAAAATTGTGTCTCAAATAACTGTAATTTTATATTATTGTTGGAATCATCCCTCAGGCCGGCTTGGACGCCTCCGTGGCAGAGCCGTTGAAAAAGGCCTCTGATCCATGGGCTAACGTTATGTTCAGCCTGCAGGCCGTATGTTCGACACACCTACCATATCAACTACTCCGATAAACTTCATGTTTGCACAAAAAGAGCCATATAATGCAAGCACAGAGTAAAACGCTTTCCTTGAGAAACTTATTTGTAACAGACAGGAGCAATATTTAAAACCGCTTCAGATGGCGCGCACCCGCCTTGTGTAACGAACAAGGACAAATACATCATTTGCGCGTTAATACATCCCCGTATGTAAAAACTAACACTAAATTAATAATTTTGATAGAAGATGTCCATTAAACGCAAACTTTAAAGTAGCTTTAACTCACCAGTTGTCGTTTCTCATCCTCCGCATGGCACGAGAAAATGGCGTCTGGAAAAATCTTTCAGCGAGATCGCTGAATAAATGCCCGGATGTTGCAAATAACACCAGGGGGTGTTGGATACCTGTAACTCTGTGATAACACTGAATCAAACAAGCTTTTAACACACTGATAGTGTTAATTTCTCTAAATTTTACACTATAACTTCAACACTTTACTCTAAATTGGCTTAACACTTGAAATTTAACACTGATGAATTTGCTGTGTAAATTCACTGTTAGATTAGATGGATTAGACTAGCTATTTACTCGAAACATAGCATGCTGAGGACATCTGCTGGTTAAAGCTGTAAAGAACTACAATTACGTGTAAAGAACCTTTAAAGAATCATCTTCTTTAGACTGTACCGAACCCGAAATATTCCTTTAAGCAACTGTATTTGGCACATATTATTGACCAGTCAGCATTCAAGATCAAATCAATATGTTTTATGACTGAAAAAAACAAAAACGAGTTTGCTCATATACCATAGGCTATATATCATAAACAAACACAGAATGTTTGTGAGGCCGTTTACTCACTGATCATAACAGCACGGATTAATTTTAGGAGAGTTTCTCATTGTTAAAGCAGCTATAAACCCTGGCCTGGCTCACTTTAAGCACACAATAGGAGGCAGCTTTACAGGAGAGGAGCTGTCAATGTTAAGCAGCTGGAATAAAATTCACTCAGAAAGATCATGACTCTGCCTCAGGCTGACAGAGAAGCCATTAGTGTCACAGTTATACTGGATAAACCTGAGACGAAATACAGTCTTTTATAACACAATACAATATCTTACACTAGATTCATCAAGGTCATCTGATACTCGTGCACGTGGCAGACAATAAACTGATCAATGAGTATTGAATAGTACAAAATGTTAATGTAAGAGTCATTCCACGAAACAGGTACAATTTGGACTTACACATTTTTAGATTTTTTACCAATATGTATTACTTTTCTGAACACCCCACAACGTTAATGACATATTTAACTTGCAGAATAACATTTTTTCCCATCTCAGGCATCAAATCCCTATTATTATTGGTCATTATTTTAAGTTCTGGACACTATGGGAGCTCTCTGAATATTATTATAAAATGTATTTGTGATAAAATCAACATTTTCCTATTAATCAGATGTCCCTCACACTAATTCAGTAATTGCAAATATAAAAGTTACATAAAATCTCACACTTTTGCTACTAAAGCCTGAAATGGGCACTTTTTGTGACAGCAACCTCATCATTTTTCATCAAAGGCTTAATAGGATTGCTCTGAACATTTAAGACAGAATTCAACTAACTTTAAATTACTTTTTCATAAACTTAACAACATAACAAAAAATGTAGGCGTGACAGGGTTGTAATTTTTTTGCCCAAATTTTCCACTGCTCTAAATCTAGTGAATAAATGAGTGCATGGCATGCATGATATTAAGAAATCATGAATAAATATTTAATTGATGTAACGAGGTTGAGTTGTTCAGCTTGATAAACACAATTTCACAACATCATTTAGTTATAATTATTAAAGAAGGTGGTAACTTGCCTGTGTCTGCTCATGTTGTTCAGAAGACTTCCATGATGTCACTTCCTATTAATGATGTCACATTAGTATCAGTTTATTATTTTTACAGGGGGAGAATGGTTTGTGTAACGGGGTTGAGGGGTTAAATTTACTTAGAAAAGAAACATTAGCAGCAAAAAAGCACAGATGGATATTTATGGGAATGGCAAAATGTATGGACTTTTTTCTCATTTTATTATTCATATCCCAAGTACACTTTCATAGAAGGCCTTGAGGGATGTGATAAAATAGGTGGTGTCAACTGAAAAAAACTAAATAATTTCTAATATAAAGATAAAATGTAAGTCATGTTTTTAAACATTATTAAAGGAGGGATTTCAATGAACACAAAAAGCTTTTAAAAACATATTTTGGTGACCCAATAGATAAAATACACTGAAAAAGGTCAGAGGGACTCAAATCGTACCAGTTTCGTGGAATGACTCATAACCCACTGTAAATTTTACCAATAATTCACTAAAATATGATGCAGAAAACTGTATTTTAACACTTTCTACCCACATAAATTATTGCTTGCCATCTGTTTTTATAAAGTGATGGGGGAAACCAGACTTTTTACTCCAGAGTAGGTTTTTCTCTGTTTAGACAAAGTCCTGGCTACAAAACAGCTATTGAACATTTCCACTGTTATTGCCCAGGAAACAAGATACAGTTCATTAAACACAAGGTTGTCACAAGGGGAACCTACCTATTATCGGCTGTTTAAAGGATATTTAAATTATAGGTTTTACTCAGTGAAATTTAAACAGTTACACAATAATGAAACAAAACAGTCAATGAAACCGTTGTTATGGCCATCAGATCTTATAATTAAAAAAATTGTATTAAAAAAAAAAACACATGAAAACCTGAAATTCACAAACTCTTTGTTTTATATCCACGTGCACATCCCTGAATGAGCACAGCTTTATATTGTATTTAAAGTGACAGTTCACTCAAAAATTAAAATTCGGTCATCATTTATTCACCTTCAAGTTGTTCCAAACCTGTATGAATTTCTTTCTTCGGCTGAACACAAATTGAAGAATATTTAAACAACTTGAGGGTGAGTAAATGGTGACATTTTTTTCATTTTTTGATGAACTATCCCTTTTTTATTCAACTTCTCAGGTAATGTTAATGGTATGACCCATTTCAGGGGTGGACAAAATTACTATTTAAAATCAGTCAAGAGAAACGCTTCTTAATATTTACAGGTAAAACTTAATATTACGGGTTTGATCGCCTTTTGTTAAATTGTGCTTTATGTCACGTGATGGAAATTATCTGCCGCGGTTTTCTGCTCAAGATAAAGAAAATAAATATTTAGGATTTCCACCACTTAAATAGTCAAACAGCGCCATCTTGTGAATAGAGACACCACAGCACTACATTAGAATATTTTTTTTAGGCTACGGATGATTCAAACCTTACTACACATTTTATTTGAATTGCGTTTAAGGGAATAACAAACAGTAATAAATATAATTTATAACCTATTCTAAGTCATAAAAGGCATTTTAGTGGAAGTAAATCACAATTTGCTTCTTTCACGTTTTTTTTTTTTTTTTTTTTTTTGCACTTCCACAGAACTACATTTCCCAAGATCACCTCTCTAACCCCACGCGCACGCTCTAGTATCGCGATGTTATCTAAAAGACGTTGCGCTGTATCGCGAGATTACCTTCCTGCTGTCTAGTACAGCACTAAAAACTGTCAGTGAGGTTAGAGGGGGTAAGAATTCCTCAAATCGGCGACTGCCGTTTAAACAGCGGTGTGAATGTCCAAATCTGTGCTTTTGTGTTATTATATACGAAACGTGTGACCCTGAGGAGGAAAACAACCGCGTTTTCATCCAAAACTGTACAGGCCAACAGTATCTGAACTAGATCAAACAGTGTGCTGTAATACAGCGAGCAAATGGCGTTGAAAAGAATCCAAAAGGTGAGTTTGTGTTCATTGTGTGGATCGCATAACCTCACAGCCTCTGTCAATGTCCTCATCGTCATCTTCTAACACTGTAGTGACTGTAAAGCACTCGCACTTTCCTCATTTTATCCCCATCTGGTCAAGACAAAGACGGATGGCCAATGGTGGATGCATGCAGTCGACAGACGCATTTCTGATCGTTACAGATTCGCTCGCATGCTGTTCTAACGGTCGCCGTTACTTAGATACGGCTGATCGCGAGTGTTTGTTTTGCGCAATATGCGATCGACAACGTCTATTGTCGATAAGCGATGTTGTAACACAAGGAATTGCGCGCTTAAAACACACGATTCGCTGTTTTAACAAGTGTTGTTGTGAATGATTTGTGCCATGTAAGTTCGGTTAGACATCTAAACATTGTTAAAATATATCTTTTCTGTTGTCGGTCATCGTGAATGAGAGAAACGCCACTGGTGCGCATGCGTGATGGGCGACAACTGCTTTCAAGTTGCCAAATGCTGAACCCCAATGTCAGTGTGTCCATATATGGCTCGGCAAATAGGGCACTAGGACAGCGGAGGGTATTTTTAACAGATTCAACACCCTGCCCGCATAACCAACGACTTTAATCACAGAAAGAAAAAAAAAACTGTATTGCTTTCAGTGATTCCATAATCACTAGTTATAAGAGTACAGTTTCTGTATACTCGCCCTCATGATGATCTTATGAGCTCACATGCTGTTATTTTTAGGAGAAATTTTAAACTTTTTTTTAATCACCAAAAAGGATCTGAAGTCAGCATCTTTTCTTCCCTATTGTGATGTATAAGTTAAACGTCTTCTCAAACAAGAACAAATGTAGGGCGGGGCTTGATGGGGAATTGATTGGATGTTTGTGGTTTGCTATTGGTGGATCTCATGTGAGTGACAGGTTGCCTTGTCATCAGAGAAGAGATGAGGGAGGGGACGTTATTCTGATTAAAGATTATGAGGCACGTGAATGAAAAAAAGGATCATTTATATTAAATACTGTGATATTAAAGGGTTAGTTCACCCAAAAATGAAAATTCTGTCATTTATTACTCACCCTCATGCCGTTCCACACCCGTAAGACCTTCGTTGATCTTCGGAACACAAATTAAGATATTTTTGATGAAATCCGATGGCTCAGTGAGGCCTGCATAGCCAGCAATGACATTTTCCTCTCTCAAGATCCATTAATGTACTAAAAACATATTTAAATCAGTTCATGTGAGTACAGTGGTTCAATATTAATATTATAAAGTGACAAGAATATTTTTGGTGCGACAAAAAAACGACTTGTATAGTGATGGCCGATTTCAAAACACTGCTTCAGGAAGATTCGGAGCGTTATGAATCAGCGTATCGAATCATGATTCGGATCGCGTGTCAAACTGCTGAAATCACGTGACTTTGGCGCTTTGAACTGCTGATTAGTTACGCTGATTCATAACGCTCCGAAGCTTCCTGAAGCAGTGCTTTGAAATCGGCCATCACTATATAAGTCGTTATTTTGTTTTTGTTTTTGGCGCACCAAAAATATTCTCGTCGCTTTATAATATTAATATTGAACCACTGTACTCACATGAACTGATTTAAATATGTTTTTAGTACATTAATGGATCTTGAGAGAGGAAGTGTCCATTGCTGGCTATGGAGGCCTCACTGAGCCATCGGATTTCAACAAAAATATCTTAATTTGTGTTCTGAAGATGAACGAAGGTCTTACGGGTGTGGAACGACATGAGGGTGAGTAATAAATTACAAAAATTAACCCTTTAACCCTAACCCTTTAAACTATTCCATAATAATAATAATAATTGTGACTGAATAATTTCATTGTGACTTTAAGAAGACTGAAAATACATAATGATTATCTCAGGTACTTATAAATGTTGTACAATATTAAAATGGTTAAATTTGAGTTTGAATATCATTTTTGTTGAATTTGATCTTTAAAATAACTTAAAGGATTAATTCACTTTTAAATAAAATTTTCCTGATAATTTACTCACCCTCATGTCATCCAAGATGTTCATGTCTTTTTTTCGTCAGTCGAAAAGAAATTAAGGTTTTTGATGAAAACATTCCAGGATTTTTCTCCATATAGTGGACTTCAATGGGCACCAAACGGTCAAAATTACAGTTTCAGTGCAGCTTCAAAGGGCTTTAAACAATACCAGACGAGGAATAAGAGTCTTATCTAGAGAAACGATTGGTCATTTTCGAAAAAAATACAACTGTATATGCTTTATAAACACAAATTATCGCCTTGCACGTGCTTCCGCTTTCTGTATTCTTCAAAAAGCTTACGCTGTATGTCCTACGCCTTCCCTATTCAACTTACAGAAAAAAACGAAACTGGCGTCGCGTTCGTTCCATAAGTAGAAGAGAGAAGGTGTAGGACATACAGCGTAAGCTTTTTGAAGAATACGAAAGTGCGCTTTTGGCGGAAGCACTTGAAAGGCGATCATTTGTGTTTATAAAGCATATACATTTGCATTTTTTTTTTTAAATGGCCGATTGTTTCTCTAGATAAGACCTTTATTCCTCGTCTGGTATCGTTTAAAGCTCTTTGAAGCTGCACTGAAACTGTAATTTTGACCTTCAACCGTCTGGAGGCCAGTGAAGTCCACTATATGGAGAATAATCCTGGAATGTTTTCATCAAAAACCTTAATTTCTTTTCGACTGAAGAAAGAAAGACATGAACATTTTGGATGACATGGGGGTGAGTAAATTATCAGGACAATTTTATTTGAAAATGGACTAATCCTTTAAAGGAAACAAGAACATTCAAACTGTAAATACAGTGTGAACAAACAAGTATGCTTCATGACAAAGATTGTATTTTGAATAATGTTAAAATTGTTTATCTTTGTTAGATTGTTTATGTTCTTATCTGTTTCATTGTGAGTGTGAGAAGGCAGTGCGCTTGTAGAGACTTCTGATTGGCTGTGATTTGTGATTGATTTTGTCACGTCTTGTGTGGACAGACAAATTGTTTATCGCTGGAATATTATCACATTGCGTCTGGTTGTTAGGATAAGCCTACATTAAGGTGTGCTTTGTCATTTTTGAATCTTGTCAGCCGTGGTCACTATGAATTGTCCTTGTATGGAAAATGCTCCTTTTTAAAGCAAGAATAAGATATTAGAGTAGATATTTCACTGTTGAGTGAACTATCCCTTGAAGGTCTGAGAAGCCTTGTGAAATGATGCTTAAGATCCATTCATAACGCTGAATGCATGAACGCAATATTTTAGATGCAGTATTAAATGTACACAGACTAATGATAAATATCAGGCATTTAACTTTTTCCAAATGCCTTGTTACATCAGTGAAGGGTGAAGAAAGAGTGACAACAACAGATCAAAAATAGACTGTTGAAGCTCCGCCCCCTTTAAAAGCAGCACATATGTAACACAGTATGTGGTGTGTTGTTGTGGTGATCCTGCCAGAGGTCATTTATTAAGGATCACACTTGTGCAATCATGATCATGTCCAGGCTATCAGAAATGAATAACCATGTATTTACTCATGTAGCTAAGCAAAATAATCTAATAGCAGCTGCTAATACAGGCATTATGTTGACTGATACCATGGACTGAAGAAAATTGAGACCGTATTTCTTTGCTTTTGCTTACTGCAAGTCATTGATATACCAGTATACTGTATTGCAGGTTTATACAATCATTATTTAATCTTTCATAATTTTCCTTAAATTAACATTAGTTTTATTTCTGATGATCATTTTATTTGTCAAAGCTGTGGCATGTTTGTAATGTATCAATCCTGTTTGGCCAATTCAATGTGTTAAAGGGGTCATGAATTGAGAAATCAAATTTTCCTATCTTTTGACGTATAATTAATTGGTCATTGTACCATTAAAAATATCCTGAAAGTTTCAGAACTTCCTCGTTGGACCAAAAACAGCTTTTATTGAAACCAAGGCCAGAAAACAACTTGTTTTGGATTTAGTCACATTATTACATCGTAGTGCAATTAAAGACCGCCTCTGCAGAAGATCGACGCCTACTTCTATATCATTGCCTCTTTAGCCCCGCCCATTGATTTGCATATGTCATGTAATTGTAAATACGAGAGAGAAGCAAACACAGGATTACTCCAGCAACAAAACCATAGAGACGCCTCTGAGGATTACAAGACATTGGCAAGTTGTGGTCTTTGCATTGCCTTCCTTGTGATCCTAACATTAAATTGCCCCTATTATGCTATTTTAAAGGCTCCTGATGTTGTTTTGGAGGTCTCCTACAACAGGTCAAAAAGCACTTTAATTTTCTCATAATATACATTTTTCAATGATTCTCAAACGACTCGTCTGATGCTTCAGTCTCTCTGTATCCCTCCTTTCTGAGACTCTGCCGTGATTGGTCAGATGGCACATTCTGTTGTGATTGGTCGACCGCTTACAGCGCCTGTCGCAAACCAAACACACATTAGCATAACTGAACTTCAGCTTCAGATCTTCCTTAGTGATTGTACACACTGTAAAGATAGTAACGATGGCATCGATTTTAACATATCAATCCGAGCACGAGTCCAATGATGAAACATTGGATGAACCTGTGATTAAACCCAAACCTCCATCGCAAGAACGACTCAAAGTTGTTGAAATGTGAGATAGCTGGTTAGCAGGAGACCTACACAATATAAAACACAAAACTACATATTTTGAACACCCAGTAGAAAATATATACATCAATAATATGATTACATACTTACAGGTTGTTATTCTGAGGAGCAAGTTAGTCCAAATAAAGTCTGTACGGTCCCATCTTTAATGGATGAGCGTTTTGTAAATCCCATTTAGACCTCACAGAGATTTGAGAAGCGATCGTGAAAATGTTCTTGTATCGCTGTGGTAATTTTAACCGCTGACTCTTCAAATCCTCATCCTTTGGAAGAGTTTACAAAGATAATTTACTTTTGCAGAGCAGAAAACTGCGTCTTCTCGCCATGTACACAATAGACCCCTTAAAAGTTTGTAAACATTGCAACGTTTCTTGGTGGGCGGGGCTTAGCTGGAGGCAAAAAGAGACGCTGGACTCAATGTTGACAAGCGTAAGCTAGCATGTTTAGGAGGGATTTATTAAACATAGATGCAGAACAAGGTTCAGAACTGTCCGAATATGTACAGTCACTGACTCTTAAGTTAAGTTTTGGATATTTCCTAGACAACATATGAATTACTTTCGGGTGGTTCGGGGAATTTTGTAAAGGCTTATTGTCTAATGTAACCTAACGCTGGGCTAACTATGATTATGGCTAGCAATGTGGATTATTTTAAGAGACCATTCAAAGGATGACACACTCATCTATCGCTGTATGTTTGTTTAACATTTAAGCTAGCTAGTGTGCTGAAAGTTGGCGACATTTCACCTATAAAACAGAAACTTGCTGATTTGTACTAGATAAAACCAACACACCAGTACATATGCATAGATTATTTTACCTGATATGAAGTGTGCACTGCAAACACGAGTATTATTTATGATCGTCTCCGTCCAGTCTGTACGCCGTATTGCTTTCAACCACAATTACCTTTTGATTTCTGTGAAGGAATGTCTGTCGGGATCTGGTAAAACTTTAGTTTTGAACCAAAAGTCCTGTTCCTTCTATTCTGGCAGCCAAAAACACAACAAGACGACATTTTAAAGTCAAAACCTCAAACTTTTAGCGCGCCCGCTATTAGTTCTTATTTATGTTTTGCCTCCAGCTAGAGCAGTGACGTCACTGTGACGTAGGTGATTAAGGGGTCTATACAGACCAGCTACAGCGTTTGAGGGCGGGTCAAAGTAGGCGTTGTTCGTGGCCAGCCAATGAAGAAGTCCTTAGGTGGGCATTATGAAAATGTGTTACCGCGTCACGGAAGTAAGACTGGAACTACCGACGACTTGTTTCGGCATTTCAGAATCGACTCTTTTAGGAGGCAATTACTTTATTTATCATGCACTTTCATCTTTAAAATTGTACAGACCTTTCACTTTCACAGACGGCTATATTACACACTGCATGAAAGGTAATACCCGAAAAAGCATAATAGGGGCACTTTAAGAAAGCGTGGATGAACTTAAAGGATTAGTCCACTTTTAAATAAACTTTTCCTGATAATTTACTCACTCTCACACTAATTTTGACCTTCAACCTTTTGGTGCCCATTGAAGTCCACTATAAGGAGAATAATCCTGGAATGTTTTCATCAAAAACCTTAATTTCTTTTCGACTGAAGAAAGAAAGACATGAACATCTTGGATGACATGGGGGTGAGTAAATTATCAAGAAAATGTTATTTAAAAGTGGACTAATCCTTTAACAAAGTTCCAGTCAGATTCGCTGTAATCCTGAATAAAAGCTTCAGTGATCAACATCTTCTGTTTTGTCATCAGTAAGACATTACAACACATTTCATTTTATTTAAAACTGCAAATGACAATATTTTTCACTTTATCGAAAAAGATGAATAGCCTATAAGATCGACAGTGAGACAAACAATGGTATATTTATTCATAAATCTGTCTACATGAAACCCTAAGTCATCCTTTGTTCACTATAGCCATGGTAACTATACATACTTTAACTTATTCGCCACAGCCAAGACTTATAAAGCATGTAATACACATAAATGTTTCACATTGTTGGCAAATACTTCAACTTTTTGACACGAGAAATGGCGGGCCCATTAAAAATGATTTTAATATGCAAAACTGTTAGCCAATCACAGAAGTGGGCGTTTACTTCCAATTCTTGAGTCAGACACGCCCATCAAAGCTGAGTGTTCGAAAGAGAGGGTCAAAAATAGGTTAGAAATAAGCGTATTAAGATGTGTTTTGATATGAAAACCTTGATAATATCATAAGTGGACATCAGAGAACATTTTAAAATTTAAAAATGCAGTTCAAGACCACTTTAACACTCTGAGGTCTAAAAACGCGCCGGCGCGTTTTGCAGGTTTTTTTTCACATTGCAGCAAAACAGACTTAAAATACTCTGTCATTTTTTGTCATAGAGACATAAGTAATACATCAATTGAAACTATAGAATATCTCCTTTTATTTGTATACACTCAGAGTAAAAACAAAATGTTGTGCTTTTTGTAAAATAAAGAAAACTAACATGATGCGTGATCTCTCATCTCCCTCTGAACGAAGTCCAATCTGATAGTTCTCAGAAAATGAAGTGTAACTTAGTGAATACTAATCACAAAAAATTCATACTTATGTCTAACAAAACGTTGAAATGTCAGGTTTTAAATCGTGCAAGTCAAATCGAAAACAAACATTCTGTGTTTATGTAATCTGTATGAAAAGAGCCATGTCAGAAGTCCGTGATTCAGCTCATTACCCACTAATGCGGCCACACCCACGGAGCCAGCGCTATTCATAGGCAAATTCAGAGACAACACATGCATTCATCATCTCAATCGTGTATTTATTGCCTTGAAAATTGTTTATCTGGATGAAAAAGCCATGGTTAGCGATCTCTGGAAGACATTCAGTAAATTCCTGTTTGTTTTCTTCTATTGATAAGTTTTAAGTGAGTTTTTGTTTCTTTAGCGCCCTCCGGCTGTAGTATGAATTGGTAAACACCATTCATGGAATATTGTCTTCTTCTTAGGTGAATTTGTGGACTAAAATGCACAGAGCGCCCTCCGGCTGCAGTATGAATTGCAAACACCAGCGCTCATAGAGATAACAATGAATATTATATAAAAAATAACTCCTCTGTATAGAAAATTGACATAAACATATGAGAATCCTATATTTCTCCAAATGTGCATGCTTTTAAACTAAAAGCCTATATTCAGACTCTTTGCATCACAGAAATACATTATATTTTAAAGTATAATATAAAACCATTATTTTATATTGTAATAAAATTTTTCTGTATGTTTCATATACCATGATGAGCTTGAGACATCACAGAAGTTTTTTTTCACAGCCTACCTGACTGAAATGCCTCATTAATATGCAAGTCTTTTCAGGTCATTACTATTCAATTCCTTTGTCTTCACAGGTGAGAATGAGCCATTATTCATGGAGATTCACGCCTCCTCGCATACCGTGTTTCTTGGCAAAAAGTGTCTTACAAAAACTAAATCAGTATATTGTTATAAATGAAAGAGTAGTCAGCATAATTTTTACATAATTTTGAAGCAAAAACTCTAGTCTACAACCTTCAATACCCAAAAGTCTTGTGAACACAGATTTAATATACTTTTATTGGCCTTATATCAGTGACTTAAGTTTTTTGTTTTTTCAGTAACCACGCATAAACGTTATTCCTTCAAAAACACACACATGTACACACATGTTCCTCACATATTATGGTAGCCTAGTTTGTGCTGAATACAGTGTAATGACACTTGTGTCATTAATATGTTTATGAACAACTGAAAAAAGCACAAATGTCAGGGCATGTCAAAACTTCTCCAGGCCCCAAATCAGCCTCAGACTCCAGAGGGTTAATAAAGTTATTATTCACAGTTCTCACAGAACTAAACTAAATAAAGTCGGATGGGAGTGCGTTCTTTTATTCTTGCAGTAATGTCATTTAATGCCGTTTATTGTTAGATACGGACTGACCCATTAAAGACACTTCTGTTTTTCTTTAAGTGTGCTGATAGATAAAGTTATTGAAAGTGCTTTTGCCGAACAGCTGACTGCTCTGCGTCTATCTTTAGAGAGACCTTTTCAGGCACTGAGTCAGACAGTAACTTCTAGCAAAGCATACAGCGGCTCAAGAGGTGAATTAGAGGAGTGCCACGGCCATGAGGATGAGAGATGAGATATTTCAGCTCAATGATTCAGAACTGTTACAAACATATGCCTGATGCCAAATACTGACCCATATTACAAATGGTGCATGACAACTAGAAAACCTCAGGAGACAAACAGGACTCTGTAAATATTGTCCAGTGCTTGTATAAAAAAAGAAGTGGAGATTCAGTCATAGCAACAATTAAATTATATTTAAAAGACGTGTAAGAAACTGTGTGAAATGCCAGCACTGATTTAAAGGGTTAGTTCACCCAAAAATGAAATTTCTGTCATCATTTACTCACCCTCATGTCGTTCCACACCCATAAGACCTTCGTTCATCTTCAGAACACAAATTAAGATATTTTTGATGAAATCCGATGGCTCAATGTGGCCTGCATTGACAGCAAGATAATTAACACTTTCAGTGCCCAGAAAGCTACTAAAGACATATTTAAATAAGTTTATGTGACTACAGTGGTTCAACCTTAATGTTATGAAGCGACGAGAATACTTTTTGTGCTCCAAAAAAAACAGAATAACGACTTTATTCAACAATATCTAGTGATGGGCGATTTCAAAACACTGCTTCATGAAGCTTCGAAGCTTTATGAATCTTTGTTTCGAATCAGTGGTTCGGAGCATGAACCACTTGAAATTTTGAAATATTTCGAAATATTTATGACGTAATGAACCCTTATTCATTGTAGGGATGCGCTGATCCAATATTCAGATCGGTATCGGCTCCGATACTGCCATTTTTGCCGGATCGGGTATCGGCCGGAGTGGACCGATCCAAATCCGATACTGTGCGTGTACTATTCTGTTATTGTTAAGCTCCACAAAAGGCACAAAAACATTAAAAAGCACCATAAAGTTTCTGTGCACTATATTCCAAGTGTTCTGAAGCCATTCCATAATTTAATTTGAGGTACAGATAAATATGTAAGTTGTTAAATGAAAGTTCACGTAAATGCCTGCCTCTGCTGCAGCTGTCAGTCATTCTCCATTCAGCATTCAGACTGCGTGTCGCGTTCGGTTACGACAGTCAACACAATGAAACTCTCTCCAAGATGAATGAGTGTTTCTATTATTATACTTCATCAAGATAATGGTTTTACAATACCCATCAATATATCTTCTCTTTGTGCTTTGAACTTTTCAATCCGGAGCGCTGTGACTCCATGATGCTTCAAGCGCATCATTCTGCACACGGGATGCGCATAAGCGCTTTGTGCCGCTCTGTATGTGAGCCGTTCATATTATAATACTTTTGCGCAATGAACGATTGTTAATAGCATTTTTTTCGTTCTGTCCTATCTTTCATATGTTGCTGCATCATTTTAATTTTTATATTTTAATGTTAAGACATTTAATAGCTTCGCATTTTCATATTTATTCACAAACTTATAGAATAAACAAATAGGCCTAAGCTATGCATTTATTTATATTATGAAAAGAAGATAAAGACTGCGTCTCAGTTTTCATCTTGAACACTTTTTGAGGATCGTGAGTGAACGCGATCATCTCTTCCTCTTTACAGAAGGAAATAAATATGAATGAAAATCAAAGAATATGTTGAAAGTTGCAGTAGCTTACCGAAATCTTTATCACATCAGTTCAATCAGTGTTGTAAACAATGTCACGTATACCTCAGAAAAGCCATTCGTTGACCATAAACTTATAGTCAGCAGCAAGAAAAATAAAACAAACTATTTAAAACAAAACGGATTAGAAACTTAATTATGCAAGCATAAGTATTATAATATATAATAAAATGGACAAACTGGGTGCGTGTAATCAAACGCATCGTTTTCATTTTATTCTGAACTCGTGCTCTGCTGCCACACTGGAGCGCGCTCACCACCAACTGGACAGGGGTGGGAATTACAGTTACAAGCAACATCAGCCTCAGTAATCAGTCAAAATGACGGACAGGCTGCAGATTTTTTCAGTCACTGCTAAAAAAAATTCCATCAATGACGGAAAATTTTCGGTTAACGCGACCTTTGAGATTATATATTATATAGGCTACATGCCACACTACCGCCGGTGACACTCCACGGCCGCGGTGGCGCGGTTGTCATGCCGACCGTCACAGCCCTATGTGAGGCATACAGTTTATTAGGTAATTTAGCACTTTTCTTATTACTTGAAGATCGGATCGGTATCGGCCGATACTGAATCCCAGGTATCGGTATCGGAAGCGAGAAAGGCGGATCGGTGCATCCCTAGTTCATTGAACCCTGAAATTACATGACTTTGGCATTTTAATACACGCTCCGAACCACTGATTCAAAACAAAAGCTTCGAAGCTTCATGAAGCAGTGTTTTGAAATCACCCATCACTAGATATTGTTGAGTAAAGTCGTTATTTTGTTTTTTTTGGAGCACAAAAAGTATTCTCATCGCTTCATAACATTAAGGTTGAACCCCTGCAGTCACATAAATATGTCTTTAGTAGCTTTCTGGGCATTTGAAAGTGTAAATTATCTTGCTGTCAATGGAGGCCTCACTGAGCCATCAGATTTCATCAAAAATATCTTAATTTGTGTTCTGAAGATGAACGAAGGTCTTACGGGTGTGGAACGACATGAGGGTCAGTGATGAGAGAATTTTCACTTTAATATTACTGAAATATTAATTTATGAAATGTTAACAACATATTTAGCTCAAATTTCATACCAAAACTACAAGGAAATAAGTGAACATATTTTAAAATGTAAAGTGTGTATATATACAGTACTGTTCAAAAGTTTAGGGTCAGTAACTAAAAAAACAAAAAAAGACTACTTATGCAAATACACTGAATAAAAGTAATGATTTAGGTATATACCAAGAAATTAAAAAAATAAGAAATTAAATTGATTGAAAGTGACAGTAAATACATTTTATAATATTACACAATATTTGTACTTCAAATAAATGCTGTTCTTTTGAACTGTCTATTTATTAAAGAATCCTGAAAAAAAAAAATGATCATGGTTTCCACAAAAATATGTAGCAGCACAACTGTTTTCAACATTAATAATAATCAGAACTGTTTCTTGAGCAGCAAATCAGCATATTAGAATGATTTCTGAAGGATCATGTGACACTGAAGACTGGAGTAATGATGCTGAAAATACAGCTTTGATCACAGGAATAAATTATATATTACTATATATTAAAATAGAAAACTTATCTAAAAAAATTAAATGCACCCTTTGTGAGACATTAAAAACTGACCCCAAACTTATACCATCTTGAATTGCTGATTTTAAATGTTTAAGTAAATATGAATATATATTTAAAAATCATTTTATTACACTATTATAATAATTTTTTGTCTTTGTGCAAAACATAGTTTCATTTTTTTCTTTTGATGGTGAGATTCATACATGTACACTTTTATTTCTATCACATTTTGATTTTGAAAGATCTTTTCAAAGAAGGACATACAAGGAGCCTGTGATTTCCACTACTGATATTTTCAGTTACACCCATTGTTTATACAACCATATTTCATTCTCAGACCAAGTATTGTGAGATGATTGTCATAGCGTTGGTTGTGCTGGCAGAGCTCCTGAAATGATCTCCATCTCAAAAAGGAAACAAGCCTCAGAGCCAAAGCATTAGGAATATGTGTTGGCAACCACATTACACGAACATGAGCCAAATTCTGTTTTTAGCATTTTGAATAAATGAAGTATCCTGGTGCTGATAAAAGTTTTGATCAGAAGAAGAATCTTTTTTTCATGTTCATCAATTTTACACTGAAGTACACTTACAAATAATCAAGGTTTCCTGCTTACATGACATGGCCACTTTAATTCCTATTTTTTTCTTTTTTGTCCCCTCAGGAACTGACAGACCTACAGAGAGATCCACCAGCCCAGTGTTCAGCAGGTCCGGTCGGAGAGGATTGTGAGTATATCACGAACAAGTTTATGATGATGTGTTACTATTTGAATTTATCAGATGATATTCACATGTGCCATCTTTAATAGATCGTGCAGTAATAACTGGCATTCTAAGCATACATTGGATCAGTTTTCACTCTGCTTCAGTTGATTTAATGATTCATGTTTTCCAGTGTTTCACTGGCAGGCAACAATAATGGGGCCGGTAAGTTGCTGTTTTTTTCTGCCTTATTCTTTTCAAATAACAGGGTTCCCACAGTCATGAAATATCAGGGAATTGTGAGTTCCAGACCTGCAAAAAAATCAATAGATTTAAGATTTTCTTTTCTAAAGTCTTAAAATTCAGGGTCCCCACTTCTCCTTCAAAAGTCTTAAATTCAGTTTGATCAAATTTAAGGCCATAAAAAGTCATAAATATCTTTAATTGTGTGTTTTGTTTTTGACTTGGTTAAATATTCACATTCTTCATGGTATCGTTTGCAGGGAAGAGAAGCTATTTTATCCTATTGCATGATCATTTGGTGTTTTCACTTCAGTTTTGTAGTATTCCGTTCACAATGTTGATCTGGTTACCATGAGAACAGTGTCACGCGCTGCTGCTTCAGCCATCGTATGGTAGAAAATGTCTAAATAAAAAAGTGCTCAACAAGCTGACAGAAGTCGATCCATTTCTTTGTTGGAAGCAGTGTTGCCAATTGCTTTCAATTGAAAGTTGCTAAAACTGGTAGCTAAATTTCTCTAGACGACATCATAATGGCAAATTTATTGATCTATATAAATATGAATATAGATCAGTGGGTAAAATAAGAATCTTGATAAGGTTAGTCCAAGAAGTTGCTAGATTTTTCCCTAAACGTTTGAAAAAAGTCTCAAAAGGGGCGGGGAAATCACTCAATCTAGTGACTAGGGGTGTGACGAGATCTTGTGAGACTAAAATGTGACGAGATTTCTCGTCGAGGCGAAAAGTAGTCTCGTGATGTTGCCATGACAGAGTGTTAGGATGATTAGGAAAGAATATGCCACCGCTACGTTTACATTACGCCTCCATTGTCGTTTTGCTTTGTATTTAAATAAAAAACATTTAATTCAGTTGGATAACGGTCGCCGCCGCTCCATATTTACAGAGTACGGGCGATCGCGAAAGTGAAAGTAAACGCGGGCGCTCATTCAAACGCGATTTCAATACCCCGCATTTTGAAAGCGGCTCCCTGATGAATGCAAATATCTCTCAGTATGAAAGCTATTTTAGGCTGGGCAGTGTAGTTGTAACCATCTCTAGCTCTGTATCAAAGAAAAATTTGGTCTTATTTGCACTTTGAATATTGAGAGAGTGCGATTATGGTTGCACTTACTGTAAAGTGTTACCATGAAAAATGAATAAGAGTTTTCTCTTAATCTTATTAAGCACAAACAATAAGGTTTCATTTGTTAACATTAGTTAATGCACTGTGAACTATCATGAACTAACAATGAATGACTATTTTTATTAACTAACATAAACAAAGATTAATAAATACTGTAGCATATATATTGCTCATTGTTAGTTGATGTTGGTTAATATGTTAATGTTAATAAATGAGACCTTATTGTAAAGTGTTACCATTTTTATTTATACTGTTTTTATTTCTATGATCAGTTTGTGGAAAGGAGTTCAGTTAGGAGGTCAAAAGTTGTAGAAGCTCATAAATCATGTACAGTAAGATCTGAAGAGACTGAAATCATACAGAAGAGAAGTCAGTCAGTTGAGTTAGTGGCAAAACCTTTTACAGTGCTTGAGTATTGTTGTCTTTTACTGCAGATGATAATTCATACTCAGAAAGTTGAACTGAAATGACATTCGTTACAAGATGATTAGTTAAAACATTTCAAATACACCTGCAGAATATTTTTCTAGTCATGTATTTCACCATTGAGGATTTCTTAAAAATAGTGTGTAAAAATCTCATCTCGTGAACTCAATCTCGGGTCTCGTCTCGTGAGATACCCATCTCGTCACACCCCTACTAGTGACAAAATTGCTAAATTGACAACACTGGTTTTAATGTTGTCTTTGTAAATATTCACTTTCCCGTATGGCCACGAAGGTGAATCGGAGGGTCACAGCAGACAGACACCGACACACTGTATTTTTTTTGTATTTATTTCAAGAAATGACAACCAAAATCAAACCCATAGACGCTTGTGAACAGTTTTGAAGTGGCTATGTGCAAGTTATACTCATTCACAAGCCGAGTGAGAGTCATACTCACAAATGTAACCAAACAAAATACAAAACTTTCAAAAACACTCAGCAATGTGATTATGTTGAGTGATAGTCAGTGGGTTCAATCAGTGACATTATTAGATTTGCTATATGGCGTCTTCCTGTCACCTCCTCAACCTGCTTCCCTTAGTGTTTTTACACGTAGAAAAGGCGAAAATTGTACCATCCAGTTTTTTCCCTGAACGATGATATGCATTGCGATATAATCAAACAGACTAGAACTGAACACTGTGTGACGCCAGCTTCACATTCTCTATATCTACCTCCTCTATGGCAGTCAAGTATTTCAGTTCAGTAGAAAAATCACTCCTCTTCATAACAAGGATCATGTCCCAACATTTGTGGTGATTTTTGTTTATATCTATCTTTTGCAGTGTCTAAACCGCTACAACAAGGACTTTCCTCTGTCTTCCATTCTGTTTCTTTACTTTCTGCCCTCATCCTGAATTTCGCGAGTCACCAGAACCACATGATTGCAAACAACCTATTCCGCGCATTTATGTCAAATGATTGCTTTGATTCTGTTGAGTTATGACAATGTTTACTTCACGGTTTTTATATTTTAATATGTTGTAGATGATTGTAAGAGTGCGTATTTTATCTCCCTCATCTTTTTGAAAATGCAGCTGTAGTAATAAAGCATATACATTTCAAAATAAAAGTCCCACATATTTCGGCCTTGCTTATAATTAAAAGTTCTGCATAATTTTTTTTATGGTAATTATTGGTATTTTGGTTGTCATTATAACATATTAAGTCTAGATTTGACTAGTATCGGCACAATAATGTGTTTATTGCCTTTCTTTAAACAGTTTGAGTAAAATATTTCTTGAGTAGTTTATTTGTCCCTCCAGAAATCTGGCTGTGGATTTCTGTGCGCATTGTTTTGCCGCCTGTCAGTGCGCGAGTACTGAACTGTGTTCTCTTTATAGGCTCATTGCACTTGAACGGTCAAATACACACATAATTATGTACAAATGTCTGTCTTGACGGTTATGTTTTAAGTGAACAAACAATGTGGGTTAAAAAACAGTTTGGGACATGTGTCAGTATTGAATCTGCGCATTACTGGGTCTTAAAGTAAAAATCTTAAAGTACTTAAAGTGTGCAGTGTGTAAATTTGAGCAGCATCTAGTGGTGAGGTTGCGAACTGCAACAAATGGCTCAGTCCACCGTTCACCCCTCACTTTTTGAAGCACATAGAGAAGCTACGGTGGCTGCCACAGGACAACGATGTCGCCTCCTGAGACTGAAGAGTCAAGCATTGAAGTTTCTTCTTACTTCTAAAGATCGGTTTCTGCTAAAACAGACTACTACTACTTCTTCCTGCGCACTCAACGTAGTGACGATGCAAGCTGCCTCTAAAGGCCCCGGTATACTTCAAACGAAGTTCTTTTTCGTTCATTGTTAAGGGGTAAAACGAAGTTCGAAATGCGTGACCAGCGATATACTATCTGATGCCGCCCACAGCGCTGAGAGCGACGGTTAGATGAATATGTAAATATGTTCTGTGCACTTTCTTCTCAGTAACAAAATAAACTCAACAAAAATGAGAAAACAGCAAGCATTTATTATAGAAAGCATAAGAAAAGCGTCCGATCATAATAACATTAGTATGTTTGCACGAGCTCTGCAAATTAGCACTCCAGTCACGTCACGTCTTCATATAGCACTTTATTCAATAGATTTCTTAAAATCAAGCAGCTTTACAGTATCAAACATGAAAAACAGTGTTAGTGCCTCATATTTTTACAAGCACAACTTCATTTTGTACTATAAAGCAGCTATATCCAGTATCCAATGTGTTCATGTTTTCACCCGTGGAGATCTTACCACAATGAATTCAAACACACAAAATGAGCCAGAGACGCATTCCACGTGAGTGAAGGCGGAGCCTCGGCGCACACCTCCTGTTATGTTATCATCACTGACCAATGGTCGCATGAAGGCGTTTTGCAGCTTTGGCAAGCCATTTCGAACTTCCAAAAAGAATACAAAACGAACTTCGTTTTGGCCTGATTTTGTTCGAAATTACATCACATCAGTTTGTTCTTCGATTTCGTTTGAAGTACACCGGGGACTTAAAAATACTAACGAAGATGAAGAACAACATAGTGACGAAACGTGCTCTGTAGTGCAGTTTGTCCATTTAGGGTTACTGTAGAAACATGGCAGTACAAAATGGCGACTTCCATGTAAGGGGACCCGCGTTGTATGTAGATGCTTTGCTGTGCTTTGCTGTGGTTTGCTTGTAAGATTTTGGTCGCATTGCCCACAAGCTAGAAATTAAACCACTAGACTAGCCCATCTAGCTATCTGATCGCCTAGCAATTTTGGAAATGATTATCATTGTTATTATTTCAGATTTGTGAAGTCTTGGTAAGGCTGTGCACACACTCAATATCCCCCTTTCCAAGTCTGAAAAAAAATGTACATAGGTTGTCTTAAAAGTTCAAACGTATCAGAATTTGTTTGTCCTTTGTTTCATGTATGACTATTGGGCATCTAACATAATACATAATATGGTAAATGTAGTATCCAAATTATTTAAAAAATTGCACATTTTTCGCAAATTTCTGGAAATTACCACCCCAAAATCAGTCATTTTGATCGCAAAAATTCTGATACCCTGTTTTGCAGTTGAATGTGTGCCCCAGCCTGTTTAATTAAGTAAAAGAATCAGAGATGCATGCTTTATTTTGAGATTGTATGTATATGGATGTACTGTATTCATTTTATTTGTGCAGATCTTAAAAAAGGTTGCTGCAGATACCCTGTAAAATGTCATAGGAAATTCATTGGTCAAATCTGTGGGAACCCTGAAATTAACAACAAAAAAGTTATTTAATTATTTAAAAGAGACCTATTCAACACTTTTGTAGCATTTTATTTTCTACCAGAAGTTCACTTAAAAAAATGTAAATGAAAAGTTGCTTGCACCAGAAACAGTAATTTAGAGAACTAAACAGGCTATTGTTACACTAATACCATTGTTACTGTTCCTTTAACACTTCTAAAGCCTCTGTTCTGATTGGCTAACCTTGTCTACATGGTACATAAACCTTTTTGATTTAGAAAAAAAAGCAAAATCCTATTGTGATATGCCTCCTTTAAAGTCTAACAGAATGTTACAAAGTGTTTGAATGAATTTGTCCTCATCATTTGTATATGAACATGTAAAATGCAGTACATATATAAATTAAACTGTGTCCTTGGTTTTTAGAATGACAGTCCATATCAAGGAGGGGTTTTCTTCCTTACGATTCATTTCCCAACAGACTACCCATTTAAACCACCAAAGGTCAGTTGCATTATGGTATTCATTGTGTTTGTAGACCATTAGTCATATTCGAATGAATGTAGTGGTTTGTAATGCTGTGATCAATACTCTCTGCATTGACTGACAGGTCGCATTCACAACAAAAATCTACCACCCCAATATTAACAGTAATGGCAGTATTTGTCTGGACATCCTGCGATCTCAATGGTCACCTGCACTTACTGTATCCAAAGGTAAGTTTCAGGCAGCATCTCAAAGCTTGAAACAATCACTCTGAATTTGAAAATAAATTTAAAACAAAGTAACAACAGCCATGGTGACCACTGACACTAACTGTAAATCTATTGCCATTTTAATAGTTAAAAGCATTCATACATTTACATATTGGAGCCCCATATAATAATAACTATATATAATAAATTGTGACATGATCAAGCAATATCGCATAAGGACGCTGTCGTTCTGATGTCAGTTGTGCTGCTACTGGGAACAACAGCACTCTTGATGTGTGATATTATGATACAGCTAAAATTACATGTTATAAATTATGTATTGTATGGTAGAATGCATATTGTTTAAGACTTCATCTGCAATACTGTTTTGCTGTATGAACACATTACTACATCAAGATGTATTAGTGATAATAATGTGACAAATTTTCCAATAAAATGTTAAATCTTTACTGTACTTTAAACATTACTTAAAGGGATAGTTCACCCAAAAATGAAAATTAGGGAGACATGTTCCTGTTTACACCTGGTGTTTTAATTTGTCTCTTTTGTCCACTTTCAACCACTTATGTACTAATTTCTTCGAGGGGAGGGTCTATGGGTGAGAAAATGTAAGGGTTTTTTCAGATCTTTCAATCTAATGGACAAAATAAGCTTGTGCAATCTACATATGAACACGACCGGAGACGACGGAAAAACATACGGAGAGCAACAGCTTTAGTTTTAGACAGCAGCAAGACCGGCTGAACGCTGTGAGTGTGTTAGAAATCAGGAATGGTGAGAGAACATTGTGCTTGGTACATTTTTTTTCTTTTTTATCTTCAAACCAAACTTGGGTCTTCAGCCGACAAAGTTTAAATCTGTCTGGTTAGAGCGCTTCCCATAATGTTCACACATCAGGTCAGTAAGAGGAGAGTAGACGTCTTTTGTGGCTGTTTGAACACATTTGACCACATGAGCGTCTACACTACTAACGCAGTCTGCAGTGGCCAGTTGCATAAACTTAAAGGGATAGTTCACCCAAAAATGAAAATGTGATGTTTATCTGCTTACCCCCAGGGCATCCAAGATGTAGGTGACTTTGTTTCTTCAGTAGAACACAAATTATGATTTTTAACTCCAACCATTGCGGTTTGCCAGTCATATAATGCATGTCAATGGGAACACCATCTATAAGAGTAAAAAAAAACATGCACAGACAAATCCAAATTAAACCCTGCGGCTCGTGACGACAAATTGATGTCCTAAGACATGAAACTATTGGTTTGTGCGATAAACTGACCAGTATTTATATAATTTTTTATCTCTGATACACCACTATATCCAACTACCTTGAGCATCCGGTGTGTGAGGTTTAAAAACGCGCTCTAATGTCGGAAGTGATCTCTCGCACACGCCCTGGGGTAAGCAGATAAACATAAAATTTTCATTTTCCCTTTAAGACCGTATCTTAAGTACTAATTTGACCAACTAGAAATCAGTCAAGAGGTATTCTTACATTTCTGATTAAAATTAGACCAGTCTACCTTTTTATGTAACACTTTAAAAAGTTAGGACCAGTCTTGAAGAAAAAAATTAGATGACTAACTTTTAAGACTAGTCTAAGTAGTTTATGCAACCGGCCCCTAGTCAAATGCATTTTCGACTACTTTGTGAAGTGGTCGAAAGTGGACAAGCTCAAAATGTTTTAGATCCTATTTACACCAGCATTTAGCGTAGTTTACTTGTGATCGAATTGATAAAAACGTATCTTAAAGGTACCATTGAATGAAAAATTGAATTTACCTCGGCATAGTTGAATAACGAGTTCAGTACATGGAAATGACATACAGCGAGTCTCAAACTCCATTGTTTCCTCCTTCTTATATAAATCTCATTTGTTTAAAAGACCTCTGAAGAACAGGCGAATCTCAACATAACACCGACTGTTACGTAACAGTCGGGATCATTAATATGTACGCCCCCAATATCTGAATATGCCAGCTCATGTTCAAGG
Organism: Megalobrama amblycephala; assembly: GCF_018812025.1. Lineage (NCBI taxonomy): Eukaryota > Metazoa > Chordata > Actinopteri > Cypriniformes > Xenocyprididae > Megalobrama > Megalobrama amblycephala. Next base: position 37,489,947 of record NC_063055.1, read on the forward strand.
CATTAGACAAGGGCAGCCAGTATTAACGTCTGGATCTGTGCACAGCTGAATCATCAGACTAGGTAAGCAAGCAAGAACAATAGCCAAAAATGGCAGATGGAGCAACAATAACTGACATGATCCATGATAATAGGGCTGGGTAAAAAAATCGATTTTTCGATTAATCGTTTTTTAAAATGTGGTCGATGCAAAATCGATTCTCAAAGGCCACGAAACGATTTTTTTTCCATATTTATTTCCGCAAACATTGAACGTAAGATTAACATTAATCTAATTACGAGTCTTCTCCACTAGATGTCACCCTCTTATTTGCCTTGCGCGATGTCACCAAGGAGCGAGAGGCGAACCTGTCATTCATTCATTCAGTGCTTAAATGGCGGTTTCAGGTGCTTTGTCGACGTTGATGCCACTTTCACATAAAATTGAATCGAAAATCGAATCGAGAATCGAAATCGAATCGATCTGGAACATCTGAATCGATACCCAGCCCTACATGATAACATGATATTTTTAGTGATATTTGTAAATTGTCTTTCTAAATGTTTCGTTAGCATGTTGCTAATGTACTGTTAAATGTGGTTAAAGTTACCATCGTTTATTACTGTATTCACGGAGACAAGAGAGCCGTCGCTATTTTCATTTTTAAACACTTGCAGTCTGTATAATTCATAAACACAACTTCATTCTTTATAAATCTCTCCAACAGTGTGTAATGTTAGCTTTAGCCATGGAGCACTATCAAACTCATTCAGAATCAAATGTAAACATCCAAATAAATAATATACTCACCTGATCCGACGCATGCATGCAGTATGCATGATGAACATTTAGTAAAGATCCATTTGAGGGTTATATTAGCTGTGTGAACTTTGTAAATGCACTGTATAATAGTCGAGAGCTCGAGGGGCAGGGAGCGAGAGGATTTAAAGGGGCCGCACACGCTTAATCGGTGCATAGTTAATGATGCCCCAAAATAGGCAGTTAAAAAAAATTAATTTAAAAAAAATCTATGGTGTATTTTGAGCTGAAACTTCACAGACACATTCAGGGGATATTATTAGATTATATTATTAGATATTACATCTTGTAAAAACTGGTTCTAGGGCACCTTTAATACCAGGTGTGAACAGGGCCTGATTGGCTGTTTGTTCACTGTTTGTTTTGTGTACTGCGAAGCCTTGGCATTTCTGTCTAATAGCAGAACCCAGTGTGGGTGATGCTGTCAGACTGCAGTGATTAAGAAGTGACCTAGTTTGGATGACTCCACGGGAAGCTGTCTGTGTTTTTTGACAAACAAACACAGGAGAAGCTCCTCTTGCTATGAACACACAGCTTTCCAGCAGTAGAGATGATCAGGATGTTTTGGCATTATATCGTGTTTTTAACGTGTTCACTTCCTTTATTTTAGTCTTGTTGTCCATCTGCTCCCTGTTATGTGACCCGAACCCAGATGACCCGCTGGTACCTGAGATCGCACATACATATAAAGCAGACAGAGAAAAGTGAGTAACCCTTACGTGCACACTTTAATGACACTTTTTTCATTAAAATGATTCATGTTTATTTTTTTTTTATTTTTTTTTTTGTAAATCCAGTGAATTCTATACAAATGAAAAGTAGTTTTTATCTTTAAACTTGATGGACGTCAAGATTATAACACATGATACGTCTGGCATCAGTACAGCATTATGTAACAATTGGGTTAAGAACAAAAGACTCAGAACAGTAAAACTAATGTAATACTGCAGATCATTCCAACTCTAAAATCCGATTGGATGAGCCACATTCAGCACTGTTGTAGAAAGGCCAATACTTGCACACTTGAGAGTTAAACTATCTTAATCTGGCAGGATAGTTGTGAAATTGCTTGTGAACAGTAAACACCTAAACTCCTCTCCTTGTTACATTAACAATAAGCTCTTCCTATTCTTGGCGTGTTTAGGGCACGTTAGTCTCGCATAGTCAGACCTTTGAGTTATGGCTCTATAGCCACTATGATTGGCCAAGGACCGCCCACTTAGGTAGGACTGACTGACGTGTAAAGCGACTAATAACAGCTTCAGCATTGTTTAGGGATGAAAACGTCTCAGACCAGATCAGGGGTGCGTTTCCCAAAAGCATTGTTCGTAGAGCTGCACGGTTACTCGTTAAAAGATTGTGATCTTGATACAAACACCCACGTGATCTTATTCATAAATGACAACGATTCTACTGTGTCTATTAAACCTTTTACAAAATCACACCAGAACATTCATACCCCTTTTCCACCAGCATGAACCAGGTGCTAGTTCAGAGCTAGTGCTATTGCCAGTTCGGAGAACCATCTAAGAACTGGTTTACCTTTTCACAGGCTAGAGAGCCAACATAGAGCCAGGTCTTACGTCACTGTATACGTCTAATCTTACCCAGCAACGCTAGCGCAGCAGCACTAAGCTTGTTCAAGATGCATCGGCTTCTTGCATGACATCAAAGCACCGCGAGAGCAATCCAAAATCACAAGGGGTTGTATGCAGTGTTGGGTGTAACGCGTTAGCAAAGTCCCTTTAAGACAAGTCATTTCACTCGGCGGCCATCTTTGAAACGCCTCTCGGGCATCCTGGGCATCATGCAATCTCTTTGAATGGGGAAACATCAAATTCTCCAAAACTGTTTGCCAACCTTACGATTAAATTTCATATTTGAAATCAACAATGAAATCTAACAACAACCAGCTCATAAATTTAGTTTCTAAACGCTCGAATCATGACAAAAAAAAAAATTTTTCAGGCTGGATCAAGCTCATGCGCAGACCTAAATGCGCGTCTCTTCGGAGGCGCGCGTCTGACTGTTTCTATAGAAACCGGTGATTCTAACGGCCGCTGAAGTGACGCGATGACTTTACCAGTCGGCGATTGGCTCTTATTTAGAAGGCGGGACTTATTCCGCCATATTGCGCGTTACACTTTCTCCCATTCAAAACAATACGAGTGACACGTCTTGTGTTATTCTATAGTCTTTGGCGTTACTTAGTTACTGTAATTAAATTACTTATCCACTGAAAAAGTAAAGTCAGGGATTACTGTTCATTTTTAGGTAATTTAATTGCAGTTACTTATAAACGTTTTGTTTGTTTATTACGCATAAACGTTCAAATACACACACAGTTATGTCAAAATGCCTGTCTTGGCGTATATTCGCATTGGTTATGTGAATGTGAACAGCATGTGTAACAGCATATCGTCTCCGTCCATTAGGTCTTAGTGACAGCAGCCTTTAAAACATGCTACTATCTTCTATTGGCTGTCTGTGTTATAAATGATAATCAAACAACAAAAGAAAAGCTTTAATAAGGATTAATCTATATTTAATTTATACAATTTATACAATTATGACTATGCAGATTTATTTTATATTTGATTATTCAGTTTCTGTGGTATTTTTACTTACTACTATTAGACCAACAGTACAGTCCAAAAGTTTGGAACCACTAAGATTTTTAATGTTTTTAAAAGAAGTTTCGTCTGCTCACCAAGGCTACATTTATTTAATTAAAAATACAGTAAAAAACAGTAATATTGTGAAATATTATTACAATTTAAAATAACTGTGTACTATTTAAATATATTTGACAAAGTAATTTATTCCTGTGATGGCAAAGCTGAATTTTCAGCATTGTTACTCCAGTCTTCAGTGTCACATGATCCTTCAGAAGTCATTCTAATATGCTGATTTGCTGCTCAATAAACATTTATGATTATTTTCAATGTTGAAAACAGTTGTGTACTTTTTTTTTCATGATTCCTTGATGAATAGAAAGTTCAAAAGAACAGCATTTATCTGAAATACAAAGCTTCTGTAGCATTATACACTACCGTTCAAAAGTTTGGGGTCAGTAAGAATTTTTATTTTTATGTTTTTGAAAAGAAATTAAAGAAATGAATACTTTTATTCAGCAAGGATGCATTAAATCAATCAAAAGTGGCAGTAAAGACATTTATAATGTTACAAAAGATTAGATTTCAGATAAACACTGTTCTTTTGAACTTTCTATTCATCAAATAATCCTGAAAAAAAATATTGTACACAAATATTTTGTACAATTGTACACATTAAATGTTTCTTGAGCAGCAGATCAGCATATTAGAATGATTTCTGAAGGATCATGTGACACTGAAGACTGGAGTAATGATGCTGAAAATTCAGCTTTGCATCACAGGAATAAATTACTTTGTCAAATATATTCAAATAGTACACAGTTATTTTAAATTGTAATAATATTTCACAATATTACTGTTTTTTACTGTATTTTTAATTAAATAAATGTAGCCTTGGTGAGCAGACGAAACTTCTTTTAAAAACATTAAAAATCTTAGTGGTTCCAAACTTTTGGACTGTACTGTACCTGGGAAAAAAATATATAGCATTGTTTTATTTGTATTTTTATATATTTTTACCATGGTATCGAGTATTGTGCACTTTTGGTGGTATCGGTACCGACTACTAGATTTTTGGTATAGTGACATTTGTAGTATTATAAAGTAAATGAAAGTATTATAGTATATGTTTTAATAAAGTTAAAATGTTTTAAAAAGTTATAAAAGGCTAAACTACTCCATGTTTGACTAAATTATTAAGAGTTTCCTTTTTATGGTCTATCAGGTCAGTGTTTATATGGATTTTAAGAAGTAATTAGTAAGTTGCTTATTGAGTAATTACTTTTCAGACAGAGTAATTAGAAAAGTATTTTAAATACAACATTGATGATGTAATTAGTAATTAGTAATTAATTACTTTTTTGAAGTAACTTACCGAACACTGGTCGTATGCTATACAAACGTTCCTGCGGCACTCCGATGTCACACGCCGATTGGTCCGCGCAGCTTCGATGCATCTCGAACAAGCCTTCCATCAACAATGGTGGACGTCGCGTTACTATTGATGCTCATGGCTTTGCGAACCTATATCAGCATTTAAATGACGAATCCAATGCTTTTGTGCAGCTCGCTGTAATTTGTTTAGTTGGAGATTACAATCGAGCTACTATTACCTCACTATTTCAAAAATGGCAGTCACAAGTTTCTGTTCGTCTTGTTGGTCACGGTAACCCCGCCCCCAGCCCCTGATGCAAACGGTTCTTACTTCTAGACCAGCAATGTTTTGGTGCCACTTACGAACCTCATTTCCTGGTTGGTGCTGTGGGTGTCGAAAGACAAAGAACTGATTTGAAACTAGACTCTGGCTCTGAACCAGCACTCAAACTGCCTTGGTGGAAAAGGGGTATCAGATCTGTGTTGGCGCTGCCGCTGAGCCAGAGAGAGCAGCTGTCATGAATATGTATGAAACAGCTTCACAAACAGTCTTTTCAACCACACAGTATCATTATTTCTGTGGTACAAGCATTCAAATTATCACAGAGGTACTGGGATAAAAATTTAGAGTTCATATATAAACACTGATATCTGTGGCAGCGATCAAAATGGAGTGAATCATCTTTTGAATGTAAATTGATAACCATTGTATCATTACATCAGTAGGTGCCGACAAGTGACAGTTAAAAAAAAAAGTATCATTGAATCATTCCTACAAGAGATTTGCTGATTCATCCAGTAATGAAACAAGTTTTAATATTTAGGAGAGTCATTGAATCATTCACTCAAACCTAATATTTTGTCAGAACCTCTAGTAAATTACATGTTATTTTGTTTAAAGGCTGGTTCACACTGAATGCATTGCTGTTAAAAGCGCGAAGACGCTGGTCAGTAGAACGGAAAAAAGCGCAAAGTCTAGAGACGCATTTTTTAAAAATTAAACTTAATTTAATTTGAGTGTTTTTAGAAAGCTGTGTCATGTGCGAGAAGCTGCAAAAGACGCGAGTGCAATGGTTAATGACGTATACAGTAAAACTGAGTGTCTCAGTGATGATAAATATGAGTGGATTGTATTAGGTCAGGGGTGTCAAACATAAGGCCCACGGGCCAAATACGGTCCACAAAGGTGTCCAGTCCGTCGTGGGATGATTTGAACTATAATAAAAAAAAAAAAAAATAGAGATGCACTAGTTCACTGATCATAAATTGTTTTTTTTTTTGTTTTTTTTATTTTGGTCAGTCTTTATTCCGGGCTTGCAAACAAAGTGCTTTGTAATAATTTCCCAAAATGTAATTTGTGTGGAAATATTTACGGTCTGTGAAAAGGACGTTAACACAGGCACACGTTGAATACGGACACAAAGAGGAGAACAGACACGCCAGCAGAGAAAATACTGTACCATGCACAAGCTCACTGTTTGCGAAATATAGGGAGAATGATGTAAATATTGAATCGGAGTTGGTATGAATGTATCTCTGAAGGGAACTGTCTTCAGAAAAGATTTGATGGCTTTTGCTCTTATCTCCATATCAAGTAGTAGCCTGGAAATGCTATATCGCTGCTGTTCCATAAGCGCCACCTATTGTCAGAGAGTGAATTTGCATTTTCATTCAGTCCGTTTGCTGCTTTTGTTTTGTGCAGGTGTCTTATGTAGCATAATTTCACAAAGCTAAAGTCAGACCATGCTGTTTTTGCTGTTAATCTTGAAATTGTACAGTAATTTAAATTAAAAACAACTGATCATGCTCATGTGCATAACATGTTGGGATTGTGATAAAAATGCAGTGTTTGCCTCTAATATCAAAGAGCTACACATTTTTTGACAAATAAACAACAAATAAATTTGCTTTAAATCTAATCACTAATATAAAAAAAAAGCATTATTTTAAAAATCTAGCAGTTTTAGGAGCAGTGTACTCGTTTTCTTGCAAATTAATTTGTTTATATGGTTAATATTAATACAACTATCAGCTATCTAAGTTTCTTTTTTTTTTTTTTTTTTTTAAATTCGGCCCACACATGGTTATTTTTTTTCCAATCTGGCCCTCATCCTAAAATGAGTTTGACACCCCTGTATTAGGTGATGGATGTGATTGTTTATGTGTGAACACCCATGTGTATTGAAACACCCTGAAACAAAATCTCCCCATGAGGACAATAAAGACAAAGACAAGCAAATAAACTGAAAGTTCACTTTCACTGAGCCCACTGATCAAGAAAACAGAGCTGTTGCTGGAATGACATCATAAGAGCGTGTCCTTTCTCTTCTCGCAGGTACAACAGACTAGCGAGAGAATGGACGCAAAAGTACGCCATGTGAGAGTGCCTGCGACTGAAACACTACAGAATCAAAGGGACAGAGAAACACGTTTTTACTTGTAACAAGAGGAGTAAAAATAAGTGAATGTTGAGGGGAGGGGACAACTAAACAACAGACCCTTGGAAGGGAAGCAGAAGGCGGAGGTGAGAGGCGCTGGTTGGAAATGTTGGCCGCTATGTGCTGAATTCGCTGTCATGTGCCGTTCTCCCAGACCCGCCGTCGGAACAGCTTAACCTGGAATACTCCAGGAAAACTGTAAAACCGGACAAACCTCGGGGTACCACAACCCAGGAAGTTAGACTTGTACTACTGTTAGTTCTATTATTACTGTCATTGTGATTTTCTCAGTGTTACTCGTCATCATTGTTTGTTAGTGTGCTATGTTTTGCTGAAACATCGGGATGAAGTTGGAATGCTGGTGACACACACATTTCGCAATCTCATTGGAGTCCATGTGGAAACCATCATTCTTTGTGTACTCGAACTCAACACACTTTCCATTTTCAAACAGTTTGCGATAGAATGTAAAAAGATATTTTTCGGGTGTCATAAAGACCTTAGTGTAGTGTCTGTCTTCCAACTTCCTGCCATTTCAGTGTTATGAATGAATGTGATTAGGAAAAGGTTGTGTCCCTATTGAGCAAATGTGATTTGATTTGATTTTCTTTTTTTTAAATGGAGGTCAAAAGTCAAGTGAGTCTACATCCTTGTGCTGTAAAAAAAAGAAACATAACGTGTCCTAACCAGACGTGATGCAATGCAACAATCGCCCATTTACCCTCATTTACTATTTTCTATATTACTTCACTAATATGAAAGCGAGTGAGCGAATTCGGACACTGAAAAGCACCAAACGCCCGCAGGAATTAATTTGTTTTGACCCTCGTACTGCATAGCTGTCATGGGACAAGTGCACTCGATGTCAACTATGGTTTCAGACGCCACTACAAATGTCTGTTCCCTCAAATAGTGCACTATATAAGGGTATAGGGGACGATGTCTGTCCACACGAGACGCAGCAAGGCTACAAGACAAGGGTTGCATTTATCTCCACTTGCGAACTTCCCTAAACACTCAGGGGAAACCCCACCGCCATTTTGAAGTGTGTTCAACTTTGTCCAGTGGACGAGGGGAGCTTATTTGGACAGACCCTCAATTCCTCGATTTTGACAGAGGGAGTGAATCGACTCATATGTACGTGTCAGGTAGATCCATAGACCACAATGCAGCATAGCAGATCAAGTGATCAAGGGCTTAGGGCGTTCTATTTAAACACATTGCAAGGGTTCCACCAGTAGTGGGCACTCGTGCAACTTAAGCAATGACGTACATCCGAGTGAACGAGACGGAGGAAGGTTAGCCAAAGCCACTTGAAGGCAAGCCTGCAACCTAAGCTGAAAAAAAGTAACGCCTGCTAATGCTTTTTTTTTTTTTGTGGGTGGGTGGGTGTCAATGGAGGAGAGGCTTCACTACACAGAATAAACTGCTTTTGTGAGGAAATAGCTTATTTAATGGATCAATTAGCCCATCGGCTAATCTTCAGTATGTTTGCTCTTAAACATTCGTTTTGGGTTTATCTATTTTTATAGTTTACGCCAACAAAAAATGCTGTTTTATGAGAGAATTCACGAACAATTGCACGACAGGTATGATTCAGTTCATGACACTACTAATTCATTTCTACGGTATCCGCAAACAGCGACTGTCTCACAACGAAATTCAATGACGTCAAGGCTGTAATGTGGTTATCAAGGCACACGTGATCCAAGTTAGCCCTTATGCTTTTTTTTAATGGTAGAGCCTAGGAATTTTTTTTCTTATTAATTAATTAGTTTACTGACTACATTTACATGACTAATTATAAGTAGGCCTACTTTTTAAAATAATTACAAGTTGAAAAAAATCAATTGTATGTTAAGAATTTTAAACTAATATAACTTCAAAACATACAAGCAAGTGGCAAATAGTAAAGAGGAGCAACGAAACAGATTACAAGCAATAAACAAAGAGTGCTTTCAGTATTTAAGATTATCTGAACATTTTCTTTCTCACGTTTACTGTCGTTTGATTGTTCATAGAAGTTGCATTCAAGCACAGATCTTTTGAAATATAATAAATAATGCGGTTTGTCCTGTCCATTTAATATCTTAAGACAAAACTGGCTGTTTTTAGGCTAATGTTACAATAATTTTGTGTCATAAAACCATTTTGAGACGAAAGTACATTAAACCACTTACACAGAGTCGCGCACAGCCGCATGCGCGAGCACTCTTCACAAACAAAGCCTCAGCATTTGAAACTGAAAGCAGCCTTCTGTAAGTGAGTTTCATATTTTAAATATATGAGTCCACTGCATTCTAAACGACATAAATGATGCCTTCGTAGAGCATTTGTAAGGAAAATACCGATGGGCGAGACCGCGCACAGCAACATCAAACAAAGCGCGCATCCTGTTCAATGAAGCCCGCGAATGTCGTTGTAATCCGCTTCAAACTTTCCGAACTTTTTATGAAACATTATTTTACGGAAGGTTCGAATGTTGTATTTGTGTGAGGAATTGGAAGCGAGCAGAATCCGGGTGTTTCTAAAGCACACTCAGCAGTTATCATGCATCTGAACAAATACTAAGCTCAGAATACAGAATCGTTGGAGAGAGAATCACGATGCATCAATTTTATTTATTTTTTTCTCCCACCCCTACTAGAGCCACAGACCATCACCAAAGTCCCTTTAAGTTGAGTCACTCCAATCTCTTTGAATGGGGAAACATCAAATTCTCCAAAGCTGTTCGCCAAGCTTTCGATTGAATTTCATATTTGAAATCCCCAATGAAATCTAACTCATAAATTTTATTTCTAAACGCTCAAATCATGACAAAAAAAAATGCATTTTTCAGGCTGGATCAAGCTAATGTGCATGCGCAGTCCTAAGCGCGCGTCTCTATAGGAAGCCAAACGGCTCTAAACGGCAGCGGCAGTGACGCAATGACTTTACCAATTGCCGATTGGCTCTTATTTAGAAGGCAGGACTTATTCCGCCATATTGCTAGTTGCACTTTCTCCTATTCATATATACCAGTGCACTGTCTTTATATATCTAAAGTCTTTGCCATCACTGAGTGGCATTAAAAAGTGGAATTGAACAGCCAAGATCAATCACAAATCATCATAGCCAATCAGAAGAGCGTGTGGGCGGAGCTTTACCTGGAAGCACACTGCTGACTGAAATGGTTAAGTACATAATCAATTGAATAAAAATTAAACAATTTTAACATTATTCAAAATGCATACACAGTGACTTGTCTTGGAATACACGTTTGTTCAAAGTTTGAACGCTCTTGTTTCCTTTCAAGATCTGAGGTCAATTATCCATTGTCGGTTTTATTATTGCTATTAAAGTCACACAAAACGTGATATTCAGTCACAAATTAAACCTTTTAATATTGTACAAAACACAAATTCAACAGGTTTTGCACATGTGAAATTCGTGTGGTTTTGGGAAGTACCTGACATGATCATTGAGTCGCCAATCATGACGTCGCAGGAATAGAAACCATATTGTTAAAAAATAAAAAAACGAGGCGTCAAGTAATGGCTGTTTAGCACAAGCACCAGTAAACATGGAAATCAACAATGCTTTTCTCATGTGTTGCAGCATCGCGTCTCATTAGGACACTTTGTTATTATTATTATTATTTATTCGACATGAAATGTTTTTTATTATTATTATTATTATTATTTGGTTATAATCATATCTCCATTTGACATATTCTTTATTTAATCTAGAATGTCATTATTAAGGTGGCCGTTCACACAGGACATGTTCTTGCTTTCCATTTGTCCTATATTCTTAGCGATGCTCTGTGTAAACATGCACCATTTTGTTTGTAGTGTTCTGATCATGTCAGTTTTAAAAGAATAGAAGTTGAGCATATTTACATATGGACAAACATATAGTCTAAAAAAGCAACTGCATATGAAAAGTTCCCTAAACTTGTTTTTATTGCAAGAACGCGTCCTGTGCAAACAGCCGCTAACTTTAATTCACCTCAGCCGCATGTGCATGATATGACTGATGTGTAAGTATTTGTTTTGATAAGTATTGTAAAGTTGCTTTAGGAATCAAGGCAGAAACTTTTTATACTTGTCTTAAAAATTCACCCAATTTGCTTGCAGAAAAAAAGAGGGAGCAAAAATGCTGAATGGTGGGACTGTGTGTGGTGGGGGGGGGGGGAAGAAAAGAAATGCCACCATTTCTGCCAAATGTAATTATGCCCCTTTCAAATGTGCAGGCAAAGGGCACGACATAGCGTATGAATGCAATATTTTTCGGCTATTTAGCATTTATCTGTCTACAAGAGTGTAATCCTTAACAATCTTTAGATACTCTTGTTCCTGTAGTCACTAATATTACTAACTTTTGACAGAGTAGATGGTACGTTTGATGTATGACCAGCACAGGTGCTGGACTGAAGTACTTTTATTGTAAATTAATTTTTTTTTTTAAAAACACGCTCATCAACTCATGGCTGCCTATTTCGAGGTGGATGAAGATGTTTACACGGAGCAGAATGAAAAATATTTCATCACTTGTCCGCACTGGAGCTCGGAAGAAAGTCGCTTCTCAAACGCTCTCTGTTGGGAAAGAAAGTGTGAAGATCTCCTCACCCTCATCTACTGGTGCTGCTCTTCACAAGCCACATGGCTCAAGACTCCCTGAAAAGGGCTAAATATTGCCATGATTATATTTAGCACCATATTTGTGTATACTGTCACTAAGAGAAATGACACTTGTGTCTTGTGGATATGCTTTTAAAGGGATAGTTTACCCCAAAATGTGAATTCTGCTAATCATTTACTCACCCTCATGTTTTTCCAAACCCATTTGATGACTTTCTTCTGTAAAACACTAAAGGAGAAATTTTTAATAATGTTCATGCTGCTGTTTTCCATTCAATGAAAGTGGAAGGGTACCGTGAACTTTCAAGCTCCAAATAAAAAGTGCCATAAAAGTTGCTCAAAATCGCAATTGTGATTTGACGGCATGTGGTCGCCGTTCACTTTGATCGTAAGGAAATGAGCAGCTCGGACATTCTGCTAAACATCTCCTTCTGTGTTCCTAAAACAAAACAAAAAATGATGGTGCGCAAGTAATGACAGAATTTTTCTCTTAAATTGAATGGAATGTAAAATTTGATGCCAACTTTTCCTGACAAAATGTTTCATTACTAAATGTGGCTCTCTGGTTGTAGAATGTTACGTTTATTTATTTATTTGCTATTTATTTGTCGTCTTCCAGTCATCAGCTCAAATGCAGTCGGCCTGGAATTACACGTTGCTCCTCTCTGGTGCTTCGTCTGAAGCGGCCAGTCGAGTTGCAGTGGAGTTTTGAGATTGTGCTACAGTAAGGCAGTATAGCATGCTTTGCACTCTGATAGGCTTCAACATTTTTCCGCAGCTATTTGCAAGATATCAGGGATCTTTTTCCATTCTCGCACCTCCCCCAAGACCCTCAATAAACCTTAGCCTTAACCGTCAATGTATAAGCAGCTGTACTGTATACTTTGTGTTTTAACTGTGGATTGGTACTGTACTACTTTGTGTATCACATACACACGTACACAGAGCCATAATGACCTCTCCTTGCTAACCGTTTGTGCTAGAAAACCCTGTCATCTAACCAGCTCTCTCCTCATGAAATCAGACTCGGTACAGCTGAGACTAACCTCCAAGGTGTCAACTTTAGTGAATAAAGCTCCTTTTGTTTAATACATTCTCTTGGATTTATTGTTTGTACCACACCAGATATTTTCAGTATTTACTCTTCATCTACTGCACTGTTCTTTGACAGCATTTATTGTGTATATAGGAGGGTGAATCTCACAGAACATGTCCAGGTCATATTTGCCTTAAAGGGGTGGTTGATTATGATTTCACTTTTTTAACTTTAGTTAGTGTGTAATGTTGCTGTTTGAGCATAAACAACATCTGCAAAGTTACGACGCTCAAAGTTCAATGCAAACGGAGATATTTTCTTTTACAGAATTCTCTGTTTAAGGACTACAACAAATGGCTGGTAGGGACTACAACGAGCTTCTTCCTGGGTTGGAGACATCACTAACCCTAAAATTTACATAAACCCCGCCCCCGAGAGCACTCAACAAAGGGGGCGGGGCCATGTTGGGCTGCTTTAGAGAAGAGGAAGAGTTGTTGTAGTAGAGTGTTGTTGACCTGCCGTCATTTTACGCCGGACTGCTTCACAAACGAGGGTCAATTCAACACAAAAGATGAACATGACGGCACATGCTAGTGGATGAGTTGAATCAACTCCACAGCAACTACATCAATTTATCCACTAACCATTCAGAAACGTTCAGTTTCATTCTAAAAGTTGTAACTTCTTCCTGAGTCTCTCCATCAGTGTCGACTCCGGTTTGAACAATGTAAGGCTGAACACCGTTACTGACAATCCTCATTTTGGCTGCATGAGATTCTCCAGCTTTGTTGTTGTTGAGCTGTTAAAGCTCCACCCTCTTCTGGAAAGGGGGCGGGAGCAGCAGCTCATTTGCATTTAAAGGGACACACACAAAAATGGCGTGTTTTTGCTCACACCCAAATAGGGGCAAATTTGACAAGCTATAATAAATGATCTGTGGGGGATTTTGAGCTGAAACTTCACAGACACATTACCAGAGACTCATATTACATCTTGTATCAATGTGGCATTTTTGTCATGATAGTTTTCCCCAAGAATTCAAGGTTTAAGCTAGTCCCAGACTAAAATGCTAATGTTTTGAGCTGTTTTAACCAAAACCAACTTGCACTGATATAGGCCTATCTTAAACTATGTAAGTGCCATTGTTTTGTCTCAAGATGCACACCAGTAGTTTTTTTCTCTAGGGCATGTTTATAAAAGCTACTTAAATGTCCTAATTGAACTAAGGCCTAATCCTTAGTAAGGGTTAGTTCACTTAAAAATGAAAATTCTGTCATTAATTACTCATCCTCATGTCGTTCCAAACCTGTAAGACCTTCGTTCTTCTTGGGAGCACAGATGAAGATCTTTTTGATAAAATCTGAGAGCTTTCTGTCCCTCTATTGACAGTCTACACAACTACCACTTTCAAGCCCCAGCAAAGTCATTAAAGTAATCCGTGTGACTCCAGTGGTTTAACCTCAATTTTATGAAGTGACACGAGTGCTTTGTTTGTGCAAAAAAACAATTTACCACTTTACTGACAAAATATTAACCTCCAATGTGTGTTCAAGTAACATCTGCTCTCACATCAATACAACACGCATGTGTCATGGTGCTCTCGTGAATGTACACTGGAGATTCGTATTTTGTGAATAAAGTGGTAAATTATGTTTTTTTTTTTTTTTTTTTTGCACAAACAAAGAATTCGTGTTGCTTCATAAAATTGATGTTAAGCCACTGGAGTCACATGGATTACTTTAATGATGTCTTTACTACCTTTCCGGTGCTTGAAAATGGTCGTTGTGTAGACAGAAGGACAGAGGGACAGAAAGCTCTCAGATTTCATTAAAAAAAATTAATTTGTGTTCAGAAGATGAATGAAGGTCTTACAGGTGTGGAACAACATGAGGGTGAGTAATTAATGACATTATTTTTATTTTTGGGTGAACTAACCCTTTAAAGGATTAGTACACTTTCAAATGAAAATTACCTCAAGCTTTACTCACCCTCAAGCCATCCTAGGTGTCTATGACTTTCTTCTTTCTGATGAACACAATTATTAAGTTATATGAATAAATATCCTGACACATCCGAGCTTTATCATGGCAGTGAACGAGACCAATAAGTATGAAACATACTTAAACAAACATACTCCACACGGCTCCGGGGGGTTAATAAAGGCCTTCTGAAGCAAAGCGATGAGTTTGTGTAAGAAAAATATCTATATTTAACAAGTTATAAAGTAAAATATCTAGCGTCCGCCAGACCGCCTTCCATATTCAACTTAGGAATAACGCAACGTCAGTTACGCTTGTTTCGTAAGTTGAATAGGGAAGGCACAGGGCGTAGCGTAAGTGTTTTGAACTGCGAGAGGCGTTACTTTCTTCCTAAGTTGAATACGCAAGGCGGTCTGGAAGCTAGATATTTTATTTTATAACTTGTTAAATATGGATATTTTTTTACACAATCACATCAGAAGGCCTTTGTTAACCCCCCGGAGCCATGTGGAGTACGTTTATGATGGATGGATGCACTTTCTAGAGCTTCAACTGTGTCATTCTAACCAGATGCAACACGACGCCGTGACACACGATAAATGGTATCTTTTCCATGTTAATCTGCATTTTTGTTCTAACCAGCCGCGACGGCGACGATTCTAGTTTAGAAACAGTTTCTATTTCTCTGCGACGTCGCGGCTGGAACAACACCACAAAGTATGGCAATGACAATATCAGGTACTGTTTATGTGCTTTATTTAATGTTAAAAGCGTCTAATGTGAGTGTGAATATCATTCTGTGTTCAAGGCTTTTTAGCTGTAATGAAAACAACACTGGCTAATTCACCTCAGATCTTGAAAATAAATAAATGGGCACAAGAACGTTCAAACTGTCAACTCAATGCGAACAAACAAGTGTATTCTATGACAAAGATTGGTTCAGTCACTCCGTGTGTACTTCATATAATTTTTAAATGGTGTAATATTTATGAATTTTACTATGTACTTGCCAGAGGTGTAAAGTACTTGAGTAATTTTACTTGATTACTGTACTTAAGTATTATTTTTGGGGATTTTTACTTTACTTGAGTACAATTAAAAATCAATACTTTTACTTTTACTTGATTACATTTTTTGAGAAAAAAGAGTACTTTTTACTCCTTACAATTTTATTTACAGTCAAAAAGTACTTATTTTTTGGAGATCACTTCATTCTATTTTCTTTTGCTATTACCAAACCAATTGAATTGCGCTGATGACCAGTTTAATTTAAAGGTTATTTATTCAATGAGATTCATTTTCACATTCCATGAAATTGGTCAGACATGTTCATTGGTCCTTTGGAAGTGACGTCATGTTGCATCAATTACCACAATGCTCAGCACCTTGACCTCAAAAAATATACACTAACAAGAAGCGACACTCAACAGAATGTTCCATTGCAACACCTGCGCCAGCAGCGGCCTTGTATTTCCGCCATTTTGGGGTGAAGGCGACTTGGCAGTCCACTAGTTTCTATGGCAATATCAGCTGCTTTGAAAAAAAAAAAACTTTTTCACAAAAACTTTTTGCTCTCAGTCAGTTTGGGTTAAAACTCTTTAAAAGATCTAGTATTAGTATTAGACTTATAAACACTGAATTAATACCGATATGAATTATATATAATATAGCTCAGGAATTATATATAATATATGAAATTAAATTATGACATGCATCAGAAAAATTGGGAATGTTGGACAATAAATATATGAATATAACAGCTTGATTTTGCAGTGTTGTCTAATGTCCATTGAAGCAAAAGTGTCCAAAAGTGGGAATTATGCGATAATGGACACAGCAGATCATAAGATCATTATGTTTGTAGCGTGATCCATTAAAACGTACAATATAGCTTATTTCAGTTCAGATCTAGATATTATTATTATTGCTCCAATAGGTCTGAAATATATTGTTCGCTGCAAACATGATGATCTTAAATTAATTAATTATTAATTTACTATTAATAAATGTGTAAAGTTTCATAAAATGGAAATGCTCAATAAAGTAGGCTAACTACGTTACCTCAGATGGATGAATGGTTGGATTCCACAACTGGTCAAATAAAACGTATATAAGACAATACAACATTTACTGTAGGATCATACAATTTACTGGTGACTTAATTTAAAAAAACTGTTCTACTGTGCTTCTGATTTGGCAGTGAAATTCACCAATTTTGGGTGCATAAGATGTGAAGGATTCAATGGTCCAGTTAGTATTTTCACCCCATAATGGTGGCCGCGCTACCGGAGCGCCATCTAGTGACTGTTGCCTAAAAAGTATCAGAGTGTCGCCTCTTCGGTTCTAAGCTCTTTGTTGACCTGGAAATTACAGTGGGTACGGAAAGTATTCAGACCCCCTTAAATTTTTCACTCTTTGTTATATTGCAGCCATTTGCTAAAATCATTTAAGTTAATTTTTTTTCCTCATTAATGTACACACAGCACCCCATATTGACAGAAAAATACAGAATTGCTGACATTTTTGCAGATTTATTAAAAAAGAAAAACTGAAATATCACATGGTCCTAAGTATTCAGACCCTTTGCTGTGACACTCATATATTTAACTCAGGTGCTGTCTATTTCTTCTGATCATCCTTGAGATGGTTCTACACCTCCATTTGAGTCCAGCTGTGTTTGATTATACTGATTGGACTTGATTAGGAAAGCCACACACCTTTCTATATAAGACCTTACAGCCCACAGTGCATGTCAGAGCAAATGAGAATCATGAGGTCAAAGGAACTGCCTGAAGATCTCAGAGACAGAATTGTGGCATGGCACAGATCTGGCCAAGGTTACAAAACATTTCTGCTGCACTTAAGGTTCCTAAGAGCACATTGGCCTCCATAATCCTTAAATGAAAGACGTTTGGGACAACCAAAACCCTTCCTAGAGCTGGCTGTCCGGCCAAACTGAGTTATCGGGGGAGAAGAGCCTTGGTGAGAGAGGTAAAGAAGAACCCAAAGATCACTGTGGCTGAGCTCCAGAGATGCAGTCGGGAGATGGGAGAAAGTTGTAGAAAGTCTACCATCACTGCAGCCCTCCACCAGTCGGGGCTTTATGGCAGAGTGGCCCGATGGAAGCCTCTCCTCAGTGCAAGACACATGAAAGCCCGCATGGAGTTTGCTAAAAAACACCTGAAGGACTCCAAGATGGTGAGAAATAAGATTCTCTGGTCTGATGAGACCAAGATAGAACTTTTTGGCCTTAATTCTAAGCGGTATGTGTGGAGAAAACCAGGCACTGCTCATCACCTGTCCAATACAGTCCCAACAGTGAAGCATGGTGGTGGCAGCATCATGCTGTGGGGGTGTTTTTCAGCTGCAGGGACAGGACGACTGGTTGCAATCGAGGGAAAGATGAATGTGGCCAAGTACAGGGATATCCTGGACGAAAACCTTCTCCAGAGTGCTCAGGACCTCAGACTGGGCCGAAGGTTTCCCTTCCAATAAGACAATGACCCTAAGCACACAGCTAAAATAACGAAGGAGTGGCTTCACAACAACTCCGTGACTGTTCTTGAATGGCCCAGCCAGAGCCCTGACTTAAACCCAATTGAGCATCTCTGGAGAGACCTAAAAATGGCTGTCCACCAACGTTTACCATCCAACCTGACAGAACTGGAGAGGATCTGCAAGGAGTAATGGCAGAGGATCCCCAAATCCAGGTGTGAAAAACTTGTTGCATCTTTCCCAAAAAGACTCATGGCTGTATTAGATCAAAAGGGTGCTTCCACTAAATACTGAGCAAAGGGTCTGAATACTTAGGACCATGTGATATTTCAGTTTTTCTTTTTTAATAAATCTGCAAAAATGTCAACAATTCTCTGTTTTTCTGTCAATATGGGGTGCTGTGTGTACATCAATGAGGAAAAAAATGAACTTAAATCATTTTAGCAAATGGCTGCAATATAACAAAGAGTGAAAAATTTAAGGGGGTCGGAATACTTTCCGTACCCACTGTATAACAGTCAGTGGAAGAAAATGGAGGAAGTCAAAAATCAGCCACAGAATCAAGAGCACCCGTGGCCAACAGATCTGATGATGAAGATTTTTTCACTTCTTTGAAACAGACAACACATGAAGCCAGCAAAGAGTTGGATGGATATCTGGCCTGTGTTTCAGACACCAGTGTTTCAGGCACTGCAGGATTGATTTTTAGCCCCAAAAGAGCTAGGCTTGACACTCACAATTTTGAAAATCAGCTTAAGTTAAATCCGAGGTTTTGCAACTTTGAGTAGCATGTTGCATACTGGCATTAGGTAGTAGTCTTATAGTTTGATAATTAAATACAATTAAACACAAACAGTTCTAAAGGAGGATAAAACTTTGTATGTGGTTCATTCACTTCATGTTTTTAGAGATTAAAAGCTTAAACAAGAATCTCTAGTTTTCATTCTTGCTGTTACTTTTACTTTTTTAATACTCAAGTACAATTTTAATGTGGTACTTTTTTACTTTTACTCGAGTATGATTCTGGCCAGATACTTTTACTTTTAATTGAGTAAAATTTTCGCTCAGTACTTGTACTTTCACTTGAGTAACATTTTTGAGTACTTTTTACACCTCTGGTACTTGCTTATTTCATTGTGTCTGCTGTGCTCTTGCCAAGAGAGGCCGCCCACATATGGAGTCAAATTAATGCCTTAAAGTTTTGCACAAAAATAAAGTTTTGCAAAACACAAAAAAGAATTGAGCAATAAAAAAATGTTTTGCAAACAAAAATAAAGAATTGCAAAGGAAAAATAAAGTATTGAGCAGAAAAAAATAAGTTTTGCAAACAAAAATAATAAATTGCAAAATAAAATAACGTAGTGCAAAAATAAAAATATAATCAATTACAAAAATCAATGACAGCTGTAATCCTATTTTATCTTTGCCACATATTTTTCATGCTCAAACCTACTAAATCATTTGCAACGCTCATTTTATTCTGCGTTTCAGTCAAGCGTGCGCTCACGATACCGGTTTTCTTTTGCGCTGCACTTTTCTGTGCGGATCTCTTTATGGCACTGGTTTGACGTGGGGGTGGAGTCAAGAAACGGGGGCACGCCCCCGCGAAATGCATTGGAGGGGAACGTAATCAGCGACAGGTGAAATAATTCTTTGACATGGTTAAAAATAATGAATGGTTTGTTTTTGTTGGTTTGTTTAGCATATGTTGTCGCCAATTACGACCCCCTCCAATGCATTTCTTATAGTAATATGACCTGTTGTGCTCTGTCTCACTGCCTGTATCCACTTTTGTGTCCTTAAACATTCGTTTTTTGGGGTCGACAGCTTATAAAAACTTATTTCTGGGCTTTTTAGCTTGTTAGCTGTACACCTTGTCACACAGCAGCTTTTAGGCATTGTTCTGTTTTTTTCTAATGAGTCAGAAAAGACAAGGAGGCAGCCTCATGCATTACAAAGTCAATGGAGACGGTTGGATTGTTTTTCCCCCGGTGGGCATGGTTTTCAGATTATGATAAATGCGCTCTGTCTCTATGCTTGATCTGTTCTGTTGCGATCTGCGTCTCCTGCCGATGACGTGTTTCGCGGGGGCGTGCCCCCGTTTCTTGACTCCACCCCCACGTCAATCCAGTGCCATAAAGAGAACCGCACAGAACAGTGCAGCGCAAACGAAAGCCGGTATCGTGAGCGCACGCTTGACTGAAACGCAGAATAAAATGAGCGTTGCAAATGATTTAGTAGGTTTGAGCATGAAAAATATGTGGCAAAGATAAAATAGGATTACAGCTGTCATTGATTTTTGTAATTGATTATATTTTTATTTTTGCACTACGTTATTTTATTTTGCAATTTATTATTTTTGCTTGCAAAACTTATTTTTTTCTGCTCAATACTTTATTTTTCCTTTGCAATTCTTTATTTTTGTTTGCAAAACATTTTTTTATTGCTCAATTCTTTTTTTTGTTTTGCAAAACTTTATTTTTGTGCAAAACTTTAAGGCATTAATTTGACTCCATACCCACACGCTCTTCTGATTGGCTGTGGTTTGATTGATTTTATCGCTTCTCATTAGGTTTGTTTGAGATGCGCCTAGCCTCGCCTGAAGTTCAGCCGAGAGTAGGCGGCTGCAGTGAGGGGAGGAGTGAAAAAAGTGCAGGCAAGATGGACAATTCTCCGTTCTCGTAGTGCATCAGACACCTGCGAGATCAAAGGTGGATATCGCGGGATTCACACTCGTGCGCTGTGTTGCTGATAAACTGGATGTAATTTACGTTCTGTTGCTTTTATATGAAAATAAATATAATGAACAATACACCCAAAGTACTTGTTATTTATTTCCATTCGAAGGATGTGTGTATCAATCATTTTTATTTTAATTACAGACATGTTTTTATATATTTTTATAAATATGATAACAATCACATAACCCATAGAGAGATCACACTGTCAGAGACTTTTGGAATATTCACACATAATTTATACGCATAAAATCATGGTATTAGTGTTTTAAAATCAAAAAGAGATTTAAAAGAGATCAATACATCACGGTTGTTTAAACCAATAAGCTTTAAGCTGTGTCGTCAGCAAGTCGTTTCCCATCGTGCTTTTGGTCAGCGCAGTCGGAGGAGAGGAACTGCGCTCGACTGCAGAATCCGATGAGGCCGCCTCGCACTCGCGAGAGGTTTTTGACCCACGTCAGCATGACATCAGAGCAAGGCGGACCACCCTCGGACACATTTCTAACCGGCATGCATCTCGCGATGATCACCGTTGATCGGTTCTGCGCAGAATTTGCTCATCTCAAACGAGCCTATTGTCGCGTCTAGTGTGGACAGTCAAATTGCTCATCGCTGGAATCTTATCGCATTGCGTCTGGTTAGGACACCGTGTTACGCTGTTTATGTTCAGCACTTCCAGGTCTACGTCAGAACACCGGCTCAGCATTGGCTGAGGCTGGTCACATGATCAGCACGACACATGTGTGTGATGATGACGCAGGAGCTGGCCAATAATGAGTCGGCGTTCTGAAGTAAACACTAGGGCTGGGTAAAAAATATTAGGCTTGTTTGAGATGAGCAAATTCTGCGCAGAACCGATCACCGGTGATCACCGCGAGATGCATGCCGGTTAGAAATGTGTCCGAGGGTGGGCCGCCTTGCTCTGATGTCATGCTGACGTGTGTCAAAAACCTCTCGCGAGTGCGAGGCGGACGTGTCGGATTCTGCAGTCGAGCGCAGTTGCTCTCCACCGACTGCGCTGACCAAAAGCACGATGGGAAACGACTTGCTGACGACACAGCTTAAAGCTTATTGGTTTAAACAACCGCGATGTATTGATCTGATTTAAAATGTTTGATTTTACAACTCTAATATCATGTTTTTATGTGTAAAAATAATGTGTGAATATTCCCAAACTCTCTGACACAGTGATCTCTCTATGGGTTATGCGAACGTTGTCATTTATAAAAAAATATATAAAAACATGTCTATAATTAAAGTAAAAATGATTGATACATCTTTCGAATGGAAACACATAACAAGTACTTTGGGTGTATTGTTTATTATGTTTATTTTCATATAAAAGCAACAGAACTTAAATTACATCCAGTTTATCAGCAACACAGCGCACGAGTGTGAATCCCGCGATATCCGCCTTTGATCTCGTAGGTTCTGATCCACTACGAGAACAGAGAACTGTTCGTCTTGCCTGCACTTTTTTCACTCCTCCCCTAACTGCAACCGCCTACTCTCGGCTGAACTTCAGGCGAGGCTAGGCGCATCTCAAACAAGCCTATTGATTTCTCGATTTTAATCGATTCTCATTTTACAAACCGATATCGATTCTTAAATCCCAAGGATCTATTAGTCTAGTCTGTTTTCAGTTGATGAATGAGCAGAATATGTAGCGCCTCCCATCCAATAAATCGTAATAAATAAAATGTAATTCTAAATGTTATTTATAATAAAAACATCATTGAGTGTAATTTAAGTGTTTGTATATAAATAAGTAATTTAACCTTCAATATTATTATGTAGTACCAGCTGACTCCCATGTGTAGTTTACAGCATTAGTTGAGACATTTTTTCCTTTAGAAAATTTGCCTTGTACTGTAACGTTAACTGAAATACATCCAAAAAAATCGATATCAAATCGAATCAAATCGAAATTGTATCGAATTGAAAGCATGTGAATAGTAATCGAATCGTGAAAATTGTGTCAATATCCAACCCTAGAAAACACAGAAGCTCTGAACTGTGTCGACTGCGTAGAAGACTGACAGGGTAGAGAAGAAATTGTTGAATAAAGTCGTTATTTTGTTTTGTTTTTGCGCACAAAAAGTATTCTTCGCTTCATAACATGAAGATTGAACCACTGCAGTCACGTGGACTATTTTAACGATATCTTCTGCACCTCAAATGACGGTATTACGTTGCTTTCTATGGGAGATTAAAAAAAAACTCTCAGATTTCATCAAAAATATCTTAATTTGTGTTCCGAAGAAGGTCTTACGGGTGTGGAACGACATGAGGGAGAGTAATTAAAGACAGAAATTTCATTTTTGGGTGAACTAAGCCTTTAAACCAAGCAGGGTAACGGTAATCACATGCGACTTTCATCTCTGGCCAGCAGATGTCGTTGCCGCTCGGTTCTTATTCATTTTAAAACTTCTACTACGACGAAGGCTGGGAATGTGTAATTTTAACGTTGCCTGGAAACCTTCAGAAGTCGCATAACCTAATTCATAATATTCATAATAAGGCGAGTCATCATTCGCCAGCTGACATACCAGCGTCAGCGCTGCAGCAAATCAGGAAGGCTTATTGGACGAACCTCACTTTGCGTAATTAATATTCATGAGCTCTGCCTTCACCATAGTAGGGTTCGTAACGTCGCTCCAGGGAGGAGTGAGTGCTACGTGATGTGGCGCTGCGCGCTTCCTGTCTGCGTAGAGCCGAGAGATCCCCATCTACCCCTGGAGTTCACTGCAGCGTCTGTCCCCGGAGTCGGACGGTCAAAACCTCACAGATTACACCATCATGGCTGTGAACCTGAGCAAAAACGGCCCTGCCTTAACCGCGGCCTATAACGAGGTGGTGGATGAGAAGTCAGGGACTAACTGGTGAGTAGGGTTGTGTCTCTGTTACACTCACTGACATCCTCATGTTTAGCTTGTTAGCTGCTGTTTTGGCTTCTTAAGCGCCCTGTTTGTGTTTATCATCACATAAATCTAATTTCTGATCAATGCAATGAGCGTTTATGATGTTAGCGAGATCACTGCACTTTATTCCTGTGGCCATCAAGCATTCACACCTCATGCACAAAACACACTGAAATGATTTCCTCCCACTGTTGCTTTCAGGCCAACAGCATGAAAGAAAGTTCTTGTTAAATTATGCACATGCTTTGACCTGCTTTGCATGGGATCAGTTGATCTGATGAGTTCAGAAGCATCCCAACTTTTGGATAACATGAGATTTAAGAAGTGCACTTATTTTGAACCACTCCCACCTCCTTATTTCCCTGTAATCTTTGTCCATATATGGCTGCTGGGTTGGCAACTCCCTGCCCACTATTTGTGACTCTGGTTTACATGCAAGATTCACATTTGCTCTTTTTTTTTTAGCCAGAATGGTAATGCAGAAGTGTTGAGGCAAACTGTACAGAGATCAGTAAGACACTTCCTTCCACAATTGTTATACGGACTTTCCCGTCATACGGAAACAATATTAATGTTTGACAGGTTTCAATCAGACCAAAGTCCTGTAGGTTTGTGCTTTCAAGTGTAAATGAGTTTCATTTTCAAGAAGTGATCAGTTCAGTTCGCTGCTGCTGCTTGAGCTGGGTCGTGAATGTTATAGAAATCAAAAGTGATCATAAATGACCTACATTAATTACACTCATCATGCTACCCAGAGATCTGACATCATTTGGGAAAAATTACACAAATACAGACACTCGAGTTTTGCAAATGGGTAAAAATAACATGTACGTTACCGTTTAAAAGTTTGGGGTCAGTACAATTCTTTTTTTTTTATATGATTTTTACATGCAGTGAACATTTTTTCTTTTGTCAAATCAACTTAGATAATTAATGTGGTTCAGATAACATACTATTTTGATTTTCTGTTGATTAAATCAATCGCCTTCATTGTATTAAAGGTGCAATATGTAAGATTTGTCCGCTAGAAGCCTATTCAAAATGAAGGCGTAGCTTGATGACGCCAAGTTTGAGCGTGGAATCATGGGACATGTGATCCTTGGTTAAAATTGCACGATTTACAAATAGTTGCAAACATTTGGGATATTGGGTTTTTGGATATTTTACTGCAAAATCTTACATATTACACCTTTAACTCAAATTTTTAAATTGTTAACTCAAAATTTTAAGGCAACCAGCTAACTTACTTTAAGTTAAACCAACAATTCTTTTTTTAGTTTATATTTCAAATAAATAACCTGAAAAAAATGTAATGAAGCAACTGTTTTCAACACTGATAATAATCATAAATGTTTCTTGAGCATCAAATTATCATATTAGAATGATTTCTGAAGGATCATGTGACACTGAAGACTGGAGTAATGATGCTGAAAATTCAGCTTTGATGACAGGAATAAATTACATTTTACAATATATTCACATAGAAAACTCTTTTGTTATTTTCAATTGTAAAAATAGCTATTTTTACTGTATTATTAATCAAATAAATGCAGCAGAAGAGACTTCTTTCAAAAACATTAAAAAATCTTACTGACCCCAAATTTTGAATGGTAGTTATTGTTGTAGTTTTGCATTTAATCGCCACTTTCTGTAAATTCACATTTATGGTGTTTTTTATTTTTTTGCCACCTTAAACAAACATAGACCAGGGCAATTAACTGGTTGATATTGAGTCTGTGTGGCTAGTAAATAGAAATGTCATCTATTTTTAATCTGTTTTTCTGTCAGTAAATTGTATTAATCTATCTACAGTTGGGTCCAAAATGTAGACTTTAAAATCTCATGTAATCGCATAATAAACAAGGCTTTTATATAATATATATATAGATATATAAAGTTATGTAAAATGAATTTTAAAACTTCTTCTCAAATCATGCTGGATAACACATGATCAACAAATCTATCTCTGTTGTCCTGATAATATACTGTAGTAGCATTTCCACTGTTGGATTATTGAATAACCTCATTGTATGAGAAACGATCTATATGATATTGGTAATGGCCAGTCAAACACTATTTGAGAGTGGTTTATATACGCAGATGAAGGAGTTTATGATTTGTTGCTGCTCTGGGGAAGGAATTTGCTGGCATATGTTTGTTGTTAAAGAGGTCAGGGTGGTTTTGATAGACAAATTGTCACAAAATCAACGGAGTCAGCAACTCAACATTGCCTATTAAAGAAGCAGCTGCGTCTTAACAATTGCCACTTTCATTTCCATCTCAAACCACAACAGAGCATGAATGTCACAGGATGATCTGACCTGAGAGACCTTCTAGAAATAAGACTGCTGCAGTTCTTATTCCTCATTATAACACTTCCTGTTTCTGACTGTCAAGAGAGGAGTTGACTTGAGCTCTGTGTTTCAAAGAGGAAGTTGACACAGCTTCCTTTCTATACAAGTGTCTTTGTTTAGAATGAGAATTAAAAGTGATTTCACACACACAAAGTGCAGCTTTAAAAACTTCTTCATATTATAAACATTCAGAGAGGTGTTTAAAGGCCTGTTTTTGGCATGATGCTTTTCCTTTTGCATTCAGCTAATATCAGTCAACAAACTGTTATATAAGCCTGGCCAACTTGAATATTCAAGCACAATTAGATGCGAAAGTACCCGCATCTCTATTTATGTGTGCGTAGCACATGTGCAAATGCTCTTTCACATCTTCCTGAGCTTGAACGGACATATTCACACAAAATTGTCAAAATGTCGTCTTATCGAGTATCATCGTAAACATAGTTGGTTATTACTTAATAGGGCTGGGACAATAAATCGATTCATGGATAGATTCTGAGATTTTCCGAAAGCATCACGATTCTCCCTTGAATAGATTCTGAGCTTCGTTTTAACAGCAGATGGCGCTCTAGATTAGTTTTTAACCGCACGCTCAAATGCTCAAAGAAGAGCGCTCGTGCATTTGGCTGAGTCTGACCCTGCATCCCATGTGCATACTATCCACCCTAAATAGTATTGAATATTACTAATGTCACATACTATTTAGGATGGATAGTATGCACATTGAGATGCAGTCTGAGAATGTATTTGCACTAGGGCTGCACGATATATCGCATGAGATTGTCACGCGCATTTCGTCAGTAAAGCCGGTTCCCTGATTACCGCTAAATCGCCATCACCTGCTAAATGCGAAATGCGCGTGACAATCTCATGCGATATATCGTGCAGCCATAATTTGCACCTCAGAATGCTTTTATGATGCAGGATTAATATAAACAGCCCACTGTAAACAACATTGTAATTCACTCCTTTTCGAACTTTATGAATGATTATTTTATAAAAGGTTAAAGTGGTGTGTGTAAGGAACTGGAAGCAAGCGGAGTATGTCTGTTTCTAAAGCACGCAGTGCCATCTGCTGTTGAAAACTAAGCTCATAATCGATTCAGGAGAGAATCGCGACGCATTCGGAATCAATCTAGAATCATTTCTCGATTTATTGCAGCGATTTATTGTCCCAGCCCTGTTACTTAAGTGAGTGTAAATGTGAGAAATAAAATGCATGTGTAACAGTACATTGGATTCATGCAGCTCTTAAACTGTTTTTAATGTTATTCAAACAAAAGACTTGTCTTGACTAAATAACTTTTTGTTATACAAAAAGTATACTATTTTCAGGTACTGAAATACTATTTGTATTACTAAACTATAAGCTACATGAAAAACAACTGTTTATTTAATTTGTATGTGTTTGTTCTGTTGTATTTGTGCTATTGCTCGTAATTTGATTATTTGTTCTTATTTTATTACTGACTATCTTAACAATATTTAAAATTTATATAAATTAGGCTAGTAGTTTTTGGTGTCATAACCTTATTTATTAGGGTTACGTGGAACAAAAACAATTAAAACAATAACTAAACCTATTTTATTTGATTATTACTCTTTTGTGGTGGGGCCAATAGAAAAAAATCCTTAGCGTTGAGGCCTATATGAGTAATGTCACCTTGGCAGATACAGTAGCTGAAAGCAAAATAGTTTGTTTTTTTAATATATATATATTTTAGTTTAGTTTAGTTATGAAATATGTTTTAGTTAACTATAATAACTCTGGTCAACAACCCTACTTTCTGTATTAGAGAATCTTTCCTTAAGTTAAAGGACAGTTCACTCAAAAATAAAAGTTCTGTCATCATTTTCTCACCCTCGTGTCGTTCCAAACCTTACATTTTTTTCATAAACTACAATCTGAGGTTCAATATTTCAGTATCGCCAAAATAAGATAGGAGTCTAATTTATGATGTTTCAGGCCCCAGGCCCCTGATCTATGTCTCTTTAATGTAATTATTTGCACGCTTTCCTGTAGTTCAAACAGTACAGCATGACGCTAAGGTCATGGGTTCAATTCCCAGGGAATGCAAGAACTGATTAAAGAAAATGCATTGAAGGTATACAATGTAAATTGCTTTGGATAATGCATGAATGTAAATCCAAATATAAAAATATAATAACTTGAGCTGCCTCTGAAGTGGCTTTCTTTTCTAGCTGACATCACAAACTCCTCTTACTTCTTAATCCCTCCCCTCCAATCACATGGCTCCACTCTGATATGTTATGCCCACTTTTCACGATCCAATCAAATCCCGATTTATAAAAAGTCTCAACCTGATTTATTTTTCATAAAATTACTTGGGAATGCATTATGGAAGTAAAATCACTTGTGAACAGCGTTTCATGTTGACTTTAAAGCTCTTTTACATTAATTCGAAATTTCTCTCCATTTGCTGTTGTCTAGTTATTGATCTATATTAGTTAATAGTGCTTTGACTACTTACTTTTGTTGAAGTATGACAGTTATTTTTATGGTCTATTTAAAAACCTTAAAAGTAGGGGTACACGATGTATCGCACAATATGAAAAATCGCGCTTAAAGGCAATTCTTAGTGCAATTATGAAATCGCAAAAGCTGGGATTTGTTTTTGGTTTTGTTTTTTAGTGCAGCTTGTCAAAGTATGGCTCCAAATGCTAATCCATCTGAAAGCACTGCGAGTTTGAGTCTCTTATAATGTACATTTTAAAAAGCAACACGCTTCAGACATCTTTCCAGACATGAAGCATTTATTAACATCTTGTCCAACAAAAGACAACATTTAGTAACATGTTTTTACTCCAAACTCACTTCATAACAACAGTTGAGCATCCTTCTGTGAGATGATGTGGCTTCTTACACAGAATAAGTTGTGTGTTTATTAGTCATGTTTAATCAAAGTGTTTCAGTCTTCTGTTTATTCAGCTACAGTGATAGTAAAATGCCCATAGGGATTTCCTGGAATGACAAGAGTTATCTACTACTGCGGCAGGGCATATTTGGAGTTTCTGTGCGAGAGCGCCCTCTGGCTTTCAGATGGAAAAGCATGTACTACTGATCACAGAGCCGTACAGCTCTGACAAGCTGCGCATAAAATAATCGCAGCCTTTGCCAAATCACGTGCGATTAAAATTTGCGCATCTGATCATAGCGATGTGAATGTGTACACCAGCTCTGCAATTCATCGCTCCAGTCAAGTCACGTCAGATTTATTTATATAGCACTTTATGCAGTAGATTGTTTTAAAGCAGAGCTTTACAGCATTTTGAACAATGACAGTGTCACTTTCGACTTCAGTTTCTACTATAAAGCATTTCTCCAGTGTGTTCATGTTTTCTCTCGGACGTCTGACCTCGACGGACTGAACAGAAGAAATGAACTGGAGAAAATTTAGACCTCAAAGAAGGTGGAGCCTCAGAGCCACACCCACCTATTACATCATCACCACAGATCACCAGTTGAAGTATATCGGTGTCTTTATGTAATGCATTGTCTTTACACTTGTGTCTTGCAGGGCTCTCTTCACCTATGAGGGCAACACCAATGACATCAGGCTGGCAGAGAAAGGAGGTGGGTTTT
The DNA here is from genome assembly GCF_018812025.1 of Megalobrama amblycephala. Lineage (NCBI taxonomy): Eukaryota > Metazoa > Chordata > Actinopteri > Cypriniformes > Xenocyprididae > Megalobrama > Megalobrama amblycephala. Next base: position 37,519,921 of record NC_063055.1, read on the forward strand.
CTTCCGCCATTATAGTGTGGAGACAATTAGTGAATTACAGTCATTCACACTAGAATCATGTGTTATGTAATCTATAAAACAGTGTTTAAAGCAAACAGTATCAGCCTCAGTCCATCTTTAGCTTGCTGAGATTGTTTTGCACTGTACAGTGTGTTCTTTGAATTAATTACATCAGCGGTGCACTGAACCGACAGACTGTCAAGGACAGGCCAAGATTTATCAGATGATTCTTCCTACATTTCTGAGGGAAATGGAGAAGGTCTACTGTGAATAAACATTGATTTTAACTATGATAAAAGGGTGTTGTTATGTGGTAATGGCTTGTTATTGTGTGCGCCTATAAAAGAACTGAAACAGTAATATGATAAAAGACTCCAGTGATCATTAAAAAATAAGAAAATCTTTCATCATAATATTTTTTTAACCAATTAATATTTTTTGTAAGCCCTTTGATGTGAAATGAACTTGAAGTATTCAATATTAACAACACATTTGCATGTTCACGGTTCTCTGATGTCTGTTAATGAACATGCAGATGAACAAATACAGTGATTTGTTTTATTTTTTATTAAGTTTTAATTTTTATATATTTTGTCACAAACCCCAGTTTTGATATTGCAACGGATCAGTAACAAAAATGTCAGTTTTTAACATGTTATTACTATATTTATCTCTTTGCATCAGTCTCTCTATTGATGCAAGAAAAATATTTTTTTTCAATATTCATGAGAAATTTTATTTGAATGTATATAGTATATCATTATATGATTATAAGAACACTTTTATTTCAACTCCATTGAAATGAATGGATTTAATAAAATTCCTTTGAACTTATGACAGCTCAAAAACAGTCCAAATTTACAAAACGTCTAAAAATGTCTAACAAAACAATTTAATATTACTCTGGAATGTTTTAGAACAAAATATATAAAGTAAAGTGAGTAAAATAATCACTTTCCAGATGAAAAAGATGCATTTCTAATGCTGCAGTGGTTCATCAATAGGTGTGCATATTCATAGTAATCAACAAAATTCATTTCCAAAAGTCTGTGTGAGATATGGGAAAGAGGCTAAATTTATTTTACAAAAGTCTACATAACATCATATGTAAAGCCTCAGCTGATCCTTGGGTCAAAATGGACGCAAATGCAAAAGGAACTGGCTCATCCAGTCAGATTTTAGGGCCATATTTATCATTTTATATCGTATTATTTAAAATACAAGATTCTACACCAGATCTTCGTTATTTTTTAGATGGTGGTCTGGAGGAGTTGGTTGAGGAGCTGAACAGCGGGAAGGTGATGTACGCTTTTTGCCGAGTTCAAGACCCCAACTCTGGCCTTCCCAAATACGTCCTCATCAACTGGGTGAGTTTCATTCCTTCTGTAACTCGTCACATTGATTTGGTTTCTTGATATATACCACAAAGTTTCCAGATATAACCACAAAGATGCCCTTGAGATTAGTTGACCCAAATGCTGCAGTAAAGCACTTCTGTCAAATGTATTTATGAATCAATTTATCTCCTGTTCACCAAATCCAATACAAAAATTCATCAGGACTGAACCGTTTGATGGCATATTTTATTGATTCACTGGATTATGTTAAAATAGGCATTGTCACTTGGTTATTTTTGATATATAAACAATTTTTTTCATTGTCGAGTTTTCTGCAAAAAAAACCAAAACAAATTGTGATGTATGCCATAACCGTAATGTAAAATTACATAATATTTTAGTCATCGGCCACCCCTAATATGCATACTTGCAACCATATTTTGTCCAAGATTTTGACATTTATTTTTCATTGTGTCATTGTTTTTCAGACTGGTGAGGGCGTGAAAGATGCCAGAAAAGGCCAGTGTGCGAACCATGTGAGCTCTATGGCTAACTTTCTTAAGGTAACTTGGCTATTTTGTTATTCTTTTCAGTGTGTGGGTATTGTGAAACAGTAGGGGTGTAATTGTAAAAAAACAAACCATTTTCTCCACCCACGGTTCAGCACGGATTTGCACCGCGGTTAATCTCAGATCTGACGATGCATATGTTTCTGTCGATGGATATGCTTCGCATGCGTTTCATGTGAGAGTAGCTGTCTAATCAACTGTTAGTATGTGAATCTGTTGCTGACATCACAGTTCCTCATGTGTTGGTGCGTTGCAGTTCAGCATGGCAAGCAAAGGAGACAAGCCGCCTGCATCATATAAATCTCCTGTCTGAGAACATTCTGGCTTCCTAATACGTTACAACAGCGAACGTCAAAAAACACTTACAAAACAGTCACTCTTTTTTTCAAACAAAATTTGTTCAATGCAAGTACCGTCAACACGCCATCACGTGTTGATAGTGCCGAGCACAGGTGAGACTGAAACCGCTAACATTGAAGTTTATCATTTGTGTGTTTTTAAGAGCAAGAAAACGTGAAAGAACTGTGCTCACATATCCGAAGTGCGCACGCAGAAAGCCACATCTCAGACAGCTTGCGAATACTAAATTGAGTTCTTCTTTCACTTGAATGGACAAATTCACATAAAATTATGTCAACATGCCCGTTTTGGCGAGTATCCTAGTAAACAGTTGGTTATGTCTTAAGTGAATGTAAACAGTCGAGAAAGGCAACTCATGTGTAACAGTATCAGTATACTGGATCAGTGCATTCTGCCTTAAAGTGACAGCAGCCTAATGTAGGCTGTCTGTGTTTTTATTCTAACAACAAAAGACAAAGAAAAAGTCACTCACTGCTTTTGACTGAATAATTTTTGTAACTTTAATAAGGATTAATCTATATTTAATTTATACAGACTATGTAGGGTTATTTTACATTTGATTACTTTATTCAATTTCTGTACCTGAAAACTACTGTTAGACTTACCTGAAAATCGTATTTAATTTGTATCTTTTCTCTATTAAATTTGTGCGATTTGCTTGTAGTTTATTTGTTTTTATTTTCTTTATTTTTATTTGACAGTAGTCATTTTATTTTCCTGAACTTACAGCACATACTGACTGTACTGTGTCCCTAAAACCGTGATATACAAACTGAACCGTGATAAAAAGAAGTACCTTTTATAATTTCAAATCAAGACATGATCAAGTCGTCTTCACTAGGTGTAGACTGGGGCGCTCAAGACTTACCCATGGGTTTTTATTAATTGGAGAAGTTCCTCCTTTATGTCTTTCATGTAATGTTCCTTTGACTATTAAGCATATTCTGTTGAATTGTAATTTTTATGATACTGCTAGAAAAAGCTTTTATTCAGAAACATGTTTGCATGGAATATTTGAAAATGTACCACCTGAATGTATTTTAGATTTTCTATCTTATGTTAAGCTGAAATGCTTTATATAATGTAAATTTTATGGATGATATTGACCTTTTTTGCCATGTAAATAGCCATGATGCTAACATGGCGTAAAAACTTAATAAACAAACAAACAGACTGAACCATGAGGAATTTGAACCGTTAAACTCCTAGTGAGTAGTGTGTTTGGTTGTGTGATTGAGTTAATGATCGATGAACTTCCACAATAACTCACATTGCTGCAATTAACAGGCAAGAGGCGCACAACAGGACATGATATCATGGGCTATATCTAGAGCGACACATCTGATTTGACTTTGTTGGTAGTTGTTCAGAGCTTGACGACATCCAACCACAAGCTCTCACTGCTTCTAAAAGTGTCACGGCTAGTTCAAAATTGAAAGCAGAAATTAACTTTCCCTTTTCAGGGGCATTTTTTGCCCAGTTTAATTGATTTCTATGGTCATTTTTACCATTATAAGGGCAGGTTTTTTAACGTTATTAAATGCATGCGTCATCTTTTATATCAAATACTTAAATTTAATCAGTTGAAGTACAGTAATAATACACTATAGGGCTTTTACCAAACAAATTAAATTAGTATAAACAAAAGTGGCACAGAAGCTACATCTAAAGTGGCTTTGGACACTGCCAGTAGGTTTTAATGAGTGAGTCATTGAGTCTTTCATTCAAACGATTCGTTCAAACAGCATATTCTTTCAGGAATGAAGCATGTGACTGTATTTTCAAATGGGTCATTGAATAATTCACTCAACTGTGGATTAATCCAGTAAAGGAACACCACTGTCTGCTGCTAAGAGACGTGTTCTAATGTAATTTGTTTGGAACTATTTTCATTGGCAATATTTTGTCTGAAATGTAAATGACTAAATATTAACATTTTGTTTATTGAACTGTTGTACAAAAGCCATATTACATTTTCAATCAAGCTGATATTCATGAAAACATTAACTCGCCTTCATGTCTTTCCAAACCTGTGAGACTTTCGTTAATCTTCGTAACACAAATGAAGATCTTTTTGTTGAAATCTGAGAGATTTCTGTCCCTCCATTGACAGTCAATGCAACTACCACTTTGACGCTTCAAAAAGTTAATAGAGATCGTAAAACTAATCCATATGAATTGAGCGGTTTAGTCCAATTTTTCTGTAGAGACTCGATCACTTTATATGATGAACAGATTTATTAAAATTTAGGCTTTTATTCAGTTCTCCATTGTTTTAAATTCATGTCATCACAATGCTTCATGGGATTGTAGTTCTTTCCCTCACTAAATTACAGTCTCAGTACCTTTGTCTTTTTGTCCAATTTTCAAATACTTTTTTGCTTCAAAAAAGTTTGTAATATTGTGATTTACCTTGTAGCTGGTTGGTTTGGTTCATTACTTATAAGACATTAACAAAGACTCTTTTTAAAAAAAAAAAAAAATTCTCTATGGGATAAAATTCTATACTTCTGGAAACGACACCGCCTAAAAAAGTGGGCGGGCACTAATGCGCTCTATCGTAAGAAAGGGTCGGGCATTATGTAGACCAAATATTTAGAGAAGTCTGTTGTTTTCGTTGGATTATACAGTTATGACATTTTAATGAAAAAATTACCAAGTCAAAAAAGAAATTCAAAATTAAACTTATAGTATAAGATGCATTTAGAACATGGAAAATGTAGTCTATCTAAGCTAGCTGTGTTTATGTTCAGTAAGAGCTTACAACAAAAAGAGTGTGCGTAGACATGTTTCGTTTGAAACCAGACTGTGAATTTTGACACTTACATTTGATGGTTTCATACGCATGTTTAAAACGAGTATTGAAAACGTGTTTTGTGTGTGGGACTAAACTGACGGTGCTGTTTCTGCAGGGAGCTCACGTGACGATAAACGCACGAGCGGAGGAGGACGTGGAGCCTGACGCCATCATGCAGAAAGTGGCTAAAGCCTCAGGAGCCAACTACAGCTTTCACAAAGAGTCCAATCGCTTCAGAGACGCTGGGCCGCAGGGGCCTGTGGTTAGTGTCACGCACATCATGCACCAGAGCAGTGTCCAGTGCAGCTTTTATTTCTAGTCCTAGAACAAGCAAATACTACTGACAGTAGTATTTGAAGAGATTTATGTTATAATTTTCATTTCAAATAAATGCTGTAAAATGTTTTACATCATTTTAAGCAGCACAGCTGTTTTCAACATGATGATAGCAGAAGAGACGTCTTTCAAAAACATTCAAAATGTCTTACTTGAACGGTAGTGTACATTCATCTTGGAAAACAGAATTTTCATTGCTCTTATAAGAGGCTAATCATAACAGAGGTCATTTACATACAGAAGTCTTAAAGATACAGTAGCAAAAACCGCTGGTTTATTACCAGTGGTCAGAGAGGAAATGGGCATGTAGCAATACATTTAGTAAAGCAGTTTTTGGTGCAAAATAGTTAAGGTTGTAGTTAAGATACCAACATTGACCCATTGTTGTAGTAATGAGCTGTGCATGTAATAATCTAGCTGGATTTGTACACTGCCTCAGAGAAAGATTTTCTTTTAGAACTGCTATGTTTTCGTCTTTGGCAAGTTTAGTTGGTAATAGGGATGTGTGATATTGGCAAAAAATTATCTCGAATATTTTCTGGGATTTTGTCAATAACAATGATCAGACGATATATTGTTGAGTGTGTTGTTGTGCTGCCATGGGCAGCTGACTCCTAAAGTGTTTGTTATTCTTCGTATTTTGTGTGGTGGTTATTACGCAGCAGTGACAGAAATTAAGTTTAAACTGTTTTTTACCATTTTATCTGCACACCCATGACTCATTAAGAGACTAGCTGCAACCCTTTCGGACCATGCGCCTGGCACCCCGACCATTTTTTTCGTCGTTAAACTAGCAAAAGAGGATTCGGATACGCCCTAAGTGCACCTGCACCATGTGCTTCAGACCATGTGCTTAGATCGTTAAAATAGGGCCCAGAAGCTGCATCTGAAGTGGCATTTAGATGTATTTACACAAACTGTTTAATACAGCTCAGAAGTGACATAAATGAATAACCTGCAGTTACAAATGCATAAATAATATTTTAAAAAATAAAACATTGATGATAAATGAAATCATTTTAAAATTGAAAAGATATAAAACTAAAACTGCCAGTAGGTGGCGGCAAGTCACTGTTAATGAGTGAATCATTAATTCGTTCAAACGGCTGGTCATTTCAGGAATGAAGCATTTGACTTTGTTAATGTGAGTCATTGAATCATTCATTCAACCAATTCATTCAAATGGACTGATACGTTCAGTAACAAAACACCCCTTTGTGTTTCTCAGACATGCAAAACAAGGCAATATTGTGTCTAAAATGTAACTCGCTTACCCCCCCTTTCACAGACGAGGCTTAAATGACTAAAATGCATGTTTGAGCTGTTTGAACTGAAAGTAACTTGTACTGACATCTCTTAAAATATGTCAGTGTTGTTTTGTCTCAAGATGCACACCAGTAATGTTTTTTTCTAGGGTACATTTATAAAAGCTACTTAAATGCCCTACTTGAACTAAGGCCTAATCCTGGTTTAGGCTAAGCCCTGTCTGTGGAACCAGGCCTTCATTGTTTATTAAACTGTTGTATAAAATCAATATTGCATTTGCAGTCGTGCTGTTTTTTTGTTTTGTTTTGTTTTTTTTTTCAAAAAAATAACAGCACGCTTTTGTGTGATTGCTTAACTATATCCTATGATATAAATGTAGCACACAGGGGCATTTTTACAGCATTTTAATAGAGTAAATAACGCAGTGAGAGTGTTCACTCTAAATGCACGCGGTACTCTAACCTAAACCGAAAAGGCTACGTCACAGAGTGTATGCACTCTCTAGGCATGTTTTGATTGTTTTTTGCAAAGTGAGTGGCATACTAACCCGATAATGTCAGATTGCACTTGCACATTGTTAAAACAGCAATTACGATGTTATCTTAGAGTACGATATATGTCGCACACCCCTAGCTGGTAGTTTGCAGCAGAAGGCATCAGACAGGTCTTATGATGGCACAGTGGTGTCCGGGTCAGTGCCAGCCTGCTGCCTGTTTATCTCAAACTCTCTTTCACAGTGCTGCGTCAGGAGTTTCACAGGGAGTGAGCCAGAATGCTCGGAATGTGAAAACTGTTATGGTGGTTTGGAATAATTTCACTGCTGAGCTCTAAATGTACCCACAAACTGCAATTGAGTGCTTTAAAGGACAGCTGAGTCATTTATCTGCAGTACATTGGGAATGAGTAAACATCTTTTTGATGTATTATGTAGCGGTATACTTGGTGTTAGTTCAATTAGGGTTGTTTCCAAGTCTTGCACACAGAAGCTGTGAGAGCTCCCCCACCCCATTATATGGATGTTTATTAAATATTTTAGCTAATTCGCTTATGCTTTCAGCTATAAGAGTGTCATACTCTCAGCTCTGTTTTTTTTTTTAGTTTTGAGTATGTTCAATTTCATTTCACAGAATTTTTCCACTGAAATCAGCAAGGGAAATGCAAGTCTAAAGATTCCATCTGGGTTTAGTCATAATTTACCACTCATTGTTTTTCCATACAGGGATCTGTTTACCAGAAGACTAACGCCATGTCTGAAATCAAGAGAACCAACAAAGACACTTTCTGGGCCCAAGCAGAGGTAATACAGCATACATGCTTGAATGTAGTATGTTGTGCAGTTGCCTCGCACAAAATAAGCATTTCAGTGCAGTTCTCAAGCTTTTTGATTTCAATATTTGAATACATCATGATTGACTGGATAAAATATTTCTACCTGTTAAATGTTTTTGAGCTTGGCATAAACACAAAAATGTATATTAATAAAATATATAAATAGATGTTATTAATTTACATGACTTTCACTGGTCTAGAAATCACACTTTTATAATGAATTACCTCATTTATCTAGGTTTTTATAAACCTAGATATATAAAGTCATCTTGAGGCCCACACTTACTCCGGCTCCCTTAATTGAGAACCATTGTATTAATGTAAATTCTGTTGAATTATATCAATTTACAGACTCCAGAGAATCCGGATTTATTTACAGACACACGATCGAGAAGAGAAATGATCAATTACATATTTAGTTTTTTCATGATCATACAGCCATATTCTCATTCTGCCTTTTATATTTCAGCTATCTTCCTGTTTTGCTCAATGCTTTTGTCTCTTTCTCAGAAAGACGAGGAGAAGCGTCTCCAGGAGGAGAGGAGAAGGGCAGCGGATGAGAGGCAGAAGCTGGAGAGAGAGAGGAAGGACCGAGAGGTCAAAGAGGCGGAGTTACGGGACAAGAAAGCCAAAGAGAGAGCGTCACAGATCGATGAACAGAAGTCAGTTTGCGCAGATAAACGTCTCTTTGAAGGGAATGAAATGAAAATTCTGTCATTATTTACTCACTTGTTCCAAACCTGTATGACTATCTTTGTTCTGTGGAACTGTTGGTAACCAAACAGTTTTGGTTCCCATTTACTTCCACTATATGGACAAAAACGTCAATGGAAGTCAATGGGGCCCGAAACTGTTTGATTACCAACATTCTTCAAAATATGTTCTTTTGTGTTGCGCAGAAGAAAGAAAGTCGTACAGTTTTAGAATGACATTTTGGGTGGACTATCAATGAGATCAGCTTCAATTCGATTTTAAACCATGTTGCACTTTGATATAAGGTTACCAGTCAACTGGACAGCGCCTGCTGAGTGTTAATTTTGAACCTTATGTGTTTGTGTAATAGAAAGTACCAGCAGCAGCAGGAGGTGGATAATCGAGGCCAGCAGAAACAGCAGTGGGTGAGTGTCACACACACACACACACACACACACACACACACACACACACACACACACACCTGTGTGGTTATTTAAATCCACATATCGCCACTCTGGACATGTTCTGACATGGTTCCTGTGGAGAAGCCGCAATATGTCTGAAGCCTTCATGCAAGCACAAAAACACTGGACTACTTTTATCACTTTGGTTGTGTAATATATCAAGAGACTGCTGAGAGGCGATTAACTGTTAAATCAAACATATTTTGCTAGAACAGGATTTGAGGAGGAATTTACTAACCTTTTGTATCTGAAAACACTTTTAAGCATTAAAATCTGATCTGACTGCAATCCGCCCACTTAGACAAGAAGAGACGGTTTGATCAATCATAAAGTGTGACGTTTTTTTTTTTTTTTTTTTTTTTTTGTTAAGATGTTTATAAGCAGTTAAATCTGAAATCATAATTCATAAATCTGAATTACATAATTCACGATGCTTTGGAACATGCTACGCTTTATTCATACGTATCTTTATTCACGCATTACTCCATGTTTACATTTCCATTTACAAAGTAATTACTGCAATTTAATATAAAACAATAGCAATTTAACATCTAATGTCAAAATGTTTTTAATGTAACCTTCTACATTTAAATACTTTTGCAAGTTCAAGAATAATTTATGCAATTTTTTACTATTCATTTGAAAGAATCAAAAGAGTATTTTTATGTCTATCCTTGTGGTGTTGGGCAGGTTGAGGTTGATATGGGATTTAGAAAGTAATTAAAAAGTATAGCATTATTTTTTGCTAGAGAGAGTAACTGGTACAGTAATCTAATTACACTGTAATGTAATTAGTAGCTAGTAATTAATTAATTACTTTTTTAGAGTAACTTATCCAACACTGTTTATTTGTCACTCTCATATGTAGATAAAATAAAGCAGTCCGGCCCACTAATAGCCATGTAAATATATCATAAACACTATAGCCAATCATGATCATTGTCACAATTCTACCACTGCATGTCATCCTGCCCAGTGTCTGTAATTCAGTTACAACAACAACTTCTCTTTTAATAGCATAATGTGGTTGTCTGAACCCACTGTTCTTCAGCTATCATCTTAACACTTCTATCTGCACATAGATAATCTTCAAACCACATTTCCAAAATATACTCGCTACAGCCCAGCCGAGACCGAAATTAGTGACGTGCATCATCTGTGGTTTTGTGTTTAGGCCATCTGCACAGGACACACTGAGACACATGTACAGTTCACACAGGTCTGGGGATCCGATCTGCAAGGGCCACAGCTGATTAAATCGGAAATCACTGCTGTTAATACATACCTCCCTTGATAGCATACTGTCTTGGTTGGCAGCTTAGCTGGTTTTGATACACAGCCCTCAGTTATGATGTAAATAAACCTTGTGAGCTGCCTTCCTGTATACTGCCTACATAGGCAGCTGCCTTTTAAAGGCATGGTCATGTTTACTATTGATTGGCAAACTTTTGCGGTCGAAATCCAGTCATTTCAACAGGAATCAACACGATTGAGAGTAAGAGATTTCCCCAACAGATTGCTTGAATTTGCCACACTGACCAACAGGAAGCTGCTTGGTTTAAAAGTGACTGACTTCTGTGTGAGCTGTGCTTCATACATCGCTATTCACTACGCCTACTGCACCTTAAAGTGTTAGTTCACCCAAAAAATGAAAATTATCCCATGATTTACTCTCCCTCAAGCCAACCTAAGTGTATATGACTGTCTTCTTTCAGACGAACACAATCAGAGTTATTATATTCTGTCTCTTCCAAGCTTTATAATGGCAGTGAATAGAGGTCACCATTTTGAGGCAAAACAAAGTGCATCCATCCATCGTAAATGTCAGCTCCAGTTAATAAAGGCCTTCTGAAGCGAAGCGATGGGTTTTTGTAAGAAAAAGATTCATATTTAAAACATTATTAACTATAATAACTAGCTTCTGGCAACGTCTGTACGCATCGATTTGTGGCGGAAGAGTGACTCCACGCATGACAAATGTGGAAGCACAGAGGATAGAGCGAAACAAAACACCATTCACAAATTAAAAGTCTAAAGTGAGACATTTTAACCCCCTGGAGCTGTGTGGATTACTTTTGTGATGGATGGATGCACGTTTTTGGCTTCAAAATGGCCCATTCAGTAATTTATGGGGTAATTTTCATTTTTGGGTGAACTATCCCTTTAAGGTCACATTTTAATTGTTATGGGAATTTGTGACCAATTTCGAACGGTCAACATTGGTAGCAACTTACAAATAACACTCCAAGCGGGAAGTGCTCAGAAGACTCAACTCCCAATTGATTTTCGTATATTTAAGTGTTAGCATGTTGCTAAGCTAACACTGAAATACACTAAATGCCCCCATGTACTTTAAGCAAAATCGAAGTATGAACTAGTCTGACATCTTTTTGAACGAAATCAGGCCAAAACGAAGTTCGTTTGGAGTTTGAAACAGCTTGCCAAAGCTAAATTTTCAGAAAAGTTCGCTCCGGCTGGTAAACTCCTTCGAAATTACCACTGGTCCATGGCAATTGCGCAATAAGTAGGTGTGTCTCTGAGGCTCCGCCACCTTTGGCATGGAAATATTCTCCGGTTAATTTCTTCTGTTCAGTTTGTCGAGGTCAGACGCGAGTAAAACATGAATGCACTGAAGAGCCGCTTTAAAGTAGAAACTGTTGTACTTCTAACTGAAAGACATTGACACTGTTTTTTCATGTTCAATACTGTATAGCAATCTATTGAATACAGTGCTATATAAATAAACGTGACGTGACTGCTGAATTTCAGAGCTGGTGCCAACATATCCACATCGCTATGATCACTATCACTTTCTGAACTGCTGTTTTCTCACCGCTGTGACGTGGGCGGGTGAAATAGTTAAATTTATTAAGTTTGTTGTTTTCATCTGTACCTTTTTGTATTGAATGTGTTAAAGGGATAGTTCACACCAAAATGGAAATTAAGTCATTATTTACTAACCCTGGTGTTGTTGTTAATGCCCTTCTTTCCTTGCTGTCATTCATATAATGGCATTGAATAGCGATCAGCATCAAGCTTTTAAAGCAGAACTAAGTAACTTTTTTACCTTCATAAATAGTTTTCTAAGTCCTTACGATGGTTAATTGACTTGTAGTGGTGTGTTTGAGGTGTGCACTAACCCCCTCTGGCACGTCTACGCCAGAAAAACAGCACTTGCAAGTTGAGCTGCACCGACCCGACACAATCTCGCCTCATGTTCACGTTCACGCGAGAGTGACAAAATGCTGTACGGTAATTCAAAAACAATGTATATATTATGACTTTATAAGACAATTTCGAAAATTACCCACCTCCATCTAGATTTCTTGTACTGTATTTGCAAAGCTACTGTGCTGGTGAGCGTTGTAGTCGTTGTAGTCCAGAGCTGCGCTTGGAGTATTTACGACAGTGTGATTCACTGAAGGAACCTGTAGGGGGAGCTTCGCAAATCTTACTGAGTTCCGCTTTAAATGAGATGTAGTATCATAGAATGATCCCGTGTGACACGGGTCGTATATTCCAAGTGTTCTGGGGGTTTATGATGGGGTTTGGTTTAAAAAAAAAAAATGAACAAAATTGAATTTATTTAAGGAAAATCCTGCCCTTGGCCGATGATCTTCTGTGCATGACCGCACATTCATGAGACTGTATTTGCACCACAGTTCACTCCGACTCACCCAGAAAAAGCAAAAGTTGTGAGACATCAAGATTAATAGAAATGTGACATGAAATACAATGCCTAGAAATCCCTGTGTACATTCTTCACTGAGTTAAATATCTGTGGACCGGAACTCCATTTGTCTGATGACAGTCGGAATCACAGATGTGAATGCGATTGAACACAATGGATATATTCACCTCAGAGAAGGAGGTACATGGATTGTATTTAATGTAGCGTATTTATTAGGGGGTTCAAGAGCGTAGCGCTGAAACCCTTTTGTTATTGATTACATTTCCAAGGATCAGCATTCGCCCTTAAAAGTGATCAGGCAGACCAAACTAAGTCGTAGAGACTTGAAACTTTGAGGGCTGGTATTATGGTGCATTCAAGTCCTCCTGGGAAGTTTGTATTTACGAGGTGGGAAGTCGTGTGTACGACGGGAGGTGCGTTCAAGTCACTTTCGTCGGAGTAAGATGGCGGTGTGCCTTCTCTAAATTAATTACACAAAATAACAACACTTCTGCTTCTAGAAAATGTAGAGCAAAGAATGTGCATTAGTTGTATGTTGCTTTTTTATGTTTTTTAATTAATATGAAGCCACTGTAAAATTTATTGTTACATATTACATTTTTATATTGTGATGCTATCGTATTTTTTGCTGGGAATCAGCTTACTTCGTTGTAAATAGAAACGCCTGACAATGTCACTGCTAACCTGTAAGCATTGTGCTATGTTTCTGACTGACACGCCCCCGACTCGTACAGATCGGAGCTTAAAGAAAACTACGAGCTTCCCACTGGTATCTACGACATTGTGGTGGCGTTCATGTCAGTTCTGCTCGTAAATACTATCTTTCCGACATGACTTTTCCACGCATTTTTTGTCACACAGTCTACAACATCATTAAGACTCACCCTGATCGGCCTGACGGGGGCGCTACAGCAGTCAAAAGTACAAATCCTTGGCTCAAAGCATGCCTCGCATTCGCTCGCAATTTTCAGGCATTTCCGTTTTGTTTTGTTTTTTTTGAAAAACCTACTTTTGCGAACTAGTCCTAGGCTTTTGGCCCGATCGGAACCAAAACAGTGCAGTGAGATTCTCCAGCGTCCGATTGTCAATAGTAATCAAAAAAAAGTTCCTAAGGGCCGCCAAAATGTTCGAGGTGGATGAAGCCACTTTTACTAAAATGGCTATAACTCGTGAACGGAATGAGATATTTTCACCAAACTTGGCACACATATGTAAGAGCTCATCCTATGGTCATGTAAAAAAGGATGCTGTGACTGGCCACTTGGTGGCACTATAACAGGAAAGAAACATGAAAATGGCTATAACTACTTTACCGTTAATCCGATCCAAATTGGTATGCAGGTCTTCGTCCGAGGGGCCATGACTGTCTATGAGGACATTGATGTATCTCAAAAACATGTCCGCCATCAGCTACTGAAGTTTGAGCAGCTATCAGACAAGGCGGATCGGAAAAAAATTGGGCACCAGGGGGCGTCTTAACGTTTTTCATGTGCATAAAGGATCGTGTATCACACAATTTTTTGTGCACGTCCAGGACATTTGTACCACATGGTAGAACTCCTCACTCTGAGCAACTTTGCCTCTAGGACCGCCGCTGTCCACCGAATCGTTCGTTAAATATTGGAGATTATTTAAAAAATCAACTTTGGCAAATGAGTCCTAGGTTTTTGGCTCAACCTCGATAACTGTTAAAAAGCTTTAAAAACTATATATTTCCTATGATAAATTGCCTGTATTTACTGTTAATGGTCTTTTCCATCTGTGATTGAGATGGTTACAGGCTTGCTAAATAAAAAGTATCTGTATCTGCTAAATAAAATGTGATACCTTTTTACGCATGTGTTTAACCCTGATAATTGCTGCTCGCAGCTATATTTAAGAGTAAGAGCAAGTCGGAGTGAGCCGCAGCGCTAATAGAGTCTCATGAATGCACAGTTGTGCACAGAAGATCAACGGCCAAAGTCAGGACTTTCATTAAATAATACAGTAAATTTCGGTTTGTTTTTCACCAAATCCTATCGTAAACTCCCGGAACACTTGGAATATATGACATGTTGCATGGGATCATTCTGTGATACTTTTGCAAAAAAAAATTATAATTGTTTTTTTAATCTTGATGCTGGTCGCAATCACACAGCATTAGAACAACACCAGGCTGAGTAAATGATGACTTAATTTTCATTTTAGGGTGAACTATCCCTTTAAGTATATTTATATATTCAACTTTTCTTTTGTCCGCCGCCTTGGGTGTATTTTTCACTGAGCTCTGTGAAAAATACATGCAATTCTGCTCTAGAATTTAGCCAAAAGAAATCATCTTAGAAGACCGCATAATCAAATATGATACCTCAAAATGCTGCCTACATAGGAAGCTAACTAGGTTTTGTAATGGAATCAAGTGTGTAAGAGTCAAAGTGTGCTGCTGTCTATCAGGAGGAGGAAGAGGAGGAGAGGAAGCAGGCAACACAGCAGAAACCCTTTAAACGTGGAGAGTCGGTGGAAAAAGCCAACGTGAGTGGGAGGAAGTATCAAACATCTCTTCTGGCCCTGGACAGAAGGACTTTTAACTTTCTAACTGTTTTCTTTATCCACTGTGGTAGTGTCCTTTACTGCTGACTGATCGCTTTTCTGGCTCAATCCCAGTTTATAAACCTGATGGTTCCAGTCATAATTGCTGATTTGTCAGTTTAGTAAAATACGTACTTATTATTATTATGAAGCATTGGAACATAAACATGTCATAAAATTACATCTTGATAACAGAAAACTGTGTGCTTGTTGTGGGCAATACTAACATAAACGCCCATTAAGTACTTTTGACATAATGAAGTTTTGGCAATGCAATAATGCCAGTCACACATACTTAAACTATAGGATTGGTGGTTTGCAGATTGGGATTCAGCCTTTCTTTTACTGTTCTCCTGTTTTCCCACTTTCAGTATATAACCACTTTGGGTCCCTGGCTCTTATCTTCTCCTCTATACTGCCATCAGTGTTATCAGTCGTGATACCCTTGGCTACTTTTAATGTTTGTGTGTATTTGTAACAGGAAGCTGCGGCTCTCGTTTCCCAGCGCTCCGTTAATCCCAGAGAAATGTTCAAACAGAGAGAGATGGGAATCAACACTTCTAATAAAGACAACTCTCAATACAGTCCAAAACCAGGTACCATTCATCTGTACACATGCTTAAGCCGTTTTACCAAATAATTTAGTAATTTAATAAGTTTAGTGTTTTGTCATTTCCTCATATTCAAAAATATAAAACATTTTCCTCATATTTTGAAGGTTTAATCAAACTTGTAGGGTCATTAAAACAATTTTTTAAACGATTTTAAAAACTTTTTTAATATATCTACTAAATCTGTTTACATATATAGCTATAAATTATATATCATCTGATAAATATTTTATATATGATAGTATATTTAATATATAGTAATGAATCTATATATAGAATATACAAATGGAGATAGTTAGTGGTTATAAATATTAATCTTTATATCTCATCAGGATAATAAATAATAAATACAGTCTGATTCCAAACGTGCACATTAGCCGTATTAAGCACTGCCCTGATAAGATCTCTACAAGCACAATTGACACTATAGGAAGCGTTTTATTTAAATGCCACAGTATTTGCATGCTATATTTAGCTTCCCCTTTTACTATGTGGGTCACGTTTCATGTAGTTTTTTCAAACACGTTTAAGGAATGTCTTCATCTGTCATTTAGGAGGTATTTTCGTGTGCATGCAACAGCTAACTTCTGAATGTTGGATGTTATTTGTGGTATTTCCCATTCTCTCGTTGTTCTCTGGCCATTTCAACCATGTTCGTCTGTCTGAAATTCGACACTGTCATTAAACAGCCTGCAGATCTTCTGTCTAAAACAATGTTTGTGGTCTCTTCTGCTGTGTATAACACCGTCAGCCATCTGTCAGCTTGGGTTTCTCTCTTTGTCCTTCTCTGTTCTGTGTATCTCAGGGCGGTTGAACAGCCCTTTTCTGTCCAAGCAGTCATGTGACCCAGAGCCATTTCGCTCTCCTGTGCGTCAGGCCTCGCCTTTACGAGCCAGAGGTACATAAACACGCACCTTATCGTTCACTCCTTATCTCACACGGGGAAAGGTTTGGTGTGTTATCCATCTCCATGCTCACACACGTTCACTCTCTACCTCTTTGTGTGGTGCTTTCATGCTTCTCAACTAACGTCTAACCACTCACAATTTCCTCATGCTTGCTGTAACATTTTACCTTACACCTCAAAATAAACGGGTTTGGATTTGCTTCGCAGTATGTGAGCATGTCTGAACACTTCACTGTGTGTTTGCCTTGTGCACTTAAAGGAAGAGTTCACCCAAAAGCTGAATATTTGAAGAGTATCATGCCAACTCTTTTCATTATAATGCAAGTGAATGAGGGATACCATTAAAGGATCATAAAAGTAGTCGATGCTCATGCGCTACATTTCTACGAGTCTCCTGAAGTCATTTTGTGTGAGCAACAGATTGAAATGTAAGATGTATTACAATCAAGAAGATAAAGGGCTAGATTTACTAACCCTTTGGGGCGTTAAAACAACTGTCGGGATGTACTAAAGTCTCAAATATTAACGATGAAAAGGCGTGGACACAGTGTTCAGCTGCAAAACTGGTTACATCACATGCCCACCGCGGCACCGCCTCCTACAGACAGTTTTTTTTATAGTAATAAAAATAATTTAGTTCAGTTTAGAGAACAGACATTACAATTAAAAACTGAACTTGTCTGCTCAATGCAGCGTGAGCCGAACGAGAGTCGCAGCACAGATCATTTATCACGAGAGTCTGACTGACAAGACGATGGCGGAAGATTTGGTTTCAAATCGAAATGTAAAAGCACCTCTTTGGCAATATTTTTGGATTTAAATCCAATGCCTATAGAGAACCTGCGAAGGATTAGCTGTGTTTTTCATTAATAAAAAATAATGAATCCTCCCATAAATTTTGCATCTGAAAGGGAAACTCCTACAATTGCATATGCAATAAAATCAGCCACAAAAATAACTGTGTCCACTAGGGATGTGACGGTGAGGACATTTTCCGACCGGTTAATCGACATGTGGCACCGTGTGCACCTTTCTTTTAAATCACTAATTCAGTTGAAGCACGGGCATTCATAAATGCACACGGCTCGGCGCCGTTTACTCGAATTAGCGCATTACAGGCCTGAAAACGCAAGCTTTTAAAATCGTTTTTGAAATCAAAACCGTTGTTGTTTACGTTTAGACAATAAAAACACACATTTGTGAAAACAGTGACATTATGCACATGCATATTACATGTTCAGTCTATAGGTGTGTAGTGTTTCTTTACAAAGTGACATCGCCAACTACTGGCCTGGCATGAATAGTACAGTGTTTTTAGTAGTTTTCGCAGATCCTTGTGAACGGGGGTCATTTTGACAATGTTGTCTGTGTGCAAAAAAACGGGAAGGAACATTTTTAGTACGTCCTTGTCGTGTAAAAAAAAACGTACCATAAGTCAATTATCTTCCCCTTGAGTGAACTGTTAATTGCTGTGACTGACTGAGTTGAGTTGAATTAAAGAACCAAATCAGTTTGATTTAAGTCTTAATGAATCATTCGACTGCTTTTGTGAACTGATTCATTGGAAAGATCTGACTCAAATGAATGGTTAGTTCATGAATTGGGAATTGCTACTTTTCTAGGGCCCTATAAAATCCGTTTTATTTTTTCCCAAATTCCGTTTTTTTCCGTTTTAATTTTTCTGGATTCCGTTTTTTTCCGTTTTATTTATTTTTTGACTCCATTTTAATGGTTAAATTAAATTTTAGTAATCAAAAAGCATGTCTAATTTATTGAAATAATGAATCTTGTCCAATTTACCAACAATTTAATAAAAGTTTAACAAAAAAATTAAAAATTTTTTAGGGCCCTACGTTTTATTCTTTCCCCTCAAATTTTATTTTTACTAAATTCTGTTTTCTGGATTCCATTTTAATGGTTTAATTCCATTTTAATAATCAAAAAGCATGTCTAATTAATTGAATTCTTAAAAACAACAATATTAATTATTAAAAAATATATTTTTATGATTTTTTTTTTTCTTCAGAAATTCTGTTGTGTATTCAAATTTTTCTGGCAATCAAATGAACGCATACCATTTAATTTATCTTTTAATCATGAAATTAAACTTTTTTGCCAAACAATGTGCTGCACAACAGAGCTTTACTGTTAAAATCAAAACACGGAAGAAACACTGAGATTATTGTTTAAAATATATTTTAATAATTTATTATTAAATTAATTTATCTAAATTCTACTGTACAACAGTAATATGTTTCTGTAAAGTTAAATCAAACTTTTATTTTGACGGTTTGCCTAGAGCTTTGAGTTTCTCTGTGTTTATGATGGTAGTTTTCTCAAACGAAGCAGTTAAATGCTGATGAAGTGACTTTCAGAGCAGCTCTGGAGATGAATTCATGCGTTCATATAGTGAGGAGACAGAGGACGGAAACACCGCGAGCGTCACGCGCTTCAGCGTGCGTGCGCCGGCGCGATTGTGTGTGAGGCGGTGTGAGGTAAATTAAACCGCGCTTCCGCATCATTCATTTCAGAGTCACACAGGCATGCAGGATTCATGTTTAAATAGTCTTTTTGCGGTTTAATATTCACAGACACTAGTCTATATCGCGATTTAATTTAAGTGTACAGACCTGCTTTTAATTCATTCATCAAAAATTTGACAAATTCCGTGACATTCCGCGTTATATAGTAAATTCCGTTTTTATGACTGGATTATATTATTATAGGGCCCTACTTTTCCACGAGTGTGCCAAGGACAGTTAGGATTTTCGCTCAGTGCTGTCGAATGACTTGGAATATAGTGCATGAGTCATATGGACCATCGTTATGATGCTTTATGGTGTTATTTTGGAGCCTGAAGCCCCAGTCCAAATTCACTGGCCAGAATATTCTTCAGAAATTCTCCTTTTGTGTTACATGGAAAAAAGTGATACAGTTTTGGAATGACAGAAGGTGAGTGAATGATTACAGAGTTTTCATTTCTGGGTGAACTGTCCCTTTAAACGGATTAATCGACTCAAACTAGGGCTGGGTGTTATGATGGTACACTACCATTAAAGTTTGGGGGCAGTAGGATTTTTTAAAAATGTTTTTGAAAGAAGTACATTATACTCACCAAGGCTGCACATGAAAAATTTCTGATTATTATCAATGTTGAAATCAGTTGAGCTGTTTTCAACATAATTTTATGGGAACCATATTGCATTTTTTTCAGGATTCTTTGAATAGAAAGTTCCAAAGAATGCCGTTTATTTAAAATATAAATATTTAATCTTAAATGTCTTTACGGTCACTTTTAATCAATTAATTACATCTTTGGTGAATAAAAGTATTAATTTCTTTCAAAAAAAAAAAAAAAAAAAAAATTGTACTGACCCCAAGCTTTTGAATTTTTATATTCTGTGCAACATGTAGAAATTATATATCTTTATTCTGCAGTGCTCCACTTGGCTTTGAATATGGCTTGTCAATTCAGAATTATTATATATTGCTATTTTGACACTTTTTTTTTTTTTTTTTTTTTTTTCATTTGAAGCAACTGTTTGCAATGAGGGTGGACTTAATTTATTATTAATGTGATCTTTTGCTTAGCATCTGTCAAGCATGCTCCAGATAAAAAAGAAAATACTCAAATGAAGATCTCTTGTAAATACTTTGATATAAAATCAGTCGTACGGTGACATATTTTGTTCACGCCGCCCTCAAACTCTGACTCTACCCATCTGTGGTATGTCAGAATACAGATCCAGCGCTCCATGTGTGTGCTTGTTTCCATGCATGTGTGGGTTTCTGTGTTTCCATGCATGTGTGTGTGTGTGTGTTTTGAGTAGAGGCCAGTTTTGAGGAACAACCCAGATCTCAGTATGTGGAACCAGAGGCAGAAGCTGAGCCAGAGTATGAAGGTGGGATTCACTCATACACACACACATTATCAGCTCCCATCCTTTGTTTTTGCTGTGTTGCGCTGTCTCATCTCATTTTCATTTTGCCATCATCAGCCCCTTATTTGTGTCAGTCAATCAGCTGGATGTCAGCACCACCTGGTGGGGAAGGTGTGCTGTTACAGGAGACAGAAAATGATTTCTCTGTCTTGCTGTCTTTTATGTCTTAGATGTAGAAGTGGTCAGTAATGATTATGAAGAACCGGTGGAACTAAAGCAGCCACAATATGAGGCAGTAGTGGAACCAGACGCCATCTATGAGGAACCACCGCAGGTACGACACTCGCTGCCAGAACTAGATACAAAGCCTTACATTAATGTTAGGGTATTATATGAGTGTTTAGTATTATTTTACACAATGATGATGATGATGATGATGATTATTGTGAATTAAGACGTATGTAACGTATGTTTGCATGCATGTTTAATTATTTGAATTCATTTAATTATTATAAAAATAATATTATTTTTAATTTTCAAATTAGTTGTAGGTGGTAATGGGGGCGGGACATGCTCATTCTAGAGAGCCTTTGATTGGATAATATTCTGTGTAGTGCAGGATAAATGTTATATACTGTGTGTGTATACATTTCTACATATTTGATGCTAAAATCATCTGTTAAACACTTGATTTGTTTTGAAGTAGGCCAGCATATAGATAAGCTCAAACTAATAGACATGAACCAGAAGCCACAAACTTTAAAGTTAAAAGCATCCATTTTCAATTCCACGCTGTCTTGAAGAGGATGTGAGGCGTATGTGATTTTCATCTACAGGTTCTTGTGTCATTTGTGAATCTTTCTCAGGTGGAGGAACAGAACACATACGATACGGCAGATGATCGCGGGGTCTGCGCCAGGGCTCTGTATGACTACCAAGCTGGTGAATATTGCTTTTACATGATAAACAGTGTATTCTGAATATACTTAGACATGCACATTCCTTTCCCACAATTCTCTCATGCTTACTTTTGTCCTTTTTGCTCTTGCCATCTGCATTTTTACTAATTCTGCTAATTCATGAATTATCAAGCGTGCTCTTAGGAAAAGCAGACGAGAGCACAAAAACTTGTTGCCAGAAAGTTTATGCCAACACCTTGTAAATGTATTTTGTTCATCCGTATTAGGGCTGTTCAACAATAACCGTGGTTATCGTGTACAAAATAAGAGTCTGTGTTTACGTAATATATGCGTGTTTGTTTTGTGTATAATTATTATGTATATATAAATACACACACATACATGTATATATTTAAGAAATATAAGCATGTATGTATAAATATATAAATATATAAATATTTTTATATATTTAAATTATATATAAATGTAAATATTTGTATAGAAATATACGATATTTTTCTTAAATATATACATGTATGTGTGTGTATTTATATATACATAATAATTATACACAAAACAAACACGCATATATTACGTAAACACAGACTCTTATTTTGTACACGATAACCACAGTTATCGTTGAACAGCCCTAATCCGTATATTGATTACATTTCTTTTTGTCATTTCTTTTTTTAGATTTCTAGTAATTATATTAGTATGCTATATTGATATAATTGTGTCGGGTACTTAATCAAAATTAGACCAAAATCTGATTAAAATCAGAATATGGCCATAATCTGATCAGAATATTTGGTGTATTCAGAGTTATTTGCAAGATTGCAGGTTTGTTCTTATCTAACCACTGCAAATTTGGTCTGTTCAGCTCATTATTCACAGAATATTGTCCATACTGTGTTTCTTACAATTAAACTCCACAGATTAAGTTACCTTTTAATTTTGAGCCCCATGAAATCCATTTTATTTTTCACTAAATTCTGTTTTCCATTTTATTTTTTCTAGATTCTGTTTTTTATGATTCAATACAAATGTATCATCAAAAATGGTGTCTAATTAAATGAAGTAATCAATCTTTTAAAATATAATCAAATGAAAATATAACATTTAATTTACAAGAAAACATTACATTTTTTTTTTTATCAAATAAGATGCTGAACCACAGATTAAAACAGTGGAAAAAATATCTTGGTTGTATGTTATTTAAAAAAAAGAAAATAATAATATCATTACTTTTATAAGAATTACATTTTAGTATTCAATAGTAATATATTTCTGTCATAATTTCTTCAAGTTAAACCAGACTTTTTGACATTTTGTCGTGAAGATCTTTCATTTTCAGTTTCAGCGTGTATTGGACAGTTTTTCTCAAATGAAATGGTAAAAGCTCATGAAGTGACTCTCAGACGCAGCTCTGGAGATAATGTGTTCATGTCTTCATATATTGAGACGCAGATGCTGAAAATGTAGAAGATGAAACTACGGCAATCGTTCATCCAGAGACAGAGAAAATGCACAGACTTATAGTGACATGCATTATTTCTGCATCGTGATAGGCTGTTAAATTAATCCACGTCCTTTTTTAATCACAATCTCCCCATTGCCAGCAGGCACTCATTTTCTCATGTGTTTGTGTTCTGATGTCACGTGGCGACGGTGCAACCGAACCCCACAGCAATGCAACTTGTTAAATTATTGGCTTTTTACTTGTCACCCGTAGCACTTTATCAAGGCATATGATAGGCTGTTTGTGATCCAGTGGCTGGTGCATGCTTGAGGGTTGTTCATGGAACCAAACTTATGTGGTTTCATGTCCGTTTACATTTTAATGCATTTAAGTGAAACTATCAAGCATTATATCAAACATTTTTCGATAAATACAGATACCGTTTTATCATACACTATAAATTTCATCCTTCGCATAGTTCACGTGTACTGTAAGTGTGCAGTCTGTCAAAAATAAGAGACACTCACAACTGTAGTTTAAACGAGTGAATATGTTTGCATATGCTGTCAAATGAAGTGTACTCTGAACGGCTTACACTTGACATTTGTGTCAAAACTGAAGTACTTTTAAATGACTAAAATGAAGTTACCAGAAATCTAATTTGTAATCTGACCTTAATCTTGCTGCATTGTGTGTGTGTGTGTGTGTGTGTGTGTGTGTGTGTGTGTGTGTGTGTGTGTGTGTGTGTGTGTGTGTTTTCAGCTGATGACACAGAGATCTCGTTCGACCCGGATGAGATCATCACCGGCATCGAGATGATCGATGAAGGCTGGTGGCGAGGATACAGTCCGGACGGCCATTTCGGAATGTTCCCAGCAAATTACGTCGAACTCATCTAACGCAGCTCAGCGTATCCCCCTCATCAGAGTCGCAAATCTCGGTGATCCAAACGTGTCCGGTGTTTTTGATTTGAAAAGACTGAAACTAAAATCATGGACCAAAAGTGTGATGATCACGTGACCGGGGGGGTATTTAAACTAGATTGATATTTCATACTGTATTAGTAGAAGTGTCTTGTTCATTTGATTTCATTTCAAGATGTTCTAATTTTATAAATCGATACTCTGATTTCACGTACGCTGGCAGACGCCCCAGAAGCAGCTGTTCATGCAGGAACCCTGCGTGGTTAAATTAGTGCTTGTGGTGACATTCCTGTGATCTTTCTAGACTGAACCTTTTCTCAGTGTATTTGAAGACATTCCTTTTGAACATTTCAAGCGTTTGGATTTCAATGACACGATATCGTTCCGGAGATGTTTGTAGTAGTCAAAACATATCGGTCCCGTTTTGCCTTGGTTTCTGCCTTCTTTTCTCCACAAGCCCGAGCACGACTGCCTTGCTTTCTCGAGGATCGCAGCGCAGACGTTTTGCTGCGGTTTAGTTTACCGAGGCTGGACTGAAATCAGGAGATGAGATGAGTTTATTTGCTGTGTTCTATACGGCACGTGTTTAAAATCATGGATGCAGCTTGAAAATTAAGGTCGTTAATTTCCTTTAGATAGTCGTGAATGATTTAAGACCAGTCTGAGTGGGACCTCCGCTTTCCCGTCTGCTCAAATACGTGGAGAATATTAATACTGTGATATTTTTTTTAGGTTTCAGGGAAGCATCATTCTTTCATCTTCTTGCCTTTGGGTCCCAGCGGAGTCTGCATTGTGTTTAGATGCCATACGGATATGCCAAGGCTCAAAGAGAAGATTTATTTAGACCCTTGCATTTTTACCATTAACACACACTTTACTGTCAGTGATGTGCCAATACGAGAGTGTGAGAAGTATTTTTGAGGAAATGTTTGAGGTTTCATTTTTAACAAGAACCCATGTCATCTCAAAGTCATTCAACAACGGTGGTGTAGTTCCTCTCAAGAGCTCATTGTGAAAATCTAACAAGTCTTGACGACATTGTAACTTCATTTAAAAGAATAAATAAAGAGTTTTAAAGCTGAAGGAAAGTTGCTGCTTTGTGTTATTTGATATTCTTCCTCTGCAAATCTTTATCAGAATACTTTTATTCAGCAAAGATCCAATAAAGACCTTTATAATGTCACAAAAGAGTACTTTCTTTTTTTAAAATGCTGTTCTTTTTCATTTCTTTCAAAGAATCCTGAAAAAAAAATTCAACATTAATAATAATCAGAAATGTTTCTTGAGCATCAAATCATCATATTAGAATGATTTCTGAAGGATCATATGACATGTGAAAATTCAGCTTTGATCACAGGAATAAATTACATTTTAATATATATTCACATAGAAAACAGATATTTTAAACTGTAATAATATTTCAGTTTTTACTGTATTTTTGGTCAAATAAATGCAGCCTTGGTGAGCAGAAGAGACTTCTGTCAAAAACATTAAAAAATCTTACCGACCCAAATATACATATTTTTTATTTTGAGAGGAAAAAATGAAAAAAATAATTTTTAACTGAATCTTTTGTACTGCAGCTCTAAAATCTCTCTTTTTTTTTTTTGTCATTTGAATTTATACAAATTTCAGACCTGAAGATCATCTGTGAATAATGAGTAACATTTCTTGTTTTTATGATGCTTTTTTTATTATCTGAAGTTTACCACACATGGCAACTACAAAAAAAGGAACAATTTTCTTCCTTTCCACTTTAAAGGTGCCCTAGAATGTTCTTTCACAACATGTAATATAAGTCTAAGGTGTCCCATGAATGTGTCTGTGAAGTTTCAGCTCAAAATACCGCATAGATTTTTTTTTAATTAATTTTTTTAACTGCCTATTTTGGGGCATCATTAACTATGCACGATTCAGGCTGCGGCCCCTTTAAATCTCGCGCTCCCCACCCCCGAGCTCTCGACTATAATAGAGTGCATTTACAAAGTTCACACAGCTAATATAACCCTCAAATGGATCTTTACAAGATGTTCATCATTCATGCTGCAAGCATGGATCAGATCATGTGAGTATAGTATTTATTTGGATGTTTACATTTGATTCTGAATGAGTTTGATAGTGCTTCGTAGCTAAAGCTAACATTACACACTGTTGGAGAGATTTATAAAGAATGAAGTTGTGTTTATGAATTATACAGACTGCAAGTGTTTAAAAATGAAAATAACGACGGCTCTTTTCTCTGTGAATACAGTAATAAACGATCGTAACTTTAACCACATTTAACAGTACATTAGCAACATGCTAACGAAACATTTATAAAGACAATTTACAAATATCACTAAAAATATCATGATATCATGGATCATGTCAGTTATTATTGCTCCATCTGCCATTTTTCGCTATTGTTCTTGCTTGCTTACCTAGTCTGATGATTCAGCTGTGCACAGATCCAGACGTTAATACTGGCTGCCCTTGTCTAATGCCTTGAACATGAGCTGGCATATGCAAATATTGGGGGCGTACATATTAATGATCCCGACTGTTACGTAACAGTCGGTGTTATGTTGAGATTCGCCTGTTCTTCGGAGGTCTTTTAAACAAATGAGATTTATATAAGAAGGAGGAAACAATGGAGTTTGAGACTCACTGTATGTCATTTCCATGTACTGAACTCTTGTTATTCAACTATGCTGAGGTAAATTCAATTTTTAATTCTAGGGCACCTTTAATATTACGGAGCCACGCTCATGACATGCGGGAAAAAAATATATATATCATGGCCTCGAATTAAGAATTTGTTCTTGTTTTAGTAAATCATGGCCATGTTGAACAAATTTGTTTCCTCATTGAGATTTAACTAAAACAAGGAACAAATTATTACAACATCGCCACAATTCAGTAAGTCATGGGAACGATTTGTTAATTCGTGGCCACAATATACATATTATTTTTCCCCCTCATGTCATGTCAGCAGGGCTCTGTATTATACCATTAAAATTCTGCATACTTAATACCCGTTTTGCATTGGAAAGAGGAATCATTGAACTGTTTTACACATTAAGTTAAAGTCCTCCTGTGGTGAAAATCAAGTTGTTTATATGTCTATGTAGTGTTTTTAATATGCTTTAAGACAAACCATGTGCAAATTCACACCACTGCTGTGTATTTTCTATTTAAAACTTTAGTGAAAAAAAGACTGTGGTTTGAAATCGCTGGTGTTTCTTGCATCGCCAACTACCTTGTAACCAATCACATCAATGAGCAGGCGGGGTTTAGCATCTCATTAACCATGACCGCTCTGAAGCAGGAGTCTCAAGAGAATATATCCTGGTATATTTTTCTGTTAATATAAAACTCTTTATATCAACTCTATATTAAATCAACTTTATATTAACTCTTGAGCTTGTGCGAGTGAGTGGAGGGCTAATTAGCATATTCATAGATCCGCGTATAATAAATGAGTTATATTCAAGCTATTTTAAGGCATGAAGAAATTTTTTTCACAGGAAAATTTTTTTAAATGTGTCATTTTGGTGATCATAGATGAGTTTTAAGGGATAAAATTATTGACTACAAGGGGACTTAAAGGGATAGTTCACCCAAAAATAAAAATTCATTCATCATTCTGTCACCCTCAAGTAGTTTCAAACCTGTTTGAGTTTCTTTGTTCTTCACTCACCCTCACGTTTTTCCAATCCCACGACTTTCTACGTTCTGTGGAACACAAAAGGAGTCATTCTGATTAATGCACTAATTAAAATTTCTATGCAGTTTCAGTTAATGTGGAGCAAAGCTTTCAAGCTCCAAAAAGATGTAATCATGAGTGAACTATCGCTTTATAATTTATTCATTTTACTATCTCAAATCCACATTGTGTTGAAAGTCAACTCTGTAGGTTACATTCAAAGTTCCATTCAGTGTAAAAATGATCAAAAGATAAACAGTTGCAGCTCAATCAACAGTCCTGAATGGAAATGAAGCAATTTTGTGCATCTCAATACTGAAAATGCAACTTCAGTTTTTTTTAAGGCGACAGCTGATGATGATGATCATGATGCATATTTTCAATTGAGAGATCCAATGTAAACAAACACACTTTGTTACCAAGGAGAATATTTCTCGTGCGATTTTCCCTGTCATACATGACAAAAGCCACAGTTCTAGTGATCTGCGACCTGCATGTGTCATGCTCACCGGGTTTCCTGGAATAAGCGAAATCAACATGGCCGTTTGGGGATTTTTTTTTTTTCTTTAGCTAGATCACCCCCAGTTTCATTTTCAGAAGAAAAGAGACTGTACTTTTCCCCCTTCTTTAGAGATCACAATCATCTTGTTTTTAACTGAAAGTCTAACTGATGTTTCGTGATCCTTCAGATAACATTTCACCTCTCCGTTATTCACTTTTTCCATCCATATTACCTTCTATCCCATGATATCCCATCTATTATGACTTTGAGATCTGGTATTTATAGAAGCTGAGAGGTAACTGTGAGACAGAGTTATGATGCAGTCTAGCACAATATTAACTTTATTTTGAAAAGGGAAGTAAGAAGTGTCTTGATGGAAAATATCGACTCACTTCTGCAAAAAGAGCAGCAGAAGTCCTTGCTGACCCAGAGATAATGTTGGTACTGGAAGATCATCAGCTGTATTTCCATTTGAGCAAAGCTTTTTCTTTAAATAAAATGACTTCTTCTTTTTAATTATCCCAAACTCATTTTCTTTGAGTTTTTAAAATGTGTTGCTTTTTGAAACTGATTTTGGAAAAAAAATTGTATTGGCTGATTGATGTCGAATGTATTGGTTTGTTTTGTTGTTTGTGTTGATCATGTTTATAAATTTGGGAAATTTCTGATTTCTGAGAATTTTGATGATTGTGTATGTCCCATGAGACTGTGCAAGCAAATTTGTTCTCTGAACTGGAATACCTACTCAATGTAAAACTCTTCACTGCAGTAATGTAACTTCTGAATCGAGTCACACAAAACCACACGCAACATGAGTGCGTTTATGCGTTACTCATTTAATTCCTAACATGAGCGTTATGATCTTACACCAATATCAGAATCAAAGCCTAGTCGTGTCATACCATAATATCCAACATGCGCTCAAATGTTCTCACAGGTGAAGGGTGCCTATATAAGGGAATACTTCACGTAGGCATAACCAAAAATTAACACTCTGTGTAATGAAATATAAATTAAATATGATAATTATAAATACTAATGTAGACTATCAGTGCAGGAGTCTACTTTTTATAGACTAATATTTATTGTATTTGTC
Organism: Megalobrama amblycephala; assembly: GCF_018812025.1. NCBI lineage: Eukaryota > Metazoa > Chordata > Actinopteri > Cypriniformes > Xenocyprididae > Megalobrama > Megalobrama amblycephala. The sequence continues at coordinate 37,549,300 of NC_063055.1, forward strand.
TGCACTGTGACTGAAAAGCCCATTACTTATTTGCTTCTTATATAGCCAGATCCTTCGAAAATGAATAGGAAGTAACAGTGAAATATTAAAATATTAGAAAGCTCACTCTCAATATTTCAATAATGAGTAAATCTTCTTGTTTTGTTTTAAAGAAAACCTATTTTAGGACTGTTAAGACTTTTACTCTAATGCGTCTGAGCATTTAACTTTTGCCTTTTTTTAAATTTGCATTATTCTCAATGGCGATTCTCAGTATAGTTCAGTGTATATATAGCTTACACACACTCACTGTAATGCACTAATTTTTATTTAAATTGGCAAAAAATAAAGACATCAAACACTAGTGTGATATATAAATATTTTTCAAATTTATATAGCATTTTTATGTTGAGTTTATGAGGATGCAACTTTTTTGCACTACAAAAATTTGTATTTCATAATGGAAAAATCTTAATGATACTTCAAGGGTCATGAAACCCCCTGTTACAGCACCAGTCAGTTCTCACCAGTTTTGAAAAATGCCACAAAAGTGGGCGTGGTTACGCTGCGGAGGGGAGGGGGAAGAGGAGAGACCAACAGAACAGCAACGGCTTCTGAATCTGACAGTTTTATCTCATCTCATTAAAAGCATCAAAGCTTCCCACAAATGCATGCTGCAAATTACCATTACATGCAACACAATATACACATGGTTTTGTAAGCTGACCGTAAATGACATACATACATACCCTGTGACTGCTATAATTTAATGCACAAAAAAAGCACAGCCGTTCACATTTGTTCTCTTCATCGAAAATATTTATAAACACACTGTTGTGTTTTAAACCTTTCATGCATGAATTATAACCACAGGCAGGATTTTCCCCTCTTGTTTTTATTGCTCTTAGGGCATGAAAACATTTTTTTCTTTTTCTTTTTTTTACAAATGTTACAAAAACATATTTTACAAAGAGATTTTCAAATGGAGTGCACAGTATGCATTTATATTTTCAACTTAAGAGATACTGTATTAAACATAATACAGTAACAGCACAGTAATACTGTATTTAACAAACCAATAAAATAATATATAAACTATAAAATATATACAAAACATATAATACAGCTTTAGTTAATGCAAACACAATCGAGTTTGTTCCCGCTTGACAAGAAGACAGAGAAGTACTTCATACAAGTTGAATGTCACGTGTCTTTGATATCAGAACATGAGGATGTGATTCCATCAAAGATCTCTACAACCGGTGAAGATACAACTCTACGGAAACCCAACTCAGACTATGTAGAAAATGCTCACACTCCCTCCAGTTTACCAGAGTATGTCAAATTACCCTTAATAGCTTATCATTTTAATTATGTTCAAAATGGACACATTTCTACCATAGCTCTCCTCTTTGAGAAAACTTCAGACTGAAATCTACATTGACCTATTGATGTTTTCAGACTGTGGAAAAACTAGCAGGTGTTTTCAATCTCATCTGAAATGAGCGGTGTTGGGGGTATTACATGTAACGTGCATTACAAGATCAGACTACTTTTTGATGCTACAAGTAACATATTACAAGTAATGTACATTACGTAATCAGATTACTATCTTTTGATGTAACGAGTATAGTAACGAATTACAAGTAATGAGCATTACGTAATAAGATTACTGTTTTTGATGTTATGAGTAAAGTAACACATTACAAGTAATGTACATTACGTAATCAGATTACTATCTTTTGATGTAACGAGTATAGTAACGAATTACAAGTAATGAGCATTACGTAATAAGATTACTGTTTTAGATGTTATGAGTAAAGTAACACATTACAAGTAATGTACATTACGTAATCAGATTACTATCTTTTGATGTAACAAGTATAGTAACGAATTACAAGTAATGTGCATTGCGTAATCAGATTACTATTTTTGATGTTACAAGTAACACATTACAAGTAATGTACATTACATAATCAGATTACTATCTTTTGATGTAATGACTATAGTAACATTAGAAATAATGCGCATTACATAATCACATTACTTTTTTGATGTTACGAGTAAAGTAACATTTCAAGTAATGCACATTGCGTAATCACATTTTTGAAGTTATGAGTAAAGTAACATTACAAGTCATGTACATTACGTAATCAGATTACTATCTTTTAATGTAATGAGTATAGTAACGAATTACAAGTAATGAGCATTACGTAATAAGATTACTGTTTTGATGTTATGAGTAAAGTAACACATTACAAGTAATGTACATTACGTAATCAGATTACTATCTTTTGATGTTACGAGTAAAGTAACACATTACAAGTAATGTACATTACGTAATCAGATTACTATCTTTTGATGTAATGACTATAGTAACACATTAGAAATAATGCGCATTACATAATCACATTACTTTTTTGATGTTACGAGTAAAGTAACACATTTCAAGTAATGCACATTGCGTAATCACATTTTTGAAGTTATGAGTAAAGTAACACATTAAAAGTCATGTGCATCGCGTAATCAGATTACTATTTTTGATGTAACAAATATAGTAACGCATTACAAGTAATGTGCATTATGTAATCAGATTACTATTTTTGATGTACCGAGTAAAGTAACGCATTACAAATAATATACATTACATAATCAGATTACTATTTTTTGATGTAATGACTATAGTAACACATTAAAAATAATGCGCATTACATAATCACATTACTTTTTTGATGTTACGAGTAAAGTAACACATTAAAAGTCATGTGCATCGCGTAATCAGATTACTATTTTTGATGTAATGAGTATAGTAAAGCATTACAAGTAAGGTACATTACGTAATCAGCTTACTGTTTTTGATGTAACAAGTAAAGTAACACATTACAAGTAATGTACATTATGTAATCAGATTACTATTTTTGATGTAACTAGTAAAGTAACACATTGCAAGTAATGTACACTACGTAATCAGCTTACTGTTTTTGATGTAACAAGTAAAGTAACACATTACAAGTAATGTGCATTACATAATCATATTACTTTTTTGATGTTACAAGTAAAGTAGCACATTACAAGTAACGTACATTACATAATCAGATTACTATTTTTGATGTAACGAATAGTAATGCATTACAAATAATGCGCATTACGTAATCACATTACTTTTTGATGTTACAAGTAACATTACAAGTCATGTGCATTATGTAATCAGATTACTATTTTTGTTGTAACGAGTATAGTAATGCATTACATAATCACATTACTTTATGTTACAAGTAACATTACAATTAATGTACATTACGTAATTAAATTACTATTTTTTGACATAACAAGTATAGTAACGCATTACAAATAATGTGCATTATGTAATTAGATTACTATTTTTGATGTAACTAGTATAGTAACGCATTACATGTAATGTACATTATGTAATCAGCTTACTGTTTTTGATGTAACAAGTAATGTGCATTACATAATCATATTACTTTTTTGATGTAACGGGTATAGTAAAGCATTACAAGTAAGGTATATTATGTAATCAGATTGCTATTTTTGATGTAGCTAGTTTAGTAACAAATTGCACATTGCGTAATCACATTTTTGGTTTTACGAGTAAAGTAACACATTGCAAGTAATGCGCATTACGTAATCAGATTACTATTTTTGATGTAACGAGTATAGTAATGCTATTTTGTAATCATTACGTAATTACTTTATTGATGTTACCAGTAACATTACAATTAATGTACATTACGTAATCAGATTACTATTTTTTGATGTAACGAGTATAGTAACAAGTAATGTACATTACGTAATCAGATTACTATTTTTGATGTAACTAGTATAGTAACACATTACAAGTAATGTACGTAATCATCTTACTGTTTTTGATGTTACGAGTAAAGTAAAGCATTGCAAGTAATGTACATTACATAATCAGATTACTATTTTTTGAAGTAACGAATAGTAACTCATTACAAATAATGCACATTACGTAATCAGATTACTATTTTTGATGTAACGAGTATAGTAACACATCATAAGTAATGTACATTACATAATCAGATTACTGTTTTTGATGTAACGTGTAAGTAACGCATTACAAGTAATGTGCATTATGTAATCAGATTGCTTTTTTGATGTTACAAGTAACACATTACAAGTAATGCACAAAAGTAATGTGCATTGCGTTACACTCTAATAACACAAATACATTTATTTACATCCAAATAAAGTTACTGCAGATGAAGTATTTTCAAAAACAACAGTCACAGTAATAGTATGAATTGTAGCTGAAATATGTGCATGATGTCCAATTTAGTGGACAGGGGATTAATCAGAATTTCCTTCCAATCAAAAAATAAATACTTGGAAAATGTAACAATGATATGACTCCTTATATGTTACTTGATGTTACAACTTTTTTTTTACCTGCAATTCTCTTAGGATAGAAGGAATGGAGGAATATTCTGGAACAACTTGGCATTTCTGACTGGCTGTCGGACATCTTGGTTTGGAGAGAAAAAAATTCCAAAGTCTTGGCACTTGGTGGCAGTGTATAGGATGATGAACTAGTGTCCGCCGTAGAGGCTGATGTGCAACTATGCTATCAAAACTCATATGTATGCAAGAAAACGTTTTTTTAAATAGCTGTCCACTCTAGTGATGTGTTCATAATTTTTTAGGGCTTACACTGCATGAATAATTATGCGACACCGATGAGTCAACGATGTACTATAGTACAAGAAAACGTAACAGGATGTGAATTTAGTGCAAAAAAATATTAAAATGAACTAGTTTTAGTTTAAAATTTAGTTTAGGGTTTTGTGACACTAAATATAATTATAATTTAAAAAATATTAAATATAATTTCTTTCTTTTTTTCTTTTTAAGTGAAATAAGACCTGTATATGTTCTTGACAAGTTCTGTGAAATTCACTTGCACGCTTGTGCACCTGCTAGTAAAAAAAAAGCACCATTATTTTATATCGATTTCATCCTAAAGGCCTATCTTATATAAAAGATACAATTTTGTTCTATATATTTGATCTTTTTCTCAGGCGTCTATGGGTGAACTTTATTATGCTGTAAATGATGAAATCAGATCAGCGTCTACTGGTGAATGAGTCAAATCTGACTCTGTAGCTTTAGAGCAATATGACCAAACCGTCACACTTCTTGTTAACTCTTAACGTCTGTTTTCTGCTCTAGTACCCCTCCACATCTCATTCTTTGTTGTTACCCCTCTTTTTGACTGTCTTTCTCTCACTACTTCTCTCTCTGACATGAATAAACGGGGAATTTCTACTGTCTCTGAATCTCTGTTCTTCCACTCTCCATCAAAGCTCTGACTTCAGTATTTCTTCAGTGACTCACTGATGCAAACGTTCAACGTAAACGTTCTTCGCTCACAACTCTCTCATCTGCCCACTCAACATTAGCCTCCAGCTTCAGATTCTAGTCAGCGATCATATAACGCTCAGTGACCCTCCGCCCAGACTGGTCAGCATGTGATATTGTAGTTCTTGACAGTAATGTGAAGTTTGTGCTGAGAACTGTCTGTTCAGTTGCTGACTTGGATGTTTTGAAGAACCCAAGCTCCACCATGAGGAAATGTATTAGTCAATCCAATGGACTATAATGTGTAAAACGGGGTTGCTGAATGAGAAAATATTTCCAAACTCGATTTTTCCATTTTCTAACGAAAATGTGAATGGTGCTTCCCCACGCAGAACTTGCCTCCACAATGCTAGGGTGGTTGCCAGGGCACTGTTATGCGGTTGCTAGAGTGTTCCGGGTGGTTGCCATGGCATTGCTAAGCAGTTGCTAGGGTGCTCAGGGTGGTTGTTTACTGGCCCCTATATGGATCTTTCCTTTTTTGCCTGTTTAATCGCCAACCAAGATTGAAATCATAAGCCATCGTTCATGAGACACAAATGGTGCAGGATTTTTCAAGGATAAGCAACAATAATAGTGATGCTTGACAAAGCAGTCACCTCTAACCAACATTTTCTTACATAATTCCGATATGAAAACACAGAAATAATTACATCCTTAATCATTCGATTTGGTGGCGAGTTTGAGCCTTGTATGTCCATTTGATCCAGAACAGCAACTGTGAGAAGCACCAGAGGTGTTGTGAAACTCTGGTGTGATCTCAGACTGACTAAAACCTGAATCTCTCAAATTGAATATGAAAACACAAGTCATAAACTCCCTAATTTCCATTTCATCTGATATCAACATAAGCAATTTCATACTCCCCAAAAAGCCGTGATACACACTGGTTCATGGCGCTCAGGACGGAGACGCACGCTTTCACTCCCAATAACAGGGAGGACGGATGTTTTGTCTAATATTTCACCTGAGAAACTCCCTCAGAGCGATTGGCTCTGGGCTGAAAACTGTTATTGTGACATTTAAAGGTTAAATATGGTTAAATGTCAGGAACTATGCGGGCAGGTGAGAGAGGCCCCATCCATAAACGAGACATCCGAAACTTCGACAGCAAGAGTTCATCAGCGCACGAAGATATCATGCCGGTACATAACATCTGACAGCTTCAAAACAAAGACATATTTTTTCTCTCTAAAATCATGATGGGGTTTTCCGGTGTTCTTTTTTATAGTTCACGCTCAATATGGCAAATGTAGGCACTATATAATCATGATCAATTTATGACAAAATGATGGCTGTAATGGTGATGTTTTGCATTTAGCGGGGCATTTCCCCACACTTTATGCATATATCGTCATCCTTAAGACACAACGTTCCTGAGTGTTCTTTGATTATTATTTTTGACAATGGTCTCATGTCCTTAAAACACCTTTAATTTCATATCAAACTGTTTTAATTCCAGTCACTGTGAGTGAATCTGCAGTTCAGAAAGTCTTGCAAAACATGTCTGTTCCTCAGAAATTCTCTTTGATTAAATGTAAAAAAAAAAAAAAAAAAAAAAAAAAAAAAAAATTTTATTAGCAAATATTATTTAAGTAATATAGGTTTTATTTTGTATTTGGTAACTCTATAAACAGGTTAAAACCTTGATTTTGTAATTTTCCAGTATTAACATTAAATAAACAGCAATATTAAACAAATAAAATGTATAAAATTAAAAAGTAAATCAATAAAATGAAAAACTACTATGCCAGAATGGGTAACAGAGTTGAATATATAACCTTAATCAAGATATGACTCAATATGGACCAGCTAGTTTGGGACTAAATAGTTTGTGGTTAACGATAAACGTGCACTACCGTTCAAAAGATTAGAGTTGGTAAGATTTGTTAATATTTTTGAAGGAATGCTTACAGAAAAGAAATATTGTGAAATATTATGATTTAAAAGAACTGTTTTCTACTTGAATATATTGTAAAATGTAATTTATTCCTGTGATCAAAGCTGAATTTTCAGCATCTTTACTCACATGATCCTTCAGAAATCATTCTAATATGATGATTTGATGCTCAAGAAACATTTATGATTATTGTCAACGTTGAAAACGGTTGTGCTGCTTCATTTTTTTCAGAAAACCATAGCAGATTTTTTTTTCAGGAATCTTTGATGAATAGAAAGTTCAAAAGAACAGCATTTATTTGAAATAGAAAGCATTTGTAACATTATCAATGTCTTTACTGTCACTTTTTTAATGCATCTTTGCTGAAAAAAATTAATAATTTCATTAAAAAAAAGATAGAGAAATCTTAAAGACCCCAAACATTTGAACATATTTTCAATTAATTGATAATATAAATATATCATTCTTTTCCTACAGTAACTTGGGTATTAACGCAGACAGACATCCTCATGTGTTTAAACAGCTTTAATGTTAATATGATATAGCTAATAGTTTAACTAGTAACAGTTGAGTAATAATTCTCACAAAAACATGGGATTAACACTATACTGAGAAAAAAAAAAAAAAAAAAAAAAGCCTGGATGCTGAAAACAAATGTCCCATAAAAAACTTTTTAGCAGAATTGTCTAATTATTTGAATAATTGTTACAACAGTAATTTACAGGCTAGTAGTTGAAGTAAAGGTAATGTCATTTTGCAGCAGAGAGATGTGCACGATTCTTGTTATGCTAAAATATAGTCCCCTTTTACAGTTTCTGAGGTTTTCTATCACAATACTTCTGTCCTGATTATCATTTTCATAATACAAAGGGGAAAAACTGAGAACAGTACTTTCACCAGAGTCAGGGCAAACCCCTTTTTTATGCGTTTCCAGTATGTGTCTGATGACAGGTTTTTAATGCTCTTTTGACCCTGTATGAACATTTAGAAAACAATCTTTTTCAAATTTCTCATTTATTAAACGTTATATATAATCCACTAATAATGTTCAACAGTGTAGTATATAAATGCATCACTAGAACATTCTGTCATTTATGACTATTTAATTAAAATATTTTGACAAAATCACGGCTCAACTGAAATAACGGACAAGCTCAACTGAAATTTCTGGTTAGTCACCATTTTAATCACATTTTTATCTTTTCTATAGTGAACCTACATATTCACACTTCCTGTAACCTCATAATAACACTAAGTGATTTTACTATGACTGCAGACAGCAGCAAGCGCTGCGGATTACTGTTTTACCACACTAATTAAGCAATAAACAATTTGAAAACGCACTATAAACACCATATTTTAAAGCAGGCTTAAATAAAGGAGTGAAATATTACTCACCCTCTGCTTTAAAACAGACAAGTCGCGTCACTCGTATTATTAGAATGGGAGAAAGTGCAACGCAATATGGCGAAATAAGTCCCGCCTTCTCAATAAGAGCCAATCGCCGATTGGTAAAGTCATCGAGTCACTGCAGCGGGTCAGACTCGCGCCTCAGAAATTAGGCACAAGGGACGCGCATATAGGACTGCGCATGCGCATTAGCTTGATCCAGCCTGAAAAATACCGTTTTTTGTCCTGATTCGAGCGTTTAGGAACAAAATTAATGAGACAATTGTCAGATTTCATTGTTGATTTCAAATATGAAATTGAATCGAAAGTTTGGCAAACAGCTTTAGAGAATTTGATGTTTTCCCATTCAAAGAGAAGCTGCACTTGAACAAAGAATATACACTAACAAGAAGCGACACTCAATGCGTCAACACCGGCGCCCAGCAGCAGCCCTGCGTTTCCGCCATTTTGGGGTGAAAGCGAGTCGACAGTCCACTAGTTTCTATGGCAATATCAGCTGCTTTGTTAAAAAAAATACATTAAAGCTGAAATCCAACCTGAATGATGACAACACAGAATAAAATACTATCACTAGTGATCATCAAATCCTTTTAACAGTTTATTTTACACACTTTGTGTTTAAGTCTTCCACTTTTTTCACAAAACCGTTGCTCTCTAGAAACCCAGTCAGTTTGGGTTAAAATTCTTTAAAAGACTTACTTAATTATTACCAACATATGAAATTAAATTAAGGACATGCATCAGAAAAATTGTGAATGTTGGACAATAAATATAACAGCTTGATTTAGCAGTGTTGTCTAATGTCCATTAAAGCAAAAGTGTCCAAAAATGTGAATTATGCGATAACGGACACAGCAATGCATCATGTATTATAAGATCATTACGTTTGTAGCGTGATCCATTAAAACATACAATATATAGATAGTGGAGTAATACTATTATTGCTCCATTAGGTCTGATCTATAGGCTATTGTTCGCTGCAAACATGATGATCTTAGATTTATTAATTATTAATTTACTATTAATAAATGTGTAAAGTTGCATAAAATGGAAATACTCAATAAAGTATAGCTAACTACGTTACCTCAGATGGATGAATGGTTGGATTCCACAACTGGTAAAATAAAACATAGCTATATAAGACAATACAACATTTACTGTAGGAGCCATACAATTTACTGGTGACTTAATTTAAAAATCTGTTCTATTGCGCTTCTGATTTGGCAGTGAAATTCACAGATTTTGGGTGCGTAAGATGTGAAGGATTATGGTCCAGTTAGTATTTTCAGCCCATAATGGCGGCCGTGCTACCGGAGCGCCATCTAGTGGCTGTTACCCAAAAAATATCAAAGTGTCGCCTCTAGTGTCCTACTATGAATGCCCGAGAGGCGTTTCAAAGATGGCCGCTGAGTGAAATCAAATGACAAGGGACTTTGGCTGTTTTCCGCCAAAATGCAGATTCATCACGTGACGAAGTCTTACGCAAAAGAGATTGGGAGAGACGTTAGTAAATTTAATTGGATTTATTAATTTATATACAAAATAACTATTCAAAAAAAAAAAAAAAAAAAAAAAAAAAATATATATATATATATATATATATATATATATATATTGAAACGGTATATTTACTTTCGAGCTGAAAATATCATTTACTATTTGTAAAACTTTAGTAAGCTACACCACATGGTAATGAAAGCGAGGCTGTGAGGGATAAACATCGTCTGTGGGTTGTACCAGAGCCGTTAATGTGTTTTTGAAATGTTCAACTGATGAAGCACTACAAAAATATCTTTCCAAGAAATATCAGTAGACAAAAAAACTGAGCTGTGGAAAATTATAAGTGATCTAGGAGCTTTTTTACAGCGAAAACACTGCAAGTCTCACAACCTCGCTTTCATACCTGTCTTCTCTGCCCATGGTTCACAAGTGATACTTATCTTTAGTTTTGATTTCCTTTGTCATATGTTTCACATTTGTCATATTTCATCTGATTTGATCTTCACGAACACCTTGAAAACCAAGTAGGCCTACACAAAAGTTTTTTATTTAATTGCAAAATTGTTGGTTGTGTTGGAAATGAAGCTTCTTAGCTTCTTAGGAACACTGTAAATGTGTATTATTGCTCTTTGCTTACTTCATCAAAGCTTTAAATATGTAATAATTAATATTTTCCACATATTGGAGTTCTAAGATTCAGAACAAAACAGCAGTTAAGATACTAAAAGAGACACTGAAAATATTGCGAAGTGAACTCAGTCTGCACTTGATTTAGCTGAATGAAAACGTATAAAAAACAATCGTTGAAGAAAACTCAAAGTCCCAGAGTTCCTGCTCGAGTGAGGAAGTCCTGTCGAGACTGTGTGACCAATGAGAGGCCGAGCTCGAGCTCATGAGCGACACACAGATGTGTAAGCGCGTGCTGAAGACTGAGCTGTCAATTACTGTTAAACAAGGACAGATAGACATCAATACGCGCTCCTGAAAGTACAATCTGTGGACGACGCGCTCTTCGAAAATGGGTAAACAATTATATTACTATGAACTTTTACTATCAATGCGGGATAACTTCTTAATGTGTAATATTAACAACATTCAATGCTTTTTAATGAGTTTTTAAACAAGAATGGGAATGTCTGTAAACTGGTTTTCTAGTCTTTGACAGAAACCAGACCCCAGTTTTAGAAGGTTTTAGATTTAATGCCTGATTAAAAGATGTAAGATATTATCTACAACTGTATAAAACCATAAGTGATCAGTGCTTATACATGGCGATACATTTTAACATTTGAAATGACTTGGGAATTTGGTGAATTTAGGTTTATTGGGACACTTTTTGCCATTGAGATGAGTGGGAAAAGTGTCCCAATCAACCTGAATTCACCATATCTAGTGACTTGGCTTAAAACTAACTAATATCTAAGCCATTTTTTGTTACTAGCACGTTTTTACATTGCAAATAAATAATCTAACAGTGACTATTTTCAGTTTCGCAAGTAACCATTTCTGACACACTAATATTATTACTTGTTTTTTTATTACTTGTCATATAACTGACTAGTCAGAATGGATAGTATATACTTAAATTCAAAATCTTCAGTTTTCACTCAGACATTGCTAGTAAATTTCACAAACAATTACGAATATACAGCGAATTACACATTGAATTAAACATGAATTTTTTTGTATTTTCTTGTAAAACATACTCAAGTAATCTTTGTTTTATTTTTACAGCGTAGTAGTCACTACTGAATTATTTACTAGTAATTTTAAAAAAAATCCTATTAAAATAGACACTAGTTTTTTTTTTTTAAGAATGGTAAGTGGCTTACCATAGCTATTTCTGTCATTTTAGTAATTTGAGTGACAGTAATAAGGACTAGATATGAGTAACCATAACAAGTTTTGCTCTTTGAGGAAGTGGTTTAGAGAAATAGCAACACATTGCTGTTGAAGCGTAAAACCCCCCATCTGACAGCATACTGATGAGAATGAGACAGATAAGCGTATGGCACAACATATACACTTTATCAAACATCACAGACATGGCTTTCTGTGTTGATAATAACTTTTGATGTCGTCATAATTCCTTTGTTACATTATCGCAGGGTTACATATGATGTTATCGCATGCTTTGTTTTAGAGATTCCGATCGTCAGTCCGGGATGTGACACACATCAGAAGAAAAGCCGCGGTTTAATCTTACAGTATCCTGGCTGGCTTTATGTGATTTCGACCAATTAACTAATACAACGGGGACCTGTCCGCCCCATCCGTACAGCGGCAGACTCCCAGAAACAATGCAGAAGTTGCTATCGCACCAGTGATAATATCAGTCAAACTTGTCACAATCTTTCTGCACTGTGGCTCAGAAGGGGAAGTCAAATAACAGAAGGCTGTTCAGTGCCCTGGCACAGGAAACGTCTGATCTCGAAAGCCAAGCGTTGCTGGATGTTACAGACAGAGATATGAGTGTAGAGAGTGGTGAGGAGGCTCTGAGAAAGGGAAGTGGAGACTTTGAGGTGGAGGCTACCCAGAGCGAACCTATAATTCAGTGCTTGTGTGGTTTGTAAATAAGATGCTGTCAGGTGCCTGATGGTTACATTGTGCTGCTTCAATTCACACCAAACTCTTGAGCAGAAGATTGCTTGATATGCTCGGTTCTTGACCTGAAATTTGGTCGGTGTGATGATATTGTGCTCTCCTGTACCTTCTGAAGGAAGATATAGCTCTAAATAGCTCTCGTTTTTAGTATTTAATAAACACATGACTGATGAATGTATGCAAGATATTGATTTTATAATATAATCAGAGGATCCATTGGAGTGTCTGCTTTGTTAGACAGCGCACAAAGTTTTTTTTTTAATATTCAAGCAAGTATCACAGCTGTGGTTTATGCATACAGACAGGAAGTAGTGTTGTAATCATGTGGTTTCATATTAGAATGTTCTCTTTCTCTCTCACACGCCCATTTAATTCAACTCTTTACATGCAAAACTGCATTTTATAAAGCAGGCGTGCTGTAAACGGAGAGTGTTGCTCTATTCGTGCTAGATTAGCTGCTTGTTTTGATGTTTAATGTCACTGGGATTCACAGGATTGAGGTGAGGGATGTTTAAGTAGGTCTAGTAGGTGTATATGATGTTGTTAAAGGGTTAGTTCAAGTCTGTCATTATCTGATTTAACACGGCCTCATGTCGTTCCATGTCTTCTGTGTGCTAAAGACGATGTTTTGAAGACAGGGTTGTGTCGTTGTCTGTTAAAAATCGTTTTCAGCTAAAATAAAATATAAATATTAGATGAAAAACTGGAAAATTGGAAATACTGCCTTGGCAACAGTTGAAATAAATGAAATAGTAAAACTGAAATAAACTAATTAAAGCTATACAGAAATGTAAAAAAAAAAACTAAAAATATAAAGATTAGATAAAAATTTTACCTTGGCAACTAACTGAAATACATAAGTTTAAGGACTAAAATTACTAAAAAATTAAAGCTATATAGAAATATAAAAAATATGATAAAAATATAAATATCTGATTTAAAAAAATTAAAACTAGAAAATTATAAATGTTACATTGGCAACTAAGTAAGAAGTACTAAAATTAAAACCAAAATAAAAATTAATTGAAGCTATAAATATATAAAAAAAATTATAAAAATATATATATTAGAATATTAAATAATTTAAAAACGTAAAACTAGAAAATTATAAATGTTAAATTGGCAACTAAGTAAGAAGTACTAAAATCACTAAAATTAAAACCAAAATAAAAAATTAATTGAAGCTATAAATATAAGAAATTTATAAAAATATAAATATTAGAATATGAAATATTTTAAAAATGTAAAACTAGAAAATTATGAATGTTAAATTGGCAACTAAGTAAGAAGTACTAAAATTAAAACCAAAATAAAAATTAATTGAAGCTATAAATATAAAAAAATATATATAAAAATATAAATATTAGAATATGAAATATTTTAAAAACATAAAACTAGAAAATTATAAATGTTAAACTGGCAACTAAGTAAGAAGTACTAAAATGACTAAAATTAAAACCAAAATAAAAAATTAATTGAAGCTATAAATATAAAAAAAATCATAAAAATATAAATATTAGAATATGAAATATTTAAAAAATGTAAAACTAGAAAATTATAAATGTTACCTTGGCAACTAACTGAAATACATAAGTTTAAGGACTAAAATTACTAAAAAATTAAAGCTATATAGAAATATAAAAAATATGATAGAAATATAAATATCAGATTTTAAAAAATTTAAACTAAAAAATTATAAATGTTACATTGGCAACTAAGTAAGAAGTACTAAAATTAAAACCAAAATAAAAATTAATTGAAGCTATAAATATATTAAAAAAATTATAAAAATATAAATATTAGAATATGAAGTAATTTAAAAATGTAAAACTAGAAAATTATAAATGTTACCTTGGCAACTAACTGAAATACATAAGTTTAAGGACTAAAATTACTAAAAAATTAAAGCTATATAGAAATATAAAAAATATGATAAAAATATAAATATCAGATTTTAAAAAATTTCAACTAAAAAATTATAAATGTTACATTGGCAACTAAGTAAGAAGTACTAAAATTAAAACCAAAATAAAAATTAATTGAAGCTATAAATATATTAAAAAAATTATAAAAATATAAATATTAGAATATGAAGTAATTTAAAAACGTAAAACTAGAAAATTTTAAATGTTACATTGGCAACTAAGTAAGAAGTACTAAAATGACTAAAATTAAAACCAAAATAAAAAATTAATTGAAGCTATAAATATAAAAAAAAAAAACATAAAAATATAAATATTAGAATATGAAATATTTTAAAAACATAAAACTAGAAAATTATAAATGTTACATTGGCAACTAAGTAAGAAGTACTAAAATGACTAAAATTAAAACCAAAATAAAAAATTAATTGAAGCTATAAATATAAAAAAAAATCATAAAAAAACATAAAACTAGAAAATTATAAATGTTACATTGGCAACTAAGTAAGAAGTACTAAAATCACTAAAACTAAAACTGATATAAAAATGAATTAAAGCTATATGTAAAAAAAAAAAAAACAATAACAGTGACAAAAGCTCATAACAAAATGACTAAAACTTAAACTAAATGAAAACTAAAAATATAAAATATGAAATAAATTCTATAAAAGTATATAAATAACACTGTTTGAAGAATGTTTCAGCAGTTTTTGCACATAAAATGAAAGTCAACAGGGACAAAACATCTGGTTTTCATTTACTTTCATTGCATGGACATTTTGTCTTTTGTGTCCCGCAAGAGAAAGAAAGCCAGACAGGTTTGGATTGACATGAGGGTGTTTTAATGATGATCATTCTGAGTTAAAACGATCCATTTTTGAGTAATCTTAAAGTTACCCCACTGCTTTCTAAAGCAAGTTGAAAATCCGCCTTTGCTTTTTTTGTGTGGTTTTTCTGGGAAAAAACACTATCTCTGGTTTTAAAGTCAGTCATATTCATAAAAAAAAAAAAATATTAATTTGCTATCACTAAAGACATTTATGTAGGTGATGAGCTGGCTTGCTTTCGGGATATCTGCATCAACACTGAAAACCCCACTGAACACTGAAAGTTTCAATCACAGTGTTCATTCTCTTGTTTATTTGCGTGTTTACACATTCACATATGTGTAACTAGTTTGCTGGGCTTTGTTTTAGTGCTGGACCCTCGAGGAGAGGTCGATGCTGGAGAAGCCGAGCTAGAAGACTGTGAAAACACAAAGCAGGAGATGAATTCACCAAACCAGGTAAGATCACTGGTTATTTACTCAGCCTTTATTTGTGGAACACAAAGGACAGATTTCTGAGAACATTTCTTGGGTTCATCGTTTAGCAAAGGCTATCATATGACTTCAGTCGAACTATTTTTATTGCGGTTCTGTGGTAAAAGCTATGTAACAGTTCTCAAAATTTCTGCTTTCGTTCCACTGAAGAATAGAGAGAGTAAATGATAACAGAATTCTCATTTTTGCTGAACTATCCCTTTAAGGCACGAGTATGGATTATCTCCTAAAGCGTACCTGTAAACATGAATTTGAATTTGTATGTAGTTTATGTAAATGTCACATAACGGATCCTTCTGATGTTGCTGAAGTGCAAATTCGCTTGTAAAAATAACATCTCACTTCCCCTTTCGATCTAATGACTGTTGCCAAATTGATTTCTGGTATTATTGCAATATTTCGGTTACAGAGAATGCTGATGTCAGTAACAGTAGTTAGTCACATGACATATGACAATGTTGCCTTGTGGTTAGATTGTCCATTTGACTTTCATTTTGCAAGAAAATCTATTTTATGTGTTGTGTACAGGAAAAGTCAGCATCCCAGTATATTGACATGTACTGACTCAACAGCCTTTGGTCCCTTTTCTTTTTCGGTAACAGTTTTCAGTTCTTCATTTTTGCACTACATCAGAATAAGACCGTTCTGAGTGTTACATTGCAGGGATTTGATAAATTGTGGGATGTATAGTCATTTCTTTTATGCTACACACACAAATCCGCATATAAACAATCGCGGATGTTTTTTCTTCTTCTCACACTTCTGGTAATTGAAAACAGTGTTTGTATGCTAGTGCAAAGATGCATCATATTTCCAGGGTGGCGTCAGAAGTTGAAAGCCATGTGGTTTTGGTGGCGAGCGCTGGCCATGCCACTGCATCTTCTTCAGTGCGTATGAACTCATTTTGAGAGTGTTATTGACACGTCCGCTGTAGACTAACCCACGCACTTTTCCGAAATTTGAATGAGGTGGAAATTTAAGAGCTGCAGCTCACAAAAAGTCTCTCACAATGGGGTCTGTGCTACTTTTAGCCACAGTTCGATAGGGACGGGGGCACTGATCTCAGCACACACAAAAAAAACCTTCCTGTTTGAAACTTGAAGGTAGCGTTTAAGAGCTAAGCTCTTCCCTATTGTGGTCTTGATATGACTGTATTAAATTGAACGAGTGATCTTATGTTTTTGTTGCATATCAAGCACCCTCAATAGTTTAATGAGAGCACGTTTCAAATTTGTGGTTAAAGAATTATTTTCTAACAGATAGAGAAAAATGCACAAAATATATACATTGGCTATTAGGGGTGTGAGATTAAAATATGACGTCGTGAAAAGCTGTCTCGTGATCTGATATTGCCAGATTAGGACAGAATATGCCACCGCTACATTTACATTAAGCCTCCACTGTCATTTTGCTTTTTATAGAAATAACCATTTAATTCAGTTGGATAACGGTCGCTTCAGTCCCATCCAGCTCATCCAACACGAGCTGCAGAGTCGTACGTAGCGCAGCAGGAAACAGAGTTCACTGATCATGTGACGAGAGTAAGTGGCGAGTTGACTGGCGAGACCATGGCGGAGGATTCGCTGCACAACAGAGCCTAACCTCTTATTTACATTGCACGTGTGTGGCGCATTACGGCCCCGGCGAGACTTTGTTTTGTCCTCTACGCGGTGTCAACTCACACCAGAAGCGAAGCGGCTGGACTCGCGAGAGCACGAGATTTGCCTGTCCGACGTTGTTTTTCTTGATTTTTCATGTTTTTAATGGTTAAATTGTTATATTTTGTCCGATTTAATTATGTTTATTGCTATGCCCTACTTTGTTTTTCTGTAGCCTACAAACAAAGTTAATACACTTAAAAGTCCAGGGATGACAAGGATAAAAGATTTTCAAGTTTTTCAACTTTGAATCTCTTGTTGTCAATTTCTGGCCTCCTAGTGATGTGAAATATGAGCTGGAGTCTACACAGGGTGGTTATTTTGACTTTATTTTGTATTTGAACTGCGTGGCTTGGACACGGCGTCCGTCACAAATAGACTTTAGCAACCGAACGTGCCGCATTGCGGCTGGTGTAAACACAAGCATTGACTAGGGTGGCCGTGATCGACTCCGGTGGCCGCGTCAGAGCCGTAACGCGCCGCAGACTTGTGCAGTGTAAATACGGCTTAAGCGTCTGACAAATGTCTTATCTTGTAGAATCAGCGCCGCCGCTCTCTATTCACAGAGTATGCGCAATTGTGAAATTGAAAGCGAAAGTAAAACGCGAACGAACATTCAAATGCGATTTTTGAAAGCGGCTCCCTGATGCATGCAAAAAAACTATCTTAGATTGGGCTGTGTAGTTGTCACCATCTCCTCTGTATGCTTGAAGAAAAATAACTCAGCTATTCTTTTATATTTAGAATGATTTTTAACATTTTATCTTTATCGCTATAGTTATGGTCCTTGGTGTGCGACGGGCCTCGAGAACCTTTCAGTGATCAGTTTTTAAAAGAATTTTTATCTAAAGATTCTTTTTCCAACATGGAAAGGTTCCATGGATGTTAAAGGTTCTTCATGGAAACATCAATGCCAATGAAAGACCTTTTTACGGAGTGTGTATTTACACCAAGTCCTGTGGCAGAGGATATTTACACTAACTCCACCCACTATTGTCTGATTAAACCAAACAAAAATACACAAGAAATCCCGCTGATAACAGCGTCCGACCCAAGTTTGAATCCGCCTTTGTCTGAACTTATTCTTCTCCGCATATCATCTCAGAGAGGCTATTAAAAATTAAGAAAATATTTGAAAACTGGAAATTAAGTACCTAAAGATGATTTAATACTGGGAATTAACTGTTTGTCGGATATAGGGTTAGGAGTAGGTGTAGGAGGCGTCATCCGTTTGTAAATATAATCAAATACACTGAATATGTTATTACTGCATACTGTTTTATAAAATACCACAATACACTGAGGTGCAGATATCATAAGTAACTTATTTTTGAGAGTCCTTTTGAAAGCATTCTCATTAACGCATTTCTCTTGATTAAAAGATATTTAAACATTTATTCCAAGAACTTTTGTTAACACACTATTCCTCGAAGCTGCTTATCATCAGTGTTGTCAATATAACAGGAAGTGTTTGGGTAGATGGCAATCAGATAAATCTGTATATGAAATTTCAGTGAAGATGACTCAATTCAGGACAGACTGGAGCTCAGCCGTACCCATAGCAAAGAGCATGTGTCAGTGTGTTTTCTCTGTTGTATTCACGGCTGAAGCGAGGGAAAGAATGAATCAGACTCTTTTAGATTGCCCCAGCTTCTGGGCCTACATGTATGATATTATTCCCTTTACATGTGAGAGATTTACACTTAGACATCAATGTTTACTCATTCCAGTACACTGAAAAGGGGCCTTCTTTTCTTCTATATTAGTCAGAGGTTAGAATAAAGCCTTATATGCTCAATATTAGTCATTGTAGAGGCCTTATTCTGGGAAGAAGTTACCCTCTCTGAGGAACTCTATTCAGTGTGAAACTTACTGACTGAACATTGCTTTGGCAGCAAACAGCACGGCTCAACCACCAAAGTCATCAAATGGAAATCCAAAGCTTTCTGTGCGCAATGCATGTAGTCACTGGGGAATTTCTCTTCTCAAGCTGTTATGAATTGTTTTTGGCGAGTGAATGTGATTTAACCAAATGCTGTTTCCAAAAACTGTTTCCACAAACAATTAAGCCTGCTGAAAAGCTTGAGTTTTAGCTGGTTTAAGTGCCCAAAACCCCTCTAAAACCAGCCAAATAAGACCAGCAAACCAGCTTAGGAAAGAGAAAGAGGTCATATTATACATCTTTTTGATCAAAAATTAAAGTAACACTTCATTTCGATCGCCAACTTTAGATATTCTTCTCAGTAACTTTGCAACTACCTGTCAACTAGCAGTCATTACAGTATCAGTAGACTGTCTGATTAATATCTGTGAACAATTTATTTTGAACAGACATTTTACTGACTATAAGTAACTTTGCATCAAATGTAGTTGCAAAGTTATTGTTAAAGAGCACTATCAAAATAAAGTGCAACCAAAATTAATTTTCCACCCTGCTAGAACTCTTTTATACTGTAATTGGCCAACTTACAAAAAATGAAATGCATTACAATCCTAACATCCTGTTTTCCATCCTTTAACAGCCGGCTGGTCTGATATGCATCAAGCCGCAATGTATACCAGCTATGCAACTTCAGAAATAATTTGCTTACATTGACTGATTTTCTGGAGTTTACCAGGGATCTATAAGTCACATGTATTGTTACTGAGTGGGCGATATGTGGCAGCTGGCGTTCATTTCTGCATGCCTTCACTCTTTCATTTCTCACTTGCGGCCTGCCTACACTGTGGGTCATTGTCCTGCGCGTCTTCGCGTTAGCTGTTAGCAGTTCCACTTTGGCCTGATCGGCTTATAGCACATTGCCACACAGGGTGAATATGCAGTTTTTTCTGTAGATAACATTCACTTACTTCCCTGTTTCATCTGGGCATGTTCCTTCCTTGTTATGCAAGAACATCTACAAGGTTTATAAGGTGTTGAGGTGCCACATAAATACACTGCGAAAAAGCCCAAACAAAATGGTGTAGTGATTATTTTCACCAACAGAGGGGGTTGCGAGGTATTCTGATTAAAAAAGGATCCTAGGTAATTGCATACTAACTATTCATGTTAAGGTAATACTGTTAGTATGTACTCTAGAACAGGGTGCGGGATTGTTTTGCTCACAATCTTAAACATTCCTGAAAGTTAGGCCGTCAAAACGCAGTAATTCCCATGTACACATCTTAACTATACCACTTAAACTTTCAACAAATTACATTTGCAGAAAGCACATACTTTGTGCTGAAATTAAGCCTAAAATGCAAAATAATAAGCCCAATTCATAGTTTTCAGTCATGTGACTCAAAACATCCACAGAACTGCCTGTTAGTTTTCCATTTCCAAAGAAGAAAAACAATGATATTTGAACAAAATGCAAGTTTTTGGCACTTGTGATCCATATCCAGCACATGCTGCAGTATTTCAATCACTAAAAACAGCGAGACGTTATAAAACGCTTAATGTGAAAAACACTCAAAGTGCCCTAAAACAGTGATATTAAAAGATCAAATTCAGTACACAGCTTATTAATGATGATATTATTGATGATGCACTTATGTGTCGCATTTATATTCTGGGTTCATCTGCTCGCCTGTACAAATTATGCATCATCAATAAGGTGTATTTTTAATTTGGTCATTTAATATCATCGATTTTCTACATTACGACTTACTACAAGCCTGGTAAAAATGACTAAAGGTGACGTCACGTCATCACAAATTAAGGAGAGTAAAGCTAGAGCACACACAGCAAATAACATTTGATAAGTTAAACAAAAAGTCATTAAAAAACAAACATACAAAAATGTTTTGTCTCCGTTTTGTTAGTTCAGAGACAATAAGTGAGGTTTCCATTTCAGAAATCTGGTCACCTTATATCACAGACATGGATGATGCCCCGAATCATGTGGCTTGTTGTGAAGAGGTGTTTCAAGGGCTGTGTCTGAAATCGTCCCCTATACCCTTAATAGGGCACTATTTGAGGGGACAGCCATTTGTAGTGGTGTCCGAAACCATAGTGGACATTATTGAGTGCACTCATTCAATCTCATAATGCACCGCAATATGCTTTTAAAAAGAGTTTTTATTTTGGATATGATATAATTTATTATGGATATGAAAGTAAAGTTTTTTTTTTTTTTTTGTCCCAGTTAATTAGTACTTAAGTACATCTTTAAATGTTCTTTGTTTTATTGTCTACGAAATAT
The DNA here is from genome assembly GCF_018812025.1 of Megalobrama amblycephala. Classification (NCBI taxonomy): domain Eukaryota; kingdom Metazoa; phylum Chordata; class Actinopteri; order Cypriniformes; family Xenocyprididae; genus Megalobrama; species Megalobrama amblycephala. The sequence goes on from NC_063055.1 coordinate 37,571,178, forward strand.
GGTTAAAGTATACTGCCGAATGTACTGAAAAGCATTTATGGTAAACTGAAACATACTTAGTCATTTCTGTTTCAACATGTCATTTCTATTAAAACGTGTGTGTCATGTACTTAAATATGTTTGTAATTACACAATTTAGTACATTTAAAATATATTATAACAAATCAAAATTATAACCAAGTACTTTGCATGCGCTTTAGTATGTTAGTCAAAACGCCAAAATATACTTCTTAAGCATAACAAAAGTACATAATTATGCACTTTAAAGTAAAGCTTAAGTGTCATGAAAGTGAACTTACACTTAAGTGGCCTTTTATTTCAGCAATATTACATTGTCTGCATGTACAGTTTCTTTCAAACATATTTTTAAGATCTAAGTGTACATTTAAATACAATTAAGCACATTTAATTGTTAGTAGTTATAGTTATCATCCTTGTTTTGAACATCCATTTATCCTGGAGTTTAGCTTCTTCCATCTTTAGATTGAATTGCAAACTGAGATCTCATAATCCCAGTCTAATATAAATAAGAAAGTCTACGTTCATACTCTGTGTTTCTGATGAAACTCGCAAGTTTTGTGGATTAGCTAAAATCACTAACTCCCACCCATTGCCTTTCTCTCTCTCTCTTGCAGTAATTGCAGAGTTTCTCATGTTTGCACCACACGAGTCTTTATGACAGCATGGAGTACAGCAGTAGTGCAGCTCTCCTTTGTGAAAACCCCATCAGTGGTTCGGTTTCCCTTCAAACAGGATGTCTGGTTACTTATTGAAAGTGGTGGTGAAAGCCAAAGCTGTTGTGTTTTCAGTCTCACACTCTGAATATGACTGGTCTCGGAATGGAGTTGCATGAACACCTATATCACCTGCAATTTTGCATGAGGCTTTGAGAAAATGAATCAGTGAGAAGATTTATCAGGCTATTTGTGTGAAAGTGAAATTCGAAGGTTGTTCGAAGCACAATTACGCCGCTTCCTGTAAATGACACAAACTCTCCCACATATATTCATATCTTGCCTATATCGTGTACAGTGCGCATGCATACTGTATATTTATTGGTTATTGAACTCTTATGTTGGGAACTCCTGAACTGGACAGAAATTGACCAGTTATGTGAAACAGAAAAATTCCCAACATCTCTGAACAAAAACATGTCTGTCACATTTCATTTCACAGACATTTCACCTTTTTTGAGAACTTTTTGCATTGTGACCATTTAATTTCCTCTCAATTTTTCACTGCCCTGATGTGTCTTGTTGGGGACAAACAGTTTAGGACCCTTGAAACCAGATATGTTGAATAAAGACCCGGAGTCAAAGTTTAAAATAATTAATAAATTGAAGAAAAATGTAATGAAGAATAGTTTCATCAGCAGAAGCCAGCTTCAAGTCTCACAAGGAGTTCGTATGCCGCTCCCCATACATTCACGTTTCCACAGCAGTTATACTCTAACAGAGTCAACTAACTACGTCATCACTTCAGGTTGGATGATTCTGATTGGCTAAGAAAAATAGACAAGATTAGACATTTTCCACATGTGGACAGATAGCAAGAAGCATATCTCCCTTCGTCACGGTGATGACGAGGGGGACCCTAGATTTAGGTACCGGATGTCCTTTTGGGGTCATGACACGGCGTCTGCTGGTCTCAGTACAAATGACCTGCACAGAACTCTTAGCGCACATACACAGATACACACGATTCACAGCTTCTTCAATGCTGAAGTTGATCTGAGATCTGCTCTGAGCAGGAAACTTTCCCAAAACATACTGATAACATGTTCTTTTCTCTCAGTGAGAGGTACAGAGGAAAATAGATGCTTTAACATACATTGAAGAAGTCATTCAAATATTTTAACGGGAATATATATGTTGATTAATAACTTAAAAGATATATATTGAAGCGGCAGTGGATTCCAGAATCCACCCCTTCAGTCTGGAAATTTTAACTTTTTTTGTAATTGTTATTTTCATGATTCTTGTTTAATTGTTATTACTTGAAAACAAATAGTTATCTAAATTGTTTACCATTTAAATATTCGCAATTAATAAAATACATCAATGCATAACAATACAGTGAAAAATTTCAAATCAAATCAAATAATGTATAACAATTGTCATGAAAATAATATCACAGTAGCTATGTTTCCAGGTTTCCATCCACCTTTTATTTTGGGATATCGCATAAAAAACGCTGGATGGAAACGCCAAGTTTAGCATAAATTCTAAAAATGCACATAAAAAACGTATACGCTCAAATGAGGCGGATACAATTTTTATCCGATAAGAAAACTTGTGCGTAAACTGCGATGGAAACACATTTACCAAAAAAAATTCATCAATGTTATTGCAATGCAATGTTATTGCGTTTTGTCTGCGGGCTCTGAGATGCAAGTAATTTATTATATGCAAATATATATATATATTTTATATAATATATATATATATATATATATATATAATATCTTATAGTATCTTTTGATAGATACTGACCACTGCAGACCGGGAACACACAAAAGAGCTGCAGTTTTGGAGATGCTCTGACCCAGTCGTCACAATTTGGTCCTTGTCAAACTCGCTCAAATCCTTACGCTTGCCCATTTTCCTGCTTCTAACACATCAACTTTGAGGACAAAATGTTCACTTGCTGCCTAATATATCCACCCACTAACAGGTGCCGTGATGAAGAGATAATCAGTGTTATTCACTTCTGTCAGTGTCATAATGTTATGCCTGATTGGTGTATATAATTTTTTCATTTTTTTTTGATTTAGTGATTTGGTGTCTTTTAACCATATACCATTTTTCCACCAGACCAGCAGGGAGATGGAGAACTTGGTATCCACCAATAGCAGTGAGGAGAGTTCCAGAACCGAGCAATCAGAGAGTGAAGAAAGGACCTTTGTGACCAATCTGTACTGTTTTATGAAGGAAAGAGGCACGCCAATAGAGAGAATTCCCCACCTTGGCTTTAAACAGAGTGAGTCTGAAGACGGTTCTAATATAATATAGTTTAAATCAGTGGTTTTCAGCTGCTTTTGCTTCAAGATGTAGAATTAGATGTATAAATCATGTGGTAACCCAACACCAGAACCTCAACTCTCAAAATCATACAAATATAATTATATATATATATATATATATATATATATATACAGCTATGGAAAAAATTAAGAGACCACTTAACATTGATTTCTGAACTTGGAGTGGTCTCTTAATTTTTTCCATAGCTATATATATATATATACAGTACAGTCCAAAAGTTTGGAACCACTAAGATTTTTAATGTTTTTAAAAGACGTTTCGTCTGCTCACCAAGGCTACATTTATTTAATTAAAAATACAGTAAAAAACAGTAATATTGTGAAATATTATTACAATTTAAAATAACTGTGTACTATTTAAATATATTTCACAAAGTAATTTATTCCTGTGATGCAAAGCTGAATTTTCAGCATCATTACTCCAGTCTTCAGTGTCACATGATCCTTCAGAAATCATTCTAATATGCTGATTTGCTGCTCAAGAAACATTTAATGTGTACAATTGTGTACAACATGTGACACTGAAGACCGGAGTAATGATGCTGAAAATTCAGCTTTGCCATCACAGGAATAAATTACTTTGTCAAATATATTTAAATAGTACACAGTTATTTTAAATTGTAATAATATTTCACAATATTACTGTTTTTTACTGTATTTTTAATTAAATAAAAGTAGCCTTGGTGAGCAGACGAAACTTCTTTTAAAAACATTAAAAATCTTAGTGGTTCCAAACTTTTGGACTGTACTGTATATATATATATATATTACCAAGAACTGCTTAGGGCCAAAAATATTCAAAAATTGCTAAGTATTTAGATTCTAAATGGTTTGATGCTCTCAGCAGCATTATTAACATTTAGCGTAGTTTATGAGAACAGAACACACCTGCAAACTATTTTTGGGTTGTGACTAATATAAAAAACACACTGTGTCGGTATCTGTCATAGTGCACTTTGGTGTGAAATGATTTTGTTGTGAGAACTGCTTGATAAATTAACTAAAATATAAAAAAATCTTAAATCAGTCTTGACCTTCTCAACTGTATCCAGCTATTGAAATCATTAGTCATAATGTAGTCCCATATCTTGCATGTAATATCATTGCATTTTCAGAATTTTTACAAAAAATTGTTCGGTTGGCGGCATTGTCAAGCTCAAACATGTCACTCTGTTAACAGTGTTATTGTACAAAATTACATTTTTAATCTTTAATTTATGGGAAATATACACTACTATGTTAATTAATTTGGTACAAATCTAGCAAGCCACTGCTGAGTGAAGCTGCATTTAGGATAAATTTGCAACCCTGTTGCCCCTTCTAGCTTTGTTTTTCTTTTTTTCTTTCTCTCAAATCAAAGTTTTAACCTATTTAGCAGTGTTCCAGAATTTGGTATCAGGGTTATATATCTCACATAAAATGAATAAATAATAATAAAAAGCACCTCCTTTTTATTGAAACAATAAAACGACATTTCTAAGTGTTTCTGTTCCCTGTTCATGGGAAGTGCCATCTACATATCATCACTTGGTTTTAAGATTGCGTTATGTTTCTTTTTTCCAGTCAACCTGTGGAAAATCTACAAAGCCGTGGAGACACTTGGAGGATATGATGCGGTAAGTATCCTCAAGCAAACAAACCTTTCACAACCTGCCGCTGGTCTATCTCCCCCATCTCTTGTTCATGCCACTGATAGCATTATCTTGTTGATATATTGTGCAAGAATGCCAACTGCCCAAGTGAGGAAGTTGAGAAGCAGGTCATGCATTTGCCTCTTGCTCTTGCACAGTGGAAACTATGATGGCTTTAGGTCACACCATGCTCACAGCAGTGACCGTTAAGACCACAATGAGGACGGGGGTCCATCCTCCACCTAGCTCTTTCTGCCCAAACCTGCTTCTACAAAGCTTTGTTCTCTCACCCTTAAGTTTCCACTCACTCTAAGGTGCTAAAGTGTTTGTATTTTTAATAAGTGTGCGTGTGGTCAGTAAAACCGATGTCTGACAAAACTGTGTCTGTCTGTGTGTAATTTTAGCTTTGGTCAGAGGGGGTCTTGTTTCTCTCTGTGCATTGGGTCTGGGAGTGGAAAGTTTGACCTTGTACTCTAAAAAAGTGTCATGCTAAAAAAAAAAAAAATGCCATTATTGCATCAGTCACACTTTATTCCAGTAACACATCTAAAATGAATGTGTTTGCTGCCTCTAAACAGAGACTTCAGAGGATTGCCACCTGTCAATAAAAAGTACCTCGGTCATTAACTGATTTAGCAATGTGTCAGGCAGTAAACGGTGGTATTCGCATTGTAAAGCTGAAACCTTTATCAGCCTGTGAAAATAAATTTGGGGTATGTACTTAGACACATATGAGGCAACCTCTGAAACTTAGCAGTGACTAATCATGAAGTTCCACTATGACAAGAGCTGATCAGACTGATAATGCAATGCATGCAGTATGTGTAGTTACTTAATATTCCTCAGTACTCATTACAGTGTAACGAAGACACCTTAAAATAATTTGTATATTGTGATGTGGTTTGGCGCAGGCATTAGCCTCTGTCTTGTAATTGCATCAACGTCATAGATGCATCAATATACGGTAGGCAGTTAAATTCAGTTCTCTTTTCTGCTGAGGGTGTATAATGAAGTTGTGTTTGCTCACAGGTAACCGCGCGGAGGCTATGGAAGAATGTGTACGACGAACTGGGTGGTAGTCCAGGCAGTACTAGTGCAGCCACCTGCACCCGCAGACACTACGAAAGGTAAACCCACTTGCAATCTCAACAAACCTAATGATTTTAGGTGTCACGTACAGCTATGGCACATATATGGTGCAGAACGAGAAGAGGTTGCAATGAAAACTCTTACAAGACTCTTCCTCACATTGCCCACAAGATTCAGAGCACGTGCATTGACTGCTAGACCATGGCTCCAACAGTAAAACTCTTTCTTTGTGCAGGTTGGTGTTGCCCTTTGAGAGGCAACTGAGAGGGGAGGAGGACAAACCGCTGCCACCTTCCAAACCTCGCAAACAGTACAAGAGAAGCCCTGAGAACAGGGGAAGTAAGCCAGAGAGCAAGAAGAAGAGGAAGATGGAGAGAGAAGAGTGCGAGGTGAGCGGCAAGAAATGGATCAAAGAAAGTCTTTGTCAAACGTACTGTGCAGTGAGAGTTGAGCAAAATAGCCATGAGAAGTAGTGAGAACTGAGTGATCACGCAAACAGATTGTTGAATTGATTCATTGAAAAGGACTGTCTGAACCAATTAATGGGAATTAATCTAATGATGTCCATGCTACTTTATTAATGCTTGCATATCTTGAGACAAGGAGGGATCACAAAAGAAGTCTTTAGGAAACTTGATGACCAAAATGCTCTTTAGAACTTCACAATAGAACTTCACAGTTCACCCATCTATGAAAATTCTGTCATCAATTACTCAACCTCCAAATCCGTAAGACTTTCGTTCATCCTCGAAACGCAAATGAAGATCTCTTTGATAAAATCTAAGAGCTTTCTGTACTTTGACACTTCAAAAAGTTCATGAAGAGATCGTAAAACTAATCCATATGAATTGAGCGGTTTAGTCCAAATTTTCTGAAGAGACTCAATCACTTTATATGATCAAGAGATTTAATTTAGGCTTTTATTCACATTTAAAATTGATCAGCAAGCATAAACAGAAGCTCAACCGAACCTGCTTGATGCGTGAGGACAAACCTTATTGGTTCTTGCGGACGCTCAAACATGCTGTGTAACACGAGAATGAACCTCATTGGTTCTTGTGGAAGCTCAAAGTGATGCGTAACACGAGAATGAACCTCATTGGTTCTTGCAGAAGCTCAAACGTGATGCGTAACACGAGAATGAACCTCATTGGTTCTTGCTGAAGTTCAAACATGATGCGTAACAGGAGAATGAACCTCATTGGTTCTTGCTGAAGCTCAAACGTGCTGCGTAACATGAGAATGAACCACTTTGGTTCTTGCTGAAGCTCAAACGTGATGCGTAACACGAGAATGAACCTCACTGGTTCTTGCTGAAGCTCAAACGTGATGCGTAACACGAGAATGAACCTCACTGGTTCTTGCTGAAGCTCAAACGTGATGCGTAACACGAGAATGAACCTCACTGGTTCTTGCTGAAGCTCAAACGTGCTGCGTAACATGAGAATGAACCTCACTGGTTCTTGCTGAAGCTCAAATGTGATGCGTAACACGAGAATGAACCTCATTGGTTCTTGCTGAAGTTCAAACGTGATGCGTAACACGAGAATGAACCTCATTGGTTCTTGCTGAAGCTCAAAGTGATGCGTAACACGAGAATGAACCTCATTGGTTCTTGCTAAAGCTCAAACGTGCTGCGTAACACGAGAATGAACCTTATTGGTTCTTGCTGAAGCTCAAACGTGATGCGTAACACGAGAATGAACCTCATTGGTTCTTGCTGAAGCTCAAAGTGATGCGTAACACATGAGAATGAACCTCATTGGTTCTTGCTGAAGCTCAAAGCGATGCGTAACACGAGAATGAACCTCATTGGCTCTTGCTGAAGCTCAAAGTGATGCGTAACACATGAGAATGAACCTCATTGGTTCTTGCTGAAGCTCAAAGCGATGCGTAACACGAGAATGAACCTCATTGGCTCTTGCAGAAGCTCAAATGTGCTGCGTAACACGAGAATGAACCTCATTGGTTCTTGCTGAAGCTCAAAGTGATGCGTAACACGAGAATGAACCTCATTGGCTCTTGCTGAAGCTCAAAGTGATGCGTAACACATGAGAATGAACCTCATTGGTTCTTGCTGAAGCTCAAAGCGTTGCGTAACACGAGAATGAACCTCATTGGCTCTTGTGGAAGCTCAAACGTGCTGCATAACATGAGAACGAAAGTCTTAAAGGTTTGGAAATGACATGAGGGCGAGTAATTAATGACATAATTCTCATTTTTGGATGAACTAACCCTTTAAGCAAAATCATCACAAATATCTCTATCACCCAGCCCTACGTACAATACAATCCAACGGTATATACAGTAAATCTGAATGATGCATAGTACATGTGTGAGGATGTATCTGTCTGCTCCTTGTCCTGAAGCATCTCACTTTTGTTCTCAGGAGAAAATGGGATCAGATCATCACTGTGAGAGAGGCATGTGTTCCCATCACAGTACATGGATGTCATCGTCCGATCGCCTAGACTCTGAGAAGTCGTCCACGGTTCCTGTCCATGGTCCGCACCCTGGCACCTGCTCCAGGGAGAACCCCGTCCTTCAGACTCCCACCCCGGCTGAGGTGATCTCTCCCTTGGAGAAAAAGAAGCGTCTGGCCCAGGCTAGCCTCACCGTCCCTGCCTCTGGCTCCTCTGAGGATGGTGCAGAACTGGAGAGACCCTCCGTCATTCAGCTATCCCACTCCTCCCAGTCTCCTGCTTGCCCTTCATCTACTCGCACCCGCCACTCTTCCGATGGCTCGCCCCTCCCCGTCTCCTCTCCGTCCGGCTCCTTATCCCGTACCCCATCTCCTTACTCGGTCTCCTCCGAAGACTGTATAGCCGTGACGACCCAGAAGTCTCCAGTCAAAGAGACTGAAAGTAAGACACCTTCTCGTTTGCCCACTCTCCCCACATCCAAGGCTGGTAGCACCAGACTTTGCAGGCCTCTCAGCTGTTACCCCAACAGCAAAGAACTTGCCAACTATCACCACTACCATTACCGGGAATTCCTGCAAGCTGGTCCACACCACTCCGAAAAGACCCAAAGGAATCTTTCATGGACCTCGGATGGTAAATCCGGCACCAGACTTATATCCCACAGGCTGCCCTCACCTGTCTACCCCAAAGCCTGCTGGGTCCCTCATACCTCCAGCTTCTCCAATGTCCCACCGCGTGATCCCAGCAGGCCTGTGTCACTACAGCACACTTTTAAGCCACACATGTCCTACCACCAGCACCTCCTAAAGAGGCCCACCACCGATGATGCCTACTTGAAGATACCAGTGCCCTCTCAACTTCGCATGACGGACAGGAAAGATAAAGCAAAGACTATGTTGCCCAAGCCTCTGCCTACCCAGCAGTACCTCCTCCACCCCCATGGCGGTCTGACAATGCCCTACCTGCCAACCTTAGAGAGACCCCGGGGAGACTTAGCCGAACAGTTGAAGGCTCTTCCTCTTCAACCTGTACTTCTTCCAGCCCATCTAACAATACCTCAGACCCACTCTATGCATTGCCCGCCAGTGGGCACCCCTTTTCCTGGGTCTTATGAGGCTGCTTTGCCCTCCTACCCTTACCCGTTTCCAATCTGGCATCCACCTAATGGGTACAACATGACGGGCATGCAGCCATACTGAACTATTCTGAAACTACTGGTCCTGAAGGGCCACTGTCCTGCAGAGTTTAGCTCCAGCCCTAATCAAACACACAAGAACAAGCTAAACAAGGTCTTCAGGCAGGTGAGTTTTTGATCAAGGTTGGAGCTAAACTCTGCAGGACCGAAGTCGCCCATCTCTGGTCTAGACTTCAATTGTGCTTCAGGACTACAAGTCAACATGAAATCAAAACCTAACCTGTTTATTTTTTTAATACATATTTTAGCCATGTTATTCAGAAGAATAACGTGATCAAAATGTAATATCACGCTCAGACTCACCACTTCAACATGAGTGCTACATGTCCTGGCTGTTAAATTAATACAGACTCTGATGTGGAACGGATTTTTCAGGATCATTTTACATGAAGTAAAATGAGTTGTGAATCATTTCATGTTAAATTTGAAAGACTATTGCCAAATGAAAGACTGTTACATACAGTATGAGGTCCTGTAACTGGTGGAGCATCACTTGCAGCACCACATTTATGGGATCGATTCCCAACAAACACAAAATACTGATCAAATGTATGCACTGTAAATCGCTTTGGATGACCAAATGCTGTAAAAATGTCAATGTTACATATGTTGACAAGTTCATCTATGTAGCTATATCTGCAAAAGAGAATAGCTTCTTAGTTGATGTGGATTAAGTGTAAACAATCTTTCAAGCCATTAATCTAATGAATACAAATTACTTGTGGTACAATTCAGGTATAAGTTTTTTATATTTTTATAAATCATTACCAGGGCTAGTCTGTCTCAAATTAGAATTTTCATACAAGAGTAAATCCTTTTTTTATTATTATTCTTTGTATTAGTCTCAAGGCACTTAACACAAAATCCACGTGTTTGACAAATGCACCAATAATGTGAAAAATGTCTGTAATGTACAATTGTATACTGAATGTAAAAAATATTTTTGTATAAAATAAATTTGTCAAGATCATGTCAGGTCTTCCAGACAATTCCTGTGAATTCACTGCATGGATTCTAGCTATAAGATGCAAAGAGAAGATATCATACATGTTGAAACACCACATTTATTTTAAAGGATAGATAAACAAGGAGAGACATTTATTTTCAAGACTTTCAAAGTAAATAGAATGCAAGTTTGAGTCCCACACTGTAGGGAATGTAATCTTTTTGTCTACACATTGAAAAAACGCTGCAGACATAGACTTTGGAAAAAAAGTGCAAACTTCAGTAATGCTTCTAGACAATGATTGCAAGTAACAGCTCATTTATGTAACAGAACAAGTAATGCATTGTATTTTTGAGGAAAATCTGGAATGCTGAAGTAACCAAACCACAATAGGGTATGTAAACTCTCTCATAAAATAATGTAACCAAACAAGAAAACATTGCAGAATCTTACGTTTTAGATTTGCAGAAAGCCAGTTTACATGACGTCAAAATGAAAATGTTAAATCTGCTCATGTTAAGAAACCAATGAAAAAGAACTAGATCCCTATAAAGTGCAATTCTATTCTCAGAAAAGGGAACAGTGAAAGAAATAGTGCTTAAATCACACATCTATATTGTTTGAGCCAGTATGGGAGTGTTTAGACTGCCTGGAGTGCAAGTTTCAGTGGGGTAACTCGTGTGGAACGAGTTTGTAGTAAGCGCCACAGGATGGGCAGCGCTGGGCCTCACCCTGATGCAACCAAAACCAAACCACTGCAGTGTTGTCTTCTTCACCTTCAAAAAAGAAAAAAATGTCACATAGGTTAACAGGCTTGTCTGAAGATAATTAGGTCATCATCATGATGGCTCATGCTAATAATATACACATAATTGACAAAAGCTATGTTTCCATCCACCTATTTTTATGCAGATTTTGTGATATTAAAAAAATAAATAAATAAATAAATAAAGCCAAGATGCTCATAAATTCTAAAAATGTGCATTAAAAAAAAACTCATGTGCTCAATTGAGGATACATTTTTTTTTTTTTTATTCGATAAGAAGACATGCACAAACTATGATGGAAAAACGTTTACCAAATAAATCCCTCGATGATGCATCAAAAACTCACTGTGATTGGATAACTGGACTAACCGGCGGACTCAAATGTTGGTTTGGTGGTTCTGAAACGCCAGAGCCAAAGTCTGTCATCAGATTGATTTGGTTTAATTCCCTCCAGAAGCGTCTCACATGATTGCGTTCCCAAACACCAGCATCCGAACGCAAGATCACATGACAGCACCAGTAATTTAAGATGGAGAAAAACTGCAGCAACTTCCTTTTTTATCACAGATATTATTTTGTAGCAATTTCTCAGGAAGTGACGATTTTGTTCTCTTGAACACATGGGACGGAATCGCTGATTAATTCACAAGTGTTTTATGTGATATTCCCATTTAAATTCACAACTTTGGATGGAAACAATGAATGAGGAGACTGTCTAGCTTTGATCTTTATTCGGAGCAGCTTTAAAGTCTGCACTGACACTGTTCATTAATGATACTTGAGGACTGTTTTAAGTTAACATCCTAAATGTTTAAAGGGTTAGTTCACCCAAAAATGAAAATAATGTCATTAATTACTCACCCTCATGCCGTTCCACACCCTTAAGACCTTCGTTCATCTTCAGAACACAAATTAAGATATTTTTGATGAATCCAATGGCTCAGTGAGGCCTACATAGCCAGCAATGACATTTCCTCTCTCAAGATCCATTAATGTACTAAAAACATATTTAAATCAGTTCATGTGAGTACAGTGGTTCAATATTAATATTATAAAAGCGACAAGAATATTTTTGGTGCGGCAAAAAAACAAAATAACGACTTATTTAGTGATGACAGATTTCAAAACACTGCTTCAGGAAGCTTCGGAGCGTAATGATTCAGTGTGTCAAAACTGCTGAAATCACGTGACTTTGGCGCTCTGAACCGCTGATTCATAACGCTCCAAAGCTTCCTGAAGCAGTGTTTTGAAATCGGCCATCACTATAAGTCGTTATTTTGTTTTTTGGCGCACCAAAAATATTCTCGTCACTTTATAATATTAATATTGAACCACTGTACTCACATGAACTGATTTAAATATGTTTTTAGTACATTAATGGATCTTGAGAGAGGAAATGTCATTGCTGGCTATGCAGGCCTCACTGAGCCATCAGATTTCATCAAAAATATCTTAATTTGTGTTCTGAAGATGAACAAAGGTCTTACGGGTGTGGAACGGCATGAGGGCGAGTAATAAATTACAGAATTTTCATTTTTGGGTGAACTAACCCTTTAATGTTTCAATACTGATGAGTGAAAAATAAGGATGAACTTAAGTATGTCTAAACAGTTTCTCTGAAGTCAAAATGAAATTATAATATCACTTACAAACACAGCCAACCATCCTCTTGTTGGTTATGGAGGGGACGATATGAGGGTCTTGTTTGGAGCCAGCATACTCCTTCGGTTTTAAAATGCTATATGGATCCTGGTGAAGAAGAGCAGCGTTGATTCTTCTGAACTTTATTTTACCACTAACCAAAATACAAGACACTAACCGTTCCTTTCTTGGAAGCTTGCAACACGATCTTCTCCAGACCGGTGGCCTGCTCATCATCTGTGGGAATTCCTGAACACAAGATCACACAATAATATTATTACAGTACAGTTCCTCAAACATTTATTTATTTTTCTGCACTTCATTTGGCTACTTAAAGGATTAGTTCACTTTCAAATTAAAATTTCCTGATAATTTACTCACCCCCCATGTCATCCAAGATGTTCATGTCTTTCTTTCTTCAGTCGAAAAGAAATTAAGGTTTTAGATGAAAACATTCCAGGATTTTTCTCCTTATAGTGGACTTCAATGGAGCCCAAACGGTTGAAGGTCAAAATGACAGTTTCAGTGCAGCTTCAAAGAGCTTTAAACGATCCCAGACGAGAAATAAGAATCTTATCTAGAGAAACCATCGCTCATTTTCTAAAAAAAAATTAAGAATTATATACGTTTTAACCATAAATGCTCATCTTGAACTAGCTCTCTTCTTCTTCTTCTCTATTTGAATTCCAGCAGTGTAGACACTGCTAAGTGTATTACTGCCCTCCACAGGTCAAAGTTTGAACTAATTGTTATATACTTGCACTAGCATATTGTATATGTCAATTTAGTTCAAACTTTGACCTGTGGAGGGCAGTAATACATTTAGCAGTGTCTACACTGCTGGAATTCTAATAGAGAAGAAGAAGAAGAGAGCTAATTCAAGATGAGCATTTATGGTTAAAATGTATATAACTTTTATTTATTTTTTATTTTTTTTAGAAAATGAGTGATTATTTCTCTACATAAGACTCTTATTCCTCATCTGGTATCGCTGTAAACTGTAATTTTGACCTTTAACCATTTGGGCTCCATTGAAGTCCAGGAGAAAGGAGAAAAATCCTGGAATGTTTTCATCAAAAATCTTCATTTCTTTTCGACTGAAGAAAGAAAGACATGAACATCTTGGATGACATGGAGGTGAGTAAATTATCAGGAAAAGTTTATTTGAAAGTGAACTAATCCTATTAGAAGCCCATTTAAGCCACATAGATGTAAAAAACATGCTTTGTCAAAACAAAAAGCGCAAATTATGATAAAGTTTCAACATTTTATTTCATAATGTCTAATTTTTGCCAGTTTTTATCTCATAATTTTCGAGTTGTCATATTTATGATTTTTTTCTTAAATAATTATAAATCATTTTTTCCCTGCCGTTATTTTTAGTATGCAACAAACTAATCTATTTCCTGCAAGGGCAACTGAGAACTAACAGGATGACAGAGATTAAGAGGATTAGACGTCAGTAAGATTCCCTGACAACTCTGCAATGAGGAAATCACGATGTAATCAAGTTGTAGCGACAATTTGAAACCAAAAAAAGTTTGCGTTCAAGGACGTGCAAAGAAGATGAATGTTTATTTGAGGCGGTGGGACAGTGTCGCGCTACACTTCAAACAGGCTGGCGAGCTAAGCGTTATTTTCCAGCGCAAACCGCCCAAACGCGCACTAAACACTGCCATTGATCGAACAGTACCTCCAGATGCCAGTCCCCTAACGACAGCTGCAGATGGGAGAGGCCGCCGGCTGTAAACAGCAGCACGGATCGCTGATCGCAAGAGGAGTCTGGCTGCCATTCTTACCAAAACACTGCGCATGCGTCACAGCCGCTGCGCGCTCGGTATAAAGGGCGCTTCAGTAAACGCGCAATGCTGACATCTAGCGCTCTGGACGACTAGCGTGAGGGGAAACATCTTTTATTTTGTCAGTAAATTTGTTAATTCAGTAAAAGTATATATTTAAAATATTTGTTACTATTATTTAGTAAACAATAATGGACAAAAACTCGAAATCGACTGAAAGTTACAGTCGTGTGGAAACAGAAGCATAAAACAATGTACAAAATACACTCAGTGCAGAGCATAAATATAGGGGCCTGATTCACAATATTCATATATACACATAGTATGCGCAGTGTACTCAAATAAAGTGCCCACAAATTGTGGTGACTGATGCAAGAGTCCTTAAAGGGTTAGTTCACCCAAAAATGAAAATAATGTCATTTATTACTCACCCTCATGCCGTTCCACACCTGTAAGACCTTCATTCATCTTCAGAACACAAATTAAGATATTTTTGATGAAATCCGATGGCTCAGTGAGGCCTGCATAGCCAGTAGTGACATTTCCTCTCTCAAGATCCATTAATTTACTAAAAACATATTTAAATCAGTTCATGTGAGTACAGTGGTTCAATATTAATATTATAAAGTGACGAGAATATTTTTGGTGCGCCAAAATAACGACTTATTTAGTGATGGCCGATTTCAAAACACTGCAAGATTCGGAGCGTTATGAATCTTTTGTGTCAAATCAGCAGTTCGGTGCACCAAAGTCACGTGATTTCAGCAGTTTGGCATTTTGACATGCCCTCCGAACCGCTGATTCATAACGCTGCAAAGCTTCCTGAAGCAGTGTTTTGAAATCGGTCATCACTAAATAAGTCGTTATTTTGTTTTTTTTGGCGCACCAAAAATATTCTCGTCACTTTATAATATTAATATTGAACCACTGTACTCACATGAACCGATTTAAATATGTATTTCGTACCTTTATGGATCTTGAGAGAGGAAATGTCATTGCTGGCTATGCAGGCCTCACTGAGCCATCGGATTTCAACAAAAATATCTTAATTTGTGTTCTGAAGATGAACGAAGGTCTTACGGGTGTGGAACGGCATGAGGGTGAGTAATTAATGACATTATTTTCATTTTTGGGTGAACTAATCCTTTAAAGGCCAGCTGAAGTGTCTTGGAACACGCAGCATTATTCAGTGTGTTGACGTTATTTCAACTGAAACAGGAAGACAGGTCGAAATATCGAACAGCTCCGCCCCATTTTAAAATAGCCAATAGTATTTTGTTTATGTTACAGCTCAGCTCAGCCGTTAGACTCTGTAAAACCTCAGTTTCCTTCTAATCTCTAACCATTTCTCCTCCGAATGTCCTTTATTTCGCTTATATACAGCATTCTGTGCAGAATTTAAATGGGTCCAAAACCTTTTGTGGTCTGAGCCGACTCGCGCATATGATCCGCTCTGTGCTCTTGTGTCTCTGGACCGGAGCAGACTGTACTCGCATTACAACGGTTCACGTGACACTAACGTGAAAACGGACTTCATTCGCCTCAGTGGAAAGCATATTTACACTGTCTGAATCGTTCCTTATCCCCTATATAGTGCACTATGTGCCATTCACCATGTAGAAACTAATAAAGGTGTGAACAAGTGACTGATGTCAGCGGCTGTGTAGGAGGTTGCAGGACTTCATTCTAGACAGCATTTGATTGGACCGAAGATTTGATGAGAAGTGTGATGTGATGTCATGAAAATCTGTAATCCATTTTAGCGGAAGTGAGAGACTGTAAGTTTTGAATGCTTATATCTCCTAAATGCGAATTTTGTCATTGTTTTGGAACACACCAGCTTATTCATAACCTTAGGCGCTCATATATTCATACTGAAAGCTAAAAAACAAAGGATTAGTTCACTTTCAAATAGAAATTTCCTGATAATTTACTCACCCCCATGTCATCCAAGATGTTCATGTCTTTCTTTCTTCATTCGAAAAGAAATGAAGGTTTTAGATGAAAACATTCCTGGATTATTCTCCTTATAGTGGACTTCAATGGAGCCCAAACGGTTGAAGGTCAAAATGACAGTTTCAGTGCAGCTTCAAAGGGCTTTAAACAATACCAGACGAGGAACAAGGATCTTAACTAGAGAAACGATTGGTCATTTCCTACAAAAATACAACTGCTTTATATAAACAATCGCCTTCCAAGTGCTTCCGCCAAAACCGCACTTTCATATTCTTCAAAAAGCTTACGCTGTATGTCCTACGCCTTCCCTATTCTACTTACGGAAAAAACGAAACTGGCACTGCGTTTGTTCTGTAAGTAGAATAGGGAAGGTGTAGGACATTCAGCTTAAGTGTTTTGAATAATACGAAAGTGTGGTTTTGGCGGAAGCAGAAGCTGCACTGAAACTGTAATTTCCATTGAAGTCCGCTATAAGGAGAATAATCCTGGAATGTTTTCATCAAAAACCTTCATTTCTTTTCGACTGAAGAAAGAAAGACATGAACATCTTGCATGACATGGGGGTGAGTAAATTATCAGGAAAATTTTATTTGAAAGTGAACTAATCCTTTAAATGTTGATTTCAGGGGGACTTTAAAGAGATTTCCCAATAAAATATCAATAATTGGAGAAAAATATCAGGCTATAAACATCAGTATACTGCCAAAAATATACGGAAAACAGTTTCTTATAGTATTAATGTACCTTAACGTACTGATTTCACAAAATCTGTGTTTTTACAATCTTTTTGATTGATTTTAAAAGAACTATAATTATATATTGTTAACTAAATAACCTATAAAGTATAGAACTAGAAAAAGGGTTTTGATAAAACGACAAGCATTTATTTGAGCTTAATTTTTATGCGTATTGCGCAGATTTGCGCCACTTCAACCAGCTTGAGGGCGCGGCAACGTCATCGCCGCGTCATTTTGTTCCTTTTTGGCGCGAAATTCCCTATCAGAAGGTTTCCGCAGTGATCGAGCGTGAGGATGTAAACAGCTGAAAGTTTGGGATTTCATTTCGCGCTGAAGTTTGATTTTCAGGAGTGTTACAGTAGACGAGCTGATTCTCTGACGACAGATCTGAACGTTGACTGTGCAGCTGAAACTCGAGCACTTTTGTTTAGAGCGTGTTAGTGTCACAATGGCAGACGGGCTGTCAGATGGCAGTGATCTCAGTGCAGGAGAGGAGGGTCAGGAGGATGTGTTGACCCCAGCAGAGCTCATCACTAAACTGGAGGAGGTCAGAACAATAACACACACACTGCAAAAAAAAAAAAAAAAAGTTCTTACTCTGTATTTTTCTCTTGTTTTCCAGTACAAACATCTAAACATTCATAAATCAAGATACATTTTACTTGAAAAAAATGTATCCTATTTTTTTATATCCTATCCTATTTTTTTATCCTAAAAAATTGAGTAAATGCTTAAAATAAGGTATGTCAGTGAAGAAGAAAAAATGTTTTCCTTTTGAATTAAATGTATTTTTCTATACAGAATTTTTTTTTCTTATTTTAAATATAAGCTAACTTTATTTTTTTTTTTTCTCAAAAAACAAATATCTTAAGTAATTTTGCTTCACAAGCAAGTCTTCTTGATTTAAGAATGTTTAGATATTGATATAAATTTGATAATAAAAATATAAGAATTTTTAGATGTAGATATGTAGTGGAAAACAAGACAAAAATACTGAGACACTTCTTACTGCACATCAGAATTATATAATAACACAAAAGGAAATGAGTTGTGTAGTGGCCAAAAATGTTAACCAATTCTGGGATTATTTATGTGACATGGATGCTGGCCAGTTGTTGGAGGAAAATCTTAAACAATGTAGAATTTAATTAAAGAAATTCTTATGTAGACACATATTTTTGTAAACAATATATGTATAAATTAATTTTTGTCTACAAAAATAATTTCAAGCATTTAGGAATAAATTAAAAACAATGTTTTTTAAGAACTTGAGAAACATAAATTCAGTCAGATGTGCTTAAAAGCATATTGTTTAAATGTGTTAAAAACATATTGTTTAAAAAGTGCTGCACATTATGGAAATAATACATTTTAAAAAATGAATGCAGTAGATATAAGCTATTCTCGTGTATTATTGTAGAGTAGAGCTGCACGATTCTGCGTAAACTGAGAATCATGATTATTTTGTTAAAAATAGAGATCACGATTCTCCCATGATTCTGAATAGCCAAGTTATGAATAATTAGAGAGAAATATTAAAGGGTTAGTTCACCCAAAAATGAAAATTCTGTCATTAATTACTCACCCTCATGTCGTTCCACACCCGTAAGACCTTCATTCATCTTCAGAACACAAATTAAGATATTTTTGATGAAATCTGATGGCTCTGTAAGGCCTGCATAGCCAGCAATGACATTTCCTCTCTCAAGATCCATTAATGTACTAAAAACATATTTAAATCAGTTCATGTGAGTACAGTGGTTCAATATTAATATTATAAAGTGACGAGAATATTTTTGGAGCGCCAAAAAAAACCAAAATAACGACTTTTCAAAAATATAGTGAGGGGCCGATTTCAAAACACTGCTTCGGAGCTTTATGAATCGAATTAGTGATTTGGATCTCCTATCAAACGACTAAACTGCTGAAATCACGTGACTTTGGCGCTCCGAATTACTGATTCGATTAATAAAGCTCCGAAGCAGTGTTTTGAAATCGGCCCATCACTATATTTTTGAAAAGTCGTTATTTTGTTTTTTTGGCGCACCAAAAATATTCTCGTGGCCTTCTCTCAATGCAGGCCTCACTGAGCCATCAGATTTCATCAAAAATATCTTAATTTGTGTTCTGAAGATGAACGAAGGTCTTACGGGTGTAAACGACATGATGGTGAGTAATTAATGACATTATTTTCATTTTTTTGTGAACTAATCCTTTAATATTGCTACAGTCTATTTTAAAAATATTTATTTAAAGCTGCAGTCCATAACTTTTTTGATTAAAAATTATCCAAAATCACTTTTTGAGCAAGTACATAACCAGCCAGTGTTCAAAACTATCTCCTTACCTTAGCCCGATTCACAACGGCAAGCTTGTAATAATGTTTTATAATTCGAGTGGTACTGGTAGGTTTCTGTTGGAAATTCGAGCATGCAGCCGTTCGTCTTTGCGTCATTACGTCACGGCTGTTTACATGAAGAACAAGTCCCAGCTAGGAGGCTATATCATGTGAGGATGCTGCAGGTGACAGATCATTTATAGCCTTTTCTTACAGCAGCTGCAATAAATAAACTTGTTTTGATGGCGGATTATATGGTGTGACAAATTAACGTTAGAGATTAGACTGTACAGAAATTGAAATCTAACGCTAATACACACTAAATACACATAGTCACGCAATGCTGATGTTAACATCAACAATTTGAGAACAAAGTATAACAATAATAATTTGCGTGGTTTGACGTGATTCGAGCTAAGCGATCATTAGATTTAATCACCATTGGCAGCGCGATTTACTGTTAATGCTTTTTTTTTTCTCAGTCAGAACAAAAGTGGCAGATTTGTTTGTTCAGATGACATTTTCTGGTAAAAATTCTTATTTTGGTCATACTTTCAAGACGTAGAAACTGTGATTCAGAAGTACAGTATCCACACCGATGTGCTGACTGACAGCAAACATTAGATTCATCCGTGCCGAGGAGCCGTGCTGACGCACAACCCACATAAAGATGATAATTCCACAAATAACTGCAATTACAGGTTTCAAACAGAGATGGCGACAAAGAGGCAAAACCTACGGACTGCAGCTTTATAAAAAATAACACGGGTTGAATGAATTATTCAATGACTCACTCATAAAGACTTCACTTGTTTCATTACTGGATGAATGAGCGAATCTCTTGAATAAATGATTCAATGACAAACACATTTTCTAACATTGTCGCCACCTACTGGTGTAACGATGTATCTTTATTTGAAGCATCAAGTTACTTTGGAAAGGTGGTTTACTCTATTTTGATTGCTACCATAGACACCAGTGTTTATATCCAAACTATAAACGTTTATCCCAGTACTTATGTGATAATTTGAATTTTTGTAACACAGAAATAATGATACTGTGTGGATGAAAAGGCTGTTTCATATCTATATACGGGCATCTTTGCACAGACAAGTTAAGGCTGCTCTATGCCTGCTCAAAATTCAGTGTAAAAATGCAAAGCCGTATAAAGCCTTAATTATGCCTGCTCTGACCAACCTCAACCCCTAGTATCAAATCATACAGTGTCATACAGAGCATTAAACAGTCTGTGTAAAGACACTTAAAAGCCACTTCAGACGTGGCAGTGTAAATTTAGCACATGACAACTGCTCTCTCTCGGTTCTGAATGTTCGCTGTGATCATACAAAGGATTAATAGACCTCGCCGAATCGTTGTCAGAATAAGATCGCATGGGTGTTTGAATCGAGATCGCGACCTTTTAACGATTATTGGTGCAGCTCTGGTAGACAAGTGCGTTCAAGAATAGTGTTTTCTAATGTGTGTCAGTCATTCTCCTGTGTTTCAGGCTTGGCTTAATGAGAAGTTTTCTCCAGAACTGTTGGAGAACAAGTCCGAGTTGGTGGAGTGTGTGATGGAGCAGCTCACACACATGGTATGGATCTGTGTTCAGTGTTTGCTGAAACATTGTATGTTATATTTAGGTAGCTGAAAAATAAAATTGACCTTTTTTTTTAACATTTCTAATATTAGTCTTTTAGATTAAAGGGGAAGGGATATGTGTGCTATAACTGGTAATTTCACTTAAAAAGATTTTCCAATTCAAATAAGAAGCATTAAAACATAACAGCATGTGTAATAATAATAATGATATACAAGAAAAATGTCATTTTAAAAGTTTAAAAGTATTTAAAATAGCTTTGGATGAAGTACACCTTTATATTTGTGTACGCAGGAGGAAAATCTCCAGAGGGTGAGGAAAGGTGATGTGAAGGCCAGTGTCCACCGCATGGAGATCGATCGCATCCGCTTTGTTCTGAGCAGCTACCTGCGCTCCAGGCTCCAGAAGGTATCCTGGGAATGACTCGGCCGTTTAGCTGATGCATTTATTCAAGTTGATTACAGTACACCCATTATACAGACCGTTTCGTGAATTGTAGGGTTTGAGCCTTTCAGTTACCAACCCAGAAACAAAGACTTTAGATATAGATATAGATATTAGGCGGTGCATTTGCATTACTGTGAATGGGAGAAAGTGCAACACGCAATATGGTGGAATAAGTCCCGCCTTCTAAGTAAAAGAGCCAATCACTGATTGGTAAAGTCATCGCATCACTGCAGCTACTGTTCAAAGCTGAGGTTGCTGTAGAAACAGTCAGTGTTGAGACCAAGTGTGCCGCAAAAGTCTTGATAAATGATGCCAAAGTATTTTGATCACCCCTGGTTGGCTGGCTGCAGTATAGGTCATAGACCCCGCCCTCTCCATGTAATCGAATGGGACGTGAGCCAAACTAAAAAATTCAATAACATTTCAAATCATTTTTTCCAAAGGTCGTTTCTGTCATTTTAGGTAGTTCTTATCACGCAGGCGTATGTTTAAGTGTTATAAGGTTTTAGTTGGTTATTTGATGCTATAAAACGGTGTGTAACGTCATGATTGACAGCTGTGTTTGGGGAGCGGGAGTATGGGCGGGGCCTTGATGCCGCGGCTCCACCTCAGGATCACTACTGCGCTGACTCGGGCTCCGAAGGACGTAATCGGCAACGACCGTTACTGGGATATTTTGGCTTCAATATATTCAATACAACACATCAGTTGTTTCAATACTTGCATGATTGAAACAGCAGCCCGAGAGGCGTTTCGAAGATGGCCCCAGAGTGAAATGACTTGCCTTAAAGGGACTTTGCCCGGAAATACCTGGCTGTCATTGTAGATGGTTTTAGGGCGTATTTCTACTCCAGAAAGGATCTTTAGCATCCTGTGTCATTTGATCAACCCCTTCATGTGGACATGAATTTGCACAGTTCATAGGGCCCTTTAATTTTGACAGCAAATTTAGTTTTAGTCATAGTCTTTTGACTAAAATGCCATTTAATTTTAGTCATATTTTAGTCATCGGAAATTGTTTTAGTGTAGATCTACAGTAGATTTAGTCGACTAAAGCCTAATTTAGTTCAATTGTAATGCATTAAGTAAGCATTTCTCTAACAATACACAGATCCAGTACACTGATATACATCTGATATTCTCCAAACTGTTTATGTTCACTTAAGACAACCAACTGTACTTTACTCGCCAAAGCGCACAGTTTTTGATCGTTCAAGTGCAAAAAGACATGAAAGAGCTCAATTCAGTACTTGTCAGGGATTGACACTCTTATTATTGAGGTACCATTAAAGTTTTTGTTTAAAATTTAGATAAGATTTGATTTTTAGTTTTTCTGCTTTCATTGTAATTTCAGTTTTTGTGTTTATTTCTTTTAGTTTTTGCTTTTAAATGTCTATATAGTTTTTTTTTTTATTTCTGTTTTAGTTATTTTACATCAGGTTAAGCTAAAGCTTTGAAACTAGATGAAATAAAATAAATTTACATTTTTATATATATTTATTTTATTTCAGTTAATGTTTATTTCAAGTAATTTCTTTATGGTTTTATTTAGTTAAATATAATAACCCTTATACTTGTAAAATATATTAAATAATGTGTCAAATAATGTTCTTAGTCTTTCCTTCCTGTGACAGAAGATACAGTAGTTTACTATGAATTAAATAGAAATTAAATTAAATACAGTTTATTGTGTAAACAAAATAACAATAATGACCAGGAAAAAATAATAATTGTAATTCATCCCGAAATACACTGTGACTCTTATTCTGAAATATGTGACTCTTATTCTGCAGTATGCACTGTAGCAGGCTTCTCATTTAAGTTCAGATGAGGGAGATAAAATATGCATTTTTACAACCATCTAAAACATATTACCATATAAACATCATGTAATAAACATTGTCATTGTATCGTTTTCGTCTATGAAAAATTGTTGTTGACGAAAATTATTCGGAAAAAGAATTAACACTGCTATGAAGTCGGTTTTATTTTTTTCCCAAATTCCATTTTTTCCATTTTAATTTTTCTGGATTTCGTTTTTTTCTGCTTTCATTTTTTTTAGAGCTCCATTTTAATGGTTAAATTACATTTTAGTAATCTATTGAATTCATAAAACTTTAATTTATTCATTTTTTACAATAACAGGGCACTATGAAATGTTTTATTTTTTCAAATTATGTACATTTTTAGACGTAAACAGTGGTAATCAAATGAAGGCATAAAACATAAGCAGTTTAATTAATCTTTTAAAATGTAATCAAATGAAAATTGAACAATTCCTTTTATGTTTTGGCAAACAAAGTGCTGCACAACAGAGGTTTACTCTTAAAATTAAAACATGCAAAATGTGATTATTCATGAAAACCTTTTGAGTTTCTGTGTATATATGATATGACAGTAGTTTTTCTCAATGAAATTGTGAAAATCTTAGAGCTAATTTTGATTCACTCATCCAAAATCTGCCAAAATCCATGACATTCCACAATATACAGTAAAACACAAATGTTTTATGACTGGATTCCGCAATTTCGTCCATGCATTCCACATTGTGGAAATCATAAGGCACTATGTTTAGACTTCAAAAGAGAGTTGAAGCAATGGTAAAATACTCTGTAGGTGTGTTTTCTAGATAAGTTCTTCTACATATAATTGTTGTCTCTTCTGCAGATAGAGAAGTTTTTTCCTCATGTTCTGGAGAAAGAAAAGTCACGTGCAGATGGAGATCCTTCGTTTCTCTCTCCTGAAGAGTTTGCCTTCGCTAAAGAGTGAGTTCATTCTCTTTCTATTTTCCATATCATCCTGTAGGCAGACCTTGTGGTTTGGCACAAACAGATGCTGTTGATTGAATTTAACTTGTCTTTAATCCAGAATATTCTTTTAATTACTAAAAGCATAGCTGGTTTGGTCAGCATGTTGTGTGTGATTTGTTTTGTTCTGTCGGTTTGTCTTATAATTCACACAGTGACGTGTGTGCGGTCGTCAAAACGTCTGTGTTGTTTTAGGTATCTGGCCAACACCGAGGTTTACCTGCGAGCCGTGGCTCTGAAACACATGCCTCCAAACCTGCAGAACATCGACATGCTGAAGGCCGGTGAGAAACGCTTCATTGTTTTAAATGTTTCATCATAGACGGTGTGTGTACAGACAGTTAACCGACATTACTTCATTTTCTTAACTCTTTCCCCGCCATTGACGGAATTTTTCGGCAATCCATGTTTTCACTGTTATATGGTAGGGGGCGATATTACACATCTTCTGAAATGGTACAGGATCTCTGGATCAAAACACAGGTGAAGAAGAAGCAGTGATAAAAGCATTGCTTGCGCACATGTAAAATAACACAAGCTGGAATAAAGTAGGGTATTTACTTTGTATAAAAGAAGAGGCTCTGCTCTTACTTTTGATGTATTGTACTTTCACATATTTATACAACAAAATATTCTAGGGCCCATGAAAGTTTTGTGAAAATGATCAAACATGCTGGTGCTGCTTGGCAACTTAAAAAAAAAAAAAAAAAAAAAAACACTGGCGGGGAAAGAGTAAAATACTGTACTTTACAGTTATTTTACAGTTATTTACTAGCCAAAAAATACTGGATGTCAAATTCAGCAAGTTGTTTTCCAGTAGTGCTGCACAATTATGATAGAAATCATCATTTTTTAAATAATTTTCCTTGATATTGTAATTACTATTCGTTTGGATAAATATAATTTACAGTAAATTATTTGAATTATGATTTCAATATATATATATATATATATGCACTACCAGTCAAAAGTTTGGAAACATTACTATTTTTAATGTTTTTGTCAACAAAGTCTCTTATGCTCATTAAGGCTGCATTTATTTCATAAGAAAAAACAATAATATTGTGAAATATTATTACAATTTAAAATTATGGTTTTCTATTTTAATATACTTTAAAATATAATTTATTCCTGTGATCAAAGCTGAATTTTCAGCATCATTACTCCAGTCTTCAGTGTCACATGATCCTTCAGAAATCATTCTAATGTGATGATTTATTATCAGTGTTGTGCTGCTTAATATTATTTTATAACCTGTGATACTTTTTCAGGATTCTTTGATAAATAAAAAGTTAAAAAATATCAGCATTTATTTAAAATAGAAATCTTTTGTAACAATATACACTATTGTTACAATTTTTTTTTCTTTCTTTTTTTTTTGAAAGAAATGAATACTTTTATTCAGCACAGATGTGTTAAGTTGATAAAAAGTGATAGCAAAGATTTATATTGTTATTGTAAGACCCGCCCAATTGGCCCAATGGCAGTTTCCCACAGAACGGGGAAGGTTTCTTGCGCATTCTGTCTTTTCAGTGTGGCAAAGTAGTTTAATTCCAATTAAACGCTTATCTGACTCCATTTTATTATGACCTCGAATTTAGGTTAGAATGTCAATTGATAATTGACAATTTATACGATAATTTATCTAGACATTTGAATATTCTATTTAACTCTTTACTCTTATTGTTCTCGTTCATTCGGTTCTCAGAGTCGCACAGGGTCCTCGCACCAGCTGTTATGCGGGCCCACGATCACAAACTCACCGGTCTGATCAATAACCAGAGGTTATGGCTAAAGAAATTTAACAATGCTGCCAATGCTTGCTATTGTTAAAAGGTACCCATATAATCGGCATATAAAGGCAGCCTTGATGAACAAATGACACTTCTTTCAAAAATATTTAAAAAATCTTACCAACTGCAAACTTTTGAACAGTAATGTACATTTTTCAAGCTAGACCTGAATTAAATGCTGAAATCTCGACTTTTCAGATGAGTTAATAGCATAAGCTGTAATCAGAATCTTTATTATTGATTTGAGTAATTGTGCAGCGCTGTGTGTCCAGATGTTTGAGCTCACATGATGGCTTCAGCGATTGATTCATTGGTGCATCTGTGTGTTTGTGTGAAGTTCCTGAGCCGTGTCTGGACTCGTTCGTGTTCCTGAGAGTGAAAGAGAGGCAGGAGAATATCCTGGTGGAGCCTGAGACAGATGAGCAGAGGTATTAACACCATCATTTCCATTCGCTCAAAGCGCTCACACACTCTTCCAATGCAAAGGCTGTTCCATAAAAAGGCTGTTTTGGCCAAATTCAAAAGCAGCCTCAGTGTTTCCTGACAAAGGCATGCACAGAATAAAGGGGCGGGCCTGGTTGAGTTAGTTAGTAGTGTGTTGAAACTGGTGGTTATGGTAAGGTAATTTCCCAAACATGCTGGAAGTGCTTGACCAATTACAAAAACATTACAAAAACACTGCTCCAGCCGACCAATCAGAGCACATTGTGCTTTTCAGAAGGGGAGCTGCAACAATGTCAAATATGGGGGAAATAATGTGTTTTTTTTGAACATTCAAGCATGAAAACCTGTTCTAGTAGAGCCTAAAAACTGAATCAAGTCCTCTTTAAATTCCCTTGTAATCGCTCCTGCAGTGCACATATTGACGTCTACAACAGTGTGAGTTATGAATGTTTGTATGAAAATTAGAGATCTTGAACTTTAATTGAAAACTCATTCTGTATTTATGCAAGTCTTTATATGATTTTGGTATATTTTGTGTGGTTGCTGCTCTTGATCTTGCCAAATGAGTCTGAGGTTTAATTTCCGTTTGCATCAAGGGTGTAACCCAAATATCATTGCTACGGGGTGGAAAACTTTTATCTCCATATTTCATCATTTTTATTTTTCTCATGCATCGTTAGCCGATTATGTTGATTTACATTGGTCAGTGAGGCAAATTTGCATGACCAACTTTGCAAACTCTTTGCGAAATCTGTATGGGGAAATCTTTCGTCCTCACGTGAAACTCGATTGCATGGATTCGAAATTAAAATGATTTCACTGTGCAACAGTAAATTTTTTGTAACAGAGCTTCTGTTTCATAAACAAACACAGAACTGAAGGGTAATGAATAAAATGGCTTTGAAATCCTTTTTGTTAGTGATAAAATAATGGGATTTCTCAACAACATTACACAGTCTCCTATAGGGGGCAGCATTTTTTTTTTTTCATTTTAATGAGCTGGTTGAGATCATAAAGCAATATAAGTGAACTCATAAAAGTATTTTTGAACAGTATTTCTTTGCTCTTGTCTCTCAGGGAGTACGTTGTGGACTTGGATGAAGGTTCGCAGCACCTGATGCGTTACCGTACTATAGCGCCTCTAGTGTCCAGCGGTGCAGTGCAACTTATTTGAACCTGAAGAGCCTCAGGAACAGAATGAGGAACAGATCATCAGTGAACTCCAGCCTTACATGGATGATGTCCGGCTGTGAACATCCGTTTCCCAGTACCATACAGATCCTGAACATGTCCCTGTGTTTGAACCTAAAATTCACATCATGACGTAAAAGCAATGTGGATTATTATCTGTAAAATCAAACATTCTTCAGTGTGTTCTGACAAATGCATATGTTCAAAACACAGTAGTATAAATACTATTGGCCCTGACACTCTGAATGCACGTGGGTTATTGCAACCTATTTGCAATATTTCATCACATAAACTAGTAAACATGACGCACTCGAAACGGAAAGTGTGGTTTTCTCTGTAAATGGGAAGTTGTTGGTTTGGATGAACTGTATGTGGTCATTTAAATGGTCACTGGGGTTTTGCTGGAGTGCTAGAATAAAAATGTGTTATTTATGTTTCTATATTGGCCCATCATGTTTTTTGTGTTGTTTGCTGCATGTTTTGGTATCATATTACAGCTAGCATATCTGTTAAACTCTTCAAATTTGTAAACAATATTTATGGCATAATGTTACTTACCACAGAAAATAATTTTTAAAAATTCACAACAACATACTTGGAGTTATTTGGTAAAAACCTGTTTTTGTGTTTCTAAATCAAACTTTTTCACAATATTCTCATGCCAATATTTTTATATATAAGAATTTCAAAACTTTGAAAAGTGCATTTTAATGTTTATTGCTCAGCCAGATGTAGGCTACTTCAATTTTAAGTGCCTTACTAATATGCACTTTAAAATTTAATTTCATGATGGTTAAAGCAATAATTCTAATATTTAAAAATACTCTTATCAACCCTATATAGCCTGTTAAATGATATTTAATACATGAATTCTGAGGCCTCTAAAATATCAACATGATCAAAACTTTGCTGAAAAACCTTTTGAATCACAATCTACTACATACCTGCTGTTGTCTGATATGTCAGACTTTTTAGCAAGGTAAAATGTCCACCTTTAGGTCATTGTACATGTGTACTTTGCTGTGAAATCTTAATTATACTGATCTTTGCTAGAAGAATAAAACTAAGCATTTAAATATCATCTAAGATGTATTATTGGCAGATATAGAGACGACTGATATTTATATGCATTTTATCTAAGTATCTTAAAGATCTCATTACTTTACAAGCTATCAGAATTTCATCTTACACATTTTTGCCATATAAATATCAGCATCTGCACCAAATTGTATATATTTGCTCAGTTTGAGCCTCTGAATAAAATCGAGGTGTTTTTTTCCTCCTTGAGCTCCATATTCACACTATATCATACAATTGTCTAAAGGTTAAATAAACTTCCCATTAAAAAAATAAAATAAAATAAAATCTGCCTATTATTTCACATGTAAGGTTTTAAGGAGTCAAAATGTCATGTAAGTGTTGAATTCTGGCTATTATTTCACATGTCAGGCTTTACAGGGTTAAAATGCCATGTAAATTCTGGCTATTATTTCACATGTCAGGCTTTACAGGGTTAAAATGTCGTGCAAGTGTTAAATTCTGGCTATTATTTCACATGTCAGGCTTTACAGGGTTAAAATGTCATGTAAGTGTTCAATTCTGCCTATTATTTCACATGTCAGGCTTTACAGGGTTAAAATGCCATGTAAATTCTAGCTATTATTTCACATGTCAGGCTTTACAGGGTTAAAATGTCGTGCAAGTGTTAAATTCTGGCTATTATTTCACATGTCAGGCTTTACAGGGTTAAAATGTCGTGCAAGTGTTAAATTCTGGCTATTATTTCACATGTCAGGCTTTACAGGGTTAAAATGTCGTGCAAGTGTTAAATTCTGGCTATTATTTCACATGTCAGGCTTTACAGGGTTAAAATGCCATGTAAATTCTAGCTATTATTTCACATGTCAGGCTTTACAGAGTTAAAATGTCGTGCAAGTGTTAAATTCTGGCTATTATTTCACATGTCAGGCTTTACAGGGTTAAAATGTCGTGCAAGTGTTAAATTCTGGCTATTATTTCACATGTCAGGCTTTACAGGGTTAAAATGTCATGTAAGTGTTGAATTCTAGCTATTATTTCACATGTCAGGCTTTACAGGGTTAAAATGTCGTGCAAGTGTTAAATTCTGGCTATTATTTCACATGTCAGGCTTTACAGGGTTAAAATGTCGTGCAAGTGTTAAATTCTGGCTATTATTTCACATGTCAGGCTTTACAGGGTTAAAATGCCATGTAAATTCTAGCTATTATTTCACATGTCAGGCTTTACAGAGTTAAAATGTCGTGCAAGTGTTAAATTCTGGCTATTATTTCACATGTCAGGCTTTACAGGGTTAAAATGTCGTGCAAGTGTTAAATTCTGGCTATTATTTCACATGTCAGGCTTTACAGGGTTAAAATGTCGTGCAAGTGTTAAATTCTGGCTATTTTTTCACATGTCAGGCTTTACAGGGTTAAAATGTCATGTAAGTGTTGAATTCTAGCTATTATTTCACATGTCAGGCTTTACAGGGTTAAAATGTCGTGCAAGTGTTAAATTCTGGCTATTATTTCACATGTCAGGCTTTACAGGGTTAAAATGTCATGTAAGTGTTGAATTCTAGCTATTATTTCACATGTCAGGCTTTACAGGGTTAAAATGTCATTTAATTGTTAAATTCTGGCTATTTTTTCACATGTCAGGCTTTACAGGGTTAAAATGTCATGTAAGTGTTCAATTCTGCCTATTATTTCACATGTCAGGCTTTACAGGGTTAAAATGTCATGTAAGTGTTGAATTCTAGCTATTATTTCACATGTCAGGCTTTACAGGGTTAAAATGTCGTGCAAGTGTTAAATTCTGGCTATTATTTCACATGTCAGGCTTTACAGGGTTAAAATGTCGTGCAAGTGTTAAATTCTGGCTATTATTTCACATGTCAGGCTTTACAGGGTTAAAATGCCATGTAAATTCTAGCTATTATTTCACATGTCAGGCTTTACAGAGTTAAAATGTCGTGCAAGTGTTAAATTCTGGCTATTATTTCACATGTCAGGCTTTACAGGGTTAAAATGTCGTGCAAGTGTTAAATTCTGGCTATTATTTCACATGTCAGGCTTTACAGGGTTAAAATGTCGTGCAAGTGTTAAATTCTGGCTATTTTTTCACATGTCAGGCTTTACAGGGTTAAAATGTCATGTAAGTGTTGAATTCTAGCTATTATTTCACATGTCAGGCTTTACAGGGTTAAAATGTCGTGCAAGTGTTAAATTCTGGCTATTATTTCACATGTCAGGCTTTACAGGGTTAAAATGTCATGTAAGTGTTGAATTCTAGCTATTATTTCACATGTCAGGCTTTACAGGGTTAAAATGTCATTTAATTGTTAAATTCTGGCTATTTTTTCACATGTCAGGCTTTACAGGGTTAAAATGTCATGTAAGTGTTCAATTCTGCCTATTATTTCACATGTCAGGCTTTACAGGGTTAAAATGTCATGTAAGTGTTGAATTCTAGCTATTATTTCACATGTCAGGCTTTACAGGGTTAAAATGTCATTTAATTGTTAAATTCTGGCTATTATTTCACATGTCAGGCTTTACAGAGTTAAAATGTCGTGCAAGTGTTAAATTCTGGCTATTTTTTCACATGTCAGGCTTTACAGGGTTAAAATGTCATGTAAGTGTTCAATTCTGCCTATTATTTCACATGTCAGGCTTTACAGGGTTAAAATGTCATTTAATTGTTAAATTCTGGCTATTATTTCACATGTCAGGCTTTACAGAGTTAAAATGTCGTGCAAGTGTTAAATTCTGGCTATTATTTCACATGTCAGGCTTTACAGGGTTAAAATGTCATGTAAGTGTTGAATTCTAGCTATTATTTCACATGTCAGGCTTTACAGGGTTAAAATGCCATTTAATTGTTCAATTCTGCCTATTATTTCACATGTCAGGCTTTACAGGGTTAAAATGTCGTGCAAGTGTTAAATTCTGGCTATTATTTCACATGTCAGGCTTTACAGGGTTAAAATGTCGTGCAAGTGTTAAATTCTGGCTATTATTTCACATGTCGGGCTTTACAGAGTTAAAATGTCGTGCAAGTGTTAAATTCTGGCTATTATTTCACATGTCAGGCTTTACAGGGTTAAAATGTCATGTAAGTGTTGAATTCTAGCTATTATTTCACATGTCAGGCTTTACAGGGTTAAAATGTCGTGCAAGTGTTAAATTCTGGCTATTATTTCACATGTCAGGCTTTACAGGGTTAAAATGTCGTGCAAGTGTTAAATTCTGGCTATTATTTCACATGTCAGGCTTTACAGGGTTAAAATGCCATGTAAATTCTAGCTATTATTTCACATGTCAGGCTTTACAGAGTTAAAATGTCGTGCAAGTGTTAAATTCTGGCTATTATTTCACATGTCAGGCTTTACAGGGTTAAAATGTCGTGCAAGTGTTAAATTCTGGCTATTATTTCACATGTCAGGCTTTACAGGGTTAAAATGTCGTGCAAGTGTTAAATTCTGGCTATTTTTTCACATGTCAGGCTTTACAGGGTTAAAATGTCATGTAAGTGTTGAATTCTAGCTATTATTTCACATGTCAGGCTTTACAGGGTTAAAATGTCGTGCAAGTGTTAAATTCTGGCTATTATTTCACATGTCAGGCTTTACAGGGTTAAAATGTCATGTAAGTGTTGAATTCTAGCTATTATTTCACATGTCAGGCTTTACAGGGTTAAAATGTCATTTAATTGTTAAATTCTGGCTATTTTTTCACATGTCAGGCTTTACAGGGTTAAAATGTCATGTAAGTGTTCAATTCTGCCTATTATTTCACATGTCAGGCTTTACAGGGTTAAAATGTCATGTAAGTGTTGAATTCTAGCTATTATTTCACATGTCAGGCTTTACAGGGTTAAAATGTCGTGCAAGTGTTAAATTCTGGCTATTATTTCACATGTCAGGCTTTACAGGGTTAAAATGTCGTGCAAGTGTTAAATTCTGGCTATTATTTCACATGTCAGGCTTTACAGGGTTAAAATGCCATGTAAATTCTAGCTATTATTTCACATGTCAGGCTTTACAGAGTTAAAATGTCGTGCAAGTGTTAAATTCTGGCTATTATTTCACATGTCAGGCTTTACAGGGTTAAAATGTCGTGCAAGTGTTAAATTCTGGCTATTATTTCACATGTCAGGCTTTACAGGGTTAAAATGTCGTGCAAGTGTTAAATTCTGGCTATTTTTTCACATGTCAGGCTTTACAGGGTTAAAATGTCATGTAAGTGTTGAATTCTAGCTATTATTTCACATGTCAGGCTTTACAGGGTTAAAATGTCGTGCAAGTGTTAAATTCTGGCTATTATTTCACATGTCAGGCTTTACAGGGTTAAAATGTCATGTAAGTGTTGAATTCTAGCTATTATTTCACATGTCAGGCTTTACAGGGTTAAAATGTCATTTAATTGTTAAATTCTGGCTATTTTTTCACATGTCAGGCTTTACAGGGTTAAAATGTCATGTAAGTGTTCAATTCTGCCTATTATTTCACATGTCAGGCTTTACAGGGTTAAAATGTCATGTAAGTGTTGAATTCTAGCTATTATTTCACATGTCAGGCTTTACAGGGTTAAAATGTCATTTAATTGTTAAATTCTGGCTATTATTTCACATGTCAGGCTTTACAGAGTTAAAATGTCGTGCAAGTGTTAAATTCTGGCTATTTTTTCACATGTCAGGCTTTACAGGGTTAAAATGTCATGTAAGTGTTCAATTCTGCCTATTATTTCACATGTCAGGCTTTACAGGGTTAAAATGTCATTTAATTGTTAAATTCTGGCTATTATTTCACATGTCAGGCTTTACAGAGTTAAAATGTCGTGCAAGTGTTAAATTCTGGCTATTATTTCACATGTCAGGCTTTACAGGGTTAAAATGTCATGTAAGTGTTGAATTCTAGCTATTATTTCACATGTCAGGCTTTACAGGGTTAAAATGCCATTTAATTGTTCAATTCTGCCTATTATTTCACATGTCAGGCTTTACAGGGTTAAAATGTCGTGCAAGTGTTAAATTCTGGCTATTATTTCACATGTCAGGCTTTACAGGGTTAAAATGTCGTGCAAGTGTTAAATTCTGGCTATTATTTCACATGTCGGGCTTTACAGAGTTAAAATGTCGTGCAAGTGTTAAATTCTGGCTATTATTTCACATGTCAGGCTTTACAGGGTTAAAATGTCATGTAAGTGTTAAATTCTGGCTATTATTTCACATGTCAGGCTTTACAGAGTTAAAATGTCGTGCAAGTGTTAAATTCTGGCTATTATTTCACATGTCAGGCTTTACAGGGTTAAAATGTCATGTAAGTGTTGAATTCTAGCTATTATTTCACATGTCAGGCTTTACAGGGTTAAAATGCCATTTAATTGTTCAATTCTGGCTATTATTTCACATGTCAGGCTTTACAGGGTTAAAATGTTGTGCAAGTGTTAAATTCTGGCTATTATTTCACATGTCAGGCTTTACAGGGTTATGTAAGTGTAAATGTCATGTAAGTGTTTCAGTGGAACTAAATAGTAGTCCAATTTTTGCAAATTCAGAATTATAGACCTTCATAATGTGATTGTAGCTTGATTTTAATTGTGCATGTACTGTAGACTACACATACTGTTTTTTTTGTTTTTGTTTTTGTTTGGTTTGTTTTTTGAGGGACGAGTTGAAATTATGTTCATCAACATTATGGAACAAGTGCTATGAGTTCTAATAAAACCAGACATTGCAGTAAATAAAACCCACGATGCCCTGCATTCACCTTGAAACCCGACTCCTGCAGATAACAATTGCCTAATCGCATCCTTTCACCCCTCTTATTCCACCTTGAGAAACACCTGTTGCTCCATATCCTGTGCTGACTTTGTTTATCATAACACGTCTGGTGTACGTGATCATTCCTCCGGGAGTGTGAATTATATACCTGTGTTATATCTAGTGGTTTCACATGTTGAAACCTGAACCAGTATTTAAAATATTTGTATTGTTGTTTCAATATTATGAAATGTGTGATTCACTGAAGCCTAACAGATAAGAGTCTCATCTAGTGTCATGATTCACATCATGGAAATGTGGCCAGGAAACTAACAAAGCAAGTGTAAACTTGACAGTTCATATCGAATCATGCAATCAACGCTCATCATACTGGTTACTGGTAGAGTAACGTAACAATATGGAAAGATGTGGCCACATAGTGAAATTTTGCTGGCAAAAAAGGTCCATTCTCTTTTGTCAATAGTAGTGTAGGGATGTATGAAGCTCAGCTCACACAGAAGTCACACAGAACCGAGCAGCTTTCTGTTGGTAAGTGACCAACTTGAATGATTGTGAAAATTCACTGATCAACATTAAATGTGACCGCACCTTGAAGTCACCATGAAATCAAAATTGACCATTCTTGTTTTTTATGGAACACTGCAGTATCTATTATAATTGATTTCTTCAAATCAATTAATACTATTGACAAGTAAATTCATGTGTTTCATAATCTTTAATCAAAATAACCCCCCAACACCACCCCCCCCTCCCCTGATGACGAGGGCGGGGCAATCTGTCACTCACACGAGATCCACCAATAGCAAACCACGACCATCCAATCAATTCCCCACAGACAAAATCAAGCCCCGCCCTACATTTGTTCTCGTTACAGAAGCTGTTTCACTCGGATATACGCTACAATATGGAAGAAAAGACTATTGCAACTTCTGTTTCATGCAACTTTAAGTCACATTCTGGTGTTTTATAATGTAGAAAGAAATGATTTGTCACTTATGTTCACCCCCCCCCCCAAAAAAAGGGAAGTTCTGTCATCATTTACTCATCCTTATGTTGGACTTTATTCTGTGGAACATAAAGAAGATATTTTGAATTCCAAATAAAGAAATTTCATTTAAACTGTCGTTGTCTTTAATTTAATGAAAGTCAATGGGGTCCAAAACAACAAAAACAAAAAACAAACAAAATATCTTTTGTGTACTGAAGAAGAAATAAAGTCACACATGTATGGAAAGACGTAAATTTCAGAAGCTTCAGTTTTTTTCGAATCACTTTAAAGGACATATAAATAGAAATCGATAAGTATCGCAGTTGAACTTTTATCAGTATCACTTTACCACACCCAGAGTTCACTGACGTCAGTTAATGAAATTCTTGTTAAAGTGGGGGTTTTTGAACACTCTCGACTTTTTGGCCTCTGCCACAGCTTCCGATTTCACACTTGCCTTCCTTTAAGTGACAGGAAGCCGCACTGTCCATCATCAGTTCTGGCATAAGTCATAGAAAACTGTTCATCCGTTTCCTCAAAACTAGGTCACAATCCAGCTATTGGCTAATGCATTGTGTAAATACTGGAATGAATAGTGTAGTCTGATGTTATGAGGCACAGGAAGTCCACACATCGACCACTTATCAGGAAGCAAACTAGACATCTGTTAACTTGCATAAAGTCATAAGGCAACCTCAGGAATATAATTGCTTCAGCTCTTCCAAAAGTATCTACAACAGTGATTCCCAAACAGAGTACATGGAAAGATTTTGATTTTGATCAAACAGCTATCAAACTAAATGCAAAAATGAGATTCTGTGCCTCACTCTGAGAGGAAGTCTGTTTCAGTTCAAAAAGGGACTATTATGATAGTGTTACTGATGACGCTAATGATATCCAGCATGAGTTTGCATGAACACATTTCCGGTTTGGTGTTGATGAAGAGCTGCTTGATTTTCACTGATGGTTTTTTGAGACAAAAGAGGTTTGGAAACACTGATGTCGGGTGTTTCGTCTTTCTCTGACACCCACAGATTCACTTGAAGTCAGGGCAGCGGGAGAGCAGACGACAGCGGCAGCGTTTCAAAGAGCTGCACAGCAGTGCGCTTCTGCCACATTTAAGCACTGTCATTATTATGCATTTCCATCCTAAAAAACCAAGTCAGACATGTCATATCCAGAGTCTCATCTCATTTATCTCTGTAATGTTTTCAGCTCAATGCTTTCCCCCCAAAATACCCCCAGAATCTATATTTTTGTTCACTTCAATGTGGTTTTACACAGCAACATGGCTTTTTATGGCTTTTTTTAGGCACAGACACCTGCTCCACTAAAAGTGGTAATCTGCAATTGTCTCTTTAAAGAGCATTTTTATCTGATATAATGCACATATATGCATTATATCAGATCAGATATGCATATTCATATGCATGTATATGTATATATATATATATATATATATATATATATATACCGATCAGGCATAACTCTATGAGCACTGACAGGTGAAGTGAATATCTGATTATCTCTTCATCACGGCACTTGTTTAGTGTGTGGGATATGGCAGCAAGTGAACATTTTGTCATCAAAGTTGATGTGTTAGAAGCAGGAAAAATGGGCAAGCGTAAGGATTTGAGCGAGTTTGACAAGGACCAAATTGTGATGGCTAGACGACTGGGTCAGAGCATCTCCAAAACTGCAGCTCTTGTGGGGTGTTCCCGGTCTGCAGTCAGTATCTTTCAAAAGTGGTCCAAGGAAGGAACAGTGGTGAACCGGCGACAGGGTCATGGGCGGCCAAGGCTCATTAATGGCTGGCCCGTGTGGTCCGATCCAACAGACGAGCTCCTGTAGCTCAAACTGCTCAAGAAGTTAATGCTGGTTCTGATAGAAAGGTGTCAGAATACACAGTGCCTCAGTTTGTTGCGTATGGAGCTGCATAGCTGCTGACCAGTCAGGGTGAACATGCTGACCCCTGTCCACCACCGAAAGAGCCAACAGTGACACGTGAGCCTCAGAACTGGACCACGGAGCAATGGAAGAAGGTGGCCTGGTCTGAGGAATCACGTTTTCTTCTACATCATGTGGATGGCCGGGTGCGTGTGCATCTCTTACCTGGGGAACACATGACACCAGGATGCACTATGGGAAGAAGGCAAGCCGGCGGAGGCAGTGTGATGCTTTGGACAATGTTCTCCTGGGAAACCTTGGGTCCTGCCATCCATGTGGATGTTACTTTGACACGTACCACCTACCTAAGCATTGTTGCAGACCATGTACACCCTTTCATGGAAACGGTATTCCCTGGTGGCTGTGGCCTCTTTCAGCAGGATAATGCTCCTGCCACAAAGCAAAAATGGTTCAGGAATGGTTTGAGGAGCACAACAATGAGTTTGAGGTGTTGACTTGGCCTCCAAATTCCCCAGTAACTAACAAGCTAGCTTTGAAAGCATGAGATCTCACCCTCCCTTCAGAAGTCTCTCCAAGGCCACGCTGAGTGTTGCCAACTTTGCAATTTTGTTGTTAGATTTAACAACTTATCAGACTACCCAAGCAACTTTTCTTTTCCATAAAGGACCAAGCAACAAATTTATTTGGCAACTTTTAACAGCTTTTGAAAAGTGACTCAAAACAATAAAAAAGGCACGTATTTTCATCTAAATTACACAAAAAGAGGAAACCACTAAACAGCGAGCCAGCCAAGCAGCACATCAGCCTGGAGAGAGCTGAAGAAAGTGTCTAACAGGACACACTTCATATGTGAATTAAGATGATAGTTTAGGGTGACCAGACGTAGCAGTCTGTCCGTCAGGTGAGAATAGCCTAATCAAAGGTAGCCAATCTCATCATAGTATATTTTGGAGAACAAAAGTACCATCCAATCATAATTCGTTATCGACAAACTTGCAGTTAGTGAAGGCGGGATATTAGATACTAGAGAGCGCAGAGGAGATGAAATCCATCCTGTCCCAAGAGAAATCCTTTGATAGTTGCAATTGTTAAATAATAATTGTTCATTTATGATACAGCATGTTATTAGCTTCTACCTATAATTGTTGTTTAGTTAGGTACACTGTAAGAAAAACATTGTAGAAAAAAAATATTTTTTATGAACAAATCTAAATATAAACATATTTCAAATCATATTTTTTTATGTTTCCTACATGATAATGCAGTTTCGCGTCATGGTTACGCAATGGCATCATCACGCAATTAGCAGCTTTTAGTAACAAATCGACCCGCCTTTAGCAACTTCCCCTCAAAATTATTTGGCAGCACTGGCCACGCCTCCTCCAAAACACATGAACGCACACAGCCAGAGCAGAGTCTGCAAAGCGTCACGAGAGACGGCTTCAACGGGTTGAAGGTCCAAATGTCAGTTTCAGTGCAGCTTCAAAGAGCTCTACATGATCCCAGACAAGGAATCTAAGGAGTCTAATCTAGAGAAACCATCGCTCATTTTCTAAAAATAATAAACATTATATACTTTTAAACCACAAATGCTCATCTTGCACTGCTCTGAGATGCACCACGCATGATGTAATCATGTTGGAAAGGTTACGTGTGACATAGGTGATATTACGGTAATTTTTTTTTGGTTCAGGAAGAGCCTTGGTGCAGCGCTTGGTGACTGTGGGCCTGTCCAAAAACTCACACTCGCGGTCTTTGCACTTGACCACTTGTACTTACATGACATATTTCCTGTATTGTTCAAGTGGGCGTGAAGACTGCAAGTGTGTGTAGAACTTTTGATTACCCGATGGGACACACTTTTAGTGTTGTAAAACTGTGTTTACTGAGCTTTATTTTGATTTTCAATCATTTGCATTTTAAAATGAACTTATACATGTCTGTTCAGTAGTCCCGATGTAACAGACACAATAAGTGATGAAAAGCAGTTGTAAATGTCGTACAAATTATACATACTTATCTTTGCATCAGTACAATATGCAAAACACTATGTTTTACTACCGAATAATATGTAACATCTAATTAATTGAACTTACAGTGGAATGTTTCCCTCGACATCTCACAATTTCAGGGCACGTGAGTTCCTAAACATGATGCATGATGGGATACGCTAAGCTTCGAAAACCCATCCATATTGGGTTTAGTGTGCATTAATAACACTGAGCTTTGGATACACTTGCTTCCTGTTGTGTGCACACAGAGGCCAAGACCACAAGTGTGGGTATTTGGACAGGCTCTGTGCATCTACAACTTACAACAGACTGAATGCATTTTTGAATGAACATTTTTTTTTTTTGTCCTGAGACTTCCACAGAAGATATATTTTTTAATATTTAGACCACTTCTATTATTGATTGCTGTCAAGATGTAAAGAGAGAGTCAACCAGTATAACAAAAAGAGTTAACGAAAAACATTCCTTGCCTTACCTTTGATTTAGGGACTGTTTAAACCACAGTTTTCAACTAAAAACAGAAAACGTTTTATGCATTTTGGCCGTTCATTTACATGACAATGGCATTTTGGAGGCCTTAATACGTGAACTTTTGAAAAAAGTTGTTGATTATGATTTCACTTTTTTAACTTTAGTTAGTGTGTAATGTTGTTGGTTGAGCATAAACAACATCTGCAAAGTTACGACGCTCAAAGTTCAATGCAAAGGGAGATATTTTCTTTTACAGAAATCGCTTTTTAAGGACTACAACAAGCTTCTTCCTGGGTTGGTGACATCACTAACCCTAAAATTTACATAAACCCCGAGAACATGCAACAAATTGGGTGAGGCCATGTTGGGCTGCTTTAGAGACAATCCTCATTTTGTCTGCGTGAGATTCTCCTGCTTTGTTGCTGTTGAGCTGTTAAAGCTCCGCCCTCTTCTGGAAAGGGGCCGGGAGCAGCAGCTCATTTGCATTTAAAGGGACACACACAAAAAATGGCATTTTTTTTTTTCAAATGAGGCAAATTTGACAAGCTATAATAAATGATCTGTGGGGTATTTTGAACTGACTCTATACTTTTGGCCCTATTGACTTAAATTCTTTTAAAATCTAAAGAAAATCTCTTAAAAGTCTCTTAAATTCTTTTCACACTGCAATGGAAATGCTCATAGATTTTACAGTTCAACAAGCATACATGGGTGTGTTATTAATTTTATGCATCATTTCCTCTGCTTTTCAATTCCAAATATATTATTCTTGCTTATAGCTACTAATCAGTTAAGAAAAAAGTGAGTCAGTTTGGCACTTCTGCATTTGAGGCATTGTTTGGCAAAGTTTCAAACCACACTGATGTCTGCTACGTGCCGAAAGACAGGTCTGACATGGCAGTGTTGGTAATTTTCTCTCTTCCTCTGCCTCTCTTTGTAAAGGAAGCTCAAGCATGAAGAATGAAAGTCTAATGAGGTTAAACATCGCGCTCGCTGGTTTGTTTTGTGGGTAATCGCCCCGAGGAGTTTTCATGCTTTTGTCCTAAGGCACATTTATGTTA
Organism: Megalobrama amblycephala; assembly: GCF_018812025.1. NCBI lineage: Eukaryota > Metazoa > Chordata > Actinopteri > Cypriniformes > Xenocyprididae > Megalobrama > Megalobrama amblycephala. The sequence continues at coordinate 37,612,272 of NC_063055.1, forward strand.
ATTTCACTGAATTTCAAACAGAAATATCATCACTGTCTTTCAAGATTTGTTGGAAGCATTGAGAATAGCATTAGTGCCACTCATAGTTATGTAAAGTAAATGAGCCCTATTAAGACTACTAATACTAATACTACCTAATGTTTTTTTTTGTTGTTTTTTTGTAAACTTACGGAAATCCATCCACTCAAAATAAAATAATCCACTATTTCTTGAACTGACATCTCCATTTTCCAGATTACTACTATTTGTTCTTGCGTATTTGTGATGTTGTTGTATTGTATGCAATATATATTTTGGTGTATTGCATGTATATCTTGTAAATATAATGTGTTGCATAGTGTGTGAATGTTGGGAGCAAAGAAATGCAAACAAATATTCCCTGTGAGAGTAATTTACTTATAAAATTTCAAACAGTGATGTTTTGTGTTGTGATATTTTAAGATTAAAAAATGAAGGGGAAAAAGGTCACATGACCTACTTATTTTCCTTATACATACATATAAATATTAACCTAAAATCTTCTTTTTCCCCCTCATAAATTCATGTCCCTGATATCAGTCAAATATCCAAATAAGTTTGCCCTGGGATTTAGTCTCCTATACTCTTGAGCCCACAGATCAGGTCATAAATAGCTGGTTAAGTCCCGTCCGGTCTTTGTAAAGCTCGTTGGCTTGAGTTTGGAGGAGGGATCAAGCGTCTATAAAAGACGAAGTGACGCAAGATTTCACACACCGCTTCCTGAGGTTCAGCTGAGCAGGTAGTCAGAGACATCACACACACACATATGTCCTTTAATGCTGCAAAAAAAAAGTTTCAGAAATAATGCAATAATCAAAACGAAAACACAGTAAGGTTTTGATTTTACTGTTTTAGAAAAATGCATGTGACATTTATTATTTTACCAACTTGTGTTAAAACCACTTATGCGTATGTTTTTACAGCATCGGCTCAGTGTGACTGCTTTGGGGGAAAGGAATTTTGAAGGAGGATTTCACTGTTAGACTGCGGAAGATGACTTGTGCAAAGTAAGTTATTGTCTTGTTTACGGCAAAATACTAAATCCAGGCATCCCAGTCCTGGAAAACCTAGAAATATTGGGGGAATTTAAAAAAATCTTGATTGTTCCAGGACTGGACAAGTAATGGAAAGTAATAAATATGGCCAACGAATGTCATGGGAATTTCTGTAGTCAATATTTTTCAAATATAAAATATTTCTTCAACTTGAAATTATTGTTTATGAGTGCGCTCAAAAAAAAATTAAGCCTTTTTAAGCATTTCAATTAATATTAAAATTTAATGAAATTGAATTGAACAATCCTTAAATCAATTATTCAATTAAAATGAGTGTGTAGTGTGTGTGTAAATACTATAATGTTTTTGAACCATACTATAGTAAAGTACTTGAATTAATTTGTTGTAAAAATTCAAGTTTTTGTGGTAATATAACAACTATAGCAATATAAACAAGTCACCCAATACTGACTAAGACTTCTACAACTATAATGCATATTATACTACAATAGTTTTTACTACAGTAAACTGTAGTGTAAAGTATACTACAGTATTCATTACAGTTTATCAGTTCATTATACAGTATGCTGTAGCATTCATTAACAGTGTTGTAAATAATACAATATACTAGCAACAATTTACTATAGTATGGTTCAAAAACACTATAGTATTCATGTGGAAAATTCATTGGTAAAGGAAATGATTCAAAAGTAAAGTGCAAATCCTCATTTTATCCCTTTGTTCCCTCTCCAGTGTGATGTCGCGGTTTGGCCCTCCTGTCTCCATGAGGTCGGTGGACGTGGGCTTCCGGTGCAGAGGCTCTCCACACATCAACCACCTGTCTTCTCCCAAACCCCTGCGGCCCTGCATCTCGCATCAGCCGGTGTTCGAGTACAGACACTCCCCTTCAAAGGGCCTCATCAAGAGCGGCCGCGGGGAGAAACGCGTCGCGTTCGCGGACGCCAAAGGGCTTTCACTCATCACAGTGCGCCTCTTCTCCGAGAAGGAGGACAAAATCCCGCGCGAGCCGCTGAAAATACCCCGACTGAAGAAGCTGAGTTGCGCAACAGAGCCTGCTAATAAGACTTTGAGGTTGAGTGTGGGGTTCGAGCAGCCCTGCAGAGATTTCCAGGCGTTCAGAAGTCGGCTTCAGGATCACATGGTGCTGTTGGAGAGCTGTGACGTCAGTAAACGCTGCATTCTGGGCACCGTGCGCGTCAAGAACGTCTGCTTCGAGAAAGTGGTACACATCCGGATTACTTTCGATACCTGGCGCAGTTACCTGGACGTACCGTGTACGTACCTGGATCAGTGTTACGGGGAACCTGGAACTGACGTGTTTGAGTTTAACATCAGCGTTCCTGAACGAATAGACCCGCGCGAGCGCATCGAGTTCTGCGTGTCTTACTTACCGGCCGCGCTCGGTGCCACTGAATGGGACAATAATAATGGCAATAACTACTGTATTAATGTGTGTGGCGCTGAATCTGCTGCTGTCCAATGACAGCTTCACTGTGTTCGCATTCAGACAGAACCAACTTTGCACTTTGTCTCCTGCGCTGACCTATGGCAAGCCGTTTTAGCTTATATTGTTTCCAGCGTCACTCATTGCATTTTTACTAGTAAGAATTCAATTGTAGAGCTCTGTAATTAACAATGAATGTAAATAAATGGAGACATATGACTAGTAAAAATGAATTTGAAGAGCTCTCTAATTGCAATTGTTACTAGTAAGAATGCAATTACGCAGAGTAACGCTGCACAATGCAAGTTAAAATGGCTTGCCATACTGACCCGTTTAGCACAGAACTGACTGAAACGCTGTGCCATGATCACTGTTCACAGTGTTTCAAGAAATTATTTTTTAAAAAATGTGATGCTTGTAATATTGGGTATATTAACAAATGTTTATAAATATATTGTGGAAATGTTTATTAAAGCTTTGCATATTGTGGATAATGTATTTTTATGGGAAATGTTTATATCAAGCAAATTTAAAATGAATATATTTTGTAAGATTAAGCACTAAAACCCTTTCATACTGTGGATTATTTAAAGTTTTTATAGTATTTTATTATATAAATAAAGTGTTTAAGTAATATTCACCATTGGTCATTATTTATTTGTATGTTTCCTTTCTGTTATATTTATTTCAAGATTTCTGCAACCTGGAATTTTTTTTTTTTTTCTTTTTCTGAGATAAACTATTTTTATTCTGTTTGAGGTATCTAATTGGGTTGCAACTAAAACATCATTTAATTTGGGACGCTACCTAGTATTCCTCAAGGAGGTGCGATCAAATCCCAGGACGTTTTTGGTTTGGTCACTAAGTATAATCCATTTTAATCTATTATTACCAAGGATTGGTACCTGACATAGGCCTTTGGATTGACGTATGAGAACCCTTTATCAGAAAAAGATGTTATTTATGCATGTTGAGAGCTTGTAAGATGTTAAATGCCTAAAGAAATCATCCCTGCTGGCGGTGAAATCGAGAGGTTGTGTTGTAACTGATCTCATTCATGTGAGATTTTCAATGGTGCAGATAAATCCTGCTCTTATCAGCAGACAGACAGACAGAGAGAGAGATCAGTGTTTGTTCAGACTGATTATAAATGGCCTTTTCATAATCAGTCTTGATCAGATTATGTATTACATGCAGACGCTGGCCACTCTCACTTATCAAAATATTCCACATTAGTGATTTGATGGCACACATTTTGGAATATAAACTGACATAACTTGGATATTATTTTGAAAACAAAATATAGCTTTAATATTTCATGAACAATTTCAAGCTGTTTTCCATCCATTTTTTGTTTGCAGCATTTGATATGCTTTATTCAATTTATGGAGCTTGAATGAGCCCAGGCTTTCTCACTTGCACCCAACAACTGAAAAGTCATGCTATTTGACTCTGAAGCAAAGATATGTGAATGTACCACATTTTAGTTAGCTTTTTTAATATCTTATGCACCATAATGACAAAACTGTCCTTGTTGAGAGCTGAACTGAAATACATTCATTCTCACACAGAAAATCTGCAAAAGTAACATGCAGAAAGTCTCAGAAGCATTTTATTTTTTTGTTAAAGCGTTCTGTACAATTAATTCAACATTTATATTTATATTTCAACGGACACAAAGACTCATGAGATTCACATTGATTACAGGTGATTTTAGACTCTGATACCCCAAATAACTTGATATAAAAATAAAGAGAATCACTTACACAATTAAGTCATGTTTACATTAAATATGATTTACACATGATTAGTCTTAGGGAAGTGGATTTATATGAACATGAAGAGACTCATACAAGTTATCATATGGCTTCAGAAGACTTTCAATATATCACACTTGTCACATGGAGCACTTTTCTGGTGCTTTTTCTCCTTTTTGTAATAATATGGGTAGAGCTGCACGATTCTGGATAAACTGAGAATCACGATTTTGAACAGACAACTAAACAAAATAATGTAATTTACTAGAGATTCCAACAAAATGTTAATTGCTGCAGTCTATTCAAAATGTTTAATTAAACTGAATTATTTAAAAGACTTGGTTTGAGTGAATGATTCAATGACTCACTTATAAAGACTTCACTTGTTTCATTACTGGATGAATCAGCATTTTTGAGCGAATCTCTTGAATGAACGATTCAGTGACATACATTTTTCTAACAGTCACTTGTCGCCATCTACTGGTGTAACGATGTTATCCATACAATTGTTATTTGAAGCCAAGGCCGTAACCATGTCTTGAACATTGGGGGACCAAAGGTTTTTTGTTTGTTTGTTTTGGGGGTTGGGGTCTTTTTATTTAAAGAAATTAAATAATTAAAAGATTTAAGGGAATAAAGAATAAATAAGAAAGGTAAAAGTACAGTGCACAGCATAAATGAGTACATCCCTCTGAACAAATACCTAAAATGTATTAAACATATACATAATAAAAACTGAGAAATATGTCATTAATAGCCATAAAATAAGTAAATTAGCCAATTTGCAGAAATGAGTACACCCTAGATTTAATTCAACAAATGTATAATATTCTAGCACTTAGTATGCCCTCAATAATTTTGAATATACTGCTCAAATTGTCACATCTGTCCTGTTTAACTCCTGAATGATGAGCTCCTTAAATGCCCTGATCTTTAATAGGGAGTGTTGCTCAACTCGTCTCTACAGAATCCCCCACAGGTGCTCAAGAGTGTTAAGACTGAGGGCAATACATGTCCACAGAAGGTTTTTCACCTTGGGAGAATGCATATCCTCATTGTCATGTTCAAAAAAAAAGCCCATCATTGCAGGCAATGAGGAATGAGTAACATCTTCTGTTTCAAGTTTGTGTATTAAATGACACAGTGGTGTAGGAATTCATGACAGCATTGATAAAGCACAACTCCCTCACACCTTCAGCACTCATACATCCCTATATAAGAGCTTTACTACCACTGAACTTTACTGTGGGAACAAGGCACTTCCCACTGTACTCCTCCTCTAGCAACACCAGAACATTTTGGATTAATTTAGTCTCATGAGACCAGAGTATTGATTCCCAGAAACTATATTTTGTAAATATGGGCTTTGGAAATGGCTGACTTTATTGTGCTTTGGCTACAGTAGGTAGTTCCAGTGAGAACAACAACCATGCATGTCATTTCTGCAGGCTGCATCTTACTCTGTGAGATAAACAGTCACTCTTTTCATAGCTTTTGCTGGCTCTGAGACACTCGCTTGGTATTTCTCCTGCTCTTTGTCTAGCAAAAAAATCCCTCATCCCTAAATGAAAGCATAAAATGAAGGCCTGATTATTTCAGGGTCCTTGTCACAAGTCCATTGTTTCTGAATTTCTGTGTTACTTTTGCTATATTTTCACACTTAAAACAATGATTTGGTAATCCTCTTGTACCACTGTCCTCTTTTGTGCTAAGAAATACGTCTCCTGACAGTTCTCTCCCATTGTTGTCAGCATTAAGTCTGAGAATGATTCAGTGGGCTATATAACACTTTTAATTGTCAAGCAATTACTTCTCTTTAAATGTTTTGGTTCAACATACTTACCTGTTGATGAAACATAGTTTCACCCATAGGATTTAGGATAGTTCACCCAAAAATGAAAATTTGGGTAAGCAGATAAATATCAAATTTTCATTTTTGGGTGAACTATCCCTTTAAACTTACACCAGACAATTTTTATTTCGTTTTCAGTAACTTCTAGGAGGGTGTACTCATTTTTACATTTTATCACCTTGACAAGAAAATCTTATTTTCCTGAATAATTTTGACATGCTTCTTTGGTAATTGATTAGGCAGACTTGCTGGAACATTATATCTCTAAAGAACCCTAACACGTCTTCTAAGTAATTGAGTAATTGCTGACTTTCAGAAGTTTCAGAGGGGGTGTACTCGTTTATGCTGTGCACTGTAGTTCCAGGTCTAATTATAGCCTATAGTTGTGAAGTAATCCATTTAAACTCTTTGCAATTAATATTTTATTTAAAATTATGCACACATTTACTCTTTTTTGTATGTCTAATATGTCAAAAATGTAAAAAAAAATAAAATAAAAAAATAAAAATCTCATCATATTCAGTTATGAATGAGATCATTTAAATGATAGCAAATTTTCAATTCAAAATGGTGAAATTACATTAAAGTAGTTTGTATCTCTGTATGTTATTGTGGGTCATTATATCCAGTGTAAAACAGTTGTCAAATCTTACCACGCACACACTCTTTCAATGTAAAAACTGAAAGCGTTGAGTTCAGTGAATAGTAAGCCCCGCCTTTTTCCTTTTTTGATCTGATTGGCCATCATTTTGACATTGACGAGAGCTGTTAGACTACTGAGGCAGACCACTCATTAAGAAATATCAAATATTGGGGGGGGGGGGCAGTTTGGCCATTTCCAATTACTGTGTGTGTCTGTGGGGGGGCTTGTCCCCCTCAATGCCTATGGTGGCATCAAGTTAATTTCAAAAGGTGATTTACTCTATTTTGATCACTTCCATAGACATCAGTGTTTATATCCGAACTATAAACTTTTATCTCAGTACTTCTTTGAGAATATGAATATGTAACACAGAATTAATGATACTGTGTGGTTGAAAAGACTTTCACACCTACACATGATAAACACTTCCTCTCTATCAGCAGCAGCGCCAATGCAGATCTGATTGTTCTGGTGTTTAAAAGAAACAGGAGAATCGTTTATCATTTAAGAATAAGATCGCGCGAGTGTTTGAATCGAGATCGCAATCTTTTAATGATTAATCATGCAGCTCTAAATACGGGTTTTAAAAGACATGAAAGTGAGTAATTGATGAAACATTTTTGGGTAACTGTCCCTTTAAGATCTGAACTGTTGACTCACAGGTTTTATGGCTTAGTTTCGTAACAAGAGGCTAGACTATCAGACCTCATTCAGTTTTCATGTTCTTATAATTTATTCCTCATTTATGAAACCCTTTGGCATGTTTTAAAACAAACCCCACAGTGTGAATATTTGATCATGTTCTGATGAGAACGTCCATTTCCAAACCAGAGCCTGTGAGGTTCTGTGGTCCGCTATTTTTTCAGTTGCACTTCCTACAACAGCATGCATTCACAGTTCAGCGTCCCACACTGATATTGCACACCTTACAGCTTGGGTCTTTTTTGGCGTTGGCAGTGGAGAGGCTCATGAGCTGGTGACGGCCGCTGATCTGAGCCAGGACGCCGTGCTCCAGAAGCAAGGGCTCTGTGAACATTACCTCCAGAATGACATCGCTGGCGTGACAGAACACGGGTACGTCTCCGGCCGTGTACGTCAGGAAGGGATTGGTTGTTAGGTCCAGTCGTGGAAGACGGCTCTTGCAAAAGTCATCCCCCTCCGAACCAGCAGGGGCCAGCACCAGCACTACATAGTGGTAAGCTGTGTACATGCAGTAGAAGTCAGAGAAGTAGAGGTTTGTACTCGCGTTGAGGAGACGTTCGGCAGGAATCTGGAAGCGCAGAGGGCCGTACGGGGAGTCTTTGGGAGGGAGGCCCGTGTCGAATTCTGTGTTGCAGCTGAGGAAGATGCCGCGTAGCTTTCCATTGATAGGAGAGCCGTGACTTCCACTGTTGTCTTTGAGAGATGGGAGCATTGCACCTCCACACTCTGATCTATGTAGAGAGATGTAGAATAATCAATAAAATCATTTAGTCTGCTTAAACCCGCGACTTTCTTACAATCGACTGTATTCAGATCTGCCTTCATCCAATCAACAATCAATGAATAGAACCAACACGCCACCAGTGTTGGGGAAAGTTACTTTTAAAAGTAATGCATTACAATATTGTGTTACACCCTAAAAAAGTAACTAGTTGCGTTATTTAGTTACTTTTTATGACTAAAGACCTTTTTACTTTAATGTGTTACGTTGCTTTTGCATTCCTTTTACTCATCTGGGCTAGGTTGTTAGTTTGCTGGTTTATATAACAACAAAAAAGTATTGTTGGCAAATGTAAAGGCCCTTTAACACTGAAAGTGAAATGAATAAGCCTCAGGCTGAAGGAAATGCAAATTCATGCCTGTACAGTGGAGGGCGCAGCTCAAACAAACAAACCTTTCAGATGTGCTGCCATTCTGGATTAAAGAAGAATACACTACAGGAGAAGAAAATGAGTAAATGCCTGCTCACATTTAGTCTAGAACTAGTGTATTAGATTTACACAGTGCACACAACACCTCTGCTCTTGCTCATGATTCTCTCAACATGAGGACAGGACAGCTGTCAGTCAATAAATGGGAAAACAATGTAACTTGCGTTACTTATTTGAAAAAATTATTCAGATATTTTGTTGTAAATTTAAAAGTAATGTGTTACTTTACTAAGTACTTGAAAAAAGTAATCCGATTACATAACTCAAGTTACTTGTAATGCGTTACTCCTGACACTGCGCACCACCATGCATTTTTTATTTTTTGATAATTCCTTTCACTCGGATGTACGTCACAATATGAAAGAAAATGTCTGTTACTACTTCGATTTCATCGCAACTTGCATCCGCAACCCATTTTACTCCCAAAATATGTAAAACAGGATATCCAATGTGAAAAAGAGCAGTGCTTAGTTTTAAGACCCGTTCACACCAAAAATGTTTCGAATCAGTGGTTCGGAGTGTGTACCAAAGTCACGTGATTTCAGTAAATGAGGTTTCGTTATATCATAAGTGTTTCAAAATTTCAATGTTTCACCACTGGGGGGCGTGACTTTGGCAGTCTGATACACACTCTGAACCACTGATTCGAAACAAAAGATTTGTAAAGCTTCATGAAGCAGTGTTTTGAAATCACCCATCACTAGATATTGTTGAATAAAGTAGTTATTTTGGGTTTTTTGGCACACAAAATGTATTCTTGTCACTTCAAAACATTAAGGTTGAACCACTGTAGTCACATGAACTGTTTTAAATATGTCTTTAGTAGCTTTCTGGGCACTGAAAGTGTCGATTATCTTGCTGTCAGTGGAGGCCTCATTGAGCCATCGGATTTCATCAAAAATATCTTAATTTGTGTTCTGAAGATGAACGAAGGTCTTACGGGTGTGGAACGACATGAGGGTCAGTAATGACAGAATTTTCATTTTTGGGTGAACTAACCCTTTAAGTTCTTTAAAGAAGGATGGATTCTGAATGTTTTTATCATTCATCAGCTGGAAAATACTGTATTTAGATCCGGAGTATCTCTACTCTTTCAGAAGATGCGTAATAGCGCCCCCTACCGTATAACAGTTGGATTGCCGAAAAATTCTGTCAATGGCAGGGAAAGAGTTAAAGGTCTAGCTAGTTAGCATGGCCCTGATAACCCTTGCTGGTAGATGCCATATCTAGACAATCTGGAATTCTAAAGTAAAGTTTTATATTTGCTCCCGCATTCTTGAATAACAATAGTTATTTGCTTATATGCTTAAAGGGATTCACCAAAAAAAATGTAAATTATGTCATCATTTACGCATCTTCATGTTGCTCCAAACCTGTATGTCTTACACAAAATAAGAGTTTTCTTCTTTTTTTTTTCAAGAAAACAAAAGAAGATTTTTTTAAAAATTCTCCAAAAATGAAAATAGGTGACCTACGTGAATCGTGTAGATTCGATGAGAAAAAAAAATTTCCGGGGGGTGGGGGGTTGGGTGTGTGAACTGTGAACAGGTGTGCGTGCCAGAAGGGAGCGTGAGTGCATGGAAATATTAATGCGAAGGGCCTTGCATCACCAGTGCAGACCACCATCAGAAGCTGAAAGCACGCCTGGCCTCGGCGATTTACCTGACTGAATTTGGTGAGTGATGGTTTCAATAATTTTAATATTTTCTGGTATATCTCTAAGATAAGTTACCCAGTTCCTAACGTTAGCTACAGCTTGATGAATTGAGTCATTGAACACAGCAGGATAGAACGCAACGTTAGCCAGCTAGCTAAAGCTCCGGTTGAAAATTATTAGCTAACGCTACTGTTTTTGAGGAGGTAGATTTTGAGGTGAGGGGACTGACAAGGCAGAAGGTAAAGTGGTCCACCATTCTATCAATAAGCAGACCTGCCAACCTGTACGCAATTTGCGTAGCGGATACGCATTTTGACTTCAAAGTACGTTGGTACGATTTGTCACTCTAAACTACGCAAAAATCTGGTGACGCCTCTGTGCACGCGCAGTCCTCAAATCAAGCAACAGCAAAAGAAGAAGAGTTCGACCAATCATAGCGCTAGGTTCTTCCCCCAAATAGCAAGTGGGGATGATTGACAGATGCGTAAAGCCTATCATTAAAAAGAGACTGAAAATCGACACCAATAAAGATTCCCTCGATCCCCTTTCATAATGCTTAGTAAGGAGGCCATAATAATTTTTGACTCATGGCTGAAGTTAAGTTTCTCCAGCTCTCCCCAGGTTGGCAAAAAAAGCATCTCAAAATGCATCAGATTGATGCTTTAAAATATGGAATATTTAAATTTTTCTTCTGGGGGAGCAGCCCCCGGACCCCCCTAGAGGGGTTATATCCTTCTCAACCTTTTCCACCCCTGACCCGTTTTCATGCCTGAGAATAAATAAAGTCATACAGGTTTGGAAAGACATGAGGGTGATTAATTAATTAATTAATGGGAGAACTATCCCTTTAAGACCTCTATGGCATTGCTCAGAGACTGTTTAAAATGCAAATGCTGACCAAAATGCTGTATAATACAAGATAAGCATAACAAAAAGATACATATAAAACACATGCATTGTACACAAAATACAAAACACAGCCTCTAGGACTGCTTAAAAACCAAGGTGAAAAAGCATTTAAGAAGAATCGTGCGCAACAAGACCAGGAGCATGAATGAAGGAAGTAAATAGAGTCTGTTTTGATTTCATGTTGAGTTCGCTAGCATTCTCAAATGGCAGATCAAAAATCAATGCAGTCTTAGAGCTGTCAAGGAAAGACATATAGAGAGACTGAGGATGACAGATGACACTAACCTCACATAATGGAAGTATTCAGGATTCTGATTGCGGTAGAACAAGGAGAACCTGAGCATCCTCCCGGCAGCGGCCTGAGCTTTATCTAACAGCTGCTGGAGATGCTCCATGGCATAATCTGCAGAGAAAAACCCATGATTCATAAGTGCTTCCTATGAAAACTTGATTGTGAATAACATGGCATTAAGGAAAAGAAAAAGGAAGTTCACTATTGGTTGTATCTTCTATCTGAACACAATATGCAGAGTCAATGATAAAAAAGCCATTTTTTCATTTGTCCAATTACAAACTTGTGTCATGAAGATTAAGTTAAGATAAGATAAATGATGAGATGGCAGAAAGCACCTGAAGTCAAGATTGAAAGTGTGTAATTTCTGTGCCTCTAAATTATGGTTGTTTCCGAACAGGTTTCCCAAGGACTGTAGTAGAGTATTCTTGCCATGCTGTCATTTTACGCCGGACTGCTTCACAAACGAGGGTCAAGTTGAATCAACTCCACAGCAACTACATAAATCTATCCACTAACCATTCAGAAACGTCCAGTTTCATTCTAAAAGTTGTAACTTCTTCCTGAGTCTCTCCATCAGTGTCGACTCCGGTTTGAACAATGTAAGGCTGAACACCGTTACTGACAATCCTCATTTTGGCTGCGTGAGATTCTCCAGCTTTGTTGTTGTTGAGCTGTTAAAGCTCCGCCCTCTTCTGGAAAGGGGGCGGGAGCAGCAGCTCATTCGCATTTAAAGGGACACACACAAAAACGGCGTGTTTTTGCTCACACCCAAATAGAGGCAAATTTGACAAGCTATAATAAATGATCTGTGGGGTATTTTGAGCTGAAACTTCACAGACACACTCTGGAGACACCAGAGGCTTATATTACATCTTGTGAAAGAGGCATTATAGGTCCACTTTAAGCAGGGATAGAAGAATGTATTTTAACAACGTAAACATAACACACATTTAAATCTCTGTTACTCTACTTACCCCCAGTGCAGAACTCCACTACTTGGCTCCATTCAGACACTTGGTAGTCTCCGTCAGGCTGTCTGATGGCGGTCTGCACAGCGACACAGTACTCCGTTCGAGGGCTCAGGAACCAGTGACCTCTCACAGCCATTGGCAAAGGTCCTGCTTTCGCCACTAGCTTGGTGGGAACGTCCTGAAAAGCCAAACACCAGAGGGTGCCGTCAGATTTGTTGGCCTACAGGGTTTTTTGTTCTGCTTTCAAGTGAAAAATAACCAACCACAAGTTTTCAACACTTGACTTTTTTTGTTTGTTGAACCCCTGCAGCCTTAAACTCACCATGAAATCAAAATTGACCATTCTTGTTTTTATGGAAAATAGCAGCATTTATTATAAATGATTAATTTATCATAATTTGTTTTAATTCATGTGCCCTCGTTAATTTTTAACCATATTAATAACTTCCCCTCTTCTCTTCTCTGATGACGAGGGCGGGGCAACCTGTCATTCACTTAAGATCCACCAATAGCAAACCACAACCATCCAATCAATTCTTCACGGACAAAATCAAGCCCCGCCCAACATTTGTTCTTGTTTGTGAAGCCGTTTCACTCAGATATATGTCACAATAGGAAAGAAAACTGCTGTTTCATGCCAACTTCAACATTACATACTGCGGATAACAGAGGATGCAGAAAAGTACACTGAAATATATTTAATTCAGAAATTACTAGCAAATTTTACAAATAATTACAAAGAAATGGAAAGTAACACACTGAATTGAATATGAAATAGTAGAAAGAATGAAATTGTATTTTCTTGTAAAACATATTTCAATAATCTTTGTTTTATTTATCATTTTTTACAGTGTAGCAGATAATTCCTATAAAATTATGACATAAACATGTAGACTGTATGGATGAATTCAGGTTGATTGGGACACTTTTCCCAAGTCATTTCAATGTCAAAAAGTGTCCCAATTACCCTGAATTTACCCCAGCATAATTATTTTAACTAAGATAGTTTTTAACTAAGTGCATTTTTTCAATTCCAGACCATATCAATCTGAATAATTACTCTGTATAATAATATTAAACTCATATACTATGACTGAGGGTGTGGAATACACTACACAACGTTTGCTCAGATTTACAGTCTAGAGCCAGTCTGAAAATTTGAGTTGACAGATTGTTTAGTGTATGATGAACACAGACTTATTTGTTTTTAGCTTCAGACTATGATTACATCCAGTAGTCGGAGATCAAATTTGATCATTTGAACTGATTTTACAACACGCATTGTTTTCATTTGTCATTTGCAACAAGGCGCATGTTTCTGCGTGAGTCTGTTGTGTTCGGAATGACTTAAAATTTGTTCAGTCAGCTCGGTTTAAAAAGCGTGTTGAGAAGGAAAAAGGCTTGCCAAGAATGAATTGTGTAGCCTCCTGTGCCAGCAGAACTGTAACTTACCCAGAGCAGGAGGTGTCAAGATGTCAGAGACTTTGCTAAGGTAAGGAAGACTGAAACACGACTCTCACTTAATAAGAAACACAAGCTGAAACATCAATATTGGACAAGAAATACTTCAAAAGGTTTTATGGACAGTTGAGATGACAGGGAGCAGTGCCTCTACAAATAGCGAAACTAATCTACCTCAATAAGGACACACTTATTACATTGCTGGTGAAAAAATGTCATGTAGCTTTTAAGTTGCTAAACTATTTAGGCTACTGATTAATTCGTCAGAGCAGCGCGGACAACACGTTTCTGAAAGTGTGTGTGCGTTTAGGTGCGAAAGAGCGTTCAGGACGAAAACATGGAAATAACTTGTCGTTTTTATCCTAGTTTACTATATGTATTTGCTTAGTCGGTGTCGTTGTAGGTTTTGGTTCATTTGAAATAACTGAAATCATTTGGCGAAGTGATATGGAACTGTAATGCGGTCAAGACCTGCCTGGAACTACTTTAGCTGTGCGTTTCCCTGAAAATAATTGCTTATAACGTTCAACAACCAATCAGATAAAAACAGCCCCGTAGTATAATACCATAAAACGATTAGTTTGATTCTGATTGGTCAATAGCTGCGTTTTATTCACGATGAAACACGGCTATGACCGCTTCACCCAACGGTTCCGTGTACAGGCGACCAGACGCGACTTGCGCGTAGTTGTAAAATACGGCGAATAAAGTTGCCGGCTTTAGCTAGTTTGTAGTCTCAGTGTATATATATATATATATATATATATATATATATATATATATAGCTCAAATTGAGTAAAGACCATTTTTTACAACTTGTCCAACCTCCTCACTCACTTTCTTTCAAGCAATATCCTTTTTATTCCTGTTTCTATAAAAGTATGAAGATGCATTGTTTGATGCATCTTGCATGCATGATGTTTGCCTACAGAACGACCGCTGGCTCTGCACCGCTATACCTTAACTCACTACTTCAGACTTATGCGCCCTCCAGAATTGTGTTCTGCAAGTGAACGGCGCATTGTGGTGCCATCACAAAGGGGCACAAAATCACTCTCACGGATAGGGTTGCCACCCGTCCCGTGAAATACGGAATCGCCCCGTATTTACAGCCAAAATGACGCGTCCCGTATCAAATCAATACGGGACGCGATTTGTCCCGTATTTTACATAGGTCCATATTATGCAGCAGCCCATGCAAATCACCCCACCCGCACTGTGTGAAGACACGTCCTGATTTTGCCCCTGATCGGGTAATACACGCTGCCATCATGGTTTGATTGGTTTGTTTCAGGTTCACGGGCCGTGAATCACGGCCAATCAGAGTCAGAGGAGGGCGGGACGCCGCCTCGCCGGTTCTCTCCTGAGTCCTGAGGCAGATAGTGTAATGTTTTTGATTGATAACGTTAGATTTCATATGCTGCCTATTAAGAAATAACGTTAAGTTGTACAGTCAGACACATAAGCATTACTTTAATAATACATATTTAATCAAAATATAGTACCTATGTGAATAAAATAAACAACTAGGCCTATTTGTTATGCTTAACCAATTTAAATAATTGCATCATTCAATACTATAGAATTAACAATAGACAATATAAAAATGGAATAAATAAATACATAAATATATTTACTTACCAATAATAAAAATGTTGTTAAGTGTTTTACTTAAATAAGAAATGTTTGTAGATTTATCATTTCATATATTTCAGATATATCAGTTATTTAGGTGTGGTTTCACTGTTTGGATGGTGTTACTGCAAACAATGACAAATATTTTAGCCAAAATCTTTGTTCACAACAAATGACAATTTACAATTTGTTTAATTTATAATTACTACGTTATGGATCTGTTAATTTAATAAGTTAATAAAATATGGTTCACATCTCACAAGTTCCTCCAAAAGATTATTTTTTGTGGTCTCAGTCACACTTTGTTGGCCTATGTTCATTATTGTCATAGCTGTGTATTCAATATGACCACTTAATTTGTGATAGTGAGAGACTGCATCTGTTCACGCTGATTTCAATAGCAGATATCTTATTATAATGTCCATTGGTATCAATCTTAATATTTTTATGAAAATATGTTTTAAGTTATGATATACCACCACTGGCACGCCATCGGGACTGTGGTCATCGTGGCCCCGAGGGGTGTGGCCCCCGCTGCGGCTGGCGTCCCTTTCTGTATTGAAGGTGGCAACCCTACTCACGGACCTTCTCCGGGTCTGTTCCTGGTTGGTGGAATGACCTACCACGCTCTATCCGAGCAGCTGAGTCTTTAGCCATTTTCAAAAAAATGCTAAAGACGTATCTTTTTTTTCTTTTTCGTCAGCACTTGACGTAGCACTTAAAATCCTTGCTACGAGCACTTTACTGACGTTACTGTGACTTCACACAGCACTTACTGTTCTCATGTTGATTTGATTGCTTCTACTATTCTCATTTGTACTATTCTCGCTTTGGAGAAAAGCCTCTGCTAAATGACTAAATGTAAATGTGCATCGTGCAGCGACAATGATTTTGTCCTCCATTGTTGTTTCGGATTTCTGCCTTCGCTCGTAATCACGTCACTACTAGAGCAAGCTCCTGATTGGTTAACGCGGCACGAATTTTCGCCAAAGTTCAGATTTTTCAAGTTTTTTGACAATTTTTCAAGTTCAGAGTTTATTATCTGCATTCAGATTTAGCATTTTCCTTCAGGTCAGTCCTATGTTCATAATAAAAAATCAGTTTAAATGTCCACTGCTTACCTATAAAATGACTCATGGGAAACAGTAATTGTCTGATAATTATGCACACAGTCTAAACAGCAAAACATCAGTAAGATTAATGAGAAGATAACATCTGCGGATGTAACATCCTTTGTGGTGATCTTACGCCTAGTTTCTGCCTGACAACTCTTCTCTCTCTCAAAGGTGAAAGACATTTTCAAACTTCACTATAAAGCGTAACATATTTCCTCTCACATATAAGAGATCTATCGCAGCTAATTAGTGTTGTTGTGGAGGCTTGAGTTTCTGACAAGCAGAACCAATTATGAAATGCTCAGTGGGGCATAACCATAGCAACCCTTTAGTCCTTTCCTTTCACTGGCAAAATGTAATATTAGAGCCCTGGCAAAATCAGATGTAATTTCAGCAGCAGTTTATTTTTGGTGTCCAATAAGTGCAAAAGAGATACTAGAAATATGCCTACATTATGTAGCTTAATTTTGTCAGCAAGAATACGAAAAACTGAACACAACAAAGATATACATTTATTATTCAGTTCCAGTGTTGGGGGTAATGCATTACAAGTAACGTGACTTATATGTAATTTGATTACTTTTTACAAGTAACTAGTAAAGTAACGCATTACTTTTAAATTTACAACCAAATATCTGAGCTACTTTTTCAAATAAGTAGCTCAAGTTACTGACTGACAGCTCTCTTGTCCTCATGTTGAGAGGAATCGTGAGTAAGTGCCAAGGTGTTGTGTGAACATGATGGTTATAGTAGTGAAATGCAAACTCAGAATATTACACAAACCTGCATTAATTAAATATGTTCAATAACACAAATATACTTCAGCACAGCTGAAAGGTTTGTTTCAGTGGTGCCCTCTACTGTACAGGCTTGAATTTGCATTTATTCATTTCACTTTTGGTGTGAAAGGGCCTTAACATTTGCTTTTTAACAACTTTTTTTTTGTTATTAAAAACAAACCAGCAAGCCCAGCCGAGAAAAAACTAACGCAAAAGTAACAGAATGCATTACTTTTCATAAAATCTAAGTAATGCAATTAGTTAAGGAGTTTTTAAGGAGTAAATATTGTATCACATTACTTTTAACCCCCAAATTTTCCAGCTTTCCGTGTTTTCTCTGTTATTCAGTAGGGGGTGCTATTACACATCTTCTGAAAAAGTACTGAATCTCCAGAACAAAACACAGGCAAAAAAGGAGCAGAAACTTGTGATAAAAGCATTGCTTATGCACGCTGTAGTCTTTGACAAAAATAAAACATGATTTTCTCAGCTTTTTGTTCAACATGTTGCTTTTTTTATGAAACTTACCCACATTCAAGTGTTGATAAAAAAAGAATTCATAAAGCTAAAATAAAACGTTTTTCGTTTGCTTTGTTTAAAAGCAGAGGCTCCGTTCCTTCTTTTGATATATTGCATGTTTGGGGGGCCACGAAATTTTTGTAAAAATGATCAAAAACGCATGGGGAAAGAGTTAAAAGTACCTTTCCAATAAATTGACATTGAAGTCTTGCATGTGTCTTCTCAGAATCCAATTAGAATATTTTTCATATATATATTTATTCAAGTGGACTTTGAATGCAGCTTTCAAGGAAATTATTTGGATCTTCGCTAAATTGGACTCCTCCTCAATAAACAAACAAACAAATAAATAAAAACTTAAAATTATAAAACAAATAACAAATAGGTGCATGATGCCCTAAATTACTGGTGTAGTAAAATTAGATTTTTTTTTGCAAAGGAATATCCTAATTTTATATGTTTTTTTATTTTTTTTAATTATTTTTTTTATTTTGGTGGTTGGCCTGGAATTGGGTGACATGATTATTTTAGATTATAAAAGGTGTTTCTTTATAACGCTGTTGCAGATTTTATATGCAAGTGGAGAGGAAAATAAATAAAAAAAATAAATAAAATAAAATAAATAAATAAATAAATAAATATTATATAGGTGCATTTCCCCAAATTACTATTGTACTAAATTAGATTATTTTATTTATTTATTTTTGCAAAGCAATATCCTAGTTTTATGTTTTTTATGGTTGTTTTTAAGGGGTGGTTGGCCTGTGATTGGGGGATTGAGGTGCTTACTGGGGAGGAAGGATGTCCTGGTGAGTCATTATCCGCTCCCGGCAGTTTTGGTCAGGTTTTTCACTCTCCTGTATTAGCAGTGGCGTGACCATCACAGCGGCCCCTGAAGGGCCTGTCAGATGTGCTCATTACCAACACACCTACAGCCACACATTACCCCCTCCTTCACATGCCATCTGCCTCTACACCACCTGCTCTTATATTTGTCTTTAATTTAACCTTTATTCAGGTAGAAATCGCTTTAAATAAATATAACATGAAAATTCAAGAAATGTCTCTTAACCCCTTATATTATGTCGTGGTTCAATTCGAGTGGTCAGAAATATTGTTTAACCTATGAAGTTTTCTTGAAGTTTTGTGACTTTTTCCTGTTTAGTGTCATGAACTCTTGTTACAAATCGTACCCAGAATTTGAATCTAATCTAATAGAACATTAAATGTTCTATTGCTTAGTAAAAAAAACCTATTAAAAGTAATAGTTTATTTGTCTTAGTGTGCAGTGAAAGTCAAGACGGTCCAATGTTGTGAATCACAAGCCCTCACTACTGTGTCCTTGTTTAACCCCAGACTATTCTGAGGGGACTGTCCTTGTAATAGGTTCAGAATAAGTTCACCAATTCCACTGGCCCTGGTAGTGACTACAAATAATGTCTGTGAGATCAACAGGGTGCGCAGCGGGGCGGAAGGAGATCTCAACGGCAGAATAAGAGCGTATACTGACTCTGTGCTTGAAGCGGTTGGGCTCGCTGCCTTCTTTGCGGCTCAGGTCGATGAAGTAATGCGTCACTCGGGACGTGTCCTCATGGGCCATTTCCCAGGTGATCCGGAACGAGTCACAGCTCACCTCGCTGATCTGAATATTATGGGGTGTGGAGAGCAGCTCCACCTCAGCCATGACCTGCAGTACAAGAAAATGACAATCTGTCAAACAGTGTGCTTAATGAACCTGTGAATGAGTTGAATAACACAGATTACCCTCCCCTACACAAAATCTTGCCTTCAGTATGATGTAAATTAATTAATCTATATATATTTATAAATGTTCATTTTCAAATTGATTTTTGACTGTAAAGCTCATTTGAATGTGTTTCTTTAGTCATGTCATTATGGTGCCTTAGAAGAGTCTGAAACCAGTTTCCTTAGAATGTAATTTATTTGATCAAAAATACAGCAGCAGTAATATTATAAAATGTTATTCCAATTTTAAATAACTGCTTTCCATGTGAGCATATGTTAAAATGTAATTTATTCCTGTGATCAAAGCTGAATTTTCAGCATCATTACTCCAGTCTTCAGTGTCACATGACCCTTCAGAAATCATTCTAAGGCTACGTCTATTAATCCGGAGACAAACACTAGCATTTTCAAACGTTTTCCAAAAGTTGCTCATCCACACTGAAACGTCTGAAAATGCTTAAATGCATGCGTAAAACATACTAAAAGCTCAAGAGATGATGCAGATATTAATAAAGTTCTCATGTTATTCTTCTGGCACGATCATTTTATTAGCATAATATCGCATCACTCACTGTTGCATCCAGTTTGCGCTCAAAATTGGGTTTAAAACGCAATTGTCATCATATTTAAGCTAATGTGAGTAAATTCAATGTCATCTTTGCAGGAATATAATATCAATATTCTACAAAGTAGCATTTATCTTGAGCAATACTGTTAATGTAAATAGCAGGCACAACAATGCCGTTATACTGTAACTATATCTATGGGTACAATATGCATCATGACTAAAAATGTATCATCGTTTTCAAATAGCTCAGTTTTTGCCATCCACACTACAATGCGAAAACAGCTTTTTCAATTTATCCCCGTTCACACGGATCCGTTAAAACGATTAAAAGCGCTGTATTCTGCTGCCAGGAATTCGCAATTTTGTAGTTGACACAGAGACGATAATGCTATCGTTTTCCATTTTCAGAAGTTTGTGTTTTCATGCCCCCAAAACACAATTGTAATGTAAATGAAAGGCCAAAATGCATAAAAAGTTTTCTGTTTTTGGTTGAAAACGGTGTTGGGTAAACGGATGGCCCCTTATTGCCATGTTCTGTTTAGATTGACTTCTCATTCATTAGGCCCTGTTTACACCAGTGCATTTTCATTTTAAAACAGCGTTTTAAAGGGTTAGTTCACCCAAAAATGAACATTTCTGCCATTAATTACTCACCCTCATGTCGTTCTACAGCCGTAAGACCTTCGTTCATCTTCAGAACACAAATTAAGATATTTTTGATGAAATCCGTTGGCTCTGTGAGGCCTGCATTGAGAGCAAAGCCATTCAAACTCTCAAGATCCATTAATGTACTAAAAACATATTTAATTCGGTTCATGTGAGTACAGTGGTTCAATATTAATATTATAAAGCGACAAGAATATTTTTGGTGCGCCAACAAAACAAAATAACAACTTTTCAACAATATCTATATGGGCAGATTTCAAAAACACTGCTTCTTGAAGTCGTTATTTAGTTTTTTTGGTGCACCAAAAATATTCTCGTCGCTTTATAATATTAATATTGAACCACTGTACTCACATGAACCGATTTAAATATGTTTTTCATGTAACAGCTGAATTCACATGATATATTTGTATGATTGTAATCCAAAACCCCTCTGTGATGTACATTCAGATGTTTCGTTGATTATTTTTCTTTACTTAAGTTACTTTTAATATCTCTCTTTCTCAGCGTTGTGCCCCACATGGAAAAAACCTATATAAACATATATGTTTCAATATAGGTTTTGATATAGGTTTTACATATATGTGACATATATAAAATTGGCCGTTTTCCTATATTATATGTACATATATGCACACATATATGTACACATATATGTACACATAATATAGGAAAACGGCCAATTTTATATATGTCACATATATTAAAAACCTATATCAAACCTATATTGAAACATATATGTTTATATAGGTTTTTTCCATGTGGGATGTCACATGACCGCTGCACACTGGGCTACTTTTACTCTGTTGTCGCGGGTTGAAGTGACCCCATGATATTTATCCCCTGAAATGCAAATTTTACCAGGCAATCCCACCAAAAACGTTTACTTTACCCCCATGAACGCGATTGTTACCGTGGGACTCCCCCCAATACGCGACTGCGCTAGTTTTTGGGCTAGTTTTGTTGTGAAAACCTGGCAACCCTGCAGTTGCCTCTTGCGCATGTAGGCAGAGTTTAACTGCACAATGGCTGCTAAAAAGGACCACACAGTAAACAAATGCAGTTCATCTCTGTTATTTTTTTAGACGGTCGTCAAAGTCCCTTTAAGACAAGTCATTTCACTCGACGGCCATCTTTGAAACGCCTCTCGGGCATCCTGGGCATCATGCAGCTCCTATCTCTTTGAATGGGGAAACATCAAATTATCCAAAACTGTTCGCCAACCTTACGATTAAATTTCATATTTGAAATCACCAATAAAATCTAACAACAACCAGCTCATAAATTTAGTTTCTAAATGCTCGAATCATGACAAAAAAAAATATTTTTCAGGCTGGATCAAGCTAATGCGCATGCGCAGACCTAAATGCGCGTCTCTTCGGAGGCGCGCGTCTGTCTGTTTCTATAGAAACCGGTGATTCTAATGGCCGCTGAAGTGACCCGATGACTTTACCAGTCGGCGATTGGCTCTTATTTAGAAGGCGGGACTTATTCCGCCATATTGCGCATTACACTTTCTCCCATTCAAAACAATACGAGTGAAGCGTCTTGTTACAGAGTCGTTGTGAGAGACGGTTCTGGCATTTTCAACAAACATTGAAAATTGACCATATAGCCATTCAGCAGTCACTGTGATCAACTTATGATGCTTTTTTTGGAAACGCAGCCTTGGTCTGTTACTGTCGTGTTCCGGTAGCGTAATGTGGGCAGCCACGCCTTCATTTTCAAAAGTCGAAAACAGAGACGTTCTTAAAGGATTAGTTCACTTTCAAATGAAAATTACCCCAAGATTTGAGTATATACTCAAGTTTATTACTTCACTGATTCATAACGCTCCGAAGCTTTCTGAAGCAGTGTTTTGAAATCGTCCATTACTAAATAAGTCGTTATTTTGTTTTTTTGGTGCACCAAAAATATTCTCGTCGCTTTATAATATTAATATTGAACCACTGTACTCACATGAACTGATTTAAATATGTTTTTAGTACATTAATGGATCTTGAGAGAGGAAATGTCATTGCTGGCTATGAATGAGTGGAACGACATGAGGGTGAGTAATAAATTACAGAATTTTCATTTTTGTGTGAACTAACGCTTTAAATTCTCCACGAGGCCATTTTTATTTTTATAACCTGTAATCTCCAATGGATCTCAACTCTGTTGCCATCCACCCTGTTATTATTTCCCAAAATTAAATATGACAATATATTCATTCAGTTTGAGATGGCACGATGCAGTCTATTCACACAAACACATTATTTACTGGAAAACGGCGTCTCACAGACTGACCCTGCAGCTACAGCATCTCAGAGGACGGATAACAAACAAACGCTCTGATCTGTGCCGGTGTGAGTGATGTGATCGCTGCCATGAGTGTGTGTGTGAAGTAGAGTGAACGAGGCTGTGTGTTTGATTAGCTGTCATTTCCTGTTCCTGCGACCGGTGACCCTTGAGTAATGGGAGTCACAGAATCTATTATCTGCCCTTGTGCGCTGAGAAAGAGCCCATAACTCTGAGAGAGAGAGAGCAGTGTGATTTACGTGCACCTCTCTCTCTCGTTCTCCTTTCACTGCCCTCATATTTTCCCCCTATCTGTTGACCTTTGATTTTGCTCTTTGACATTTAAGTTTTTATATAATTATTAAGTGTCCATAGCAGTGTAAAATGTTCATGTAAGCTAAAATGTCACAGATTTGTCCTGTTTTGTTGTAAATCTTCTATATGGACAGTATGCTGAGGCAGCACAATGCCAAGAGCAGACTGGCATGAGAACGCTGGATGGCACAAATGTGAGCATGCCAGAAAATGAGAATATGTTTAACAGCAAGAACTTCACACATGATTGCTTTGGCACACAGACATATGGCATCCCTTGTGAAAAAGAAGTACACTTTAGCAAATATACTTCAGAAGAATATACTTAAGTGTGAACTGAATGCAATGTTTTCGGACTCTTAATTGAATGTTTTTTTTTTTTTTTTTTTTTTTTTGCAATTAAATGAAAATGTATTATAATTTTAATTTATATTAAATGCAATTAGTTTCATTTAAAAGTGATTTTTTGACCCACTTAAGTATCTGTTTATGTAATTTTATCATTATTTCTATTGTCTTTAAAATATGTATACAGCCGAATGTGCTGTCAAGCATTTATGATAAACTAAAATATACTTTAATGTCATTTCTTTTCAAACGTTATGTATTTAAATATGTGTAATAAAACATTTGTAATTGTAATTTAGTACATTTAAAATGTACTAAATGTAATATTGAATAATACGCTACAGTTAAAATTATAATCAACATGTGCTTTAGTATGTTAGTCAACACTTCAAAATAAGTGTACTTTAAAACATGACAAAAGATTATTAAACCATAATGAGCTAAAATGTACTATAAAAGCAAAACTTTTAATTTGACATTATTACAAAGTGCACTGTTTAAAAGTCTACATAAGACATAGTCATAACTCTCTTTAAAGGGTTAGTTCACCCAAAAATGAAAATAATGTCATTTATTACTCACCCTCATGTCGTTCTACACCCGTAAGACCTTCGTTCATCTTCGGAACACAAATTAAGATATTTTTGATGAAATCCAAGAGGAGTTTTTTGTCTCCCATAGAAAGCAACGAAATTACTGTCATTCAAGGTCCAGAAAGGAATTAAAGACATTGTTAAAATAGTCAACATGACTGCAGTGGTTCAACCTTAATGTTATGAAGCAACAAGAATAAGAGTAAACAGCGTAGGAGAATGTCAGGGTTGAGAGGAAATTGTTGAATAAAGTCATTATTTTTGTTTTGTTTTTGTGCACTTATTCTCGTCGCTTCATAAGATGAAGGTTGAACCACTGCAGTGATGTTTACTATTTTAACAATATCTTTACTTCTTTTCTGGACCTTGAATGTGGTGATTACATTGCTTTCATTAGAAGATAAAAAACCTCTTTCATCAAAAATATCTTAATTTGTGTTCAGAAGATGAACGAAGGTCTTACGGGTGTAGAACAGCATGAGGGTGAGTAATAAATGACATTATTTTCATTTTTGGGTGAGGGATAGCCCTTTAAGTACACTTGTACTTAAAATATACATTTAAGATTTTAAGTACACTACAAGTGCACAATCAATACAACTAAGTGCACTTCTTTTTTACTAGGGATGTGTGTGTGTGTGTGTGTGTGTGTGTGTGTGTGTGTGTGTGTGCACGCGACCATGTGTGCGCGCGTGTGTGTGTGGCCTGAAGTAATCATCTGCTTTGCCTCATGATGGAACATAATTTAAGATTAACAAATTGAGTTTTCACACGCCTCTCTTCATTCTCTCTTCTCTCTGCACGTGCAGCATCTCACTCTGAATCACAGTTCTGCCATAATGTCATGGAAACACATCGACTCCCCAGACTGCAGCCTTTCATTCAAAGGGAATGTAGGCCATAATAAACATCCTCACAGGACCTGCATCAAAGCTGCAAAACACACACACACACACACACACACACACACACACACACACACACACACACACACACACACACACACACACACAGCTTGCTTACTATTTTAGAAAAACCTTTGAACATTTAACTGAGTTTTGCTCTAGTTCTCAACTAAAATCAGATTCCACACACTATGTGTTACAAAAATGAGCCTCAGAAAAGCAGGCGAATCTTAAAAAAAACACAGTCAGGACACATTTTACCCCGTAATACAAAAGAAAAAAATTGTATTTTGCATAAAGAAATAAAGCATATTAAAGGTGCATGTAATATTTTTTTTGTCTGCTAGAGGTCACTAGAAGCCTATTCAAAACAAAGGCGTAGCTTGATGATGGCAAGTTTGAGCATGGAATCTTGGGACATGTGATCTTCACCTCACAGCCAGTGGAACACAATCGGGATTGGACTCGGGAAGAAATCATGTTCATGAATGTGATTATTAACGTTACTGTAGTATGAAGCAGAGCAGGACCGAGTGTTGTGGAGCTGAACGAGGAGCTGGAGCGATTGATCAACACACGCCTCACGAGCAGCGGGACTTTTATTATGACACAGTCGCCGGCGCTGCTTCCGCTTTTCCGGTCATGAGTATGAGGTAACGCAGCTCTGTTTATCATATTAGATACATTTGAGAGTGTTGAAAATGATGTTATAACGTTACTCTGTGCGTTCACTCGGCGGCTGCTGTGAGACACTGTTACACACTGCAGTAAGATAGATCGATTTTACAATATCATATTAAATGCTGGATGGCTTGTGTTGATAAATGGTATTACTTTTAAAACATATTGTATGATGGAGAAAATTCTGTATTACTGTTACTAAAAATAAAGCTGCATCTGATTATGCTATGTTAGCTACTTCACAAAATAGTGTTTTTCTCTGAGGCGTGGTAAAGCATGGTACTCGCAAAAATGTAAACAATAAGACTAAATGTGTTGAGCTATATAACAACAATTAGTTTTCTGTCTATAAGCGTAACCAAACAGTTGTTCCCTTGTCTATTAAAACATGTAAATATTAAAGCGTCTACACGTTAGATATAATATAAGCCGGGCCGTACGCAGGTTTTCATAATTACAGAGGTCAGAAAATGTAGTTTGCTAGGGGGGTACGGGGGCATGCGCGCCGCCGCATTTGTGTGTGCAATTCTTGAGTGTGTGCCGCGAGCACAGTATAACGGCTGATTGGACAGTCATGTTAATTTTTCTGAGTTTTACCGACATAGCCTGACAACATCTCATCTGACCACAGTTCACTGTTGTTCAAATGAAGCTCCCTTGTAGTCACCTGTAGCCTACCTTTTCCGTGCTTGTTTAACTTGCGCCTGGCGAAGTCAGAATGCACGTCTGAAAAATGTCCCATTTGTTGTGTTCAATAAAGAGACAGTCCTATATAAACGCAGCGTTTTACTTGTCGATGATTTAAAAAAAGATTTTTATTTTTGGTATTTTATATGCTCTGTTTGTGGTTTGTGGAGTAGCATCACCCGGGGGGATATATTGTTTTTTAATTCAGCAGAGGCAGGGATACATAGACCAGAAGGGGGAAATTTACAAATCTCATAAACTTATATTTTATTCACAATAGAATATAGATAACATATCAAATGCTGAAAGTGAGACATTTTGAAATGTCATGCCAAATATTGGCTCATTTTGGATTTCATGTATCTTCGTGTATCATTATCTTTTCCCGTGATCTTCGGGCCCTTAGACAGCACTGCATCACATACAGGAATGCTACTGTAATGGAAATCACAACATGGGCTCAGGAATACTTCCAGAAAACATTGTCGGTGAACACAATCCTCCGTGCCATTCGCTGTTGCCGGCTAAAACTCTATAAGTCAAAAAAGAAGCCATATCTAAACATGATCCAGAAGCGCAGGCGTTTTCTCTGGGCCACATCTCATTTAAAATGGACTGTGGCAAAGTGGAAAACTGTTCTGTGGTCAGACGAATCAAAATTTGAAGTTCTTTTTGGAAAACTGGGACCCCATGTCATCCGGACTAAAGAGGACAAGGACAACCCAAGTTGTTATCAGCGCTCAGTTCAGAAGCCTGCATCTCTGATGGTATGGGGTTGCATGAGTGCGTGTGGCATGGGCAGCTTACACATCTGGAAAGGCACCATCAATGCTGAAAGGTATATCCAAGTTCTAGAACAACATATGCTCCCATCCAGACGTTGTCTCTTTCAGGGAAGACC
Source organism: Megalobrama amblycephala (assembly GCF_018812025.1). NCBI lineage: Eukaryota > Metazoa > Chordata > Actinopteri > Cypriniformes > Xenocyprididae > Megalobrama > Megalobrama amblycephala. Next base: position 37,639,946 of record NC_063055.1, read on the forward strand.
TTGCATTTTCCAACATGACAATGCCATCACATACTGCATCAATTACAACAGAGATGCGACAAAGAAGACCTAAGACAGTCAAGCAACTAGAAGCCTGTATGAGACAAGAATGGGACAACATTCCTATTCCTAAACTTGAGCAACTTGTCTCCTCAGTCCCCAGACGTTTGCAGACTGTTATAAAAAGAAGAGGGGATGCCACACAGTGGTAAACATGGCCTTGTCCCAACTTTTTTGAGATGTGTTGACGCCATGAAATTTAAAATCAACTTATTTTTCCCTTAAAATGATACATTTTCTCAGTTTAAACATTTGATATGTCATCCATGTTGTATTCTGAATAAAATATTGACATTTGAAACTTCCACATCATTGCATTCTGTTTTTATTCACAATTTGTACAGCGTCCCAACTTTTTTGGAATCCGGTTTGTATATATACGTATTTTAACAAGGTAAGAAATATTTAAAAAAAAATATATAAAAATATTACAGTAAAAGCACTTATAAATAAAAAATATGTTTTCTTTACCAAGAAAGCAGCAAGATGAAAACCACTATTTTCTGTTTCAAACTTTCACATAGCATCTTTTGGATATAAAAACATTAAAAATTCAAATCTACATTTTGATTTTAAAAAGTTTATTATAAAAACGTATTATTTATTTCCCAAAATGCAATAAATCCATGACACTTTTTTTTTTTCAAAATGCAATTAATCCATCAATATAAAAGTTATTTTTCAAATTGAAAATACACAACAAAATAAGTTAATTCACATATATGACAGAGTCTAAACTTTGTCAATACTGATCTTATATACAGGCATTTTACTAAAAATACATTCAGCCGTCGCTCCCAAAATGAATTTAATGGGTCATCTTGTTAATGCTATAAATTAATTATGTCTCTGTTTGTCATTACCGATTAAAGAGTATCGCCACCGCACGGTTATAATAAACACATTTGCCGAGTACATTGTTATTAAAAACGGCTTTTTAAAAAAGCCTTCAATGTTTACAGTGCGTGGAATGGAGCGCTCTGATTGGTTGAGTGGAGATATCGCGTTCTGCAGAAAAAGGAGACTGGCGTTTGTCGCGTTTTGGAAAGAAAGGGAGAAAACATGACAGAATAACACGACGGAAATCGCATTTTGTGCAAAATTAATAAATGACTTTTCAATACCGACCAGATACAATACTGATTTTGGCGGAAACTCAATTTTTTGAAGAAAAAAAAAAAAAAAAAAAAAAAATCAATTTTTTAAAAAAGAATTTTTCTTTTGAAAAACGCGTTTATCGCGTTTTGGAACCAAACTCTTCATAAATACAATTTTAAATATATTAAATACAATATATAGAAAAATATAATGTAAAAATGATAAATTTTTCTGCATTATAATAATAGGAATAAAAAATCATATTTATGAGAATGTCCTAAAATACAAGTAAGGAAAAGTATTGCATGTGTAAATGCGTAAATAGAAACACACAGTATAGCCTACAACAACATGCTTTTACTATTCAGAGCTACAGAGTGCCAAATCATGAGATGTAAACAGTTGTTTCAGAGACTAAATCAATCTCTAAACGACTCTTTATCTCACTTTGATCAAGCCTCAGCCTACTGTAAGAGTGTTCAATGATCAAATAAACAAGCATCACTCCAGCACATCTGATTGGGTCCGTCACAGAGAAGTGAGACACATCCACACACGATTAATGGTCTGGTGCACAAACTGAGTAGTGAGTAATCGACGGAGGAACAGCGCCGTGGGATCGAGCACGAGAGTCCGCGAGTATTAATGTCATGGTTCAGATTTCTCATCATGAGCGAATCTTTTATGTATCTGCAATGCAGCTCTACTGTGGTGGGAGTCAAACTATTAACAGCAACAGTGCTCTACATTTCACTGCGTTCAACTACAAAACAGACAAAAACATCAGTGCAAAAATGCAGACTTTGAACAAAATGTTCTGATCTGATTGTCTGTGCTTCTCTTCTGGATAGTGAAAGTCTACAAGACAGTCCTGAGCTGAATTCACTGCGACTTAGAGAAAAACAGCAATGTGAGGAGGAAAAAAAATCAAAATAGGAAAGAAGCAAAAACCTAAATGTGTCATATGTTCATTTTTAAAGTTAATTTTAATGAATACAAAAGAAAGACATACCTCTGTGTTCAGAAGCAGCTGTGATGAGGAAGGGAAGTGCTGACAGAGGCTGTGTGAATGAGCGTGGCTCTGATTCTCCGTCTTTTCCTCTCTTTCACTGCTGCACAGCTCCTTAAATGAGGATGAAAACTGAGTGTGAGGGGATTCTCGTTTGCCCTCGCTTGCTCACTTTCACTTATCGCCTCCCTCTCTCTCTCTCTCTCTCTCTGTGCATCTATGTTTTTTCTACAGCTGTATGCCAAAGGGAAATGAACAGCCATGAGAAAGTGCAGCATCAGTGAACCATAAAAATGATACAACAAGCTACTCACTCTTGCATGATCCAACACACACACACAGAACACGACACAATCGCACCATCTTCACAGTGACTGACCAACAGCAAATTCAATTTTACATCACACTGAACTACAAATGAAGAGATTTCCTCAATCACTAATAAGCGAGAGAGATGGCAACGCATCTTGAGCACACGCTGAGGACAGTCAAACGTCTGCAGTCTCATCACTTTGTGATATATTTTTGGCAAGAATTGATTTAGAAGTCCTGAGTTTTAGGATTTCTAGTCGTTGTCTTCTGCTGACTAAAGTTGTCTTTGAATTTTCAGTTTCTCTAAAGGATGTTAAAACAAGCAGGCATGAATGACAGATGCTAAAGCTATAACTGTTTATCTTGACAAATGTGAAAATACTTTTAACATACAACATATAGCCTAATGAGGACATTTACAACTTTTTAAAAAGCCCCTTTTCTTAAAATTCTACACAAAACACACACAACATGCAAAAAAAGCAAACACCTAAAACTATTTTAACTCTTCTAAAAATGGTATTTTTGTGTACACACAAACATCAAATGATTAGCCACATCCACGCCCAACACAGATGTGAAAAATGTAAAACACTTCTATCTTGTGACTTTGTTTGTTCAGTGTGCAGTGAAGTATACTGGAGTTGGTCATGGCACTTACACATACATGTGCATAAATACACTGTATATACAGTATATATGCGCAACTGATGAATTTTACACAGATATGGAACTGAACTGAATCAATACTGAACTGACTTGAGCTGTATAATGACACTGTTGGCTTGTTAGAGCAGCTTTACAGCTCTAAATACTATATATACTCAAGTACCTTGCTTTTATAGAATGGTTGCCATACAATACAAATATTAAAGCCAAAAATATGTATCAATGCAACTTTCATGAAGTAAACTTTCACTAAAAGCTTTCCTACCGCCGGTAAAAAATAGTCCCTGACCGTGAACAGAAACAGAAGTTACATTATTACGCCATTAGATGGTGGCAAAGACTGTCTCTATGAATGAGTCAGTCAGTAGTGAAGACTTTTATACTGAAGACTGAATTGTTGTGAACACGGAACAAAACGCAACTGACAAATGCTTTGACTAGCGCTGTCAGTCATGGGAAAACCCCTTAACTGTTAAAAGGACAAGATATTGCATCGGACATTTAAACAGATTTTTTATTATGAACATAAGACTGACCTGAAGGAAAATGCTAAATCTGAATGCAGGTAATAAACTCGCTCACTCGATCTCTTTCTCACAATACTCTTCTACATAATACAGTGAGCTTCAATGAACAATATCAACTGAGAACAAACAGTTTAGGTTGCTAAGAGTGTTAAGGCTCCGGTATACTTCAAACGAAATCGAAGAACGAACTGATGTGACGTCATTTCGAACAAAATCAGGCCAAAAAGAAGTTCGTTTTGTGTTCTTTTTGGAAGTTCGAAACGGCTTGCCAAAGCAAACTTTCAGGAAAAGTTCGCTTCAGCTGCAAAACACCTTCGTACTACCATTGGTCAGTGACGATAACGTTATAGGAGGTGTGCACTGAGGCTCCGCCTTCACTCGCGTGGGTCGCGTCTTTGAGTCATTTCGTGTGATGAATTCATTGAGGTAAGAGCTCCGCGGGTGAAAACATGAACACACTGGATAGCCGCTTTATATTATATATATATTTATATAAATAAAAGAGTATATATATATATATATATATATATATATATATATATATTACCTACTACTACTACTACTAATTCACTACTATTATTATTATTATCATCATTATTATTATCAGCATCAATTTTTTTATTATATTGCTCTACAAAGCTCTTTTAATGTGTCAGAGTGAATGTGTGTTCATGTATCTCACAATCCATCTTTTTGAGCAGCAGATACTATCTAAATTAGGATTCACAGTTTGACCATCTTTATTTTGGTGTAAGTCCATATCTAACATGCTTCCTGGCAGACTCTGAATGTGGTTTTCATAACCCAGCTTCAGAGTGAGATTCACAGAGCTAAGACTCTCACACACACAGAGAAATGAAGCTGACTTCACTCAAATCATTGGCGTATGTAAGCAGCATGTAAACTGGAGGATGTCTAAAATCATCCATAACTCACTGCTTCCTGGATCTGTTAGGCTGATATCAGCGTCCACTCGTGCATGAATAACTCGAGAACGGGACGCTCTGATGCTTCAACCTAAAGAGGAACTAACCAAATGCTGCACCATATGGTCACAGTGCATTTCCTACAAGGCCAACACACAACAATCACCAATCACCAAACATGACGACTTCTGACCGCCATGACACACTGATGCTCTCTGAAGGTCAAACGGTCAGGGCTCACCGCAGCCTGTGATTGATGTGATGCGGTTGTGTGAGATTCGACGCTCGCTTGCATTGGAGATGACGGTCTTCTCTCAGGATGGAGTGTAATTAAAGGACCGTGGATAATTAAAACACAACAGACCCTGACAGCCGTGCATGGACAAGTCTTTATAGACGTACAGATTTATTCATGGAAATATTTTTCATTCAAAAACTACATGAAAATGAACAGGGATTAGCACAATTGTCAGGTTTTCAAACAAAAAATATAGATCAGTTTTCATATTCATGTAATAATGTAAATCTTTAAGCCAAAACAAACCAAAATTGGGTTTCTGACCATTGCAACTTTTGAATAAGGAATATTCCGTAATTATAGGAATTTGATACAAAAACACACTTGACATATTGACTATGGGGTCAAACTAATATGTATTTTTTCTTCTTCTTCATGTGGTGTTTACATTTGCTGAAAGCACAATTATCCTTAATTAGATTTTCATTACATGTTATAATAATATACTACTACTAATAATAAGAATAATAGAACCTTTTATTTATAGGTGCCTTTCTAGGCACTCAAGGACACCATATATAAAACAAAGCAGTAAAGTACAAAGCATAAAACTATTAGTCATCCATATATTAACATTTAGTGAGGTCACAAGGGGGTCTTGTGGATATGTACAATTGTGTGTCATCAGAATAAAAATGGAAATTAATACCATATGAACAATAAATGTGACCAAGAGGTAGAAATAATGAATAAAAGTGGACCCAACACTGACCCCTGTGGAACACCATGAGTAACTGAGACAGGCTGTGAATGAGCATCTGTACAAACTGTTTCCTGTCACTTAAAGGGTTAGTTCACCCAAAAATGAAATTTCTGTCATTAATTACTCACCCTCATGTCATTCCAGTAAGACCTTCATTCATCTTCAGAACACAAATTATGACATTTTTAAAGAAATCCAAGAGGTTTTTTTTATCCCCTATAGAAAGCAACAAAATTACCACATTCAAGGTCCAGGAAACTAGTACAAATTTTCATTTTTGGGTGAACTAACCCTTTAAATAGGATGAAAACCAAAGTTTCAAAGCACATTATCAGCTACTCCAGTGCGAGCCAATCTTTCCAGCAGTACTGAATGACTAATAGCATCAAAGGCAGCACTAATATCTAAAAGAATAAGAATAGACAGGAAACCAGCAGCCAGGAGCCAAGAGAAGATCATTTGTAACCTTAACAAGAGCTGATTCTGTGCTATGTTTGGATCTAAAGCCTGACTGAAAGTGCTCGTAGATGTCATTACATTGCAGATGTGATTCAAGATGAGTTGCTAGTACTCTTTCAAGTGTTTTTGAAATAAAAGGAAGATTAAAAACGGGCCTATAATTATGTAGATTGTTAGGATCAGCACCAGGTTTTTTGTGAATTGGAGTGATAGAAGCCATTTTTAATGATGAAGGAACAGTAGCAGTAAATAATGAAGAACACACACTATTTCTGTAATAATAGGAGAGATTGAATGAATACAAGACTAACCAAAACAGTAGGTAAAAGATTGAGTGAGCAAGCAGAAGACATAGGGTCCTATTTTAACGATCTAAGTGCATGGTCTGAAGCACAAGGTGCACTTAGGACATGTCCGAATCCACTTTTGTTGGTTAACAACGGAAAAAAATGTTGGCGCGCCCGGTACATAGTCTAAAAGGGTTGTACCTATAGTCTCTTAATGAGTCAAGGGGGTGTTGACTCATTAATAGCCGATTTGCTATTTACATGGCAGAATTTGCAAGTGGAAAAACTGAACGCTTCTCAAGAGAGGAATCCTTTTATTTTTAATATTTGGCATGTGTGTGTGCTGCTGCGCGTCCCTGTGTGTGTAATAATCAGAGTGTACGCACGTTGTGCACCCGTCTATAGGCGCATATTACTAACACACTCTTTAAATAACAAAAAAATACTGCTCCATTGACTTTAGACCATGTTCTTGTTGATCAATGGCGCAGTCGTTTTCAGTCACCTCAAAATAGCAACACGCCAACAACGCACCTGAACGCACCTTGTTTTCAGACCAGCACGCCCATGGACGAACAGATGGGCGCGAGTGCATTTGCTATTTAAACAACATGGCGCTGGACATTAAAATGATAACTGCGTCGGGCTGAAACTAGCAAAAAACACTTGCATTGTGCCTGCCGTCGAGTTATATTTATTATATTTGTTGCTTTAATTATCCTTATTAAAAATAAGCCCAATCCAGACATATATCCAATATATGATTAATAACTTTTCATCCGGTGAAGGTGAGGTTGCAACTAAAGTCCTATTATTTTTACAATTAAATTTAACTTGAAATGAAATGGGAGTCGTGTTACATCTTTAACTGTCACGCATCCCCCACTAGCGGGACGCTTAGAGCTCTTTTTATTGCCTTTATCCCTGTCACATATTTAAGTAATCATCACAAATTAGCTTTAAAAGGGCTTAAAAGCTTAAAAAGCTTTAAAGGGTTAGTTCACCCAAAAATGAAAATTCTGTCATTAATTACTCACCCTCATGTCGTTCCACACCCGTAAGACCTTCGTTAATCTTCAGAACACAAATTAAGATATTTTTGTTGAAATCTGATGGCTCAGTGAGGCCTCTAGACAGCAATGCCATTGAAAATCTCAAGATCTATAAAGATTCTAATACTTTTTGTGCGCCAAAAAAACAAAATGACGACTTTTCGGAGCGCCAAAGTCATGTGATTTCAGCAGTTTAGCCTTTTGATAGGAGATCTGATTCAATTCATAAAGCTCCGAAGCAGTGTTTTGAAATCAGCCCATCACTATATTGTTGAAAAGTCGTTATTTAGTTTTTTTTGGCGCACAAAAAGTATTCTCGTTGCTTTTTAATATTAGGGTAAACCACTGTACTCACATGAACTGTTTCAAATATGTCTTTAGTACCTTTATGGATTTTGGATCAAAACTATCTTAATTTGCGTTCTGAAGATGAACGAAGGTCTTACAGGTGTAGAACGGCATGAGGGTGAGTAATAAATTACAGAATTTTCATTTTTGGGTGAACTAACCCTTTAAATCTCAAAATTCATTCAGTGAAAACGTTTTGAAATCGGACATTTTGTTATCATGGAAACGGTACTTTAAAACCTTTTAGTGGGCTCCTCCCCCTAGTGGGCGGTGTCCTGATTCATTACAAAATTTATTGTAACTTTTTTCATATTTTTTTTTTCCTAATCTTGACAAAACACATATCGTTGGAAAGGTCTGAGACTCAAGGTTCCATATTTGTAGGGTGACCAGACGTCCCGTTTTTCCCGGGACAGTCCCGTATTTCAGCTCTATTTTTAGTGTCCCGACTTATTAAGAAAAAAATAATGTTTTGTCCCGTATTTCATCTTTCAACTGGGTGAAGGAGTTCTGTCACACAAGAACAGCCCGATCAATTTGTCATAGAACAAAGTTACCATTCAATCACAATTCGTTATCGATATCGATCACGCTGAATGACACAGACCAGAAGCCTCTCTCTCTCGCACTCTTTTGCACGATCAGTTCTCCTCTCGCCTTAATGGTCAAATGCACACATAGTTTTCCAAAATGTCCATCGTGTGGAGTATCTCACGTAAATACAGTCGGTTAAGTGGACGTAATCAGGTGGGTAAAAACAGGAAATGTGTCAGTATATTACATCCATGGATTCGGTCTTAAAGGGACAGTAGCATATTTGTCAGTATATTCAAATGTGAAAAAACAAGTTTAATCTCTGTCGTATTTGTTGTATTGTTTGTAATTTGTTTGTAAATTTCTTTTTATATAACAATATATAACAAATATTTATATCTACACTGCCCTCCAAAAGTTTGGAAACGCACTAGAAAAGTGGGGTTTTGGACAATATTGGCATGAATTCTTTTTAATTTGTGATAATTTTGCACTGGTAAGGGACAACACAAACTATGAAAACATATTTTATTACATAAACAGTTTATACATAGAAAAAACTTAAATTTTTGATTCATCAAAATATCCACCATTAGCAGCTATCTGACCTAAACTGGGTTCTAATTAGTTCATTGTATTCTAAACTTAATTGGCAATCAATTGTTGAAGCTATTAAGGTGTGCCGACCCAAAAATCTTTTACAAACCTGGGCCAAGTTTAAACCAGTAACCAGGCATCACAGCTGGCAAAGGGGCATGTCTGACTTTGACATGTATATATTGCCATTATTATGTAATCAAAATGAAAATTATTATTGCTGGATAATGTCAAGTTACTGTAATGTATTTGCACCAAAAAATGATAAGGATTTATGCTGATATCGTCCAAAACCACACTTTGCCAGGGGTGTTTTCAAACTTTTGGAGGGCAGTGTATGTATATATATATATATATATATATATATATATATATATATATATAGTGAAATAAAATTTCTTATATCATGGTCATATTGCGCACTCGTCCCGTATTCCACCATGAGAAATCTGGTCACCCTACATATTTGGCTACTGTTTTGTGATATAAGTGAAATTGTGACAGAAATGTATTAATTTGTGACAGGAGAATGCATAAAAAAATCAATGCAATGTGAATGATATCCAGTGGCTAAATCAAAGGAACTTCAAATTTGGAACACAACTTGGTTAGACATATGCCTTTGATTTTATAACAATTTCAGAATAAAAATTATTTTGTAAAATATATATTTTGTATAAAATAAAAAATATTTAGTACAGTATTTGCTTTACAGTAAACTAAAACTTCTATAACTTTTTTACACTTTCAGTTTTTGAAGTGCTTTCACCGCATTCATGAATTACAAGTTCGGATAGTGCATGTTCACGTCTATATGCTCAAAAAGGGGGTGACAGTTAAGGGGTTAAAAATTCTGCGCAAAGTTGTGCAGAGTTGACGTTCGTCAATCACATCATTTCGTCACACGGGTCAAAGTGTAAAACTCCGCCTTAAACAAACTTGCGCTATATATCATCATCATTACAACTAAAATCTCGCTTTTCGCCTGTCATTTAGCTGTATTCGCAGTGTTTTTGAAGTAAGGCCGTGTCTGAAGAGTCTCTGCACTAGAGGAAGCGCACTGGTAAGTGCTCTGTCATGGATGTGACTGTGTTTGTCTCGCCATGTGTTCGGAAGCGTGCATGAAGTGCCGGTGTCTGCTGTAAATCTACATCTCAGATCCATTAATGTATGTGCGACTGAATGTTCAGAGGACCGTGGCGTGTCTGCATTGTAGTCCTGACGATTGTAGTCCTAATAGTTAGTACAGAATTTTTCTGAGAGTCTGGGATCAATCCTGAAAAATCTCAGTGGGAATTTTTATGGGGATTCCAACATAATAACACCAACACTAGTTCTTCTACACACTTAGTTCCCAAAAAGACTGTGAAGGTTAGCAATAATTGGTCAAGAAGGACATCAGGGTAAAGCTTCCCCTTAATTATTTAGATTAAATTGTAATATTTAAATATTAAAACACACATGCATGTCGCATACTCTCTTGTGCAGGTATTGTTTCGAATAAGTACTTCATGACCGTTAAAAAAAGGTATGTTCTATATATATATATATATATATATATATATATATATATATATATATATATATATATATATATATATATATATATATATATATATATATATATTTTTTTTTTTTTATTATTATTTTATTATTATTATTATTATTGCAATTGCAAACAATTCAAAGATGACATTAATGAAATACAACTTTTTAAGAACATAAGGAAAGGCAGGAACAGAACAAAAAAGAAAAGAGGATAAAAAAACAAGTATTAATCACATAACATGAAAGATCTCTTCATATCTTTTCAAAGAAGATTTTTTTTAAACATTTTTTGTTATTAATTAGTCTTAGTGATTTGATTAAATGTTCTACTTCACATAAGAAGTCTATAAACGTGGGTATTTTCTTAAGAAACCTTTGTTTGTGAAACTAGGATTTTGCCACAAGGATAAGAAAGTTAACAGTAAAGATTTGTTTTGGTTTTCATAATAGCAAACATCATCCTTAATGTGTAAATTACAGTTCATATTAACTTAATAGGGACTCAAATCTTTCCAGAAAAGTGATGAAACATTGCATGAGAAAAATAAAAGACAAATATCATCACTTTCTTTTTTACAGAAGGTGCATATATCAGCTACATCACAAAATTTCGACACAAGAGCATTACAAGGGTATATATTATGCAAAATTTTAACAGGTTTAACAGGTAATTTACCAGTGGAGTAAATACTTTTCATCAAAAAAGAGAGGCACCTACCCTATTAAATATATTATTAGGAATAAAATACCACAATCTGACCCAAGCAAACATTTTTTTTTTATCCAATTAAGTTTAGTATCATCAAAATTTAGGACTTAAAGACCCCCATCACTCCTTTTGTTTGCTAAAACATATTTTTTCAATTTGTGAGATTTATTACTCCAAATAAAATCAAGAAAAATCTTGTCTATATTTTTGGAGTTGTGATTATCTACCGCTAAAGATAGGGAAGGGAACACAAATCTGGATAATCCTTCTGTTTTGGATAAGAAAACTCTGCCTAAAATTGATAAATCTCTTTGGAGCCAATTAATAAAAATATATTTTGTTTTCAATAACCGTTGAGAAAAAATCAGAAACTGTCTACCAATTACATTTTTCATTATATGAATCCCCAAATATTTCATTTAGTGTTTATTTGGTATATTTTCAATTTCAGTTTCTACAGTGTCAAATAAGCAAATAATTTCACACTCTGATAAATGAAGTTTGAGTCCAGAAGCGTTAGAGAAGGCATTAATTGTAGTTAAGACTGGAGAAACTTGCTCTTTATCCTTCAAGAATTGGGGTTACAAGGGGGCGGAATTTTGAAAATATTCCAATTTGGAAACTCTTAGATCAAAATCTCAATAATGGGTAGAATATTTGTAATTCCAGTCATCATTTAAGAAACGGGCGTCTCAACCCCTGTGATGTGTGGCAGCAGCAGCGCGAGGCCTCGGGAGAATGACCAAGCAGACACAGATCAAGTGTGGTACAAAGCATTCTCAGATTTATTCCGGAAGAAGGGTCATATTTATAGACATAGGTCAAACAACAATCTCCAGGATGGCTTGAGCATGCAATCATACGACTTAAGAATCAAACCTTACCATGTATGGCATTTCAAGAAATATAATAACAAATAAGAAATGTATGTGCGTAAATGTGTGTGTGTCTTCAACTTCTGGTTGTGTGTGAGAGTGTCGGTGTGGTCAAGGACTGCTACTGTTTGTTTTGTCTAGGTAGGTACATGAGCTGCACAATGGAAAATTCCCAAGACACAGAGAAAGTCAAAAAGTGAAGCCCAAGAAATAAGAAATGATTTAACAGAAACTTAACAGGAATATATGGAAATTTGTAGGAATTTACGGGAATTAATTGGAAATTTATATACATTTATAATATTTATATAAACGTATTATATAAATAATATATAAACATTTTGTTTGGTCATAACATGTAATAACAGTTATTTATTTTTCGCATTCAATTAATTCTAATTAAGTACATATGTAAAAAATATATTTTTATTGCAGCAATTGTTATGTGTTATTTATTTCAGTGTCACGTGATCCTTCAGAAATCATTCTAATATGCTGATTTGATACTCAGTTATTATCAATTTTGGAAACAGTTGTGCTGCTGAATATTTTTTTGGAACCTGTGATGCTTTTTTCTATGGAAGCCCGTTTCCGCCACTAAAAAAAAAAATAAAAAAAAAAATAAAAAGATGAATTGCGACTTTTTATCTCAGAATTCTGACTTTTTAACTCGCAATTGTGAGATATAAACATGCAATTGCGAGTTAAAAAGTCAGAATTCTGAGATAAAAAGTCGCAATTCATCTTTTTTTTTTTTTTTATTGGCTTTTTTTATTGGCTTTTACGGGCTTCCATAATTTTCAGGATTCACTTATTAATAAAAAGTTAAAAAGAACAGAATTTATTCAAAACAGAACAATATCACTTTAATATCACTTTTTATCAATTTCACACATCTTTGCTGAATTAAAGTATTAATTTCTTTCAAAAAAAGAAAGAAAAAAATTACATTTTGAATGGTAGTGTATATTGTTACAAAAGATTTCTATTTTAAATAAATGCTGTTCTTTACATTTTTATTCATCAAAGAATCCTGAATAAAGTATCACAAGTTATAAAATAATATTAAGCAGCACAACTGTTTCCAACATTGATAATAAATCATCATATCAGAATGATTTCTGAAGGATCATGTGACACTGAAGACTGGAGTAATGATGCTGAAAATCCAGCTTTGATCACAGGAATAAATTATATTTTTATGTATATCAGAATAGAAAACCATTATTTTAAATTGTAGTTATGTTTCACAATATTATTGTTTTTTCTGTATTTTTGATCAAATGTGCATGTTATGGAATGCACATTTCATGCAGGGGGTGTGGCCTCAATATCCCTGCAGTAAGTAGTGTGCTGTGTGACTGTGATTGAGGAATGTGCAGGGGAAAAATTCAACTAAAATTGCATTAAATATGGTTGTTTTAACCAAAATTACGCTGCAAGAAGGTTTTTTCAACTACATTTAAGTACCCTGTTATAGGCTAACCTGCAATTTTGCAAATTCCCTGTTTATTCCCATTAATTCCCGCTAAATTCCCATATATTCCCGTTAATTCCCATATATTCCCGTTAATTCCCATATATTCCCATGGAAAGTTTCCAGCTTTGAAAATTCCCAGAATTTTACAACCCAATCAAGAATAAAGTAGTATCATCTGCTAATTGTGAGATTTGATAAAGATATTCAGGCCAGCAAAGTTATTATTGTGCAAAATATCTATAGATAATGTTTCTACAACAAATAAAAATAAAAATGCGCTCAAAGGACAACCCTGATGTATTCCATGAAGAATGGGAAACCTTGGTCATGTACGTGAATTTAAAATTATACAACTATCTATTTCTTTGTACAACATTTGAACAATATTTATGAATTTTGAGGGAAAACCAAAAGCCTCTAAAGAGTTTAGAAGGAACTGGTGATTTACAGTGTCGAAGGCCTTATAAAAATCAAAGAATAAGATGATTGCATCAGACTTGATTTCATCTCTAACTAGTGTAAATAGCATTTGCCAACAAGGAACGCTATTTGCACTTAGTGTAAATACACTCCAAGTATTCTTATAAAATTCTTTATACCTCCCCTTAGCATTTGAAATGTTGTATTGTATTTATATTGATTGTTTTGTTATTTTCTTCAATAAAAAAGGGAAAAAACAAAAAAACAAATCTACTCCCATGGCCTCATGGGATAGTAAAGGCTACATCCGAAATCGCATGCTTCCCTACCATATAGTAGGCGAAAAACATTATGTGACAAAAAAGTAGTAAATCTGAATTTACAGTTCTCACAATAGAGTACACAAAAAGTACACAGATGACCTACTACTTCCTACTAGGTACTTTTTGCCTACTCTCTTATGAGTACTGTGAATTCAGACATGCTTCTTTTATCAGATACTGTTTTCGCCTACTATATAGCAGGGAAGGGTGCGATTTCGGATACAGCCTATAATTATTGTAATTACTGTAATTATTTTTATATGCTTGTGAAAGCATGTGGCATTTAATTGGCATATTGAGGTTTGGTAGCATCTCTTTTCCAGGGTCAGTGAGAATGGACAGCTCTGGTGACCCCAGTGGGCCTCCACGGACGCCGCAGATAGGGGGAGCCAGAGGGTTGCCGATGGGCCGCCGGCTGCCCGCGTCCATCTCTCCGGGACGCCTGCCCACAATGCGCTCCAGAGACCTCACGCTAGGAGGCGTCAAAAAGGTTACCATTCATAGCTGAACATGGTAGTCACTACTAGACATTTCAGATTTGATTTCAAGTGTGTTGTCCTTTCTCCTGCAGAAAACCTTCACCCCCAATATTATCGGTCGAAAATCAAAAGAGGAGTAAGTGACGGACTCTTTTATAATTAGTGTCTACTTACCATCAATTCATCATCATTGTTGATGTGATGAGAGCGTCACTGTTACTTACAAGTAATGCTTTGCCACAGATTAAAATCTGATGAAGTAAAGAGACGAGATAAGAAGGATGTGGATCGAGGTCGGCAGCGGGACAGCCGAGGCAGGGGCCGAGGTCGCCCTGAGGTCATCCAGTCTCATTCTATTTTTGAGCAGGGTCCTGCTGAGATGATGGCCAGGAGGAAAGGTAAAGATGATGTGAGAAATCGTTAGGCCGACTGCTGTGATTTGAGTCCTCCTCACAGCTTTGAGAGGTTTACTGCTTTTAAACGTCAGCAGCAACAGTGATTGTTGATGAATAATTATGTTGACTACTACAGCAATAATAATCACAATCAACAGTTCTTCTGCTAATAATATTCTTAATTAGCCTAAAAGCAACATAACATTCAGATACCTTCAAATATCTGTGACACTGGGGAGTTAAAATAATGAGCAGTAATTTATTCTGATGTTCAGTCACAAAATTATGTGCACCACCATTCATTTGAGGTTGGTAAGATTTTATGTTTTTTAAAGTCTTTTATGCTCACCAAGGCTGATTTAAAAAAAAAAAAAAAAAAAAAACAGTAAAAACTGTAATATTGTTAAATATTATTATTATTATAATTTAAAATAACTGTTTTTTTATGCAAATATATTGTAAACTGTAATTTATTCCTGTGATCAAAGCTGAATTTTCAGCATCATTACACCAGTCTTCAGTGTCACATGATCCTTCAGAAATCATTCTGATATGATGATTTGCTGCTCAAGAAACATTTCTGATTACTTTCAGTGATGAAAACAGTTGTGCTGCTTCATATTTCTGTGAAAACTGTGATACATTTTTTTTCCAGGATTCTGAATATAAAGTTCAAAAGTTCATTAAAATCTTTACTGTCAATTTTGATCAATTTAATGCACCCTTGGTGAAGATAAGTATTAGTAATGTTTAGTAATGGTAATGTTTAAAGCAACAACAAAAAAATGTAATATTTTTGTGGAAAGCGTGATACTTTTTTCAGAATTCTTTGATGATGAATAGAAAGTTCAAAAGAACGTCATTTATTCAAAAAATGAATATTTTGTAACATTTTTAAATTTCAATTTAATCTTTGCTCAAAAGTATTAATATCCTAAAAAAGAAAAATCTTACTGACTGCAAGCTTTTTGAATGCTCATGTAAATATACAATAAGTTTTAATGTTCATGGAAAACCTGGAATTATTAGGGAATTTTATAATTCTTTTCAGGCTTGAAAATCATGAAAGTAACTAAAATCTTTAAAAAAACGTGAAAAAGTATTTCATTGGACACAAATTGCTCTTCAAGAGTGAATTCTCTATAAAATGATGTTAAATGCTAATACAGTTATCAGTCCATGTAATATGGTACGTTTGACTCCAGAAGCCGAATATTTCAGGAATGTGGTGGAGAAATTTAAGAACTAAAACAGCCATATTGATCATTCCGTAATCAAAATTAGGGCTGGGACAATACATCGATCCTCGAAACAATGAATCTGGATCGATTCTGATATTTTCTCTCTCGAATCGATTCTGAGCTTAGTTTTAACAGCAGATGGCGCTCTAGGCTATTTTTTAACCACACACTCAAATGCTCATGAAGAAGTGTACTAGAGAGCACTCATGTAAGTGGTTAAATATACTTGCACCTCAGCTCAGAATGCTTTTATGATGTGAGATTAATGAATGTTGCGATCCTATCAGATTTATGATAGCAACCTGATTCGTAACAAAGCACTGTTCGCCAGAGGAGAACTGGCCCCCCGACTAAGCCTGGTTTCTCCCAAGGTTCTTTTTTCTCCATTTTAACAACTATTTGCCACTTGTTTGCCACCTGATGTCACCTGTTGGAGTTTGGGTTCCTTGCCGCTGTCGCCTTTGGCTTGCTTGGTTGGGGACACTTGACATTTGACTTGACATTTGATATTCAACAGTATTCTTGACATTTATTCAACAGTGCTTTGATCTGCCTGCATTGACACTATTCTTGAAGAGCTGCTGTGCAGCAAAAACTATGTACCAGTTATCAATGTAAAGCTGCTTTGATACAATCTGCATTGTAAAAAGCGCTATATAAATAAAGGTGACTTGACTTGACTAATGTAAACACAGCCCATTGCAAACACCCTTGTAATTCACTTCAACCTTTTCCAACTTGAACTCGAGGTTTAAATGGTGTGTGTGTAAAGGAACTGGAAGCAAGCAGAGTACGAGTGTTTCTAAAGCACGCAGCGTCATCTGCTGTTAAAAACTAAGCTCAGAATCGATTCGAGAGAGGATTGCGATACATCGGAAAATATCAGAATCGCTCCAGGTTCTTTGTATCGATGTATTGTCCCAGCCCTAATCAAAATGTTGGGATTAGTGTTAATATCTAGGGCAGGGGTCGGCAACCCAAAATGTTCAAAGAGCCATATTGGACCAAAAAAACAAAAAACAAATCTGTCTGGAGCCGCAAAAAATTAAAAGCCTTATATAAGCCTTATATGAAGGCAACACAGGCTGTAAGTGTATATTAGCTATATTAGCCTATCAAAATGACTAAGTAGGCTACAAATACATAATGAGGTATTCCCGAGGTATATATTTAAAAACTGCTGAAAGCTACAGAAAAAAGAAGCAAATGGATCGGTGCAATTCACAGAAACAGCTGGACTCCAGCAGAGAAACATGGATTTGCAGTTATCATTTTGTGTCAAATTGTCGGATTTTGAGGTAAAATCATTCCATATATATTGTATTGTTATATATTATGTTGACAAATCATCTAATAAATATTTTCCATCTTATATTCTGCATAATTGTGTGTTTTAAAATAAACACTGACAAAAACTATAGGCTACTATAAAACTATATGTTTTAGGGATGGGCAATATGACGATATAACATTGATATAAGTGATTACGCGGATTTAAACCTACCTATATTGTAGTTATTCACAGGCAGATTTGCTTTATGTATTTCCCCGGCGTCAAATCAGGCACATATAAATGTCAGGAAACACGACTCCTGGCTACATGTCAATATCCATGGATTAGGTTTATTTGACAAGTTGTAAGAAACACTTTCGAGTCCAACCTTTAGTGTAATTCGTTTGTTTTTACTCGCGTTTTCGCAGTTTCCTCTATTAAATCCAGTCATGCAGCAGGTTCTTTTGCCAATCAGTCCAGCTGAGGGAGCGTGTTCCGGCGGGAAAGTGATGTCGATGGCTATGACGCAAATTTTCGTTGACAGAAATGTTGAAATTTAATATTTAGTGTACACACATTTTTACAGCATTGGAAAACGTTAAGAATGTTTGTGTCATGTTTGTCCTCCTACAGAAACCATATGAAAACAAAAAAATATATTTTTTCCATTTTCATACATTTTTTAAAAAGCTCCAGGGAGCCACTAGGGGGGCGCTAAAGAGCCGCATGCGGCTCTAGAGCCGCGGGTTGCCGACCTCCGATCTAGGGTGTTTACAAGTCTGTTCAGTGATTTATAAAAGAGTTTAATGTTAAATATAATTCACATTTTCTTGTCTTTTTGTCTCTGCACTGTCTATTATTTTTTCTATATTTGATCAGGTGTATACGATGACACCAGAGAAACAGCCAACACTGGCCCGTCACCCATCATCAACATCAAAAAGGAGAGAGAGACCGAAGAGGAGACTAAAGAAATCCTGCGCAAACTTGAGAGGGACAATGTATGTTTTCAAAAACACAAATGGCAGCTTATTAACTAGGAATTAAAAAAATCAAACCTGTACCTGGTCATATTACAGCCCAAAATCAAAAGGAAGAAATAAGAAATTCAGTTTTACTTTTAGAAAATAAAGCTTATTTTAAGTCCATTAAGCATTGAGACATTAGTTTTAATAATTAATCATATTTTTCATCTGAATTCTCATTACTGCATTGCAAAAAATGGTGCATCTGAAATCGCATACTGAGTAGGTACTACATTTGAATTTGCGACCGTTAAAAATGTGCATTCTATATAATATGAAAATAGATAGTATGAATGAAATTCGGACGTACTACATCCGCCATGTTTTCATTGTCATGTGACTTACCGGTGTCAGTTGCGTCGCTTCACTGCCATTCACAAATCCTCTTAAATGAATTAATTAACCTTTTTTGTATTTTGATTTTAATGTGAAATATGACCTGGGTCATGTTTTTATGTGATTCTCTCAAATGCAAATATTGCCAATTGCTTAAATGAGAAAATTATGTCAAGTCTTTGTTGTGTGTCACCCACAAGACTTTGGTTGTGTTGTAGTTTGTGGATGACCCACACCTGAGAGGTGAGAGAGGAAGCTGTCCTGTGCAGCTGCCGCTGGCCGTGTCTGGATGGGTCTTCAAACAGGAGTTCAGTGAGAAGACCCCGTCAGATCCTGAACCAATCAGCACTGGAGCTGAAGTCAAGGGTAGGAGCGACCGCACAAACTAGCACCTGTCTTAAGGTGCGGTCTAGTGGTCGACTAATGTTGATTTGTTTGTGGCCAATGCTGTTTGCTGTATGTGCAGATGTAAAGCCGATATATATTATCACACTATTTAATTTAAAGGTCGTAAAAACACATGCATATTAATTGCTGAAATTAAATAATTTACTTTACATATTTACTAAATTAGAAATTATTTAAAAATGAATATTTAAAAAATAATTTAAACTTGATAAAAATATTACTTTTATATATTATTTTTTATATATATATATATATATATATATATATATATATATAAAAAATATATATATATATATATAATATAAAGCCTATGATGCAATCATAGAAAAGATTGCTCTAATTCACAAATGAATCATTCTGTGTGACTTGCAAACAGATTAAATAATCATCTTGCTCATGAATCGGACACTTTTTTGTTACTTTTTGTACTTTGTTATTGTCAACCACTGATGACTATACCTGTAGACAAGAAATTTGGGGGCTCGTCCGGGATATTCCCAAGAAATTGAGAATCACATGAGTTTTTAGTTGGGCATTGAGGGATTTATTAGGAAAATGTGATTCTATCGTAGTTTATGCGCATGGATTCTAATTAAATGAAAACATTATCCGCCTCAATTGAGCACATAAGCTTTTTATGCACATTTTTTAGTATTTCACTTCACGTCTTTCTTTCTCTGTCCAGCAACCTTGAGTTTGGGAAAGGCACTTTATAAATAAAACATTATTATTATTATTATTATTATTATTATTATTATTATTATTATTATTATTAATTGTAATGAATGCCAAGTGTGGTAAACACTTGGCATTCATTACACAGAATTGAAGAGTGACACAACTTTCTCTTATCATCCATCCCACCTCGTCTTCCCTCAGTCAAGCAGGAGCCATTGGATATTCCTGAAGCAAAGAAGGCGGAGCCTACGTTCAGACTGCCACCCTTGCCCAAACCTGATTTGCTGCCTGATTTACTGGAGGTGTGGAATCACTGCAAAGAGGAGGAGCTTCTCTTCATGCAGCTCCCTGATTCGCTGCCAGGCCAGCCGCCCACCAGTGACGTCCGGCCCACCAAAACAGAGGTGCAGTCCAGTGATGGACAGACCATGATGCAGAAGACCGAGACACAGGTGGCCACTAGCTAGGTTTTGGGTCACATGGCCATGTGAGTTTTTGCATATGCTCATGTTTTTTGTTCTCCTGTGTGTGTGTGTGTGTGTCAGGAGGAGTCACAAGAAGAGAACAGCTGTTGTCTCAAGGATCTGCAGGAGGGTTTGGTGGGAAAGATGCTCGTAAGGAAGTCGGGCAAAGTGCAGCTGATTCTGGGTAACGTCACCCTGGATGTGGCCCTGGGAACGCCCTGCGCCTTCCTGCAGGTCAGTTACACACACAGTAGGTCTAGTGTATGTAGATTTTCAATGGCTATGTTTTCATCAAAGTTGCGAATTTAACTTAAGCGCAACATTGGAATATTGCTTAAAGCATTTGCAAATAAAGCAGCTTCCTGGGAAATTGGTGCCAAATTTCTGTAATAAAAATGAAAGTTGCTGCAATCAGGGAAGTTTTTTCATACATCATTAATGACTTAGAGCGGCAGACGAAACTTATTAAACGCTGTCATGTTCTCTTGCGTTCGGATGCTGGTGTTTGTGAACACAATCATGAGAGGGATTTAAACCAAATCAATCTGATGACAGGCTTTGGCTCCAGCGTTTCAGAACCACCAAACCAACATTTGAGATGCTGCGATGCGATTGGTCTGCTGGTTAGTCCAGTTATATCCTCTGTTGAGGCAAAGTCACATGAGTTTTTAGTTGGGCAATGAGGGATTTATTAGGAAAATGTGATTCTATCGTAGTTTATGCGCATGGATTCTAATTAAATGAAAACATTATCTGCCTCAATTTTTTTAGTATTTCACTATTCAGTGTTTCTTTCTCTGTCCAGCAACCTTGAGTTTGGGAAAGGCACTTTATAAATAAAACATTATTATTATTATTATTATTATTATTAATTGATTTGCATTTGGAGTTTCCATCCATCATTTTTTAATATGATATCCCAATATTTGCATGAAAGTAGGTGGATAGAAACAGCTATTCATTGTAAAATGCCTGATAAGGTGTGGTCAGTGCCAGTCCCTATGACTAAAACGGCATGGGGAACAATTGCAAAATGTCTGATTGCATGAAAATGAAATTTATCCCATGATTTACTCACCCTCAAGCCATCCTAGGTGTATATATACTGTATATATATCTATCTTCTCTCAGACAAACACAATCTGAGTTATTTTTAGAAATAATAGGTTTTTGTTAGAAAAATATACATATTTAAAACTTTATAAACTAAAATAACTGGCTTCCACCAGATGACCATATGCATACTGCACAAGTTGACTTGTGCCATGGATCATGGAATGGACTAAAAGAAAGAGGTGCCGTGGTTTGCAGACCTTCGCACACTGGATAAGAAGCGGCATTATAATTGCACCAAATTCTTCTTAATGTACTACATATTATAAAGACTTCATCCTAGTCTGTAAGATTGTACATCTTAATATTAGAAACAGTACTAGGCTAATAGTATTAGTTAAATGCCTGATATTTTTTTAAGCTTAATTTATGACTTTATTTTTTTTTTTTTTAGAATAGAGATCACTGTTCTTCCATTCTGAAAACAAAACATTAGACAAACAAAATATGTAGGCTAATTTACTTGAGTTTATGACAAAATGATTTATTTAATCTTATTTAATTTAATCTTATTTTATTTAAAAGTCTATTTATAAATGTCTAAAATGTTATAAATGACTAAAAAATATTTATTAATATAAATGAATTTATTATAAAAATATTTATTAATATAAATGAATTTATTATAAAAATATTTATTAATATAAATTAATTTATTATAAAAAAATCGTTTGAAATAAATGAATGCGTTTTTGAATGAATCTCTTTAAAGGGTTAGTTCACCCAAAAATGAAAATTCTGTCATTTATTACTCACCCTCATGTCGTTCCACACCCATAAGACCTTCGTTCATCTTCAGAACACAAATTAAGATATTTTTGATGAAATCCGATGGCTCAGTGAGGCCTGCATAGCCAGCAATGACATTTCCTCTCTCAAGATCTATTAATGTACTAAAAACATATTTAAATCAGTTCATGTGAGTACAGTGGTTCAATATTAATATTATAAAGCCACGAGAATATTTTTGGTGCGCCAAAAAAAACAAAATAACGACTTATATAGTGATGGCCGATTTCAAAACACTGCTTCAGGAAGCTTCGTAGCATAATGAATCAGCGTGTCGAATCTGCGGTTCGGAGCGCCAAAGTCACGTGATTTCAGCAGTTTGGCGGTTTGACACGCGATCCGAATCATGATTCGACACGACATGAGGGTGAGTAACAAATGACATTATTTTAATTTTTGGGTGAACTAACCCTTTAATGATTCAGTGATATATCAAATACATTTTAACAGTCACTGGTCGCCACCTAATATAACTTATCTTTATTTGAAGCGTAACATTAGTTTCAAAGGTCAATTACTCATTTTGATCGCGGCTGCAGCGACATCAGAGTCTATATCTGGACTACAAACTTTTATCCCAGTACTTTCATTATTATTTAATGTTTGCAACACAGATATGTAGCCTACTGTGTAGTTGAAAAGACATAGTTTCAAGCATAAAGCTTACAAGATGAGGATCAGCAGAGGCGTGAAAGCAGTTCCCGGGCGGCCCCTCTGCTTCTGCAATCCATGACTCGCGCCAAAGGAGTAACCTCTGACGCGATGTATTAAATAGGATGTAGGAGTGCTGTAAGCTTAGACGCCTCTCACGGTTCAAACAAATATGGCTGAGCAACAAACTCAAGCTCCTCTTCTCTTATATCGAAATCCTCCAACATTTCTCTTGATGGTTTTAGACTTCTAATTCATGACCGGTGTTTTGTTTTGATCTGTCCTTCTGTGTTCATCATAACGTAATGCGTCGGGTCACTGTTTCGCCGCAAATCGATGTGTACGGCAAAGCTAGTTATTATAGTTAATAAAGTTTTAAATATGGATATTTTTCTCTTAAACCCATCACTTCTCTTCAGAAGGCCTTTATTAACCCCCTGGAGCCATATGGATTACTTTCATGATGGATTTTTTTTGGGGGCTTCAAAACATGTCATAATAAAAAAACATAATAAAAGCTCCCTGAGATGATACGAGAGACCAGACATAATAAAGTTCTCACGCTATTCAGTTCAACCTACAATGCAAAAACTGTGTTTTCACATTAATCCACTTCTAAAAGCTTGAGGACAAAGTAAAGGGGGAAAACATGCATTTTCATGATTAGTGCATATCTGATCTGAATGTTTGTTTGGGAAGCACTGCCAGCTGCTGGGGTGAAGATGTTATGACATCATTTCTGGACCCAAATTTCAAAGGCCCAACCCTGTACTTAAATTGGTGACACAAACACCATATAAGCACATGACCAATATATCTCATCATGGGACTTTCTGTACACACAATCTATACACTATCTAGCTTCTGATCACATGCTTTTCTTGTGTATTTCTATTATTCTCTCTGTGTTTGTAGGAACTGGTCTCCGTGAATACCGAGGGCAGAAGGGGAGACCTGTCTGTGCTGGGACACGTTAAACACAAGCTGGTTTGTTCACCGGACTTCCAGGCTCTTCTGGAAAACAGAGTTTGAGGAGCGGCTGCTGGAATCGCCAGTGTTTCACTCGAGTGCTGTATATGCCTTTTGTGAGGAAATATTCCCACGTACTGTCAAGGATGGAGAACTCGGAGTGAATGAACGGAAATTATTTATATATGCAAGAAAATTTATTTAGAAGAATTTATCAGTTGTCATTCAGGAGACACTATTACACATGTAAATATCGTGGGTTAGAATAAATAATTCATTTATAAAAATCTGAGTTTGAGTTTGAAGCCTTAAGTTAATAAAAAAAAAAAGTGCCATAAATACCAATTTTTTTTTCTTTTCTTTTTGATTAATTTATTGAATCAGCCCTCTAATGGTGGATTGGCACCTTTCAAAAACATTAAACTTTGACTACATGTAGCAGATATTGTTTTCTTAGGAAAAGGGTGTTTTTGTGGCCATAATTTTGATACATTTTAGGACACAATTCCTCAAAAGTAAATATTCACTGTCTGGATCTCTTATATTGCTTCATGACTGTATTTCTGTGACATTAGGGGCTGTTATTGTTTAGACATCAAGTGCTGAGTGTGCTGTTTGTCATAAGTTGGCACTATGGTAAAATGTATTGTTTGAATAAAATACACTAGAATTAGACAATTAACCATTTAAGCCACAAATAGGTCATTTATACAGTATGATGGGGTGTTTATACTAACAGCAGTTGTTTTACTGGTTCTAGAAGGCATTTCTAACATTACTGGCAGTAGGGGTGTGCAATATGACCAAAATCTTATATCACAATATGAATAATTTTATTTAATGGTATCAATATACATCACAATATAGTTCTTTTTTGCTTTAAATGGGATTTTTATGATTTCAAACATTCCATTGAAATTTCATAATTCTTGTGACCATTTTCAATATCAAAAATTACTAGCTTAAGTAGGCTATAAAAATCTCAAGCTTACTGAAGACATAGAAACAGTATTTAAAAAAAAGAAAAGAAACGAATTACAAGCATATAGAAAAACAAACTACAATAGAACAAAGATACAAATGAAATAGACCTATCTGAAAAACTTCAGGCACTAGAAATAAGAAATACTACATAAATTGTATAAAGTAATCAAATGTACAAAAGCATTGCATAGTCTTCACTGTAAATTAAACACATTCTTATTAAAAGATTCAGTCAAGAGCAGTAAGAGATGTTCTCTATTTTGTTGTTTGATTAAGAAAATAGAGAAAATCAACAGACAGCAGCAGGTTTATTAGGCTGCTGTCACTTTAAGACCAAATGCACTGATCCAATATACTCGTGCATTTTCTTTCTCAACTGTTTTCGTTCACTTAAGACATGAATGGCTGTGTTTACAGGGGTGCTTGCAAAGATGGGTGTTTTGACACATACATATGTGTATTTAACCATTCAAGACAAATTAGGCTTCAAAAAGAACTTGGTTCTGTACTCGCATGCTCTATGAGCAGCAGCTTCATGTGTGCTCGTCTCTCAGTGCACGCAAATGGCGAATTGAGTTCTCTTTTGCTGCTTGCTGTGCTTCAGCAGTTTAAAATCAGTTATTTTTAAATTGCAATGCTTAAAAACAGATGTAAATGATAAGCTTTTGTGACCGCGCAGCACAGCAATGTCACATGAGCGTAATAGCGATAGAGACTATAGTCCAAAAATGATACCGGTTGACAAATTTCTATCAGTTAATCATATCTAACTGGCGATGTGCATTATTAAAAGTTGAATATCTGACCACAAATGAAATGTCATGCTGGTGAAACTCCATCTCACACTCTAAAAAATAAAACATTGGTTCAACAAAAAAAAAAAATATGTTAACGTTTTCGACTAGAATTTTTAACTTAAGCCAATTGGGAGAATTACATTAATTCAAAGCAATATTTTGAGTTGATCCAACATAATGTTTTAAGTAAGGTGAAGACGCTTTTTTGCCACAATAAAACGCATTTCTAAGTAACATGAACTTAATAATTGTCAACATGAATGCAGCTATTTAAGTTGATCCAACATAATGTTTTAAGTAAGGTGAAGACGCTTTTTTGCCACAATAAAACACATTTCTA
This sequence comes from Megalobrama amblycephala, assembly GCF_018812025.1. NCBI lineage: Eukaryota > Metazoa > Chordata > Actinopteri > Cypriniformes > Xenocyprididae > Megalobrama > Megalobrama amblycephala. The sequence goes on from NC_063055.1 coordinate 37,666,122, forward strand.
AGTAACATGAACTTAATAATTGTCAACATGAATGCAACTATTTAAGTTGATCCAACATAATGTTTAAAGTAAGGTGAAGATGGTTTTTGGACACAATAAAACGCATTTCTAAGTAACATGAACTTACCAAGCACCGCTTGTCACCATGATGGTAAATCTCCAAAAACCCACATTAACAGAAACTCTTCTAAATTAGCATAACAAAACACTAATTACTGCTAAATCTCCCTTACCATTAATCTTGTGCAAAAAACATTATATAACACTTAATTTTAGCATTTACTCTCCCTTTCAAGTGCCATGGGCAAAGCATGATGGGAAATATAAATCCCAGCCCAGTTTCACTTAACTTAAGTTCGTCTAAATTAAAAGAAGTGTTCATACAACTCAAAACAATGAAACACGTTTACATGTCATCAGATTGTATTTTACATTAACAGAACTTAAAATTAAATACATTTTTGATTAACTGAAAATGTTAAACTATGACAAGTCATGATAGTATATCGAATCAATAGACATAATTTGTGTGTCATCCAAGCTCAATAAAATAACAATTACAAGTAAAAAGTCTAACAGCATTTCAGAACTTGATTTTTTATTTCACAACAATATATATATTTAAGTAATGACTTAAGGTCCCCTGAATTAGTTTTTAGAGTGCAGTGGCAGTTCCTTGGCTGGTTCTGAGCATTAACTTTAGTGTCAAAACATTGACATATGGCTTCTGCCCAACTTGAGTACAGGATGCACAGAATATCAGTACAATATGGCTTATTATTTTTATTAACGCTATTGTTAAATTGTTCATGCTCTCCATCATCTTACACTCACTTACAGCTGGCCTTTAAAGACAATTTTAATTTGGTAAGTGTTAAATATAATCTCTAACCACTCAAAATAAATTCCTATTGTTTATACTGTACATTATATTGTTATTCTGTAAATGGCTAAATTTGCTTCCTACATTAATTTTAACAGAAGTTGACACATTATGTTCTTGCTCCATCCATGTTAGAAATGCACACCCAACGAGAGTTGAGAACGAGATTTCATTGAGACTTTTCTTGGTTAAATAAAAAAATAAAACCCACAAGACACAAACAACAGTTTCTATATTATTTATAGATATATTATATGATTTATATATATTATTTTAATTGTTTAATCAAAATTATTGGATATTATTAGGGACATGTATAGAGTCTCTACTAAATTCTATGCCCTTCTGGAGCAGAGCTTGTTGGGATTCGTGGTCCCATTTGCATCAGAGAGTGAGGCAGAGCAAACACTCCACAGCAGCTTCACGAAGATATGACGTGGCTGGTCACAGATAAAGTTGTGTCCTTATTCTGGATGCTGCTGCTCCTGTTTAATGGCTTGAAATGGCTAAAAATATGTGTAATGCCAGCTGGGGCTTGTTGATAACATTACCTTCGTCAATTCCTGCCTCAATCCTTTCCTCTATGCATTTAACCACGGTCACTCCCAAACCCGCGGTAAGATCCAGCCGTCGAGCCACATAATACATAATCATGTAGGAAAAATTTGTAAAATAAGTTAAAAATGTTCCTCAAGTGGTAACATTTAAATTAACTGGTCTTGTTCAAGACAAAGAAATGTACAAACCCGATTCCAAAAAAGTTGGGACACTGTACAAATTGTGAATAAAAACAGAATGCAATGATGTGGAAGTTTCAAATTTCAATATTTTATTCAGAATACAACATAGATGACATATCAAATGTTTAAACTGAGAAAATGTATCATTTTAAGGGAAAAATAAGTTGATTTTAAATTTCATGGCATCAACACATCTCAAAAAAGTTGGGACAAGGCCATGTTTACCACTGTGTGGCATCCCCTCTTCGTTTTATAACAGTCTGCAAACGTCTGGGGACTGAGGAGACAAGTTGCTCAAGTTTAGGAATAGGAATGTTGTCCCATTCTTGTCTAATACAGGCCTCTAGTTGCTCAACTGTCTTAGGTCTTCTTTGTCGCATCTTCCTCTTTATGATGCGCCAAATGTTTTCTATGGGTGAAAGATCTGGACTGCAGGCTGGCCATTTCAGTACCCGGATCCTTCTTCTACGCAGCCATGATGTTGTAATTGATGCAGTATGTGGTCTGGCATTGTCATGTTGGAAAATGCAAGGTCTTCTCTGAAAGAGACGACGTCTGGATGGGAGCATATGTTGTTCTAGAACTTGGATATACCTTTCAGCATTGATGGTGCCTTTCCAGATGTGTAAGCTGTCCATGCCACACGCACTCATGCAACCCCATACCATCAGAGATGCAGGCTTCTGAACTGAGCGCTGATAACAACTTGGGTTGTCCTTGTCCTCTTTAGTCCGGATGACATGGTGTCCCAGTTTTCCAAAAAGAACTTCAAATTCTGATTCGTCTGACCACAGAACAGTTTTCCACTTTTCCGGCCTTGACATTTACGCACAGAGATTGTTCCAGATTCTCTGAATCTTTGGATGATATTATGCACTGTAGATGATGATAACTTCAAACTCTTTGCAATTTTTCTCTGAGAAACTCCCTTCTGATATTGCTCCACTATTTTTCGCCGCAGCATTGGGGGAATTGGTGATCCTCTGCCCATCTTGACTTCTGAGAGACACTGCCACTCTGAGAGGCTCTTTTTATACCCAATCATGTTGCCAATTGACCTAATAAGTTGCAAATTGGTCCTCCAGCTGTTCCTTATGTGTACATTTAACTTTTCCGGCCTCTTATTGCTACTTGTCCCAACTTTTTTGGAATGTGTAGCTCTCATGAAATCCAAAATGGGCCAATATTTGGCATGACATTTCAAAATGTCTCACTTTCAACATTTGATATGTTATCTATATTATATTGTGAATAAAATATAAGTTTATGAGATTTGTAAATTATTGCATTCCTTTTTTATTCACAATTTGTACAGTGTCCCAACTTTTTTGGAATCGGGTTTGTATATTGTATATGACTGAATCAGCCATTGGGTTTATAAAGGTCAATTCAAGAGAGATAACTGCACATAGTCTGACTGCATCGTGTTACTAAATTACATAACAAACATTTGTGGGGTTAAAGCTAATGAATACATGATGAATGAATAAATGTACATTGATTATAACCACTGAACAAACTGATATTTGATCATATTGTCAGTGATTCAGGAGAACAGAACAGAACCGCTGCATAAAATATGATTTAAAAGATCTGTGACTTCTCATTAAGGGATTGTTAACCTTAAAAACTTAAATCTTTGAACAGTAGTGTGTATTTGTATACGTAATGTATGTAATGTAGGTGGCTGAAGAGAATGCGCATGATGTGGGAATGGAAATCAGAATAGTCTTTAATAACTCTAAACAGAACACTCACTTTAATACAAAGAAACTGAGAACACACAGGGCTTAAATAGACGGGATGATTAACGTAACTTGGTAACTCAACGAATAACAATAGAAACAAAACATTAAAGGGAACACAGGAAAAACGGGAACAGAAGACTAAACCAAAACAGAACTACATGCAACAGTATACTGTATAAATATAAAAAAAGAATTACATATTTTTAACAGCTCTTGCACTACAGGTAGTCAAAACTGTCAATTATATATTTTATGAAATATATGAACATACATAATGGGGTCATGAAAATGCACTGCAGAACTGTGCAGCACTGTGCAATCATTTATTTATTGACTTCTTGGTACAGTAAATAACCGGTCTAATCATAAAGAGACCTATAAATACTCTGCTCGTTATTGTATTTTATGGCTCCTGCTGGTGTTTCAGGTTGATTTCCTGCTGTCGTCCTGTTGTGGCTGCTGCGGTGACTTTTTTCTCTGCCCTCAGCTATCAGATGAAGCCCTAAATACATGGATATAAAGAAAGATTTAATGTCAAATGTATCTTTGTCTTTTCGTTGAATGCACACTGCCTCTTAACTGATGTGTGACATTTGATTTTGAAATGTGATCATTTAAATTGTGGATGGGATTTTATGGTAAATGCTTTGTTCAGTTGAGTTATAATCTGACTTTGTAATAATGTCAAATTACAGTTTTTACATTAAAGTACATTTTAAGTCATATGTTTTAAAGAAGTACATTTAATTTGTGTTGACTAACATACTAAAGCACATGTACTTGTTTATAATTTTAACTGTTGTAGTATGTTATTCAATATTATATTAAAATTTAGTGTTAATATATTTCAAATCTACTAAATTACAACATCATACAAGAATGAAGGTTTGGTTGACGTCATTCAAGGCAGACGACACATCATAGAAGGAAACTTTTTTAAGAATAACGTGGACAAATTGTTTAACCCGACGGCCAGTCAGGAATGACAAGTTGCTTCAGAATATCTATCCATTCCTTCTAGGAGATATTCCTTCCAGAATATCCATCCATTCCTTCTAGGAGACTCATGCAGGTAAAAAAAAAAAGTTATAGCATCAAGTATCATCTAAGGAGTCACATCATTATTACATCTTCCAAGTATTGATTTTGATTGGGAGGAAATTCTGATTAATACATTAATACATTACAAGTAATGTGCGTTACGTAATCAGATTGTTATGTAATTGCAAATTACATAACAATCTGATTACGTAACGCACATTACTTGTAATGTATTACTTGTTACATCAGAAAGGTAATCTGATTACATAAAGCACATTACTTGTAATGCGTTACTTTACTCGTTACATAAAAAAGTAATCTGATTACATAATACACATTACTTGTAATGCGTTACTTGTTACATCAGAAAAGTAATCTGATTACATAATGCACATTACTTGTAATGCGTTACTTTACTCGTTACATCAGAAAAGTAATCTGATTACATAATACACATTACTTGTAATGCGTTACTTGTTACATCAGAAAAGTAATCTGATTACATAATACACATTACTTTACTTGTTACATCAGAAAAGTAATCTGATTACATAATGCACATTACTTGTAATGCGTTACTTTACACATTACATCAGAAAAGTAATCTGATTACATAATACACATTACTTGTAATGCGTTACTTTACTTGTTACATCAGAAAAGTAATCTGATTACATAATGCACATTACTTGTAATGCATTACTTTACTCGTTACATCAGAAAAGTAATCAAAATGTACATCAAAAAATAATGTACATTACTTGTAATGTGTTACTTGTTACATCAGATGATTGTTATGCACATTATTTTTAATGCATTACTTTACTTGTAGTGACTACATAATGCACATTACTTGTAATGCGTTACTTTTTATATGTTACATCAAAACATTAATCTGATTATGTAATGCACGTTACTTGTAATGCGTTACTTGTTGCATCAGAAAAACAATCTGATTACGTAATGCACATTACTTGTAATGCGTTACACCCAATAATGTTCATTTCAGATGAGATTGAAAACACCTAATTGCAAGTTTTTCCACAGTTTGAAAACATCAACAGATCAATGAAGATTTCAGTCTGAGGTTTTCTCAGAGAGAAGAGCTACAGTAGAAATGTGTCCATTTTGAACATACTCAGAATGATCAACTATTAAGGGTAAATCGACATACTCTGGTAGACTGAAGGGAGTGTGAGCATTTCATCAGTTAAGTTCTTTGATGGAATCACATCCTTATGTTCTGATATCAAAGATATTCAAAGTTCAACTTGTATGAAGTTCTTCTCTGTCTGTTGGTCAAACGGGAACAAACTCCATTGCGTTTGCAATAATTGAAGCAGTATTATACATTTTTTGTATATATTTTATAGTTTTCACATTATTTAATTTAACTCATTGGTTTGTGAAATATAGTAGTCCTGTGTTATTATTGTATTATGTTTAATACAGTATATCCTCAGTAAAAAAAAAGTCAAGTGGAAATATGAAAATCTCTTTGAAAAAACGTGTTTAAAAAAAGTTGTTTTTCATGCCCTAAATAGCAATAAAAACATATAAGAAAAAAAAAAAAAATCTTTTCTGAGGTTGTCATAGTTCATGCATGAAAGGACACTAAACACGGAGTCGAAAGGGTTTGTTTTGTTGTCAAGTTGACTTTAAATATGCATTGTAGGTAAATACGTTTTGTAACCGGTACCTACTTCCTATTGTAAACTACTGTGTAGCTACAGGTGGAAATGGCAAGTTGGTTTGCGTAAAGTACAACTGTGTTTGTGCAGAAGGAAAACAACGTCTTGAAGAAGAAGTGCAAATTCCAGCACCTGTTCACTCAAAAAGTCCTCAGGATTGAGTTCATTTGGAGACAGTAACCCTATAAAGCTCAAGCGTCACTGTATTACAGTTCGTGATCAACACTTGTGAGAACGTTTAGGAAAATACAAGTTCCTTAAACCTTCAGGAACCTCTGGTCTGATGTGTGGAGAATGCGGCTGATGAACTCGCCCAACACAGCGTTTTCCCAAACTAACTGGTGTGAGCGGTATTTACTGGTGTCAACCTTCATTTGTTTTGCTTCCTCCAGAAAGTACAAACCCCGCCCATCTCATGACTTCTCTCTAGCTTTCAGTTCGCACACACTATATGAAACAGATTACACAACTGAATAAGCACACACTGTCAGCTGTCTTCATGTCGCCACCGGGTCCGCGCGCAGTGAGGATGGGCTTCAGTGCGCTCGTGTGCGCGTGTGTTCTCGCGTTCTGCGGCGCTGCTCCGGTAAAACACCTGCAGAGGAACGAGCCTGAGAACAACAGACCGATCATCGGTAAACCGCTCGTCTTCATGCTATGTGTCAAACAGATGGACCGAGCTGTGCACTAAAGCATTGGACGCAAAATGTGATTCATTTCTCGTTTGGCTAACAATCTAAATGTGATCCTAACATATTAAACTTCATCTGTAGGTATTCTGACGCAAGAGGTTGACAGTGAGGCTATGAAAATATTTGGGAAGACCTACATCCCTTCATCATATGTGAAGTACATCGAATCCGGAGGAGCTAGAGTTGTGCCAATCAGGTAAGTCTAGTTCTGATTCGAGTCATTTCGAAAAGCGATTCATTGATTCGTTCAACTTATTACAGCAAAGTGTTCCCTTATGAAAAGAAGTACACTTTAGCACACTTTAAAAAAGATATTATGGAAATAATAAAATAATATACTTGCAGTAAGTGCAAACTTTTTCCAGACACTTAATTGGATTTTATTAAATGAAAATGTATTATAGTTTAAATAGGCCTATTAAATGCAGTTAGTTGAACTTAAAGTGTTAGTTCACCCAAAAATGAAAATAATGTAATTTACTCACCCTCATGCCGTTCCACACCCATAAGACCTTCGTTCATCTTCGGAACACAAATTAAGATATTTTTGATGAAATCCGATGGCTCAGTGAGGCCTGCATAGCCAGCAATGACATTTCCTCTCTCAAGATCCATTAATGAACTAAAAACATATTTAAATCAGTTCATGTGAGTACAGTGGTTCAATATTAATATTATAAAGCGATGAGAATATTTTTGGTGCGCCAAAAAAACTAAATAATGACTTATATAGTGATGGCCGATTTCAAAACACTGATTCAGGAAGCTTCAGAGCGTTATGAATCAGCATATCGATATGTCGAAATATGTTTTTAGTACATTAATGGATCTTGAGAGAGGAAATGTCATTTCTGGCTATGAAGGCCTCACTGAGCCATCGGATTTCATCAAAAATATCTCATTTGTGTTCCGAAAATGTACGAAGGTCTTATTTGTGTGGAACGGCATGAGGGTGAGTAGGCTAATAAATGACATTATTTTAATTTTTTGGTGAACTAATCCTTTAAGAGTGCCTTGTCAACTCATTTAAGTACTTATCTTAAGTACGTCTTTATATGAAATTTCATAATTCTGTTGTTTTTGAAATATGGTTCAAATGTAGGTATAGCTGAATGTACTATTACTGTAAATATAACACTGTATACATACTTTAGTATGTTAAAAGGTATGTATAAGGGAAAACATTTTTTGAAAATTGGCCGTTTATTTTAGTAATATTATTATTATATCTCCAATTACATTTTTTTTTATATATATATATATAAATATACTTATAAGATTTGAAGTGTACATTCAGGGTTCAGAGTCTCCATGCCATTTATGTTCATTATTAAGTCAGGAAATAATATACCAAATACGAATATACAAATAATTTCAGCCATAAATCAATAATGAAGACATGTACATTAAAAGAGAATCACACACTGTTGAACTTAATGAATGAAATCAGCAAATCAGTATCCAAAATGTGCTATTTAAACAATCATACTAATAAATATATGTTTTATGTTACAGGTTAAACCAGAGTTCAGCAGAACATGAACAAATCTTCAACTCAATAAATGGGTTTGTTCTCCATCTTTTGTCACAGTATTTTCAAACTAAACTCAAAATAAGGCTGTCACACCCAGAGTTCCTCATTTACCTGAAGTATTCGTACATGATCGTCATCTTCTCAAGATTTAGGTGTCTCGTAGCACTGAATACATGATTGCAGTAACCCAGATTTCACCAGTAATACCAGTTTATAAATGTTTATCTGAGCAGATCTGATTTTATACCCTAAATACAGTAATAACACCTCTCATCATGTCTGAACGAAGCTTACAGGAAGTAAACAAAAGCGAATACATAGACAAATTTTCCATCTGTCTGTCAATCAGTCTCATTCTCATCGGAGGCTCTGTGAACCTGGAGACATCTGACTTTGCTCACACAGCTGGGATTTACTTCAGACTTGCGCTTAAGGTTGGTGAATTACAGTATATGCCGTGTGTGTAAGTGAATGTGAGATGCTCCTCATGTCTTGAACAGTTAGTTGTCTTTTTTTCAATAGATTTCCTGATTCACCATCTTACGAACTAAAATGAAGGAAATGAACTACCAGAAGCAGGTTGTTAATCTTTTTTTTTTGTGCCGTTCTCAGGCACATGATGAGGGTGAGTACTTTCCCATCTGGGGAACATGCCTGGGATTTCAGCTGCTCACTGTGCTGGTGGCCGGAGAAAACCTGTTGAGTAAGACTACAGCAGAGAATGTCACTTATCCACTCAACTTCAGCGCAGGTACTTGTGCATACTGTAGATTTAAGGCCCATTTACACTATAGTAACTATAACGATAAAGATATCGTTCTAAAGATCATCATCAAATATAAAAGCAGAGTCCACACCACAACTGTAACAATAACGGCACAGAGAAACTGTATCGTTGAAATCACTTTCAGAACATTTTTTTCCAGCTGAGCTGATGAATGATAAAAATATGAGCAGCCTGTCAGAATCCATCCAGCTTTAAAGAGCTCGAACATTTAAAGCGGCAGATGACAAAACTGTGGAGCGTGCTTAGAATAAACAGAACGATATCGTCCGCTCACAATTGTGAGATATAAACTGGTAATTGTGAGTTATAAAGTCTGAATTGTGAGATAAAAAGTCTAACAGCAAGATTTCAAATTAATGATTGGATCTTTTCATCTGGATGAATTCATTTACTCATGTACGGAAGAGGATTAGGGCCAAGCAATAATAAAAAAAAATAAAACCATCTCGAGATTAAAGTTGTTCAATTTCGAGAAAAAACTCGTTAAATTTCGAGAAAAAAGTCAAGATAAAATGTTGAGAATAAAGTCATTAAATTACGAGAAAAAAAGTCGTTAAATTACGAGAACAAATTCGTTAAATTATGAGAAAAATGTTGTTAAATTTCGAGAAAAAAGACGAGATAAAATGTTGAGAATAAACTCATTAAATTATGAGAATAAAGTCATTAAATTACGAGAAAAAAGTCGTTAAATTACAAGAACAAATTCGTTAAATTATGAGAAAAATGTCGTTAAATTTCGAGAAGAAAGTCGAGATAAAATGTTGAGAATAAACTCATTAAATTATGAGAATAAAGTCATTAAATTACAAGAAAAAAGTCGTTAAATTACGAGAACAAATTCGTTAAATTATGAGAAAAATGTTGTTAAATTTCGAGAAAAAAGTCGAGATAAAATGTTGAGAATAAACTCATTAAATTATGAGAAAAAAGTTGTTAAATTACGAGAACAAATTCGTTAAATTATGAGAAAAATGTCGTTAAATTACGAGAACAAATTCGTTAAATTATGAGAAAAATGTTAAATTTCGAGAAAAAAGTTGAGATAAAATGTTGAGAATAAAGTCATTAAATTATGAGAAAAAAGTCGTTAAATTACGAGAACAAATTCGTTAAATTATGAGAAAAATGTCGTTAAATTACGAGAACAAATTCGTTAAATTATGAGAAAAATGTTACATTTCGAGAAAAAAGTTGAGATAAAATGTTGAGAATAAAGTCATTAAATTATGAGAAAAAAGTCGTTAAATTACGAGAACAAATTCGTTAAATTATGAGAAAAATGTTGTTAAATTTCGAGAAAAAAGTAGAGATAAAATGTTGAGAATAAAGTCATTAAATTACGAGAAAAAAGTCGTTAAATTACGAGAACAAATTTGTTAAATTATGAGAAAAATGTTACATTTCGAGAAAAAAGTCGAGATAAAATGTTGAGAATAAAGTCATTAAATTACGAGAAAAAAGTCGTTAAATTACAAGAACAAATTTGTTAAATTATGAGAAAAATGTTAAATTTCGAGAAAAAAGTCGAGATAAAATGTTGAGAATAAACTCATTAAATTACGAGAATAAAGTCGTTAAATTATGAGAAAAAAGTCGTTAAATTACGAGAAAAAAGTCGAGATAAAATGTTGAGAATAAACTCATTAAATTATGAGAAAAAAGTCATTAAATTATGAGAATAAACTCATTAAATTATGAGAATAAAGTCATTAAATTATGAGAAAAAAGTCGTTAAATTACGAGAACAAATTCGTTAAATTATGAATTTGTTTTCATAATTTAACGACTTTTTTCTCGTAATTTAATGACTTTATTCTCAACATTTTATTTCGACTTTTTTCTCGAAATTTAACGACTTTTTTCTTGAAATTTAACAACTTTAATCTTGAGATGATTTTATTTTTTTATTATTGCTTGGCCCTAATCCTCTTCCGTACTCATTCAACTTACATGCTAAAATGAATAAATATTTGCAGGAATTTCCCACATTATAAATGTGGAACTTGCACACGAGTATAATTATTTTGCATTACCCACAATACCCACAAAATTCAGGCCCTAAGCAGAAGATATATGCATTTATATGTTCAGGATTTATAAATATATATTCCAACATAAATATACCTTTATATACTTATAACTATATTTTTTGGATTTATAACTGTATTTTTGGATTTACATTTATATATACACAATTTACATTTATATATTTAGATTTTTATATATATTTGATCTATATATGTAATATAACTCAGATTTACATTTATATATTCAAGCTTACAACTATATATTTGGAGTTGTATCTATATTTGGACTTATAAACCCTCATAAAAATGGCATGTAAATTTTAGTGCTGTCAATTCGATTAATTGCAATTAATTGTATCTAACATAAAAGTTTGTAAATATATATGTGTACATATGTATACACACACACATATTTACAAACTTTGATGTTAGATGCGATTAATCATGATTAATCGATTTGACTAACTTATATATATAATTAAAATGTAATAGTTACTGTGGTTGCATCAACTGTGCACCTGTGATTGTGTCCACTAACAGAGGCTCAATCCAGTCGTATGTTCGCAAACATTCCACCTGACCTCCGTAAAGCATTGTCCCAGGAACCACTCACTGCAAATTTCCACCACTATGGAGTGACTAAAGAGGTACATGTTTTATAAACACACCATGCCTTAACTTTGCAATTTCTAGTATTGCATTAGTATTGCATCCTTGTCATGTCCATTTAATTATTTTTGACTTTTCAGTCTGAGTTAAATCTCTTTTTTGACTCAATTTGCTTGTAAAAGAAAAGCTGCCTAATAATTATGTGCACCTCAATGTAAGGCATTTTTCATTTCCAGCCTTCATGAACAATTATATATCACTTATAAATGATTAAATACAAAATTAATAGTAGTTATTAAGATCGATGTGGTTTGGAATTGGTAAAATATGACTGGAAAAAAAATATGATCAGAAAATAAACTTGCCTAATAATTCTGCACACGGTGTATATGTTCATTTAAATCATTCTAATCTAAATAAGAAAGAGCGAGCAATGAACTCTTCCTCTTTCTCAGGCATTCATGGGTAATGAGAAGCTGAAAGACTTCTTTTCAGTGCTGTCCACAAACATAGCAGAAAACGGCCTTGAGTTTGTTTCCACCATGGAAGGTAAAAAAACATTTTTCACATTACAAATCACCATATACAAGCAGCAGTGTGGATGAAATGATGTGGGTCTGCAGGCAGGAAACACCCTTTCTATGGGGTTCAGTGGCACCCGGAGGTGAACCGCTTTCAGTGGGACCCTCGTTACAACTTTCCTCATTCCAGCAACGCTGTGCGCGTCTCATCCGTACTGGCTGAATTCTTTGTAAATGAGGGTAATTACACTCTCTCACTTATTTACTTATTAGCTTGTGATGTTCCACATCTGTGTAAGTTTAAATGAACAAATGCATCTGTCTGTTTTCAGGAAGGAGAAGCTCCCATCACTTCAGTGACGCAGCAGAAGAGAGCCTCGCGCTTATATACAACTACAACCCTGTTTATGTGGCGAATATCTCTGCATATGAACAGTCTTATTTCTTCTGAGAGACACATAATATTTGAGGATGATGAGGAAGAAAACCATTCTCAGGAATTTATAGATTGTACTGTAATAATTATCACGCTCAGACCTCATATTTAAGAATATAATGTTTTTAACAGAGAGACGAATGAAATCATCAGTGTTTTCTTGAATTATTTTGTGATTTTCGCTTACATATATCATTGTTTTAATTAATGTTATTACATATTCAGTTTTTTAAACTAAAAAAATACACATGACTAAATATAAAAGAGCCAGGAGGCCTTTCTCTGTTTCCTTTCTCTGAGTTTGCATGAAACATCAAAGGCATGTTATGCTTTTTGTGCCAGAAGAGGGCAGTATTGTCTCACATGCATGTTTATTCACAATTTGATTTGATTGTTCAATTGTTTTACAAAATAATCTAAAGAATTTGTTTTACAATAATGATAAATATACTGTAGTGCATTATTTAAACTGGATTTTAAACTGGTTTTTATATTTGTAATGTAATGTGTATATATATATACAGTACAGTCCAAAAGTTTGGAACCACTAGATTTTTAATGTTTTTAAAAGAAGTTTCGTCTGCTCACCAAGGCTACATTTATTTAATTAAAAATACAGTAAAAAATGTTAATATTGTGAAATATTATTACAATTTAAAATAACTGTTTTCTATTTGAATATATTTCACAAAGTAATTTATTCCTGTGATGGCAAAGCTGAATTTTCAGCATCATTACTCCAGTCTTCAGTGTCACATGATCCTTCAGAAATCATTCTAATATGCTGATCTGCTGCTCAAGAAACATTTAATGTGTACAATTGTACAAAATATTTGTGTACAATATTTTTTTTTCAGGATTATTTGATGAATAGAAAGTTCAAAAGAACAGTGTTTATCTGAAATCTAATCTTTTGTAACATTATAAATGTCTTTACTGCCACTTTTGATTGATTTAATGCATCCTTGCTGAATAAAAGTATTCATTTCTTTAATTTCTTTTCAAAAAAATAAAAATAAAAATTCGTACTGACCCCAAACTTTTGAACGGTAGTGTATAATGCTACAGAAGCTTTGTATTTCAGATAAATGCTGTTCTTTTGAACTTTCTATTCATCAAGGAATCCTGAAAAAAAAAAAGTACACAACTGTTTTCAACATTGAAAATAATCATAAATGTTTCTTGAGCAGCAAATCAGCATATTAGAATGACTTCTGAAGGATCATGTGACACTGAAGACTGGAGTAACGATGCTGAAAATTCAGCTTTGCCATCACAGGAATAAATTACTTTGTCAAATATATTTAAATAGTACACAGTTATTTTAAATTGTAATAATATTTCTCAATATTAACGTTTTTTACTGTATTTTTAATTAAATAAATGTAGCCTTGGTGAGCAGACGAAACTTCTTTTAAAAACATTAAAAATCTTAGTGGTTCCAAACTTTTGGACTGTACTGTATATATGTGTGTGTGTGTGATATTATATACACACACACACACACACACACACACACACACACACACACACACACATAAAAGAGAAAACTGTGTATTATTAAATGTGTTATTCATAGAAATTAAACTTGTGCCACACTGTAAAAAAAATCCCAGTAAAATTTACGGTAAAAAACCGGCAGCTGTGGTTACCAGAATCTTTCATTTTAAATTTACGGTAAAATAACATATTTCATTAACTGATATTAATGTTAATTTACCAACCTAATGAAGTACTAATATCTGTTTTGTACCTTTATAATACACTGACAGTCACCAAACACAGTGGTGATGAGAGTCACATGATGAATCAAAATTCATCACAATCTGAGAAGGACAACACTAATATATAGAAGGTGCACACAGTGTCATTCACACACACACAATAAACACCATCATGGTAACATGCATGAAATTTTAAAAATGCAATAAACATTAATTTAACAACATTAGGTGTAACATAAAACCCTAATGTACATAACTGATTAGAAAAAAATGAGAAAAACTAAGAAGAAACTGAGTTATTTCAACAAAAATATATCAAATGTGAAGTGTCACGCAGGGAATTGTGGGAATGTCAATTTACGTTTTTTCACTGTAAATTTTTACAATGAATTGTTATTTTCACTTCCAAAAACTGTGAATTTAATGGTATTTTACCGTAAAATTACATTAAATGTACCGTTAGATCTATTACAGTTATTCACCGTATATAGTACGGAAACTTTCTGTAAACCAATTGACAGTTTTTCACCGCAGCATTTTTACAGTCTTTTACTGTTAAAATCACGGTCATTTTTTACAGTGCAAGTTCCCTCCTGTATCTCTCCATTTTTTGGCCCTAAAAATGATAAGTAAAGATAAAAATAAAGATATAGTTCTAAAAATCGTTCTAAATATAAGAGAATAGCAGAGTTCAGACCTCAGCTATAACGATAATGATATAGAGAAACAATATCATGGGAATTACTTTCAGAACAATTGTTTTCCAGCTGTTGAATGATAAAACACTGACAGCCCATCAGAATCCGTTATAATTTAAGGGCTCATGCATTTAAAATGGCGGACGACATTGCGGAGAAGTTAATGGCTGAGGTCTAGAAAAAGCCACCACTGTTTGACAAGTCAATCCCCGTTTTCAAGGATACTTGAAAATGGATATATGGAAAACAATCTGTCATACCCTCAGATTAATTGCTGAGAAGTATTAACGTTGAGATCTTTATGACAGGCTAGCAAACTGTGTAACATAAAATTACCTCAGGTATCCAGCGCTAGTTTCGACAACATTAGCTGTGTCTCATTTCATTTAATTTCAAAGGCTGCATCCTCCAGAGGACACATCCTATGAAGTATGCTGTATACGGAGTGTCCTTATAACCAGAATTAAATGAGACGTCCTTCGTAGGACACACAGGCAGGAAAGGAAACAGGAAGTATATAAAAGATAAACAAGCTTGAAACTACTTATATTAAAACACATCTTCGCTTGTACATCTGCCGATGCAGCCATTTATATTTTTCCCCAAATAAATGATGGTTGTAAACAGCGACGCAAAGAATTGTGAGCTATCTGCAGCAGCGAAGGATACACCTCATGCACAGTGTTGCCAAGTCTGCGGTTTTCCCGTACAATTGGGCCACTTTTACACTGTTGCTGCGGGTAGTTTTTCATGTCTGCGGGCTAAATCATATTAATAACGTGATATTTAGACCTTGTAATGCGAATTTTACCAGGGGAGTCCCGCCAAAAATGAGAATTTTAGCCTCGGAACGCGATTATTACAGTCGGACCCCCCTGAAATGCGATTGGGTTAGTTTTGGGCTATTGAGGAGCAATTGGGCGGGTTTTGTTGTGAAAACCTTGCAACCCTGCTCATGCTTTCTTCGAATTCGAAGGGCCAATTCAAATGTACTTACTTTTCTGAAATGATACAGACTCAATGACGTATGCAACCTTCGACCTCCGGAGGACGCAGCCTTTGAAATGAGATCCAGCTATTGTCTTGCTTCCTTTGACGTTGCAGTAAAAAAGATTAGGTGTTGTTTTTATTCCACCATTAACAGTTAAATTCACTGTTAGATTAGATCGATTTCACTAGATATTCACTCGAAACATAGCATGCTGAGGACATCTGCTGGTTAAAGCCGTGTAAATGCAACAAGAACAGCAAAAACATGTTATACACACTTTGAAACCGCAGAAACAGAGCGTTATCGTTCGTTGGTGTGGACGCAAATATAGTTATCTTTATAGTTATCGTTCTTGGCGTGAACTGGCCTTTAGGGGCCCCTGCCATCTTTCAGAACCAGGCATGAAGGTGGAGGTGGGTACTTTTGACTCATGCCATCATCATACCCATAATCCCAACATAACCCCAGCTAATAGCTATAACTTCTTGACAACGAGCAAACATTCTTCCAGTACCATTAATAGTTATGGTCTTTAATAATGTTCTCAAAATGTTAGCACAAATACATTGCTTTATGAAATGTTTTAGTTGGATGTTCGTCTGACATGTTTTTAATGTTATTACTTTTTTTTTTTTCAGAATGTTCATAATAGTAACGTTTCCATAATGTTATAAAATGGTCCCAGATAGCATGGTGACATTGATACAATGTTGAGTTTTGATCCAAACCATCATTTTGGTTGAGATTGACATTTCAATGTTTAAAGGTGCCCTAGAATCAGAATTTGAATTTACCTCGGCATAGTTGAATAACAAGAGTTAAGTACATGGAAAAGACATACATTGAGTTTCAAACCCCATTGTTTCCTCCTTCTTATGTAAATCTCACTTGTTTAAAAGACTTCCGGAAAACACTCGGATCTCAACATAACACCGACTGTTACGTAACATATCATTAATATGTATGACCCCAATATTGGCATAATGCCAGCCCATTCGACGCATTAGACAAGGAAAGGCAGTATTAACGGCTGGATCTGTGCACAGACAAGGTAAGCAAGCAAGAACAACAGCGAAAAATGGCAGATGGAGCAATAATAACTGACGTGATCCATGATATCATGATATTTTTAGTGATATTTGTAAATTGTCTTTCTAAATGTTTCATTAGCATGTTGCTAATATACTGTTAAATGTGGTTAAAGTTACCATCGTTTCTTACTGTATTCACGGAGACGAGAGTCGTTGCTATTTTCATTTTTAAACACGTGCAGTCTGTATAATTCATAAACACAACTTCATTCTTTATAAATCTCTCCAACAGTGTGTAATGTTAGCTTTAGCCACAGAGCATAGCCTCAAACTCACACAAAATCAAACGTAACCATCTAAATAAATACTTTACTCACATAATTCGAAGCATGCATGCAGTATGCATGACGAACATCTTGTAAAGATCCATTTGAGGGTTATATTAGCTGTGTGAACTTTGTTTATGCGATGTATATATAGTCGAGAGCTCGTGGGGCAGAGGGAGCGCATCTCTTAAAGGGGCCGTGCTGAAAAAATCAGTGCATAGTTAATGATGCCCCAAAATAGGCAGTTAAAAAAATTAATAAAAAAAAATCTAGGGGTTATTTTGAGCTGAAACTTCACAGACACATTCAGGGGACACCTTAGACTTATATTACATCTTGTAAAAAAACAATCTAGGGCACCTTTAATGTATGTTGGATCAACATTGATATTTTGATGAAAGCCGACAGCACACATGGGTGGAGACAGTGACGTTGAACTAACAGTGATTTGTAATTGATGACCATAAGATCATGAAAGTGTGTGTTTCTGCAGAACACTAGTGGGCGTTTCTCAATCAGTGGGGCGTTCTCAAACCACGATGGGCTTTTACCCGGTTTGCTCTAATCCACTGGGGGCTTGGTTTGGGGTGGGCCTTCATGATTTTAGCAAATCTATTGAAAAATGGTTGAAAAACATCCATTGTAGTTTGAAATTGGCCACTGAATGGAAACCGGCCATTTTGGTTTTGCATGTGCACTTCTCAGTAGTCTAATCAATTCCTCCTCAGGTGCATCCTATACAGTAGTGTTTGTTGAACCACCTGACTTCTCTGGGTTTTAAACAAAGGTGCATCTTTCTTATTATTTCTCTGTTCTTTTGTTTGTTTTTGTGTTTGCTATTTGCATTTCATTTATTGTTACTGAATCTAATAAGATATATTTATTTGAATAAATGAATAAACCATCCATTTTCTAAATTCTTAAATAGTGCACGCATCTTGCTTTAGTAATATTTATTAGGATATATTTATTTATTAATGCAAGTCACATGAACATGAGCAAGAATATCATATTTTACACATAACCCATATTGCATCTATTACTCAATGCTTGCAGAGCACCTTGACTTCTTTCCTTTAATAGGGATGAAGGCAGATGAGGATGGACAATTAAAAAAAAAAAAAAAAAAAGAGAGAAGCACACTCTTGATTAATGTAACTCTGATAATACATTGAGTTGTAGTCGATAGGATTATCACCTGGGACTTGATGCTGTCCTGTACCTTATCTCCCTCATTACTGCTTAATCAGGTAATCATTCATATTCCTGAATCTGTATTAAATTAGAGGAATGTAACTAATCTCCATTCTGTTTAGCCTGTTTCCACTAAAGCACAATAATAAATAAATAAATAAATAAAAGAAAGAAAAACAACATCTTGTGTTTGAGAAAGTCACTGACATGGCTATTGTGATATTTAAACAGATTAAGGTCTACATAAGGTGAATCTGTAGCTTTAAATTAATTTTTGTTTTAAAAAAAAATCTAAACTCTTTCATTATAAACTTGTTACTTGAATGCCATGCAGTTTCACAGAAATGAAGATTTATGTAATGGCCATCGATCAGAGGTGTTATTCCTCTTCATGAGGAGTTTAGCCCCAACACACCTGCCTGGAAGTGTTCATTGATCCTAATGACCTTGATTAACTGCTTCAGGTGTGTTTAATTAGAGCTGGAGATAAACTTGGGTGGAAAGATTGGACATTTTCCCATAGTTTTATTTAAGTGTTGATAAATAGATTAAATATACATGATTTTACAGTATTATAACTATAGTTAGAATATTCTGTTTAGCAATTTATAAAAAGTGAATTATATTGTGTTTAGCACATTGTTGAATGTGACTATGTATGACAAGTGAATTGACTTGCTTTTAAATAACATCATGCTTTCTCTTTCAAGAGGCAGCAGTCTGATGCAAGCCAGATTTTGAAAACTTGAGCCATTTGACCACTTGTAGTAATTACATAAGACTTCTGAAAGTAATGTAGTTTTTAAAGGTTAAAATGTTTTTGTCCTTTTTGCCCATTCTTAAAGAATTTAATTTTCTATCTCTTTGTCATTTATTGTGTTAAAGGTGCAATATGTAAGATTTATGTCCAATAGAGGTCGCTAGAGGCCTATTCAAAACAAAGGCGTAGCTTGATGACGCCAAGTTTGAGCGTGGAATCTTGGGACATGTGGTCTCCATCTCACAGCCAGTGGAAACAATCAGGATTGGACTCGGGAAGAAATCATGTTCATGGATGTGATTATTAACGTTACTGTAGTATGAAGCAGAGCAGGACGAGTGTTGTGAAGCTGAACGAGGAGCTGGAGCGATTGATCAACACACGCCTCACGAGCAGCAGGACTTTTATTATAATACAGTCGCCGGCGTCGCTTTTCCGGTCATGAGTATGAGGTAACGCAGCTCTGTTGATCAGATTAGATACATTTGAGTGTGTTGAAAATGATGTTATAACGTTACTCTGTGCGTTCACTCGGCGGCTGCTGTGAGACACTGTTACACACTGCAGTAAGATAGATCGATTTTACAATATCATATTAAATGCTGGATGGCTTGTGTTGATAAATGCCGTGCAATTAATTTGAAAACGTATTGTATGATGGAGAAAATGTTGTGTTACTGTTAATAAAGCTGCATCTGATTATGCTATGTTAGATACTTCACAAAATAGTGTTTTTCTCTGAGGCGTGGTAAAGCATGAGACTCGCAAAAAATCAAGAAAATTTGATTTAAACAATAAGACTAAACGTGTTGAACGATATAACAATAATTCGTTTTCTGTCTATAAATATATCAAAACAGTTGTTCCCTTGTCTATTAAAACATGTAAATATTAAAGCGTCTTTGGTGTTTCATGGTTTCTACAAAATAAAACCGGAAACCGAGGGTAACGTGGGTATGACGCAATTGACAGGCGACTCCTCACACGTCCCGGAGCCTTGGTTAAAATTGCAATTTTCTCACGATTTACAAATAGTTGGAAACATTTGGGATACGTGCTCAAGTGAACAAAATATATAACGCTGGCCTAGTGGGTTTTGGATATTTTACTAGAAAAAATCTTACATATTGCACCTTTAAACTGTCAAATAAATAAAAACTGACTCCACTGCTGGAAAGGTGTCATTTGTTTTAAAAGGTTTTCCCAAAACTTTGAAATGGTCAGAAATTTGTTGATGTACCATTGAAGTGTAGCTGAAATATTAACATTGTTCAGAACATTATTTTATGTTGACATTTCAGTTCAATCAACATCACATTAACATTAAGCAAACAATAATACAAATGATGGTTTTTAATTTCAATATTGATTCGACAACAGTGATCTAGAATCAACATCATAGTGTAATGTTGATTCAATAGCATTACCGTTGATTTCACCATTGTTTCAACATTAAATGCAGGTGCAAACGTGATATTGAACCAACATCACCTCATAATGTTGATTCAATGATATTATCATTGATTTATTGTTGAAATCTCAACATTGTTGCAACATTAACTGAGGGTGCAAAAGTGATGTTGAAAAAATCACTTCGTAATGTTGAATCATTGTTTTGAGGTTGAAATCTCAACATTGCTTCAACATTAACTGAGGTTGCAAGAGTGATACTAAAGCAACATCACTTTGTAACGTCAGTTCAATTAAATTCAATGCAATTATCGTTGACGCATCAACACCGACTCGCATTGTTTCAGCGAGTACATGCTGTCTGGGGTGTGTTTTTTGAGCATTGAAGTAAAACATTCAGAAACGTTTTCATAACTTAATGGGAACGTTAGCCAAACGTTCTTAACATAGTTTTGTTAGCTGGGATGGTATAATAGCCTACACCAAAGAAAATCTAGTTTGTGTAATTATTTAGGAGTCGTTTCTAATTACACGTGCTATTGAATTTCTATAAATGCGTTTCATTTCAACGTGTCATACGATACGAATGTTCCAAAACGACTTGTTTATGTCTTCATAAGTGAGTCACAGATGACAGCGGAGATGTGTGCTGAAGAAGATTGGCTCGATTTGGTGCCCATCACTCCCAATAGGGAGGGACTTTAATTCGCTCTTGTTTAGTTCTCAATGGATGCCAACATCAGCCACGACACGCGATCAGATGAACAACGAAGCACGCTTTCTGATGCGCGTCGGACCTAAACGCGAGCGAGCGACTCGAATGTCGTGAATGTGAACGTGTTTACTGACTCGGACCGCCATGAAGACGCGTGAAGGCTGTGTTTAGTCAGATGAATCCAGATGTGCTGTATGGCCTGACAGAGCGACAGACAGACAGAGGGCATCATCTCTCTGTTTATAAACACACATCCGTTCATATATAAAGGAATCACACGGGTGGATTGATGCACCCTTTCCAGTGGTGCAACGGTAAGATCACCTTTATCCTTCCTGGAATACTGTGGGATTTTACAGGCTACTATATTAAAAGATGGGAGAAGGTTGAGGGTAGACTGGATTTAGGCTACACAAACAATAAGATTCTGCTATATGGGTCAATGACAAAGGATGTCTGAGATGATGATGAGGAGGAGGAGGAGGAGGAGAAATCTTTTACAATATATTTCAAATGCAACTGTCTTAGAAATGTAATATTTCTATCCACATAGGTTTTATACTTTTAAAAATATGTTTATTCCACATTTTCTACAAAAAAGTTAAATTTACTGAGGAGAAATGTCAAGTGGTGTAGCCATCAAATACTAAAATACTTTGTACACTAAATACACTGAGTATTTTCAGGTATGTTTTTGCAACTATCATCTTTGAGACACATCTAATATCTAATAATAGCCTGTTTATGAAGATTACTTAGGGTGGTTAGTCCATTTGACCTGAACAAAGAGTGTCTTTTCACTAAAAAGTCAAAATATAGGATTTTTAAGGACAAAATAGTTTTTAACTTATAGTTTTCTTGTCATATTACATGGCTTCCTGCTTAGTTACATCACGCTGACTTTGATTTAGTGGACACAATTAATTGTGATTCATATATGATTCATTTATTTAAAATAATATATTAGAATTAAATCAATAAATAATGTAAAATAATAATATTAATTCATAAATTGAAAACGTTTATCATTGTACGGGTATTTTAAGCATTTTTTAAATGTGCATTTGTATTTTTTAATAACTTAAAGGTGCAATATGTAAGAATTTAGCAGTAAATTATCCAAAAACCACTGGTCCAGTGTTATATATTTTGTTCACTTGAGCACTTACATTATCCCAAATGTTTGCAACTATTTGTAAATCGTGAGAAAATTGCAATTTTAACCAAGGCTCCGGGACTTGTGAGGAGTCGCCTGTCAATTGCGTCATACCCGCTTTACCCTCGGTTTCCGGTTTTATTTTGTAGAAACCATTTTTACTTGTTTTAATAGACAAGGGAACAACTGTTTTGATATATTTATAGACAGAGAACTATTTAATGTTGTATAGCTCAACACGTTTAGTCTTATTGTTTAAATCTAATTTTCTTGATTTTTTTTGCGAGAACCATGCCTCAGAGAAAAACTATATTTTGTGAAGTAGCTAACATAGCATAATCAGATGCAGCTTTATTTTTAGTAACAGTAATACAGTATTTTCTCCATCATACAATACGTTTTAAAATTAATTGCATGCCATTTATCAACACAAGCCATCCAGCATTTAATATGATATTGTAAAATCAATCTATCTTACTGCAGTGTGTAACAGTGTCTCACAGCAGCCGCCGAGTGAACGCACAGAGTAACGTTATAACATCATTTTCAACACACTCAAATGTATCTAATATGATAAACAGAGCTGCGTTACCTCATA
This sequence comes from Megalobrama amblycephala, assembly GCF_018812025.1. Taxonomy (NCBI): domain Eukaryota; kingdom Metazoa; phylum Chordata; class Actinopteri; order Cypriniformes; family Xenocyprididae; genus Megalobrama; species Megalobrama amblycephala. The sequence goes on from NC_063055.1 coordinate 37,689,437, forward strand.
CTCATGACCGGAAAAGCGGAAGGACCTCACACCCACTTTTAATGCAGTGTCATGAAGATTTCGACACTTAAAGGATTAGTTCACTTTTAAAGGAAAATTAGCCTAAGCTTTACTCACCCTCAACTCATCCTAGGTAGGTGTATATGACCTTATTCTTTCTGATGAACACAATCTGAGAAATATTAATAAATATTCTGACGCATCCAAGCTTTATAATGGCAGTCTGGCAGAAGCTAGATATTTTACTTCCTAACTTGTTAAATATGGATATTTTTTACACAAAAAATATCTTTTAGATCTGATACAGATCTACTTCTCATTCTGTCTAGATTCTTGAGATTCATTGAGGGCTGCTGAAAATATTTCAATTACACCCTTGTTTCATATTTATAGGTCATTCCTTATTTGTCTTGAAAGCGCTTCACAGATGAGAGCACTGTAATCTTGTGGGGTTGTTAATATTTCATGTAAAAGTCAATGAAAAAGCTTTGAAAGAGCTGAAATGCACATTTTCATTTTCAGTCTGCTTTTTTGTTAAAGTCCCCCTGTGGTGAAAATCAAGTTTTTAATGTTGTTTATATGTCTATGTGGTGTTTTTAATATGCTTTAAGACAAACCATGTGCAAATTCATAAGTCAACACCATTGCTGAGTATTTTCTCCTTAAAACTGCAGTGAACCAAAAACATGTTTTTTTTTTTTCCCTACCGTCACAAACACGTAACCAATCCCGTCATTGTGGGGGCGGGGCTTTTCTTCACCGACTTTCTATGATGTTCAAATTCACATGTAGCATTTACAGTTGACTGAGTATTCTAAGCTTGTGTGATTGAGTGGGGGGCAGGGACTAATTTACATATTCATGAACCCATGTATACTAAATGAAGCAAGGGTGTAGAGTTACATTCAAGCTAATTTAACTCTTTCCCCATCAGCAATTTTTATTTTTTTAAAGTTGCTAGCCACCACTAGCGTTTTTAATCATTTTCACCAAAATTTCATGACGCCCAAAATATTTTGTTATGTCTGAACATGCAATATATCAAAAGAAAGAACAGACCCTCTGCTTTAAAACAACAACAAAAAAACATTTTATTCTAGCTTCGTGCATTCTTTTTTTTATTAACACTTGGTGGGTACGTTTCATAAAAAAGCAACATTTTGAGCAAAAAGCTGAGAAAATCGCATTTTTGTCAAAGACTACGTCTGGATCGGATTCAGTGCGATGATCAAAACACAGATGCAGCAGATTGAGTCCATTAACACCCCTGATGCTTGCACAGTCCTGTAGCTCATTCTGGGTCGACATTTCATTCAGTTTTGATTCATATGCGGTTTAATGTTGATGATCGCATGATGTCGCTTGTTTCTGCATCTTCTTCGCCTGTGTTTTGATCCAGTGATTCTGTATAACAGTGAAAACACAGAAAGCCGGAAAATTCTGTCAAGGGTGGGGAAAGAGTTAAATGGCCCTATTTTAACGATCTAAGCACATCAAGCGCACAGCGCAGGTGCACTTAGGGTGCGTCCGAATCCACTTTTGCTCGTTTAACAATGGGAAAAATGGTTGGGTTGTACCTATTCTCTTAATGAATCATGGGTGTGTTTTGGGCGTAACGTGCAATAAACCAATCAGAGTCTCATCTCCCATTCCCTTTAAAAGCCTGTTGTGCTCGCGTCATGGCGGATTCGCTATTTACATGGCGGAATTTGCAAGCTGAAAAACTGAATGCTTCTCTAGCGAGGAAACAAATCTGCTCGTGCGCGAGGTTAAAATGTGTGAGCAGATCATCTACGGGAAAGGCCGGATTCCACCAAAGCATTTTTATCTTTATGCACACAAAAAATTATCTTTTAAATTGTAATCCTTTTATTTTTAATATTTGTCATGTTTGTGTGCTGCTGCACGTCGCGTTGTGCACCCGCCTAAAGGTGCGTATTTAGACAGCGTGTTTTGACTTTAGACAAGGTTTCAGTTGGTCAATGGCGCAGTCATTTTCAGTTGCCTCAAAATAGCAATACGCCAACAATGCACCTGAACACACCTCGTTTTCAGACCAGCACGCCTATTGGCGGACAAATGGGCTTAAATGCATTTTCTATATAAACAACGTGGCGCAGAAAGTGAAAATGATAACTGCGTCAGGCTGAAACTAGTAAAAAAACACTTGTCGCGTCTGGCGCCGCATTGCGTCAAGTGGCATGAAGAAATTATTTGCACAGATTATTTTTTTTTTTTTAAATATGTCATTTTGATTATCAAAGATGAGTTTTAAGGGATAAAATTATTGACTGCAGTGGGACTTTAACTCATGTAAGAAAGCAGGCATTTTATTATTATATATATTATCAAATGTAGCCAGTACATTTTTCAACATGAATCCTTATCTTTTGTGTTCCACAGAAGAAAGAATGTAATAAAAAAAAGGTAAATAATGACAGATATCAAAATACTTTGCGAATTATTCTTTTAATAGCAATTAAACATTCATGTAAATGTAAATATGTACTTGCATGATAACAGTAATCAGTCATTTTAAGCTATTTATGGATTTAGATGCATTGAAAAATGCTGCTTTCTGATATCAGACAGGAAGCAGCCATCTTTCACTCTGCACGCCGTCATCTTGGAAACGCACCGGTGCGCCTTGCAATAAAAGTCAGCAGGTTTGAAAAGATCTCCGCTGGCAAATGCGTGGTGTGTTTAAGGATCTGGTTTGCCAACACAAAAAAGCACAGTTTAAATCCCAAGAAGGGGTGACTCAGCCCTGAGCCACTGAGAGACTCCCTCACCCTGCGGCCGCTCCTGCGCGACGGCTTTCTCTAGTGTTTTCTTACTGAAGCAAATGGGCCTGTTAAATGGCAAGCAACTAGTGACCTAGTTTTGCTTGTGCATTTTTACACTTATGTTTGTCTCTTCCACACACCCCCTCATCTTACCTCCTGGTTTTTTATTTATTTATTTATTTATTTATTTATTTATTTATATTTTTTGTTGTTGTATGTGTGCTTACTTGTATTACATGTATACTCGTGTACTTCAAATCTATATTTAAAAAAAAAACACCTATTATAATATTAATGTAATAAACACTTGAAGAGAGTACACTTTCATCATGTTTCTTAACACACTTAAATTCACTTTTAAAAAGTGCACTTTGTAATGATATGTTCTTTGTAATAAAAGTTTTTACCTTAAAGTTTGTAAATCCTTCAAATCTTTTGCTATGCTTTAAAGTACACTTATTTTGATGTGTTGACTAACATACTAAAGCACATGTAAAGTACTTTTGTGTAATTTAAATGTACTAAATTGCAACAAATACATACAAATTTGCATTGAAACTTGTATGTATTTGTTGCAGTTTAGTACTTTTAAATACAAGTATATTTTAGTTTACCATAAATGCTTGTCAGTAGGGTGGGTTGAACTCTTAAATCATTTATTATAAAAATAATTCTTATAAAATAATTAATAAAAGCTAAATATTGTGGTAAATATTGGAAAAAATGTTTAACACAAACTGTGTGAGACCAAGAAACATAATATGTTTATACAAGCAGATATATAAGGAAAAGAGCACATTGATAATCAATTACTAGACAGTTGACTGGGAATCGTCTGCCAGCATTTTGTTCACATTTAACAGAAGAACTGGAACTGGGGAAAAGCCTCCTTTTTAAATCGGTTGTCAATAATACATTTAAAAGACTTGATTCAAGTTCTTGAGGACATTATCGGTTGATTTGGCAGGAGGGAGTGAGAATGAAGTGGAGAGACTGAGACTACGGCACTGCTTTGATATCGATTTCCTCCCTGCCTGACTCTACTTGAGGGAGACGTGTCTCGCTTTCGGCAGAAATGATGTTAAATGACAATGTTATTGATTTCCATTGGTCCAAACAACTTGTGAAGAGATGGCAGAAATGAAAGAGCTGCTGTTTATTTGTTTCATTTGAACAAGAATACCAAGTGCCATTATTTATTTAAAGGGACAGTTCACTCAAAAATGAAAATTCTGTCATTAATTATTCAATCTCATATCGTTCCAAACCTGCAAAAACCTGCAAGACCTGCAACCTTGTAAGACCTCATCTTCAGAACACACATGAAGGTATTATAATGAAATCTGAGAGCTTTCTGTCCCTCCATTGACAGCTATGCAACTGACACTTTGACGCTTTAAAAAGCTCATAAAGAGATTGCAAAACTAATCCATATGAATTGAGCGGACTCGATCGCTTTATATGATGAACAGAGGCTTTTATTAAGTGCAGTTCTTTTTCATGATGAGAGGTTCAAGGGTCACTGGATTCTGCAGGCTCATAGTCTCTCATAGATCTAATGATGCACAGACTGCGGTCAGTTAACCTCTTATGGAGTATCTAGACATATGACTCATTGAAAGTCATTAAGGTTTACTGTTTTTGGTCAGTGAAGGGTGGAATCAAGTCTTATTAAACACTTCCTATTATGCCCCCTTTTACAAGATGTAAAATAAGTCTCTGATGTCCCCAGAGTGTGTATGTGAAGTTTCAGCTCAAAATACCAGACAGATCATTTTTTATAGCATGTTAAAACTGACACTTTTTGGGGTTGAGCAAAAATGTGCCGTTTCAGTGTGTGTCCCTTTAAATGCAAATGAACTGCTGCACTCAGCCTAAGAGGGCGGAGCTTCAAGAGCTGATTCTCTGGTGTCAGGAGTCAGTCAGGACGCACTATAATGTCAGAAACTGTGAATATATGCTGCATGGAGATAGAACAGAGCAGTTTAATTACGGTTATAACTTGGTTATATATTGTCTTCTTGTTTTTATACACTATATTACTACAAGCCCGTTTACTGATGAGTTTTATAACGTTTATTGTACTTTACACAAAATATGAAGAGTCTGTTTTCACTCTAGAAAATCACTGTAAGAGTTTAATAAAACACAGTGCAAGTGTGCATTAAAATATTATCCATAAACTCTTTCTCTCTCTTATCCTTGCATTATCATCAACATACACAGCGAAGTACACAGAAACACTCGTTACAACTAACAGTAAACAAATATATACAGACCTTATGCCTTTTCGGGTGGCGCTTAATAAACTGGTAAACTTTATATCCGTAAATCAACTCCGATGAACTGTAATAAAGTGCTCTCACCTTCATTACTGCCGTATCCAGTATCACTCTGGAGGCTGTAAGCTGGATCACGAACAGTTGGTACTGATCCATCCTTGAGTAACAACTTTTTAGCACAACCTCTGTTTTGTATTTTCCCTTTGTATTGACATTCGTTCACAAAGCAGTCCGGTGTGAAATGAGTCGAGCAGACATAAATGAATTTCAGTAGAGTTGAGGGAGCATTTTCTTGAAAATAAAATGAATCCACCTCGTCTTCAGCAGCTCAGATTTAGGGAGTAAATGGAGAGAGCTCTGTGGATTAATCCATCCAGCTACAGAACACCTAAAACGCTTGGGAGACAATCTCGTCAGTGCAGAAATGGCGGACTGTGTACAACTCGCTGTGAACTCGCTCAGGGCGGTTCTATGTTAAAACGGCAGTGTCTGTCAACATTCGTGGGCTAATGTGACGTCACACTGCCAGGCATCTGGAAACGGCTTGTTCTGAGACACTGATTATGATTTATGGGGATTAAAAAAAAGGAGTGGGTGGATTTTTATCATTATAGGGTGGTTGTGTTCACACACTGCCAACACACATTTATAGTCAAACACCATGCAAAAGTGAATTTTGCATAATAGGTCCCCTTTAAGATTAGTCATTAAATGGGTCATGAACTGTGTTGTTTTATAGTTTTCTAATGTTTCCTGGGGTGCACTTATAATATTAGTATGCTTTTTACATCAAAGATTGTCATAATTTAGAAATTAAAGGCAATTTACCCTGATTTTAACCCTCTGTTTTAAGGGGCATGTCTGCTGTGAGACTTCAGTGTAAACACCCACTGCTATGATTGGCTGACATCTTTGCATATGAAATAGCTAAGTATTAAGGTGCGTTCACGCGGCCTTGAAATTCCTGTAGTTACGAGATTCCTGCTTGTAAAAAGCGTTCAGGTCCTCGTAGAGCTCGTAATTACAGCTTGTAAGCTGGGAGTTTTCTGAAAGCTCCCACATGTACCACATGACCGCTGTAGATTCATAGGCGTTGATAGTGGTGCCATGGAAACGCATAATTCCCAGTCAAAGGACGTTAACAGCTCCGAATATAACATCATCACGTGTTGTCATCTCAAAATTTCGGTAAATATGAGGTGGCGTGAACGCAGCATTACACTCTCGAAAACTTTTAGCACATTTTTACAGCTGTCATGGTTAACTAATCGTGAAAAGCATTACATTTAGATCTATGGCGTTATATTTAGATCGTGGCATGAAAGGTTGCAGTGATGAACATTGTAGCCAATCACAGACATGTTGTTGAGCGCATGAAAGCAGTGATCTCGTCAATCCAACTCAATTTCTGCACAATAACAAATGCTTTCATCATAACTAACAGTGCAAATGCACTGTAACTAAGAGATTTGTTGAATAAAACGGGAGTTTTGGTCCGAGTCAAGAACTCAGTCACTGATAAACTCATGCTGTTTGATTGACAGCTCCAGCGATTGTAAAGTGAGCGTTCTTTGAACGCTTCATATAATTGAATCACTGTTTAAATAACAGGTTATTTTCATCCTACTAAGAGAAACAATGTGAAGTTGTCCGTTCGTCACTGGTTTGATTTACTGACACATAGACAAAGAACATGTAACTGTACATGAATCATTAATATCAGATCAGACAGGCATTAGAATGAACACAGTTACTTACATGTTGTTGCATTACTGTCGAGTCCATATCGTAAAAGTCAGTTTGAAAAGCCTGCACTGAAATGCATTAGATTTACCAAAGAATCCACAGAGAAACACTGAATACAAATAAATAAAGCTCAACTGAGACATTCACATTGCTGAAAATAAATAACCATATTCCTAGCATTAGGATCCTTTGTTAATATTAGTGCAGCGAGTGATCCTGTGCTCTTCTCTCTCCCTCATCTCACTAATGCCAGTGGGCAGAGCCAAAGTTACAATGGTGAAGCAGTGTTGATTTTCATTTTCTCCTAACCTCTCTATTACATACACATTCCAGGACAAGTTGTTCGCTGGGATTGGTAACATTACTAACAAGGAAGTTTTCAGTTCTGAAACTTACAGGATATTCTTATAGTGCGATGACCTCTTATACATCAAAAGCTCAAGGAAAATTTGATTTCTCAGTTCATGACCCCTTTAAACCTGTAGTCAGACGAGGAGAGGGCTATATTTGTGTTCTGTTTGAATGATATGTTTTGAATGATGTTATACTGATCAGATTTCACTTGACTGTGCGCTCTGAATCAACTATACTTGCGTGTACAGGGTGCTTCTGCGGTTTGGGACTGATCTACTCCAATAAGACCTGCACTATGCCATCCGTCACCTTCCAGGACCTGCCTCTCAATATCTATATGGTTATCTTCGGCACAGGCATCTTTGTCTTCGTACTCAGCCTCATATTCTGCTGCTATTTTATAAGGTAAATCTGATCTCATGCACACACATAAACATACAGGTGTACAAGCATATATATATCTTATGAGATCATTGATAGAACAATAGTGTTGTCAGGAAGGTGGTGAAAGTCAACAGGAAATTGCTGTACTCGCAGCACACATGCGGGCGTCAGTCGGGCGGCTCATGTCACAGACACATTTGATTGGTGTTAATAATGAAACGATTGTATTACAGGTCAATGCAACCGCTTCAAATACCTGAATCGAAATATGCCTGTGTCAACATGTCAACACTTTTTACAAGTCTGTCCTGTTTTGTTTCTTTTCTTTACTGTCCAGTTATATGTTATGGTATTGTAGTCCTTTCCTTTCCTTTCCTTTCTTATGTTTGGTTTCTTTTTTCTTTCCTTATCTCTCCTATCTTATCCTGTTCATTTCTTTTTTGTTAGCTTATATCTACCCTTTCTAGTTTTTTTCCCTTTCCTTTCCTTTCCTTTCCTTTCCTTTCCTTTCCTTTCCTTTCCTTTCCTTTCCTTTCCTTTCCTTTCCTGTTATCCCTTTTGTTCCTTTCCTTTCTACCCTGTTATCCTTTTTCTTACTTTCCTTTCTCTTTGGTTTCCATTTTCTTTCCTTATCTATCCTATCTTAGCCTATCCATTTCATTTTTGTTTCCTTATATCTATCCTGTGCTATCCTTTTAGTTTATTTTCTTTTTTCTTTCCTCATCTATCCTATCCTTTTCTTTTCTTTTTCTGTCCTGTCCTATCCCATTCTATGTTCCTTTCCTATCCTTTCCTTTCCTTTCCTTTTCTTTCCTTTCCTTTCGTATTATCCTTTTTGTTTAAAAGCCTTTTAAGGATTAACCCTTAACCCTTAATAAGGATTGCAGACGCTGAAGAGCTTGTGTCGTGATCAGCACACAGCGTCCGATTCTGCTGCCGTGCAAATCAGTGATTCACCAGTGAAACTGAACTCAGGTTTAATCCTGGCTCTGAAAATGACTCATGCCATGATTCATTTTGCTGTGTCCATGTCATACTGTAACCCGAATAAGTAGGGCTAACTCAGAAAATTAAACTCAAAAAAGTTATGATGTTTCCAATTTTAAGTAAGCAGAACTATCAGGTTTTGAGTTTGTTGTACTCATGCATGTTATTTGCTCCTAACTTGAACTACTGAGTTAGTTAATGCATACATTTTGATACAATTAACAAAATATTTAATTAATGAGTTATTTACTTCACTGCAAACCCTAATAACTTGTCAGAACTCAAAAAAGTTGAATGAGATTTTTTTAGTGATATTTCTAAATGTTTCGTTAACATGTTGCTAATGTACTGTTAAATGTGGTTAAAGTTACCATCGTTTCTTACTGTATTCACGGAGACAAGAGCCGTCGCTATTTTCATTATTAAACACTTGCAGTCTGTATAATTCATAAACACAACTTCATTCTTTATAAATCTCTCCAACAGTGTGTAATGTTAGCTTTAGCCACGGAGCACTATCAAACTCATTCAGAATCAAATGTAAACATCCAAATAAATGCCATACTTACGCGATTAATCATGCTGCATGACGAACACTTTTTTTAAAGATCCATTTTGAGGGTTATATTAGCTGTGTGAACTTTGTTTATGCTGTTTAAGGCAGTTGCGAGCTCGGGGGGAGGGGAGCACGAGAATTAAAGGGGCCGCAGCCTGAATCGGCGAATATTTAATGATGCCCCAAAATAGGCAGTTAAAAAAATTAATTAAAAAAAATCTATGGGGTATTTTGAGCTGAAACTTCACAGACACATTCAGGGGACACCTTAGACTTATATTACATCTTTTAAAAAGACGTTATATTTTAAATATTTTGCTAGCAATAACAAACTAGCTCAGAAAATGCTAATTTGCTAGCATGTTAACAATAGCATGGTATAGCACTTACTGAATGAGTACAGCAACTTAAAACATGTAACTTACCTGCTCTTAGGGTGGCCGTACGTCCGGATTTTGGCCGGACAGTCCGGATTTTAAGCCCCCTGTCCGGTGTCCGGCGCAACCTCAAGACGGACACTCATTTGTCCTCCTTTTTGGAGTTGCGCTGAATCAGCCTAAAAAAAACCCGCTCTAGAATCTTTATTAGGACGCAAATGCCGTAAGATCTCTGGTCAAACAGACGATTGGCTGAAAGCGATGTCAAATAAATATCTGATATATCATTGGTTAAAAATGTAAACAAGCCTCCACGTGCTGGCTACATCATAACATCACGTTAACATGCCGAAACTTCAGACCTTGTTTAATCCGAAATGGACAAAAGAGCACAAATTTATATTTGTAAATTCATTCATTGTTTATGTATTTCTGTTATTTCCAGAAGTCCCGAAATGTTATGTTTTCTGGCACTGTGACAGTCTGCCAGATTATTTTATTTATTTATTTATTTATTTTATTTCCAGAAGTCCAGAAATTTTATGTTTTCAGGTACTGTGCACTTTGCAAGACTTTTTTGAAACAGACATCACAATGTCTTGAATAAATACAAATACTGTGAACAAACACTTTTTTGCCTCTTCTGTTACACATAGGTCTACATCAAATTGTCCAGCAATGAATAGAGTAGGCTTTTTCAGAATCACTGTATCATGATACCGTCGATATAATGGACAAAATTGCATTATGAGTACATTGTAGTTGCGAGTACACCAGAGTCATATGCAATTATTCTTGCCTCACTAAATGCCGCAAAGTGTCCTCCTTTTTGGTGTTATGGAAATGGCCACCCTACATGCTCTCAAACCAAGCTGCATGAGCCACTTGTCACCACGATGGTAAATCTCTTGTAAATTAGCATAACAAAACATTAATCACTATTAAATCTTGCTTACCATTAATCTTGCACAAAAAAACATTATATAACACTTAATTTTAGCATTTACTCTCCCTTTCGAGTGCCATGGGCAAAGCATTCCCAGCCCAGTTTCATTTAAACTTAAGTTAGTCTAAATGAAAAGAAATGAGTTCATACAACTCAAAGCAATGAAACAGTTCAGTTTACTTGAAATATATCAGTGCTGTGAACTCAAAAGAAAAAGAAAGTTCTTTCAAAGTTCTTTCACTTTCATTTCATCCTGAATCCCTCTCCTAATGTGAATGTGAAGACCAGAATTCACATCAGACCATCTGATTATTCTCAATTAAATAATCAATCCAATTACTCAAATATCAAATAATGTCATTTCCAAAAGAAATACTCATTTTTCAAAACTTTGCACATATAGCAAACCTGCTAACCTTTACTTCAACACTCAAATTCAGAATTGTACACCATTGCTCATGAAAATGTTAAATTGTGTGAATTATATTTCTTGTCATTTTTCAATAATTGTATGCTTTATCTTTCCTCTGTCATTAATAGTAAATTGAGACATCAAGCCCAGAGCGAGCGCTTTGGATACAGAGAGGTAAGAGAGAGTAAGCAGAAGCGCTTTAAAGAGCTCATTCATGACATCTTTATCATGTTAGTCAAGGCTAATTGTACTAACTGTCAGCATTCGTGTCGATTGCAGGTTATATTAAAAGGAGACCCGAAGAAGCTGAATCTTCATGGGGTAAGGAACTGCCTTGTCTAGAATACCAGGATTTCCAAAGTAATTGAAAACCTGGAAATATCAGGGATTCATAGGAGCAGTCATGGACATTAATACAATGTATTTAATAGAAAATATATTTTTTTCTACTTATGCTCAGCCAGATTTAATAACCGCTTACACCAGCACAAACCCTCTTTCGGCATTAAAAAACTACTGTCAGGATTTGCTAATGACACACAGTAAAAAATGTATGATGAAAAGGCGTGGTTTTTGCAGCTGACCTTGTGCATTTGTAGGAGTTTCCCTGTTAGATGAAAAATGTATGGGAGGACAGTATTTACTGTAAACAAATCATGCATGGTGATTTACTAAGGGATGTGGTAATCAGTTAACTGGTAGATTACATTTGTCATAATGGAAATGATCTGCTGCATCTGTGCTCTTTCATTTTCACATCATCAGTAGATTCACCCACAGAACTTTCCACTCCCATCAGCGCTTTTATGGGATTGTTGTCTCACAAAGAAAATCTGACCCTTAATCAACAGGAAATTGCTCTCGTGAGAGAGTGTAGTCTATATCAAATAATTGTAAAAATCTGACAGGGACACTGTATTGACTAATCAATCAAGACTGGAACTATTTGCTTCATAAGTGTAACTTCATTACACCAGTTTTTTATGCTTTTGAAAGAAGCTCTCTTATGCTTTATTTATAGCCATTACTCCAGTCTTCACTGTCACATGATCCATCAGAAATCCTTCTAAAATGCTGATTTGCTGCTCAGTTTAATCAATTATTATTGGTGATGCATGTTTTTCAGGATTCTCTGATGAATAGAAAGTTCAAAAGAACTGCATTTTTATTTGAATTAGAAATGTTATGTAACTTTATAAATGCCTTTACAGTCACGTGTTATGTATTAAAGTTGAACAGTTTTTTAAATTGTAATAATTATTAAGGGTGTAATGAGACATTTAGCTCACAAGATGATACATGATATTGGGTTCACAAGAACATGATGAAAAGATATTTTAACACTATTTTTAAGAAATCTTTAATGAAGAACTATTTGACTGGAAAAATAGCAGGTACAATTTGAAATGTTTTAACTAATCATCTTATAATGAATCTCAAGATAGCTATAATATATATATATAGTAATAATAGGTCAAAATGACTGCTTTTACTGTATTTTTGATCAAATAAATTCAGTCTAGCGACAGAGCAATAGAGTCTCATATATATATATATATATATATATATATATATATATTATGTATGTATGTATGTGTGTGTGTGTGTGTATGACCCTGGACCACAAAACCAGTCATAAGGGTCAATTTGAGATTTATACATCATCTGAAAGCTGAATAAATAAGCTTTCTATTGATCCGAGATACAACTATTTGAAAATCTGGAATCTGAGAGTGCAAAAAAATCTAAATATTAAGAAAATCGCCTTTAAAGTTGTCCAAATGATATTTATATTTCACAGAAATACATTTTTGATATATTTACGGTAGGAAATTTACAAAATATCTTCATGGAACATGATCTTTACTTAACATCCTAATGATTTTTTGCATATCATTTTGACCCATACAATGCATTGTTGGCTATTGCCACAAACATACCTGTGTGACTTACGACTGGTTTTGTGGTCTAGTATCACATATATATACATACATATATATATAAAATGAGGGAATGTCACAATATTATAAATAATAGATATAATACTTTGGAACCCCATAATTATTACTTTATTTCCATCCATTTGTTTCCACTTTTCCTCCTTGTTTGTGGCATGTGTGATGTCCCTCTGCAGCAGACGTGTGCCGTGTGCCTGGAGGACTTTAAGGTGAAAGATGAGCTGGGAGTGTTGCCGTGCCAACATGCCTTTCACAGGAGGTGAGTAATAAGCTGGCGTGAAACAGCTGGTGTTCATAAAGCAGCAGAATCCTGCTATTGTTAGCAGCACTGTGATGCTGATGGGAGATGGGCTGATCTTTAGGTACCTTATGTTTAACTATACTGGTCTGTTTCTTTTTAACATTCTCTGTTTCCCTTTGTATTCAGGGCCCTTTGTCTGTTGATGTGTATTTAGATATTGCCAGATCAGGTGCAGATAATTATAAATCAGATCAATTCTGAAAATTAGATCACAAGGGATACGAGCAAAACAGTTGGAATAGAAACGGCGCAATGCAAGATACCAGTAACTTTGATATTACCATTTGTGATATCATTTAAAAAATTGTCCGATCTACACAATAATTGTCTTTTTTGCCCCATATATCTTGAATTTTGGGGGTATTTTTATTAGTTTTGGTGGCATTTTTGCTCCAAGACCCCCTTAATTTCTGACCCTGGAGTGTGCACAGCATTATGGTGGGGGACGGGCTCTTTTTTAAGCATGAACCGAGGACCCTTCTGTTGCTAGGCCTATTTCCAGTAAATGCTACTGACCGAGAGCAACCCACAAGCCTTGCCATTTCAGAGATACTCTGACCCAGTCTCCTTGTCAGAACAATTTGGTCAAAGCTACTCAGATCTTTATTCCTGTCCATTTCTCCTGCATCCAACACATTGATTAAAAGAACTGATTGTTTGCTAACTATCTAATCTACCTAGTGCTTAATATGTGGCCTTGTTAGGACATGATCAAAGATATTCGCTTCTCCTGTGACTGGACATAATGTTTTGGCTCATCAGTGTAGTACTTACTATGCAGTATGCAATTTCTGACCAGAGATTGATTACAGCAGTCAGAAGAGAGAAAGATGTCAAATTTGCCATCACTCCACATCAGTGGTAATTTGTTTTTTGATTTTTGTGTATTTTTTCTGCCAAGGTAATATCCCAGCTAACCGATTTTTGTTCTACATATGTTTTCCTAACATTCAGTTTTGGTTATGATAACGTTAAAATGTCCTGTTTTCTTTTTTTTAAGGTTAGTATGATGTTCCTGAAACATTCTTTCAACTTAATTTTTATTAACAACTCAACATTATAGGAATATTGATTTGTAACATTCTAAGAACATAAAAATGTCCAGTTTCCTTAATGTTAATAGAACGTCACTTAAAGGTTTGTATGTTCCTGAAACATTCTTTCAAACATTCGAACACCTGCTGTAGAATCACTGAAGCTGTTTTCTGAAAATAAGTTTCATTTGATGTCACCATTATGGTGATCAGTGTTTGTTTTAGTTGGGCTCTTGACCCTTGACTTTTGTTAACTTATTTCTCTTTCAGTAATTGCAAGTAATAAGGAAAACTAGCGAAAAACTAACAAAACAATCAAGGGTCAAGTGCCCGACTACAGGGAATATTGATCGCCATAATGGTGACTTGTTCCAAATGTTTGCTCCTTTTTCTTTCAGTGTGTCATCACTAAGAGTCAGTCATCACATAATTATCGAATAAACTCCAACACTGTTATATTTTAACACTCTGCACTGTGAAAACTGAGCAGTGTTTATTAAACACAGGGGATTTTGTGTAGCATCTAACATTAAGCCATTTTTAAGCCAGAAAGTTAGTGATCATTAATATTTAAAGGACATTCAAAGAATAATTTTCAAAGAATGATTTCTGCCAACATTATCAGAACAGTGATCAAATACTAATGACAATATGTGGTAATTTCATGAACATTGCTTTGAAAGTGTTTACACCGCGTTCCAAATTATTATGCAAGTGACATCATTCAGTACAATAAACATTCCGATTTTAGTTTTTCTAAGAAAATGTTTGTTTATTTATCCATGTCTTTTTAGATAACTGGTATTAATCTCAGACAAAATAATTTGCCAGATCTATGGAAACCCTACTTAGAGGTTGTTCCACATTATTAAGCAAGTCACAGTTCTCATGCAATATGGGGAGGAAGAAAGATCTTTCTGAAGATGAAAAGCATGAAATGGTGCAATGTTGTGCAAAAGGCATGAAAACAACTAATATTGTGTGAAACTGAATGCAGATTATCGAATTATCGTAAGATTTGTGAGTGATTTAGAGCACAGCAGAACTTGGTCAGATAAAGGCTTATTAAGGAAAGTTCCTGTCAAAAACATTTATTGTATTAAAAGAGCAGCTATAAAAAAGCCAGTGTTGAGCAGCAAACAGGTATTTGAAGCTGCTGGTGTCTCTGGAGTCTCAAGAAGCTCTTCATGCAGGCTGGCAGTTGTGCGTAAAGATGCATTTCAGCCATCACTAACCAAACCTCACAAAGAGAAACATTTACAGTGGGTGTAGAAATACATTTTCAAACAGTTTTATTGCTGTGGTGTTTTTTTGCAGCATGGGATAGTGCATAGTGCATTGTATTTCAGAAGGTACAATCCTCCTTTTTATACCATAGCTGAAAATGGCCAGTTATGAACTCCGCATATCTTGCAAAAGTCATTTTAATACCCTCCATCTCACTTCCCAGTATTCCAGCCCAAATCATCACCCACCAGCTCCTTGCTGACGTCGCAGTCTTGTTGGAACGTGGTGGCCATTCACCAACCATCCAGAAATCCATCCATTTAGACCATCCATTGTAGTACAGCATTAGTCAGTGAATAAAACTATTTAAAAATGAGTCTTCATGTATTTCTACACCCACTGTAAATGTTTCTCTTTGTGAGGTTTGGTTTGGAGTGGCTGAAATGCGTCTTTACGCACAACTGCCAGCCTGCATGGAGAGCTTCTCAAGACTCCAGAGACACCAGAAACTTCAAATACCATTTTTTTTATAGCTGCCTTTTAATACAATGAATTATTTTGACAAGAACTTTTATTAATAAGCCTTTATCTGACCAAGTTCTGCTGTGCTCTAAATCACTCACAAATCTTATGATAATTCGATAATCTGCATTCAGTTTCACACAATATTAGTTGTTTTCATGCCTTTTGCACAACACTGCACCATTTCATGCTTTTCATCTTCAGAAAGATCTTTCTTCCTCCCCATATTGCATGAGAACTGTGATTTGCTTAATAATGTGGAACAACCTCTAAGTAGGGTTTCCATAGATCTGGCAAATTATTTTTTGACACCAGTTATCTAAAAAGACATGGATAAATAAACAAACAAACATTTTCTTAGAAAAACTAAAATCTGAATGTTTATTGTACTGAAATCTTACTGATATGTCACTTGCACAATAATTTGGAACTCGGTGTAATTCTAACCTTTACATAAATTTAAGAGAAAAGTTAGGAACAATAACTATGGGACAGGCTACAAAACTTTCCCATGTTCCAAGATAGTCTTTTAAAGCCTGAAACGATGAAAGCAGACTGGGGGGTTGGCTCATGTCGGCAGCGTCTGGGTCCAAAGTTGCCCTGACACACCAAACCGACGCTTAACACCCGACGGCCAAGTAGCACGTCCGTTCTGCGCCTGCGTAAGAAGAAATGCCTTTCCGTACCAGCAGGTGGCAGTAGCTGAACAGCCAATCAGAATGATCAGATGGCCCAACTGACCAACAAGCTCCGATGCCGATTCAACATGTCAGATCGGCCGAAAAAAAGGACCAAAAACTTAGTTGGCCGATGAACAAAAACTGCCCGATGGCCGACCGTCGGCTTGGTGTGTTCCAGGCTTAAAATAGCACACAGAACCTTATTCATTTTAAGTTAGCTGTTATACTAAATGTTGAAAAGATGTTCCAAGAATGTTGTTCTAATAACGTTTCTCCCAACATTTTGAGAACATTTGAAAAAAAAAAAAACTTCTACAAACAATGTATAAATAATGTTTTTGTGCTAACTTTTGAGAACACTATTGAAGATAACGCTGAACAACACTCTATTTACATTACTGGACGAACGTTTGTTCATAACTTTTGAGAGAACTTTGCCAGAACGTCATGAGATCGTTCCCTGTTAGCTGGGATAATACAAAGTATAGTGTTTTAAATATGAAAAACTAAAAAAAGGGTCCATAGGAA
Organism: Megalobrama amblycephala; assembly: GCF_018812025.1. Lineage (NCBI taxonomy): Eukaryota > Metazoa > Chordata > Actinopteri > Cypriniformes > Xenocyprididae > Megalobrama > Megalobrama amblycephala. The sequence continues at coordinate 37,706,517 of NC_063055.1, forward strand.
GTACATCAATACAGGAATGAGATCACAACACATGTGTTGGTGGACTAAATGCACAACGTGTGTGTTTGCAGGTGTGTGGTGAAGTGGCTGGAGGTGCGCTGCGTCTGCCCGATGTGTAATAAACCCCTGGCGGGATCGTCGGAGCAGCACCAGAGCATAGGCACCCTGCTGGACGAGCTGGTGTAGTGCTCAGAAGCAAGACTGACAGCAGACTCTCTCTGGAGTTTTTTACAGACATAAACAGCCTGATAACTCTGACTGTGACTCTCACCTTATTCTGAGACTGAACCTCACAGATCAGCTCAACGGGCACATTTTCTCAGTAAAACGCAAGGGAAACCATAGATGCTCGATTGAAGAAATTTTCAGGATAAGGCTTTGTATCTTTTGTGAAAAAGGCCTTTACTTTAACAACGAAGGCTAACCAAGCTGTTCAGTCAATGTCAGTTTGTATGCCGATCTAGAAGGCTAATTCTCAGAGGAATTTACTGTATAAACGGTTTTTGATTTATGAGTAAAATAAGGTCTGTGGTTAAGATTGTTTATGATTCATTTGAATTAGGAAACACTTGAGTGCTTTATAAACTCAAGCTGCTACATAAGAACTACAACTACCACTAAGATGTGAGTTTACATGCAAACAACCATTGTAGTCTTTAAGTAGAAACTTTTTTAAAGCACACAATAGTTTTACAATTCTCATTTGAGGTATCAATATGTGTAATTTGTGTTGTAGAACAAACTGTGCCAAAATAAAATCTAAACACAGACCTTATTTTACTCCAAAACCACTAAAAACCCATCTGAAACTCAAACCTCTCAAACCTGCTAATTGTCTTCTGGGTTTTAGGACTGCAAAAAATTGAACATCTTTACTGTAAATGCTCACAGGACCGGCTAAGATGGAGGAAACCGCATTTACAGCATTCCAGCAACAACAGCACAGTGCATTGGGCCCAAAGAACTTTATCACTGAGTGTGTGAGTGTGTGAGTGGATTTTACATTCGTCAGTAGTAGTGACAGATGTCTCGTTCATTCTAGATTATATGTGCACAAATCATCGACTGTCTTAAGAGATTTTAAGCAAACACTACCACAGAAATGGGCTGCCAGTGAAAACACAAGTGACTTTCTTTTTGTATTTCAAGTTTTTTGTGTTTGTTCACTGTAATCTGGTTGCCATTGTTATCTGCAGTGTTTTAGTCAATGTTTTCACACCAAAAAAAAGAAAAAAAAAAAGAACATTTGACAGCATTTATCTGCGAGTATGTTTCTTTCTCTGTGTGTGTGTGTGTGTGTGTGTGCTCTGTCTTAACCTGTTACATGTGGAGAAAAATCTGAATTTAAATGGTTGTAATTCATGAATGCTTTGGAATACAGACCTAAAGCAGATTGTTGCAGAAGTGAAAAGAAGTGTAAGTTTAAAGGGTTAGTTCACCCAAAAATGAAAATAATGTCATTTATTACTCACCCTCATGTCGTTCCACACCTGTAAGACCTTCGTTCATCTTCAGAACACAAATTAAGATATTTTTGTTGAAATCCGATGGCTCCGTGTTTAAACACTGACTGACAGAGGTGGGGTGGGATGTAACACATCTTTAAAAAGTGTTAAAACCACCCCCTTACATACTAAGAATATTTTCTTTTTAATAATTTTACAGAATGCCTAGACAATGAAAAAGAAAGACAGACACAGGTGTGCCATCCAGTGCTTAAAAAAGGACCTCATGAGGTTTCAAAGAGGGCAGAACAGTCAGATCAGTTGCGTATTAAATGTTGAAAGCCAGTGGTGAGGATTATGAGACTTCAGACAATGAAATTGTTTGTATGGAGTAGGGCTGTCACGATATCAGATTTTTCACTACACAATTATCGTGGCCAAAAGAATTCACAATAACAATATATCACAATATCAATAGAAATCTTGAACAAAATGCTATCACTTTCCTTCTGCTGTGATCAGCTCTTCACAGCACCTCTGGACAGCACACACACACCAATAATGTGATTCGGATATTGAACAAATGAATATGGACATATTATGTGACCGAAGGATTTTCAGGTGAAAGATAAGCTGCGGCTGTTGCTATGACAACAGCACTTTCACTGGAGGTGAGTGTTACCATAGATACATAATACATATCTATATGAGTTTTGCATCCAGACAACAGGTTGGCGAGGCTGAGCTTTGATTCGTTCAGGTAATTCATTGATTCGTCAATGTTTTTTTTTAGAGAGGTCCCTGATGCATTTTACTTGAGAAATATTTAGTGAAATAGGCTACTGCTGTTGTCACTATGTCTTTGATTAACTTACATAGATTGTGTCATATGTTTATGATTGTTTATAATTCAAACATTTTGCTGATCTCACAGAAGAAATAAACTGAATGAGGCAAATATACAGGGCTATGGTGCAGTAGAGCGCAGGAAGTGAACGCTGATTGAATTCATGGTGAAAAACTACATTACCCATGATGCTGTACAGAAAATTCCACCAATCAGAGAGTAGCGATGAGCAAATTGCGCAAAAAGTGCTTGCAGGGAACGCCCACTCCCATGAAGCTCCGCAAATGACATTATCGAGTCGCTCTTGCTACGCTCTCAAAATGCATATTTTGTAATAAACTTAAACTATACAGTTTCTAGATATAATCAACTTCTTTGAATGAATAGTTTTGTATTTCTCCATCGTTTTTAAAGTCGCCATGAAATCAAAATTTACAATTCTTACTTTTTTTTTATGGAATATTGCAGTTTTTATTATAAATGAATTCTATTTATTTATGGTATATTTACACAACACTGTTTTTAACTAAAAACCTAAAACTTTTTATGCGTTGTGGTTGTTCATTTACATGAGAACTGTGTTTTGGGGGCCTGAAAACACAAACTTCAGTTTCAAAGTACAGGTTTTTGAAAACGACACCGTTATCGTCTCGATGTAAACTACAAAAATGCAAATTTGTGAAAACTGTGACATCATACATATGCGTATTACGTGTTCAATCTACAGGCGCGTAGTGTTTCTTTACAAAGACATCTTTGACATCGCCATCTACTGGCCTGGCAGCAGAATACAATGTTTTTAGTCATCTTCATGGATCCGTGTAAACAGGGATCGTTTTAACATCATCTGTACACGAAAAATGCAAAGGAAAACCTTTTCCATTACATTGTTTTTGTGTAAATGTACCCTTAAATTCATGTGCTTCATAATCTTTAATCAAAATAAATTCCCCTTCCTCTTGCAGTGACATCTCTTTGATGACGTGTTTACTGGTGCGAGGGCGGGGTAACCTGTCACTCACATGAGACCCACCAATAGCAAACCACAACCATCCAGTCAAAACACACGAAAATTGCATCAGAAATAATTCATTTTATGGCACTTCGCATTTACCTTTGTAGGTTTTTATTATTATTAAATTTACAGTAGAGGAATACAGTCATAAAAAATAAATCCATTTTCAATCTATAAATCTTCAATCTATCTCATATCAAAAGTCAGTCAGTCTATCTTTTTCAACAGCAAATATGTCTTAACAACTTTACGACTGTTCTTAATCGAGATTAAAATCCCTGTAAAGTCATTTTAAAGTATGTGTTCTGAGTTTGTCACACCACAGAAAAATGTGTTATTAACCACCCAGCAAAATTTGAATGATTAAAGGTGCCCTAGAATCAGAATTTGAATTTACCTCGGCATAGTTGAATAACAAGAGTTCAGTACATGGAAAAGACATACATTGAGTTTCAAACCCCATTGTTTCCTCCTTCTTATGTAAATCTCATATGTTTAAAAGACTTCCGGAAAACACTCGGATCTCAACATAACACCGACTGTTACGTAACAGTCGGGATCATTAATATGTATGACCCCAATATTGGCATAATGCCAGCCCATTCGACGCATTAGACAAGGAAAGGCAGTATTAACGGCTGGATCTGTGCACAGACAAGGTGAGCAAGCAAGAACAACAACAGCGAAAAATGGCAGATGGAGCAATAATAACTGACATGATCCATGATAGCATGATATTTTTAGTGATATTTGTAAATTGTCTATCTAAATGTTTCATTTGCATGTTGCTAATATACTGTTAAATGTGGTTAAAGTTACCATCGTTTCTTACTGTATTCACAGAGACGAGAGTCATTGCTATTTTCATTTTTAAACACGTGCAGTCTGTATAATTCATAAACACAGGGATGTGACGGTGAGTATATTTCACTACATATTAATTGATGGAGGGGGCGTTTGAATCGCTAATTCAAAAGCGAAAGTAAAATGCTCACGGCCACACAGGCATTCATAAAGGCACCGCGCCAGTGGACACGCATGGTTATGAACGCCCGTGAATGCATTTTAATGATGGGTTCATTAATGATGAGTTTATTATTATTCTTAATAAAAAACACAACAACAAAACAGTACAATCAATGACAAACTCTCTTAAATAGGTGCTTTTACATTATCTTTGAAACCAAATGTTCCTCCATCATCTTGTCAGTCAAAGTTGAGGCGAAATGGGCAAGTTTGGTGCGACTCTCGTTCAGCCCACTTTGAATTGAGCAGACACGTTCAGTTCTGTAACTGAATGGTCACATGCAGAATAGATTTTTTTTTTGTTTAGATTTTTTCATTTGAATATTATTTAGTCTATTTGTTTGATTTTTAATGATTTCATTATAATTTAATTCATTGCTTGCCATCAACTTGCAATTCCCTCGCGAACCCACGTTTGGGAAACCCTGTTTTTTTAGAACATTATTTTAAATTCATTCCTTGGCGACGCGTCATGCAGCCAAGCTACAGGTATCGCGTTTATTTTGTTTTTTCTTTTTTCTTTAAAATATTGCAAAACTTGTTAACTAGGCTATATCATGAATTATATGATATTTTCTGATTGTCAAATATGTGGAAGTGAATGTGTTTTGTTAAAACACCTTTACTGATCATGTTATTGTCAGGAAATGAACACGGAGAGAGAATCCAAGTGCAAGTAAAACAATATTTATTGACAGAATACACTGTACAATAACTTCACTCCAAATGGGCAGACGTTGCAGTGACTGAGGCGTGCTGAAGCAATGGGGTGCGGAGGCAGATGAACAGGGTGGCGCGGGTATCAGAAACCAAGGATAATCCAACCCAGACGCGGGCACAAGACGACAAGACGATAGTCCAGAAATCCAGGAAACGGGAAGTGAAACACGGAACACACGACACCGGGACAGCCTGCAACGAATTGACAAAGACACCATGTAGACACGCACAAGATATAGTAAACACAGAACAAGACACGGCTGGCAGCACATCACAATCAAACAGGTGGGTGACGCCCACACAATCAGTAACCACAGGCAACACACCACAACCACAAGAGGGCGAGTACGTGAACCCATGAACCGTGACAGTACCCCCTCTCCTACGAGCGCCTTCTGGCGCTCCCAGGAGAGCCTACCTGTTGATAGTAATCATCAATAAGAGAGTGATCCAGGATGTCTCTGGCAGGAACCCAACTCCTCTCCTCCAGACCGTAACCTTCCCAGTCCATCAAGTACTGGAATCCGCGTCCCCTCCGCCTAGCGTCCAAGATACGACGGACCGAATAAGTAGGTTCCCCATCTACGAGTCGCGGCGGGGGAGGAACCGGAACCGGCGGATTAATGTTAGAATGAAAAACAGGTTTAATTCGGGATGAATTCTGCGGTACGCTGGTGGCAATTTGAGGCGGACAGTCACCAGCTCAGCTGGTCAGCAGCTGGTCAGTCAGCAGCTCCCTGTTACCAATGTCGTAATTGCGTTCGGCAGCGGTTAAACGATGTGAAAAAAATGCGCAAGGATGCATCTTATCGTCCGCTGCGGAGCGCTGGGATAGAACTGCACCTACCCCCACCTCTGACGCATCAACCTCCACCACAAACTGACGTGAAGGATCAGGGGCGACAAGAATGGGAGCCGAAACGAAGCGGCTCTTGAGGTTGGAGAATGCAGCCTCAGCTGCATCCGACCACCTGAACGCCGTTGCGGGGGAGGTCAAGGCAGTCAGAGGAGCGGCTAGTTGACTGAAATTGCGAATAAAACGCCGGTAAAAATTGCCGAATCCCAAAAACCTCTGCAGGGCCTTGCTGGAATCTGGAATTGGCCAATCCACCACAGCCTTAACCTTGTCAGGATCCATGCGCACCCCCTCGGACGACACGATGTACCCCAAAAATGGAACTGACTGTGCATGGAAAACGCACTTCTCAGCCTTGACAAAAAGCCCATTCTCTAACAGCCTCTGGAGCACTCGCCTGACGTGTTGCACATGTTCCTGGAGAGAAGAAGAAAATATCAATATGTCGTCCAGGTAGACATATATGAACTGATCGACCATATCTCTCAACACGTCATTGATGAGTGCTTGGAAGACGGCGGGCAAGTTGGAAAGGCCGAAAGGCATAACCAAGTATTCAAAGTGCCCTCTAGGGGTGTTAAAAGCCGTCTTCCACTCATCCCCCTCCCTAATGCGGACCAAATGATAAGCGTTGCGCAGGTCCAATTTCGTGAATAGAGATGTGCCCTGCAACCGTTCAAAGGCAGAAGACATCAACGGCAAAGGATAAGTATTCTTTACCGTGATGTCGTTCAATCCTCTGTAATCAATGCACGGCCGCAGGGACCCATCCTTCTTACCCACGAAAAAAAAACCTGCCCCCGCGGGAGACGAGGAAGGGCGGATGATCCCAGATGCCAGAGAATCAGAAATATATTTCTCCATGACCTCCCTTTCAGGACTAGAAAGTGAATATAACTTGCCTTTAGGCGGAGAAGACCCTGGAACTAAGTCTATGGCACAGTCATAGGGACGATGCGGAGGAAGAGAAGCAGCCCGGGACTTACTGAACACTTCCTTTAGGTCGAGGTACTCCTGGGGCACGTTTGACAGGTTCACCGACTCCTCCTGCAACACAGAACGAGACACAGAAGAACACGCAGACAACAAACAAGACGCATGACAATGCTGACTCCACTCCGCCACGGATCCCTGGCCCCACTCGATCCTGGGCTTGTGTTCCACCAGCCATGGATGCCCCAGGACGATGGGATGATGAACAGATCTGGAGAGGTAAAATGACAACAGTTCAGTATGATTACCGGAAATGAGGACGGTTATGGACTCCGTGGCATGTGTGAAGGTGGGTAATTTCTGTCCGTTGAGAGCGAAAACAGATATGGCGCAACCCAGAGGGCGAATAGGAATGTGCAAACGTATCGCCAGATCCCAGTCCATAATGCTTCCCTCAGCGCCTGAGTCGACCAGAGCCTGGCAGGTGTGATGTCCCGATACCCACTGCAGTCTCACCGGGAGGAGCGTCGCAGACGAGGGTTTATCCAAGGTTAGACCGCCCGACAGTAACCTCGGTCCTACTGCCGGGCTTTGTCTTTTACTGGGCAGTCTTTAAGAAAATGTCCAGCTCCACCACAGTACAAACAAAGTCCTTTCTCCCTCCGGTGTGTCCTCTCCTCCCGGGAGAGCCGAGCTCTCCCCACCTGCATGGGCTCAGGATTGAACGGGAGACCGACCGTGCTCTCTCCGCTGATCCTCATAGCAACCAGCTCTTCGAGACGCGCTACAGGCTTCCTGCGTTCAGCGCGTTTGTGCAAACGGCCATCCACTCGCAGCGCGAGCTCAATCAGTCCGTTAAGAGTGGTGGGTAAATCCAGTGAATAAATTTCTTGTTGAACACGGTCAGCCAGCCCATGCAGGAACACATCCCACTGCGCCTCCTCGTTCCATTTACACTCCGCCGCCAGGGTGCGGAACTCAATGGCGTAGTCGGAAACAGGTCGAGCTCCCTGCCGCAGGTCCGCGAGCTTGCAGGCAGCCTCCCGTCCCGCCACCGAACGGTCGAACACTCGCCTCATCTCCTGCGACAGGGACTGGAACGAGGAGCAGCACGGATGGCTGTTCTCCCACACCGCCGTTCCCCATAACGCCGCTCGTCCAGTCAATAACGTCATAACCAATGCTACTTTAGACTCCTCAGAAGAGAATGTGTTAGGTTGCAGAGAGAAATAAATAGAGCATTTAGACAAAAAAGCTCTACAAGTATCAGGTTCTCCACCATACCTCTCAGGTGCAGGAATGCGAGGTTCCTGTTGCGTGCTGGCGGATGAGTGGGGAACAGACGGTGGTGCTGGCGCAGTGGGAGATGAAAGATGTACTACCTGGGTCGAGAGCTCGGCCACCTGCGCCACCAACGCTTGCACGGCACGAGCAGTGGCCATCACCTGCTCGTCTTGCTGATCCATCCGTTGAGCGCTCTTGCTCAAATACTCCTGAAGATCCGACGACCTTGCTGGATCCATTCTAGGTCAGTTCGTTCTGTCAGGAAATGAACACGGAGAGAGGATCCAAGTGCAAGTAAAACAATATTTATTGACAGAATACGCTGTACAATAACTTCACTCCAAATGGGCAGACGTTGCAGTGACTGAGGCGTGCTGAAGCAATGGCGTGCGGAGGCAGATGAACAGGGTGGCGCAGGGCTGCAGCGGGTATCAGAAACTAAGGATAATCCAACCCAGGCGCGGGCACAAGACGACAGTTCATATAATCCACCCAGACACGGGCACAAGACGATAGTCCAGAAATCCAGGAAACGGGAAGTGAAACACGGAACACACGACACCGGGACAGCCTGCAACGAACTGACAAAGACACCATGTAGACACGCACGAGATATAGTAAACACAGAACAAGACACGGCTGGCAGCACATCACAATCAAACAGGTGGGTAACGCCCACACAATCAGTAACCACAGGCAACACACCACAACCACAAGAGGGCGAGTAAGTGAACCCATGAACCGTGACAGTTATAAAACAGAGGATCTGTCGGATTTACATTACATAAATTCATTCATTTTTCCCAAAATAAACGTAAGTGGCTGGTGAACTGGGATAAGAGAGTAAACTTTGTTTCATACGCATTGTATCTGATATAAATAAACAACTTTGTCAAATTATAATTTAAAGGAATATCGCAGCTTCCATATGAGTGTATGGAATCTGCATTTAACAAACTATAAATGTCTTTTTTTATATATAGCCTAGACCTCATTCAAACGTCTGAAACCTCAAATAAACGTGGTTGAAAACTGAATAGTTGTGAAATATGAAAAGCACAGAGCGCGTCAATCTCTGGCTCAGCACCAGCAGCGGGAAAGCAGGTTTGAATTTAGCGTATTGAACGTTCTCATCACACCGGTGTTATCGTACACGTTAAAAAGTTAAAATCGATCGGGTGAATGGGGACAAATTGAAACTGAGGGGGCACAAATCAGATCTGAGGGGGCAATGCCCTCTTTTGCCCCCTCGTGGCGCCGGGCCTGCATTCAGGGGACACCTAGGACTTATATCTTGTAAAAAAAACGATCTAGGGCACCTTTAAAAATATCTGCAAGTAAATGAAATAAGTTATCAAAATCTCGAAAAAATAGGCAGCGCTCTCTGCTCTCAAACGCTGGGGGCGTGTCCGCTGTCGGCGCTGAAACCACACCCACTCGCGAGAGCTGCCGTCTCAACTGACTTGAGTCTAATGAGTCAAACATACTGATGCATATAAACAAAAGAATCACGTTAGAGGGTTGCACATTTTAGTAGAGTTACTGTGGACTACCTACTAATTATAACATAAGCACACACGACAACTTACACTCATTGGGCACGTACTGCCGACTGTTGTCGAGTCGAGAAATGACGGTGCCGCGAGACGGGAGGATGAAGGCCGGGATGGGAAAGACTCTGTCCGGCCCCATATATAGTATCGGTTATCGTCGGGACGGTAAGAAGGCCGAGGCGGGAGGGGGGTCGAGGTCTGTTCAGTCACATTCACCAAAAACAGCGGATTATCTGTGAATCCCAGCTGTCTGATGAAAGTTTGTAAAATTATCCGGTGTAGAACGATCACTTTAGTTTAGAATCCTTCATATCATCTTTTTAGGAAATTTAAATAAGGAGACCGAGCATATTGTATAGTGTAACAACCATGTAATATGCATTTGCGTGACAAAGCATTACTAGCTAAATGTGCAAAGGGCTATGACTGTAATGACACTCGAGATTGAGCGAGTGAACCGCTGTAGAGGCGGCGCCACGCTCGGTGTTAGGGGAGGGGCTATGCTCGGGGGACGATGTACGTCATCAGACCCCTGTTATATACCCCAATATATTCGGTTCCTGAAATATTCTGTTCCACTGGGTGGCGCTTACGCGAATATTCATGATATCCTGCTATTGTGGGCGTGTCCTTGAGACAACGCGCTTGTGAATGGAACTGAAAATATTAGTACACGCTCCTCAAATTGCAGCTGTTTAATAGATTATTTCGAAATGTTAATAAAATATTCTTTTGAAATATAAACCTTTGGAGCTTTGTTTTGATGACAGTCTTCATGCCAGCAGCTACTTAAAGAATGTTATTTTTGTTTAAAATATTATAATTATGATAGGAAATTATAGTTTAGTTTCGTTTTATTTAAAGTTTGACAAGGCAGGATATTGCAGCACAAAACCCTGAAATGTGTCAAACATAACACATACTCAAACAACCTTATGTAGCCTAATTTAAAACAATTTCAAAAGCAGTCAAATAAAATAATTCTGATAATAATATAATTTATTTCTTTGAGGTAATGCAGCACAAATGCACAGAAAAAAATAGACAGCTACTTTACAAGATGACGTTATAGCCTACTTGTTATTATCAACAATGTCATAATATGATCTTGTTTTGCTTTTGTGATTCCACATTATACTCATCATCTTGAAAGTCGCTGTCTGTTTCAGATTGGATGTGAGAGCTGAAGTCTTGGCAGTGTGTGATCTGGACATGCATGAAGGCTGTTCCCAAGTGTCAAGGCCCTGTTTAAATATTTACCTCAGAAGCTCACATTTTGCATTGCTTCTTTTCACACATTGTTTTGAATTTCAATTTGAGTTACATTCATAGAGTAATTACTTCTGTACTTGTTATAATATTTAATGTGATTAATATTTATAAAGGCTACAACTGGATTTGTTGTTTTAAAAATTGAAATAAAAAAACTAAGAAAAAAGAAAAAAAAAAAGTCAATTTTCAGGATAATATTTTAAAGATAATTTTGTACAATCCAAATAAGCTTTACAGATCTTCAGTTTTAACAATGTTTGTCATGTTTTTCAACTGCACATGCACCTATAGGTCAATCAAGGTCAGTTACAATAACTTAGGACACTAAAGAGACCTTTCTACTGACTCTGAAAAACACCAGAATAAAGATGCCCAGGGTCTCTGATCACCTGTGAACGTGCCTTAGTCCTACTGCAGGAGGTATGAAGACTGCAGATGTGAACAGAGGAGCAATAAACTGCAATGTAAGATACCTGAGACAGTGCTACAGGGAGACAGAAGGACAGCTGATTGTCCTTCCAGTGCCAAACCATAAGTCCCACCAGACATGTTTGAGAATGTGAATTGCCTTGATGGAAGAGTGGAACATCTCACAACAAGTTCTAGCAAATCTGGTGCTGAGGATGAGATGCTCTGTAAAATAGCTGGTGCCACATCAGACTTTCAGATGTTCATCGAACGTCTATGAAATTTGTTCAGTTTATGTCTCAGTTGTTGAATCTTTTTGTTTGTACAAACATTACACGTTAAGTAATTTGCTGGAAAACAGTTGAAAGTGAAAAACTCAATGTGCACCAATATTGATTGAATAATAATCAAGAAATTAAGGTTGCCATTGAATATTCACACCAGTCTATACCTTATTTTTATTAGGACACATACATTTGAGGTTTATTTCAAGTTGTCAACACTATGCAGTACTGTAGTCACAGAATGACAACGAAGAAAGCAGACTAATCAAAAAAAAAAAAAAAAAAAAAAATTAAAGCCTCAATAATAATAAAAAAGCTAAACATAAAACACATCAGTGCAAAACAAGGTATTGGCTCATGTTTGCTCTGTATCCTTAGGTTAACCGTTTATCTGAATGCCTGTCCTGTACTCAATCAGGCAAAATAGCTTAGACGATTTATCATATTACACAAACTATGCATTGTTTTGAACATGCGAACTGTTGACTAACATTGTATATTTTATTACCTTTTCGAAATAATCTATTAAACCGTTGCAATTTGAGGAGCGTGTGCTAATATTTTCAGTTCCATTCACTTGCGCGTTGTCTCAAGGACATGCCCACAATAGCAGGATATCATGAATATTCGTGTAAGCGCCACCCAGTGGAACAGAATATTTCAGGAACCGAATATATTGTAACACCCCCGTTATAGCTCCGCCTTTAAAGAGTTACGAAAGATCGTTAAAGGATTAGTTCACTTTCAAATAAAAATTTCCTGATAATTTACTCACCCCTCATGTCATCCAAGATGTTCATGTCTTTCTTTCTTCAGTCGAAAATAAATTCAGGTTTTTGATGAAAACATTCCAGGATTATTCTCCATATAGTGGACTTCAATGGGCACCAAATGGTTGAAGGTCAAAATGACAGTTTCAGTGCAGCTTCAAAGAGCTTTAAACGATACCAGACGAGGAATAAGGGTCTTATCTAGAGAAACCATCGCTCATTTTCTAAAAAAATACAACTGTATATGCTTTATAATCACAAATTATCGCCTTGCACATGCTTCCGCTTTCCGTATTCTTCAAAACGCTTACACTGTATGTCCTACGCCTTCCCTATTCAACTTACAGAAAAAATGGAACTGGCGCCGCATTCGTAAATTGAATAGGGAAGACGTAGGACATACAACTTTTTGAAGCTGCACTGAAACTGTAATTTTGACCTTCAACCGTTTGGAGTACATTGAAGTCTACTATAAGGAGTGGAATTTATCCTGGAATGTTTTCATCAAAAACCTTAATTTATTTTCGAATGAAGAAAGAAGGACATGAACATCTTGGATGACATGGGGGTGAGTAAATTATCAGGAACATTTTATTTGAAAGTGAAGTAATCCTTTAAGTCAGTAGAAAACAGCCTACCATTTGGTACAGTTGACATGTATTTTGCTTTGTGTATATATTTCCAAAATAAAATATCTCTAATAAACCAATATCCCATTGCATAAACAAGACCATTGTATGTTTATCAATCTTGTAAAAACAACAAAAAAACATAAATAAATAAATAAATAATAAAACTTCGGGACCAAAATACATCTGAAAAATAAATCTAGTATTGTTTGACTGCTCTTTACAGAGACAATATAATAGCGAAAAAAACATTTTAATTCATTACCAAAGTCATTACAGAGATAATATCGACTTTTTAATATCATTTTAAATGCATTTTTTAAAGGTGACTGACTCAACAAGTCATTACTGATTGGCTCACGGGGGCGCACGTGACCCCAACGGATGTCTCGCGCAGGTCGCCATCATCTCCTCCAGTGTCGCGCGGGATGTTCGGCAGCAGAGGGCAGTGTCGCACAGGCAGAGCAGTGAAGCGTGCGAAGAACCTCCCTGTCCCTCCAGTGATGTTTATTTCAGGAAACGGGACACTCAGTAAATACAACTACATTCTCAAGCGGTCCAGGAATCGCAGACGAAGGAAAGCATGCTGATGGTTGTGTGAGGAGCGCGTAAAGATGGTGTTTGAGTCAGTGGTGGTCGATGTCTTGAACAGGTTTCTGGGCGACTATGTGGTGAACCTCGACAGCTCGCAGCTCAGCCTCGGCATATGGGGAGGTACAGTAAACGTGCCAGCTGTCAAATCCTAATGTGTCTGCTGCTAAAAACGTGTTTGTGTACATTCATAAATATATAGAGAACTATATGACTGTGTGTGTTAAGCGTCAGCTCGACCTTACACTGGAATCTGAGAGTCGTGCTTTGACTTTGAGGACAGGTTTGAACATGTAACCTATAAGCTAACTCACTACTACATGCATAATCTATTGTAGGGATGTTGATCTAGTATATTTGTTACTCTAAATTAGTATAGTGTTACCTTGATTGGGAGAGTTCACCCCACATGTACACTCATGTTCACTCTCATGTGGCTCTAAAATGTCCAGTTGCATTTTTATAATGGAAGTTACCTGGGAACTGTCCAGCTTCAAAGTTGTCCAAAAAGTACCACACAAGTAATGCATGAGACAGTTTTCACTTTTGGGTGAACTTCCTACTGTATAAAAGTGGAGACTGCTTCACTTTCATTCTGAGATCTTCTGTTTATATGCATTTCATTGGTCCTTGACTGTCAAAGCAAGAGCATGTTCACTTTGACTTTAGTCAGAGATTATGACTACAATGTCTTTTAACACGGATGTACCATTTCATTAAGTTTCTTTTATGAACATTATCAATGTTATGAAACATTATAAATACGTATCTTTTCAGAAACATTACTATATTCTGAAAAAACGAAGAGGTTAATTTATAAAATGTTCCTCTTTTATTAGTTTTCACTGCTCGATCCCTACTTTTTGTCCATACCATCAGATAATTATGAATGAATGAATGTCTGATTTAGGGCTGCACGATATTTGAAAAAACGGACATTGGGATATTGTTTTTCTGCTATATAAATGTATATTGCGATATGAAAACAACTTAACCAGATGACTTGAATAGCTCTAGAATGATTGGGGTGATTTTGTTGGGGAGTGAATCTGCAGAGCAAATTATAAACAATTTACAAGCATAGATAAAATATAATAGAACAAAGATACCAATGAAATAAACAGTGCTTTATGATTTTCAGTTAAGTCTAACAGTATTCAGGTACAGAAATTGAATAATCAAATGTAAAATAACACTGCATATAGTCTTCACTGTATACATTAAATATCATTAATCTTTGTTAAAGCTATTTTGTTGTTTAATTAACATTAATGATACAGACAGCAGCAGGTTTATTAGGCTGCTGTCACTTTAAGACTGAATGCACAGATCCAGTATGCATTAGCCATAAGCGACGGGCATGTTGAACCATGTTGCGTATAGACCTTATGTAGCCCCGCCCCTTTTCAGCGCTGCGCTCGTTGTCTTTTGACTTCCGGCTTGTATTTCCACAGCGATCTTGTATTTATGAATGAACTGCTCATTTTAAAATCTTCCAGGTCTACTGACATTTGTTAAGACAGCTGCTTTAAACATAACAATGCTCATGATAACTTTCTTTGACTCTACAACAGGTAAATCCACTTCACCAGTTAATTATTCTTATTCTTATTTACATAGAAATATACAGGGCTACCGCAAAACCGGAAGTTCAAAGACAATATTCTAAAGATGGCGGCGCGCTTGTTTCTCTGGAAAATAAGGTCTATATGTGAACAGCGTGCGAGTTCTGAATTGAGTTCTCTTTCGCATCTTCTTGCACTCATGTAGTTTAAAACTGCTTGAATGACAGGACCTAAAACGCATGCAAATGATGAACATTCACCCAACAGTGGTTAAACTTTGCAATTTGACAATCACGTGGGTTTCAAACCAACTACGATGCACAATATTGTTATCGTGGGCACTGAAAATACTGTGAAAAATTATTTATTACGAATTATTCAGATTTGTAGAATGCATTCTAAGAATGCTTTACCCATCAACCGTTTAAAATGCACAACACCACCGTATGCTGCGTCAAAGAGGCACGCGCGCTGATGTAAACAAGCCCAACACGCATGAGCAGCACATGGCAGAACAAGTGAAGGAGATGCACTGAATGAAAATGCATATTCACTCTCTGACAACAGATTGAACAGCAGAAATGCAGCGGTTACCCCGGAAACAAAGCAGCTGCACTACCTTTTAGTGTTTAAATATTTCAAATAGCCATTCAGATTTTTGTATTCACAATAGTGTTCATCACAGCACCAAATACTTAAAGAATTAAGGCTATTTATTTTCAAATTTAAACATTTTTATGTTTTAATCTGGACTACAACATGCCCTAGGACTAGGCTTTGTTTGCATATGTTCTGATTCTGTTCATTCACACTTTACAATGAGGCTTCATTAGTTAACATAAACTGACAATGAACAATGCTTCTAAAGCATGTATTAATCTTAGTTAATGTTAATTTCAACATTTAATAACATTAAAATCAAAAATTGTAACTGTATTATTTGATGGAGCTGAGCTAACATAAACAAACAGTTATTAAACCTTTTATAATATGACAATACGTTTTTTTGCAAATTATTTCAATATTGTGATAATACAGCATACCGTGATAAAAGCTTCAGCAATTATCACAACATGAAAACTTGCATAATCACATGCCTACATGTGATACGCAAAATCATATTTCTGACACCATAAAATGTCAACAATATTGTGAAATTTTCTGACTGTGATGATAATCAATAGATGGAGCAGAAAATCACTTTCACCATCCTGATATACATCCCAGTAGTTCTTAACCCTCAGCAGATTTTTAAGGGGGCCACAGAATTGACAGAATTGATATACATATAAAATCAAGATATTAACTGATATTTCCTTTTTCCTCCTCAATAACTATTTTTTTTTCTATGGTAAAGAACATACTGACTCAGAATCTTGAATCTTCTGGAATCGTGGTTAATTATTTTACTAATTAATAGTCCGAGTTTCTGTTAGAAAACCTTTTGAAATCAAGCAGAAATACTAGAGGAAATATGGGGCAATATGAAGCAATTCTGTTGGGCAATGGGGGCCTTTTTAGGCCAATAAGTTTGAGAATCACTGCTGTAGTTTCAATTCATTCATTCATTCATTCATTCATTGTACTGAATGCTAAATTCATCAACATTTATAATAACAGACTAAGACAAGGGAAAAGGTAAATAGGGATGTCCTGGAGGACCTTCCTATAGAGTTTTATGATATGCCATATGTTTAATCGACTCCCTGATAAGTAACTTTTAACACCACAGTAAATATTTGCTCAATGATATGAATTATTTTAGATAAAGGCGGTTAATATGTCATTGTTTCTTTTGCAGGTGATGCCATATTAAGAAACCTTGAGATAAAAGAAAATGCATTGGTATGTTGATTTATGTTTCCCGCTAGATATGTTATGACATTTTTTTTTTTTTGCGAAGAATATCCATTAAAGAATAATTTCAGTGCATTTTTCTAATGCTTTGTGAATTTGAACTAGTGCTCTAATGTGACTTTTATGTCTGTAACAGAGTCAACTGGACATTCCTTTCAAAGTCAGAGCAGGACACATTGGTAAGCTGGAGTTCAGTGTGTTGTGTTGAACTGTTTGCAGTGTGTACTAATATCATAATTGTTGACTTAAATTTCACTTTGTTAAACCAGTATGTGCTGTCATAGCATAAAGTATGATTTGAGCTCTTTCAGCGCTAATATCTGTCTTTATCAGGTCGTTTGGAGTTAAAGATCCCTTGGAAGAACCTGTACACTCAGTCTGTGGAGGCCACGCTAGATGAAGTTTACCTGCTCATCGTGCCAACCGCTAGTAAGAGCTGCTACTTCAGCTAACCCAGACAAATAAAGTGCCTCTATTATGCTTTTACAGACATTACCTTTCCTGTAGTGTGTATTAAAAGCTCTGCAAATTTTCAAATATCAAAGTGCAGATAAAAGGAGTATTTGTTGCCTAAAAGAAAGTATCTGTTCACGCAGGTATAAAGTATGACGCAGAGAAGGAAGAGCGACAGCTACAGGAAGCTCGGCAGAGGGAGCTGCAGCGGATCGAGGAGACCAAACAGAGAGCTGCAGAAAAAGGTGCAGTAGATCATCTGAGCTTGCTTTGCTTGTTCATGGAGACGGATGACTTACATTTGCATTTGTGTCTTTGAATTCAGAGAATCCAAAGGCAGAGAAACAGGACACATTTGTGGAGAAACTGGTTACACAGGTGATCAAAAACCTGCAGGTGAAAATATCCAACATACACGTCCGCTACGAGGATGATGTGAGTACTTCTGACATTTTCTGCAGCATTGGAGCTTTTATGTACTAAAATCTGTGGTATATGTTCTTCTGTGTTTACATCTTTGAATGTGCTTTATCATTCATATGGCATGAAGTGCTGCAGACTTTTTAGTCAATTCTGTGTGTTTTAGCGCTTAATATTTACCCTTACTTTCTCAATGTTAAACATGTTTTCAGGTCACCAATCCCAATGCTCCGCTCTCATTTGGAGTGTCCCTGCAGAACCTCAGTCTCCAGGTGTGCCAATAATTTCATGCAAAATAAAATGAGTAAATTATGACTTTATTGGATGAATCATATTTCACACCAAAAACACAAAATGATAAGAGATAATAGTATTATATATATTTTTTGCATAAAGACAGTAAAGCCTATTTTCTTTTTTCTTTTTTTAATATATTGATTTTTATTATTTCTTAATAATATAAAATATAACAATATAGCATATTTAATAAATACTATAAAACTAAATATTAAACAAAAAATATACATTATGTTAATTTAAATTGAATTAAATATTAACATTATATGTAAATATATTACATAATCATAAAAATCAATAACTTTTCTGGCATATATATTATTTTTTATTTACTATACATATAAAATGTATATTTAATATTTAGTGCTGTCAAATCAATTAATTGCAATTAATTGCATTTAACATAAAAGTTTGTAAATATTTAATATGTGTTTCTATATATATATATATATATATATATATATACACACACACACACACACACACATATATATATATATATATATATATATATATATATATATATATATATATATATATATATATATATATATATATAATATGTGTGTGTATGTATGTATATATTTACAAACTTTTATGTTAGATGTGATTAATCGATTTGACAGCATTAATAATATTTATTATGCACCCCACATTTAATATATTGTTTTATGAATACAATATATAGTTTTTGTGGTGAAATACAACTTATCTATGTGTTTGTCTGTCTGTATTATAACATTTTTGTTAAATTTTCCAGACAGCTGATCAGAATTGGAACCCATGTCTTCTGGATGAGAAAGCCAAGCTGTTTTTTAAGGTTTAAAACTTGTCTTTTTCACTTTCACGGTTATGAGAAGCAAAGTTAACCAGTATTATTCACTAATGCCGCTTGTTTCTTCATTTAGATCGTACGTTTGGACAATCTGTTTGCGTACTGGAATGTGAATTCAGAGCTCTACTCCAACCACATCCCTGAGGAGGCTCTGGTAGGTCTTCACATCTCCATTTGACTCAACTTTGAGTTTGGAAAATCATCTCCCATCTTCATTGTTTGTGCATTTGTATTTTTCATAGCGATATATGAAGCACAGCGTAGCTGTCCAGAACGCCATCCCTCAGGATTATCATTTCAGTGAGCTCCTTCTTGCTTTCATTCACAAATGTGTGTTGTGTTTTCTCTGGAAAATACAAACCAACTATTTTTTTGCACTTTTTTGCTTTAGTTTTTCGTCCAATATCTGCGAAAGCCAAGCTGCGCATGAATCCTCGCTCCGATGTGGACTTCTCGTCTCCGAAAGTGGATCTAGTGGTCAACCTCGCTGAGGTGGCTGTTGAACTTAGCCGGCCACAGGTGTGGAAAATGTCCGTTTAATTTTGTCCAAGTCATCGAACAAATAATCACAAATCATTTATATGACTTCATGGCATTTTCTAGTACGTCAGCATTCTGGAGCTGTTGGGCTCGGTGGATATGATGACCCGTAACCTCCCATACAGGAAGTATCGTCCATATGTGCCGGTTCACACTAATGCTCGTCAGTGGTAAGTGCATTTTGAGTTGGATAATTCAGTTTGTACTTGTTTAATTCGGTGAGATTCTGTACTTTCTGCATTTGTGGTTATCATAGGTGGCGATATGTGATCACAGGTGTTTTGGAGGTCAACATCAAGCCCCGCCTTCACATGTGGTCATGGCAACACATCCGACGCCATCGGCGACATGTGAAAAAGTACAGAGAGATCTATAAGAACAAAATCACCAGTAAGAAACCTGCAGAGAGTCTGCTGAAGGAGCTTGAGGTGGGTGAGCACTGAGCATGCTCAGTAAAGGGATAGTTCACTCAATAGTGAAAATTCTGCCGTTATTTACTTGCGCTCATGTCGTTCCAGGCTGTGATTTTTAATTTTTTTTCTTTTTTTTCCTGATGAGCACAAAATGAGAAATATTGCTTTTTTGTTTTTTGTTTTGACAGCCATGGTCACTATAAGTGACATTTGTGAAATGGGATTTGGTATTTGTTTTGTTTGGTTTTGACAGCCATGGTCACTTTGAACGGTGAACTGGCAAATATGGCTGTGTTTTTGTTTGGTTTGGTTTTTGTTTTGTTTTGGAGTTTGACAGTTGTGGTCACTATGAACTGTATTTGTGAAATGGCAAATAATGCTTTTGCTTTGTTTGGTTTGGTTTAGTTTAGTTTAGTTTATTTGTCACTATGAACTGTCTATGTAAACTGGCAAGCATTGCATAAAGACTATTCAGAAAAATTCTCCTTTTATGTTAAAACAATAACAGCATATTGGTTTGGAATGACATGAGAGTGTGCTTTAATTTTTAGGGTAACTTTAGAATTAGTGGTTCAACGGATCACAAAACTCACAGTTCGGATCATATCATGGTTATTAAGTCACGGATCGGATGATTTTTCGGATCAGCACAAAAAAAATAAAAACTTTGCATTTATTGCTTAGCCCACTTTAACTACTCCGATACCACAGCAGAAACTACTAACCTAACTAATACATTATTAAAGGCAAGTGAACAGACTGTAAAAAGAACAAATACTGTACACCAATTACAAGCATAGATAAATACAACATAAAGTTACAAATAAAGTATAAGGTCTAACTGTAGTATTCATTTTCATGCACAGAAATGTAATAATTAAATGTAAAACGACACTGTTCACTTTATAAATTTAATATAGATTAATCTTTGTTAAAGCTTTGTTTTGTTGTTTGATTTTCATGACAGACAACAGCAGGTATTTATAGGTTGCTGTCACTTTAAGAGTAAGACCCCATGCACGCTCACATCCGATAGATACACATCCGAATTCTCACCTCGTTCAAATAAGACATAACCGAATGTGTTTACGAGAATACTTGCCGAGAAGGGTATTTTGACTGATATAATGCGTGTATGCATCCGTCCAAGTGCATTGAGGACACAAAAGAGAAATCACTTTGGAGTTCGCTAGCTGTCTGAAATGCACCTCTCTCTCTGTGTGTGCGCACGAGCCTTGTATGTGTGTCTGTGCAATACCGAGTTAAATCCTCTTTTGCCTCTTCTAGCGCTGGAATGGTTTTATATCTATTTAATGTGTAAACTAGCAAGACAAAACACATGCAAATGATAACCTTTTACTCTATTGCGGTTAAACTTACAATTGATCCGCGAATCACATGCGTGCCGAACCATGGGGCTTGGTCCGTATGGACCACTATTTAGATCACTAAATAGTGACCACTATTTAACCACTATTTAGAATACATATTCACAAATTCTTGTATCTACTTTACATTTAAAAAAGCAATATAACATACATAGTTACTCTTCACTGTTCAATTCACAGTACTCAAAATAGTAACCTTCCATAAATCTGGTGTTCTGTTCAGAACAGAATTTTTAACATCTTTTTTTTTTTAAGCTTAAAATGTGGCAAAAACCAATTAAGCCTGTTGTCATTTCTGTGACTGCTCTGTTTTGAGCATAACCTTGTTGCTTTTGTTTATCCTTAAGGACACAGAAAGAACCATGGATATATTCAACATCACAATGGCGAGACAGCAAGCCGAGATGGAGGTGACGTTACATCAGTTTCCCACTTGACTCGTATAATATTGTATGCGAGTATAATCAGATCATTTGAATCCTTAACACAGTGTGGATCATATAGCTGGAAGTGTGTTCTGTAGCTCAGCTGGTAGAATGTGAAGCTAGCAAAGTGAAGGTCTTCTCTAGTTTCTAACTGAACCACACCTGTTGACTCTCGCATATTCTGTCGCTGGTGTTGTAGGCCTCAAAGGCGGGCTTCAGGATATACCGTCCCGGGGTGAAGGTGGAGGAAGAACAGTCACAGGGCTGGTTCGGCTGGATGTGGAACTGGTCTGGAGACAGTGAAGCACAAACCAAAGATGTCAAGACAGGAGGTTTGACTGCGCTCTGTATCTGTGTAGTACGGCAAAACTAGTCCTGCTCAGAATCTGCGCTCTAGAATTCCACGGAATGCTCAGCAGATTCCTAACATTCCACAGAATTCCATATATAAATGTAGAGCTGTTTCTGATAGATTTGTGTCCTTCTGTTTCATATCTCTCAGGTTTTGATGAGCTAATGACCCCAGCAGAGAAAGCCAAACTGTACGCCGCCATTGGATACAGCGAGACAGCCGTCAATCCTAACCTGCCAAAAAATGTTAGTGACAAACAATCATAACATATTTATAAATCCAGTTTCCTCTTATAGATTTAATTTAGTGTCAGTGCCAGACATTTTCCTCCACTTGACTTAATAATGGTTTATATATGTGTGCACTACCGTTCCAAAAGTTTGGAATCTTTACAATGTGTTTTTTGAAAGAAGCCTCTTACACTATTTCCTAACCAGAAGTGATGCGTTAAGACAAGCAATTAGACATGACACGACTATGAGACATGACAAAATCAATCAAAAATCACAGCCAATCAGAAGAGTCTCTCTGCAACACTTGCAGCGCAATGGATAAATACATAGTCAAGTTCATAAATATTATTAGGGATGTCGTTTTAACACATTAATTAGATTAATTAATCACTGTGAAAAATAACATGTTAAAATTATTAACGTATTTAACGCACTTGCCCCGTCTCAGACCTACATAGGTCATCTGACATTTCATACAGTTGATTGATGATGATGAATAAGAAGCAAGGCAACAACTCTGCATGATGGAGCCTATAAAATGTCCCTAAAATTCAAGATATGGGGCAAAAAAAATCCCCTGTTTGAGTTTTTGTCTAACATTTACATCATATGATCTAGGCTAGTTAAGCTATATCACACGAGTAATGAGTGCAATATCACACAAGTGCTGTTTTTCTGTCCAGAAAAGCAAATGTGATACTGATTTTATACAACAGTTCAATAAATAGGAAGTTAATAGGCCTATTGTGTTAGTTTAGACACAATATTGTCTGTTTTGCTCAATTTTGCCAACGAAAATATAAAGACAAAGCAGAAGTGTTCATCTCAGAGCAACATGCAGCGGCATTTCTTTTTTGAATACTTGTTTTCGGGTGAACCATTAGGCTTGTTGGACTTGAAGCGGAGCTGCACATGACTTATTTATGGGTTGTTGTTTTTTAAGAGTATAATTTTATTAAAATAAATCATATTAAAAACCTGAAAACAAAAATGAAAATTCAGTCATTATTTACTTTCTTGCTGAAGCTACTTTTTGTAATGTCTATTTGATGCATTACACAATAATGACTTTAAATGATCTTTTGGGAGTAATTTCTCAGCCAAATTTGATGTACGATTAATTTGTAATTAATTAGATCGAAAAATATATATAATATACTGAGTGACTGAAACAATCTTGGTCATAGAATATACTTGTTCTTTCACAGTTTGAACGTTCTTTTTTCATTTAATTTATTTTCAATGTCTGAGATTGCTTTTAGCACATTATGGATATAAAGGACATGCAAAATGATATCACATGATGATATCTTACTCCCATTAGACACTTTTAACATTTAATAAAGCACACAAACAGTACATGAGATTATCATTGTCATACTTTGTTTGTTGTTGCTCAATCTGCAACGTCGCAGAAATAGGAAACCGTTTCTAAAATAGAATCGGAAAAAATTATATAATCCAAAAACTGATTGAAATAGGAAAGATACCTTTTATTGTGTGTCCCCAAGCACTGATGGTGCAAGGACCCGATTGGAACTTTTTGATTTTATTATTATTTATTTATTATTATTTATTACAATTTAAAATAAATGTTTTTACATTTAAATATATTTCAAAATGTAATTTATTCCTGTGATCAAAGCTGAATTTTCAGCATCATTACTCCAGCCTTCAGTGTCACATGATCCAGATTCAGAAATCATTCTAATATAATGATTTGATACTCAAGAAACATTTATGATTATTATCAATGTTGAAAACAGTTGTGCTGCTTCATCTTTATGTGAGAACTGATACGTTTTGAGCGAAATATATTTTTTGTAACACTGTATAAGTCTTTACTCTTACTTTTCTGTCATCAATTTAATGCATCCTTGCTGAATAAATCAATTCTTTCTTTCTTTCAAAAAATCTTACTGACTCTGAACTTTTGAACAGTAGTGTATACATAAAATATTGATCTGATTTATAAGTGCAGTTTCTTGCCTTCTTTTGTAAGCAGGACATTCCAGTCAATTGAAATGATACAACTTAAGTGGTTTAACTTCATGTAAAGCATCACCCCTCTAACTCATATATTTGTTTGCAGTTTGAAAATATGAAGATAAATTTCCAGCTCCTCCGCCTGTCCCTGTCGATCAAAGAGAGCCGAGAGAAGCCGGAGATAATCAAACTGTCCGTCATCGATCTGAAAGCCATGCTGGCTCAAAGACCTGCGGCTCAAGCAATAAAGTACTGTGTTCTCAATTCATATCATCTCCTTCACCCTCCGTAAAGCTGCTACTCTCGTTTTTGTGAATTTTAGAGAAAATGTACAGAAGAATTAATATAAGTGTTTTAGAAAGCTGTACGTTTGGCTTTTTGACTTCACATAGACTTCCTTTGTGAGAACATTAGCATACATATCATTTTTGTTTGTTTGTTTGTTGTTTAAACTCCGAACATGCTGTTGTGTGATTATAATGTGGGTTTTTTTAGGATCTCTGCTCAGCTGTCAGCGTTTGAAGTCTCTGGTCTCCCACGAGGCAAGTCGGCCCCCATCCTGCTGTCACCACGTCATGTGGACGGGATAAAGGATAAGAATCTTTTGAACCTCATGTTCGAGACGAACCCGCTGGACGCGAGTGTGGACCAGAGACTCCGCATCGAGTCCCAGGCGCTGGAGATAATCTATGACGCTGTGAGTGTGAGGAGGAATCTCTCAATGCCAGGATTCACATACCTTTTTTTTTTTTTTTTGATATACAATATTTTCTTGAAGTACCTGAGATTTCAAGTTAAAAGTTCAATAATTGAACAACACATTTGCATTATCACAGTTCTCTGATGTTGGTTAATGGTCACATGACATGCAGCCTTTTGCAATTTAATATCCTTAATCCTTAATGTGAATTTTATTTTGATTAATTGTGCAGCCCCCTGTATTTTAGTTATTTTAATTTTACCTTTGTACTATAGAATTAATCTATCTATCATCATCTCTATGCTATGGATGGATAGTGGCATGTTTATTAAGTGTTTTGTTCTTTTGTAGATGACAGTGAACAGTATGTCAGCTTTCTTCATGCCTCCAAAAGACCTGCAGCTGGATGAACTGACCAACGCCACCCTCATGAAGCTGGAGCATTTCAGAGACAAGACCTCCACAGGTGTGTGCCGATTCACATGCCATGTACTTTTTTTACATGTTTGCTAGACAGTTGGCGGTTCTTGGTCAGAATAAGCTGCAATGTGGAGCATGCCGATAGACACCTGAAGCTCTCATAACTGCAGATTTCCTGTACAATAATAAAAATGTATTTATTATTTATCAAATTGTACTTTTTATCTGTGGTTATTAAAGGGTTAGTTCACCCAAAAATTAAAATTCTGTCATTAATTACTTGCCTTCATGTCGTTCCACACCTGTAAGACCTTAGTTCATCTTCAGAACAAAAATTAAGATATTTTTGATGAAATCCGATGCTTCAGTGAAGCCTGCATTGACAACAAGATAATCAACACTTTCAATGCCCATAAGACATTTAAAACAGTTCATGTGACTACAATGGTTCAACCTTAATGTTATGAAGCGACGAGAATACTTTTGTGCACAAAAAAAACTAAATAATGACTTTGTTCAACAATATCTAGTGATGGGTGATTTCAAAACACTGCTTCATGAAGCTTCGAAGCTTTACGAATCTTTTGTTTCGAATCAGTGGTTCAGAGCGTGTATCAAACTGCCAAAGTCACGTGAACCATTGAAATTTCGAAACACTTATGACGTAACGAAGCCTTGTTTACTGAAATCATGTGACTTTGGCAGTTTGACTTTGGCAGCTTAATTTGTATTGTGTTCTGACGATGAAAGATGGTCTTATGGGTGTGGAACGACATGAGGGTGAGTAATTAATGACAGAAATTTCATTTTTGGGTGAACTAACCCTTTAAATAGTAGCTAGTACTAAACAGTATTGTTCATTGTTGACAGGACTGATGTACATCATTGAGACTCAGAAGGTTCTTGATCTGAAGATAAACTTCATGGCATCATATGTCATTGTACCAGAAAACGGCTTTTATGACCCCAAACACAACCTTGCCATTCTGGATTTGGGTCATTTCCAGGTAAAAACAGCTTACTGTCAGTACTAGGGGTGTAACGGTACATGTTTTCATCCCAAACCATTATGGTACAGACATCACGGTTCATGCAGTCACACGACGAATACAGTCAGTCACAGGCGATCCACGATATGTGTACCAACCCAAAACAAGAGTTCAGATGGCACGCAAGAGCTTGCTATACACTGATTTTCAATTAATTTTTGTGACGCGCTCCTGCTGCTCTACAAACTTCACGGAAAGGAAACCGGGATGGCAGAAAGTGGTATCCTGTTTGTTTTCTTTATTTTACAAAAGCACAATGTTTTATTTTTATTGTGTGTACAAAAATAAAAATAGACCCTTTAGCAGTTTCGAATGATGTCTTAATCTTATCTGTATTACCATAAATGACAGAGTATTTTAATTCGTTTCTGCTGTTATAATGAGACAAAATCATTTGGCATTGTGCCAATTTGTGTCATGGAAGCCTCTACAGTCCAGTGATGAAATATGCATTTCCTGAAAGCCTCAGGTGCGGCTTCACTAGCTGTCTCCTCCTGGAAAGGTGAAGTAGGCTCAGATGTAGATGGCACTTCTCGCTCATCTTTCCGTGATTTCTTGAAAAAGCATATTATTGAAGTTTGTGCATCTGCCATTTTCCTTTTTGAAGTGATTTTAATCAATTCAAAACCATCATGGTGAACTTTGTGCATCTGAAGCGTTTCAGCTGAAGGAAATGATACATTATCGAAAGCCTAAATTTTCTTATCTGGTCGATAACGATAACATTCAAAATGATCATATATCAGCCGATACCGATACGGTGGCCGATATATCATGCATCCCTAGTAAATATAGTTGTCTTTATATTTTAAAAAGTAATAATTGGTTAAAAATGTGTGTTTGTTGTGTGCAGATGTCCAGTCAGAGCAGAGCCGACCTGCCTCAGCTGTCTGCGGTCAGCAGCACTATTGAGGACATCATGTCTCGAGCGTATGACAGCTTTGATGTCCAGCTGAGCAGTTTACAGTTCCTCTACACCAAAGCAGGTGCGCACTCATGCACAATAACTGATCAAATGTAGACGTTACAGGTCTATAAACATGTCATGTGTCGTATCAGGTGGTGACTGGAAGTGGGCTCGTCCGCTGAGGCAGTCTGCTTTCCACATCCTGGAGCCTGTAGACCTGAAGATGGTCTTCAGCCGAGCCATGGTGGTGACAGATGCAAGAATGCCAAAGTAAGGAGGAATTTCCCTGATTGGTGTGCATCTCTTTTTATTCACACATCACATATTATGCATTGACATATTTGTACCTAATGTTTTTTTTCAGGTTTAAGATTTATGGTGAACTCCCTCTGCTGTCTCTGCGTATCTCTGATGATAAAGTGCGTGGCGTCCTGGCGTTGCTCAGCAGCATTCCACTTCCCGAGAGCCGCCCTGCCCCTCAGACTAGAGCGCCACAGGTTACACCCAAGGTAATTAAAAGAATGCTTATGGGCTGTACATTGACTTTTTTTTGCACATAACACTGGTGCTACAGAGGTTGAAAGTTGTGTAGCACAGGCCACACAATTGTAGCACAAGTATAAAATATCTGTTAGCATCTCTGAAAACAACCACAAGTAGTGCAGATCATCACTTAAACATGCATGTGACCAGTGTTGGGGAAAGTTACTTTTAAAAGTAATGCATTACAATATTGCGTTACTCCCTAAAAAAAGTAACTTAATGCTTTACTTAGTTACTTTTTATGAAAGTTATGCATTAGATTACTTTTGCGTTACTTTTTCTCATCTGGGTTTGGCTTGCTTGTTTGTTTTTTAATAACAACAAAAAAGTTCTATTTTTGCCAAACATTAAGGCCCTTTCACACCAGAAGTGAAATGAATATGCATTTATGCCTGTACAGCAGAGAGCGCAGCTCAAACAAACCTGCTATTCTGGATCAAAGAAGAATAGGACACAGGAGAAAGAAGTTCAACACTTTTATTTCTAAATCTAATCTAAAGTCATTTTTGCTTATTAGTATGGCTGAATTAGATCATTGAAGGTCAGCAGCAAAGACATTGGTTAATAAAGTGAGATTAAATACATAAAGTATATTGTTTAATTTAATATATTTTATTTTTACAGGTTTGCGTAAAATTCTGAGGTTGCATTTCACTGTTTTTGGTCTTTTTTTTTGTGCAAGTGAGATTAATAAATGCATATTCACATTTAGTCTAGATCTACAATAACCATCATGTTCACACAACACCTCTGCACTTTATTTCTCTCAACGTGGGGACAGGAGAGCTGTCAGTCAATGAATGTAACTTGCATTACTTATTTGAAAAAGTAACAGATATTTTGTTGTAAATTGAAAAAGTAATTGGTTACTTTACTAGTTACTTGAAAAAGTAATCTGATTAAGTAACTGAAGTTACTTGTAATGTGTTACCAACCAACACTGACTGTGACTGACAAAGACATTAATGTTCCATACAGGGCATACAAAATACAAACCTTAACAAGAAATGTTTTCACACAAACATTTTTCTGCTGGAACGTAACGCATTGTCAATTTTGTTTATATAGCCCAATATCACTATTCACAATACAAACAACATCCAGCCATTTTGGTTGAGCACTTGAAAATACAGCTTCATTTTCCTATAAATCATTAGAAAGGTCTAAAGTTTTATTATAAAGTGTTAAAATTATTACTCCCTTCTCTACACTGGAGAAAAACTTACGGATTCATATGTTTACTTCAAATTTCTTTATAGAGAAGTATTATTTTTCCTATTTTTACCCAAAATAGGGTGTTGTGAGCATTAGTGAGTACACACATGTAATGTAATGTCTGTTTCATTCATACTCATAGTGGGAGGGCGCCCTCGTGCAGAAAGTCCACAAGTGAGACTTGTGACGTTCCAGGAAATCATTTATATGGACAAAGGCATCCAGCTATCACTGTAGCTGAATAAAACACAGATAGAGATGTTTTGACTGATGAAACATGAAGACAGTAAACATGATTTTTATAAGTTTGGAAAGATGTTTGGCTCGTGTTGCTTGCCAAATGCACATTATAAGTGACTCAAATGGTGCTTCCAGAGCTGGAGCTGCATTTATTGCGAACCGATCCATCTGCACTGATCTCAGTGAATTTTGCGATTTCAGTTTAATCCTGGTTAATAATTCTGATTCATTTGGACATATATCCATTTTGTTTGCAAATGAGGTTTTCTAGCATCTATGTGATACTTTTTGCTTTTTCACACTAGGCCTCCAAACAAGCAAACACACCTCAGCTCACCCCCCGAAGACCAGCCATCGATGACCTGCGTGCGTCCATCATTTATGGCTCAGGTCAGACACACATCCATACAGTACAAACAGAGATAGAGTTACATTCACATGATTATGATATCAGTGATCAATTATAGAGATCTACTCTATAAATCCAATATCACCACATTGAAGCACTGTCTTTATGTCTTTTTCAGAGGAGGAGTTGTTCTTCGATGCCCCTAGTTCACCGATAGAGGATCTGCCGTTCTTTGAGGCCTCGTCGGACTCTCTGCAGGCCTCTGATAAGCGTCTGTCCATGGTGCTGAAAGACCCCAAGAAAAACATGACCGAGTTCCTCTTGACATTTGAGATCAACAAGGTCTGATTATGTTCTTGAGCATCTAGTTATCTTTCCTTTCCTTATAGAGATAACAGATATGTGTGTATATATATGGTTCATTTGGAATTGTCTCAACATTTCACTGCTCATCCAATCATTCTTTTCTCTCTTTTGTTCCCTTGTTCTAGCTTTCCATTCAGCTGTGTCGCTTGTCACACGGACAGGAAGTAAGCGTTCTGCATCTGTTCATTGATGGATTAGGGACAGAACTTAAACTTCGGACATTTGATATGTCATCAAACACTTTCCTGCGTGAAATCTGCCTTGAGTGTTCAGAGTACTTGGGTAAGTGCAATGCGCACACATTTTTCAAAAGAATTTTTATTTTATTTTGAAAGAAACAAATTTATTCTCTGTTTTCAACATTGATGTTTGTGTGAAGACTCTGAGGACAAGAAAGTTCACCTTATCACCACTCTGGACAATAGTGAGGAAGATCTGCTCACTCTGGAGTACGTCAAGGTATATTAGCTTTATCATATTTACATATTTTCCTTTGGGTTCAGGTACTGTTTATGTACAAGAGTCGTTTGTCATCAACATGTTCTGTACATTGTGAAGCATCAAAGCGAATCTCTCGGACAGTTTTCTTAGTTGTGGCGGTGTTTCTCAGCTTGTGGGTTTTAAAAGCCTAATTTTAGCTTTAATAAGCCAAACATTAACACAAAATTAAACCTAAAAAGAGACTAGTGACTCATGATGCTTGACTCATTTTAAATGGGTCATGAACTGCATTGTTTTATTGTTTTATAATGTTCCTGGGGTGCACTTATAATGTTAATATGCTTTTTACATCAAAAATGTCATAATGTCATAATTTAGAAATAAAAGGTATTTTTAGCCAATTTTATACCTCTGGTTTGAACGCTCTGTTTTAAGGGGCGTGTCTGCTGTGAGATTTCAGTGTAAACGCCCACTACTGTGATTGGCTAACATTTTTGCATATGAAATAGCTAAGTATTACTCTCGAGAAAACTTTTAGCACATTTTATTACAGCTCTCAAGGTTAACTAATCGTGAAAAGTGTTACATTACATTTAGATCTATGGCGTTATATTTAGGTCGTGGCATGAAAGGTTGCAGTGATGAACATTGTAGCCGATCACAGGCATGTTGTTGAGCGCATGAAAGCAGTGATCTCATCAATCCAACTCAATTTCTGCACACTAATGAATGCTTTCATCATAACTAACAGTGCAAACGAGATATAACTCAGAGATTTGTTGAATAAAATGGGAGTTTTGGCAAGTCAGTTACTGATAAACTCGCTCCATTTGATTGACAGCTCCAGCGACTGTAAAGTGAGCGTTCTTTGATCGCTTCTTTATATAATTTAATCACCGTTTAAATAACAGATTATTTTCATCCTATTAAGAGAAACAATGTGAAGTTGACACATAGACAAAGATCATGCAACTGTACATGAATCATTAATATCAGATCAGGCATTAGAATGAACAGTTACTGACATGTTGTTGCATTACTGTCGAGTCCATATCGTAAAAGTCTGTTTGCAAATCCTGCGCCGAATTGCGATTGATTTACCAAAGAATCCACAGTGAAATACCGAATACAAATAAATAAAGCTCAACTGAGACATTCACATTGCTGAAAATAAATCACCATATTCCTAGCATTAGGATCCTTTGAAAGGTAATGTTATTTTTAGTCCTGTATCGCTCTTCTCATCATCTCACTAACACGCCAGTGGGCAGGGCTAATGTTGCAATGATGAAGTAGGTGTTGATTTCTTCTGTGGAGGTGGCGTTTATCTATATCTATATCACCTATATCTACCTACACATTCCAGGATCAGTCGTTCGCTGGGTCTGGTGTCAATAAAAGCTTTTATTGGACTAACAAGGAATTTTTCAGTTCTGAATCTTACAGGATATTCTTATAGTACAATGACCTCTTATATATCAAAAGCTCAAGGAAAAGTTGATTTCTCCATTCATGCCCCCTTTAAATACAATCCCGCTCAGTCAAACTCTGACAGCATAGATTTAGAAAGACTATTATTTATTAATAATTTAGGACAATTTAATTAATTTTTTTCTTCAAATCGTCCTGTAGTCCATTTGTTTGA
The DNA here is from genome assembly GCF_018812025.1 of Megalobrama amblycephala. Classification (NCBI taxonomy): domain Eukaryota; kingdom Metazoa; phylum Chordata; class Actinopteri; order Cypriniformes; family Xenocyprididae; genus Megalobrama; species Megalobrama amblycephala. The sequence goes on from NC_063055.1 coordinate 37,738,789, forward strand.
CATCTCTTTCCAATGCAATATTATGAGAAATATAATCATGATATATATTGTTATATGATTGTATGAGCACATCCATATGCATAAGAATATTCCAGTAATACCCTCTTCTTTTTCAGGCTGACAAAAATGCACCAGATTTTAAAACAATGTATAAAAACACAGAGCAACTAATCAAGGTAAGCTTGTTCACAAATCAGAGCTCAGAATTTCTCTACAGATAATGCAATAGCCAATCAGATTACAAAGCTCACTTTAATTGCAAACGTTTGTTAAAATGTGATCTTTGCACCAGGTGAATTTCTCCTCGCTGGACGTGCACCTGCACACTGAGGCGCTGCTCAACTCCATGAATTTCCTGAATAACCTCCTCCCACCCATGAAGAAAGAGGCGCAGGAGGAGCAACCCGTCCTACCCAAGGAGGAGGAAGAGGAAGAAGAAGAGGAGGCAAAAATAGAGGATTCTGCTGTTGCAAAGAAATCTAGTAAGAAAGTCAGATGCTTGTTTTTTATGGTTCTTTTATTTTGTCATTTTAATCTCATATTTTTGGCTTTTTCTTCAGCCTATAAGAAGTCGAAGTTTGAGGATGTGGTAAATTTGCACATCCGAGCAGACCTCAACTGTCTGAAGGTCTTCATAAGAGGAGAAAAAGCCCGGATCTCTGAGATCAGCATAGAGGGTAATACACATTTCTGTCGACGCAAATAAACACAATAAAGTTGGGATATGATCCAATACTGCATGTTCTCTCTTACTACCAGGGCTAGTTTCTGAAGTTCAGATGAAGAAGAAGTCAGTGGAGATTCTGGCTAACCTGAAGAACATTATAATTCTGGATTGTGACAGCGAGGCACTGTATAAAAAGGTAGAAAATGCTGTTCTTATAGAGATAAATAAATCATAGAATGGGAACTAAATTGGCACAATTAAGAGCTGGCAAATTTTTATTTTATTTTTTTTTTTAATATTATATTATTCAATAATAGTATAAGAATATAAAAAAAAAAAAAACAATAAAATAAGGCTTTTAACCACAAAACAAACATTTTCACATTTGACTCACATTTTATTGTTCCAAAGTAAAAGTATTGTTTATTAGATTATAAATTTTTTTTATTCACATATATTATTGAATTTTGGGATTTTTAACAGTTTTTAAATGTAATTTTATATCATTCATAAGAAGGAAAGATTGTGAGATGGATATTTAGTCTAATGACAGAATGATGATGATATTGTAGGCAGTGTCCATCGCAGACAAGGAGGTGTTTGATTTCCGCATGGTGAACCATGTGGATGCCACGGAGGGGGACGCCTATACAGACATGCACATTGTGGACACCAGTGTAACTTTGACTGTGGGCTGCATTCAGGTTATTTTCCTCAACAAGTTTGTGTCCTCAATACTGGTAAGTGTTCATCTCGTGCACCACTGCTTCCACCATTCTTCCCATACAAAGAAAGTTAGTAGAAAAAAATACTGATAATAATACTGATACTGATAATAACAGTTCTTATTTTATTTTAAAGCTATTTTATTTATTATTTTAATTTTATTTAGCACCTATAACTTATACATTTAAAAAGAGAAGAGGGCCTAGAACTGAATCTTTGGGCACGCTCTGCAGTTTTGTACTAGAAACAAATGGCTACTTAGCAAGTGAATGTTGTTTTTCTTTGCTTACTCTGTAACTTCAACAATCACAGCAAATATGGGAATGATGTAACTTCCTTTTTTAATTTGATTAGATGTTTGCATTAAATTTTTTGTTTAATGGTCTCTCCCTCTATTAAAATGTATAAATTATAGATGCTAAAAAAATAAATTAAATAAATTAAAAATAATATTGATAATAACAGTTCTTATTTTATTATTTTTATTTTACTTTAAAGTTATTTGATTTATTTTTAAAGTTTTTTAGCACCTATAATTTATAGATTTTAAAAGAGGAGAGGGCCTAGAACTGAACCTTGGGGGACTCCCTACAGTTTCTTAATGGAAACAAATTGCTGCTTCGCAAGTGAATGTTGTTTTTCTTTGCTTATGCTGTAACTTTAAAAAATCATAGTAAATATGGGAATGATGTAACTTCCTTTTTGAATTTGATTAGATGTTTGCATTTAATTTTTTGTCTAATGGACTCTCTCCCTCTCTTTATTTTTCCTCTTCAGGCATTCATTAATAATTTCCAGGAGGCTAAAAATGCACTGGCGGAGGTGACGGCCCAGGCAGCAGAGAAGGCAGCCACAGGGGTTTTGGAGCTGGCAGAGAGAAGCACACGTATCTCCCTGGACGTAGACATCAAAGCTCCAGTTGTCTTCCTCCCACAATCCTCTGTTTCCCACAATGTTATTGTGGCAGATCTGGGTTTAGTGACTGTAAAGAACCGCTTTGAAATGGTCTCCTCTCCAACACACACCAAGATCCCCCCTGTTATGGACATCATGGCTGTTGGACTGAGTGATCTTAAAATGTTCAGGTTAGGAGAGTATTACAAATCACTTTTTTATATTTTATATTTTTAAACACATTGACTAATTTGAATTAATTCATTTAATTGAACTGCCCTAAAATTACATTTTCATTGTTTGATGAATGTAATGTTTTTGTATTTTCTCAGGACCACATTCAGTGATGGACAATTTCTGAGTGAGATTCAGTTACTCAAACCAGTCAACATGGATCTGTCAATCAAACGCAATCTCTCTGCCTCCTGGTATCACAGCATTCCTGACATCCAGATCAATGCACACCTCAAACCCATGAGTGTAAGAGCATATATTTGTGTTTATTTCTGTGTGTGATTATAGGAGTAAGGGATAATGCAGCTAATATAAATGTGTGTTTATTGTAGCTGATCTTGAGTCAGGAGGACCTCACTATAGTGCTGAAGACTCTGAGTGAGAATCTGTCTGAGACTTCTGGGGATCCTCCAGCTCCATCCAGCTCTGATAAAGGAGACACCGTTTCTACCAAAGACTCTCAGAGTTCTGGAGGTATAAAAAACACAAACACAGATTGTGACCTTTATCGATCACTACTGCGTGCATAGGTTGTGTCAAGCATACTTTCTGTGTCATTGTCTTTGCCTTTTTTGGAATGGATATGGTATCCTACTATTTAAGCATTAATTACGGGTAATTTCAAATATTGCAATTGCAATATGTAAATTCAAATATCATGTTATAGCTATTCCTAATTTCATAAATACAAATATTGTTAACTGAAGATAAAGACTAAATGTTTAACAGTGTTTCTTTGTTATTTTGAAAAAAACATGCAAAAAATATTTAAACTATTAAATATTAGAAAGCCACTTCAGACAGGGTGCATTGAGTTCTCTATCATGCTTGAATGGACAAACACTAAAAATTTTGCCAAAATGCCATTATGACGAGTATCCTTGTAAGCACAGTCCTAAATTAGTTAAATAAAGTCTTAAATGAACATAAAGAGATGTGAGAAAATGGAATGTGTGTCAGATCCGTGTCATGTGCGGCAGGTCTTAAAGTGACAGCAGCCTAATAAACCTGATGCTGTCTGTCATTAAAGTTAATCAAAGAGCATAAGACAAACAGAACAGACAAACAGATCACTCACTGCTTTTGACTAAATAACTTTTTTATAGCTTTAATAAGGATTAATCTATATTTAATTTAAAATCTATGCAGTGAAGACTGTGAAGTGTTTGATAACTTTATTCAATTTCTGTATATTCCCTACCTGTTAGATCAAAACTGTCTTTGTTGTTTCTACGTTAATTTGGCGATTAAATGTGAAATTATTATATTATTTTTTAGCGTTGTTTTCTTAGCAGGATTGTAATAATTATTACTGAATTGCCCATGTATTTATTAATTCAAACTTATACTACGGGGCTGTTGAATGCTTGAATCCGATTGGTTGACCAGTGTTCTAAGGTGTGCAGTTATTTTCAGGGAAACGCACGGCTAAAGTAGTTCTAGCAGGTCTTGACCGCATTGCAGTTCCATATCACTTCACCAAATGTTTTCAGTTATTTCAATAGGTCCTACAGCCTACAATCGCAAAAGAAACAAAACCCATAACGACACAAATATAGTAAACAATAGGATGAAAACGACAAATTATAGTCATGGTTTTTGCCACAAAATATGTTTTACTGTGTCCTGAAATTGCATACTCTCTCCCGCTCTCTCTCTCTCTACACACATACTGTATAGTACGGACACACACTCGCACAGAAATGTTTTGTCTGCGCTGCTCTGGCGATTTTATCAGTAAAATAGTTTAGCCACTTAAAGGTGCCATCGAACGTCTTTTTAAAAGATGTAATATAAGTCTAAGGTGTCCCCTGAATGTGTCTGTGAAGTTGCAGCTCAAAATACCCCATAGATTTTTTTTAATAATTTTTTTAACTGCCTATTTTGGGGCATAATTAGAAATGCGCCGATTCAGGCTGCTGCCCCTTTAATTGCTCGCGCTCTCCGCCCCCCCAGAGCTCTCGACTCTATCATTGCATAAACAAAGTTTGCACAGCTAATATAATCCTCAAAATGGATCTTTACAAAGTCTTCGTCATGCAGCATGATTAATCGCGTAAGTATGGTATTTATTTGGATGTTTACATTTGATTCTGAATGAGTTTGATGGTGCTCCGTGGCTAAAGCTAACATTACACACTGTTGGAGAGATTTATAAAGAATGAAGTTGTGTTTATGAATTATACAGACTGCAAGTGTTTAAAAAATGTGCAAGACAATTTACAAATATCACTAAAAATATAATGTAATCATGGATCATGTCAGTTATTATTGCTACATCTGCCATTTTTCGCTATTGTTCTTGCTTGCTTACCTAGTCTGATGATTCACCTGTGCAGATCCAGACGTTAATACTGGCTGCCCTTGTCTAATGCCTTGAACATGGGCTGGCATATGCAAATATTGGGGGCGTACATATTAATGATCCCGACTGTTACGTAACAGTCAGTGTTATGTTGAGATTTGCCTGTTCTTCAGAGGTCTTTTAAACAAATGAGATTTATATAAGGAGGAGGAAACAATGGAGTTTGAAACTCACTGTATGTCTTTTCCATGTACTGAACTCTTGTTATTCAACTATGCCGAGGTAATTTAAATTTTTAATTCGATGGCACCTTTAAAAGCCACATGACATTTCTCACCAGCGAGGTAATAACTGCTCTTAATGAGGTTGATAAACTTACAGTCTGAAATGACGTTTTAGAATTAGCAACAGAGGCTTGAGATGAGATGTGTAAGAGATTAGTCCCATACACAAGAGTGTTTTAAGGACAAAAACCTGACAAATGTCTTGAAATACAACATCAGTGTGTTGAGGTGTGGTAACCGTTGTATAAGCGGAATGATTGACTCCGAGCCATCGAATTTTTAGAAAATAATGCACACCCGAATTGTAACGGCATTACCACCTTGGGTGTGCATTATTTTCTAAGAATTCAACGGCCCGTTGTCAATTATTTCTTAGATATTTCCCAATTCAAAAAAGTATTGAGATAATATTCTCAAATAGTACCTTTTTATTTTGTTGTAGGGAACACCGTTGTGACCGCAGCAGTGGTGGAGGGCCAGAAAACAGGCAAACTAAAAAACACTCTGAAACTGGACTTCAAGTTTGACTCCATGACACTGGTCCTGTACAGCCCGAACAACGAGGTGACAAAATACACTCAGTTCACAGTAGACGAAAGTTTAATGTTTACATACGAAAGTTTAAATATTTTGCATTCTGGTTCAGTTTTTGGAATCTGTTTGTATAGGTCCAGTTATTAGACTCTCGTGATGAGAGTTTGAAGTTGGCAGAGTTCACGTTGGGCACCATCTCCACCGCTGTGCTCATGTTCTCTGACAGCTCCATGAAAGCCTCCCTCAAACTCACAAACTGTCTCCTAGATGACAAGAGACAGAGGGTGAAAATGATCACATCCAGGTAGATCACATACACTGAAGATGCTCCAGTTTGTGTTAAATGTTGTTTATATGTACAGATGTAATGTTCACCTGCCCCATACGATTGACATTAGAGTCATTGCTCATTTTCTGGGATATAGCTAACTAATTGATAAAATCAGCAATAATTGAATAATTTCATTATCGATCAGTTGTTGTTGTTTTTTTTTTTTGCTCTGTGCAACCGCTATCTTTAATGTTGTAGCATTTACATATTTTTTTAATATATATAATATGTGTGTGTGTGTATATATATATATATATATATATATATATATATATATATATATATATATATATATATATATATATATATATAATATAATATGCGTGTATATATATATATATATATATATATATATATATATATATATATATATATATATATATATATATAATGTTTTGCACAAAACAAACTTGCATACTTATCCAATTAACCAGTTAATCAAAGAAAGAGTCAATAGATTAATCGATAATCAAAAGATTCTTTGCTCTGTGAATGAAGAACCTCTTTATCTAAAATCACTAATGTTAAAACATTAATATTTCAAACCTTTTTTGTACAAAATGTATGCTTATATGTCCAATTAATTGATTATTTGAAGAAAAAAAAAATATATATATATATATTAATGGATAACCAAAAGTTTCTTTGCTCTGTGCATGGAAAAACCTCTTTATCTGAAATCACTTTATGTTTTATATATACTGTATATATCTTTTTTTTTTGCACAAAACGTATGTTTACATATGCAGTTAATCAAAGAAAGAGTAAAAAGATTAATTGATATTGAAAAGTTGTTAGTTACGGTCTTATGGTAAATAAAGTTTGTCATTGAGTCACTAAATGTCTTCTCTACTTTCATGCTGCTTTAGGATGATGGCTATGCGTCAGGGCAGGGAAGGCAATGTGATGGTAGACGTGAGTTACCGACAAGGCCGGGAATATACCGTTCTGGACACCCTGGTTCAGGACATCTATCTGTGTGCCAGTGTAGAGTTCCTGCTCACAGTGGCTGATGTCTTTCTTAAAGCTATGGCAGACGGCTTCTCTGGTCCTCCTAAGAGCAACAAACAACCCGCCAGCTCCTCCAAAGATCCAGGTTAGTGATTTGTAGTGAAGGGACCATCTTGTTGAAGACAGTCTAAATAAGGTTCAATAAACATTTGTTTTACCTTGCCATTTGCAGGTTATTATCGTGTACTAAAAACAAACATTTTTATTACTTTATTGTTTTATTTCAACTAGTTGCCAAAACTGCATTTCTCACTGTCATTTAGTTTAAGTTAAATAACTAAAATGACTAAAAACAAAATTGCTAAAACATTAAAATTAAAACAGTAAATCTAAAAATAAAATCTAATTCAACATATTAACAAACTATAATAGTATATCAATGATACTAAAACAGCACTGGCTATTTGATTTGTGTCTTTCCTTTACTAGCTGTTCCTGCTCCACCAGTGGTCTCCAAAACCGAGATGAACATTGTGGTAAAGAATCCTGAGATAGTTTTTGTGGCTGACCTCACACGCGCTGAAGCTCCGGCTCTGGTTATGACGACGCAGTGTGAGCTGGTGATGAAGAGCGAGCCCAGCGGTCAGTCAATGACGGCCGCCATTTCAGATCTGAAGGTGGTGGCGTGTCCGTTTGTGCGAGAGAAGCGTGAGAACAACGTGACGACTGTGCTCCAGCCGTGTCAGGTGTTCTTCCAGAGCAGCCAATCGCCTTCTCAGCCTCAGACCATCGAGCTGTCTATCAGCTCCCTCACACTCAAGGTGATGTAGCTTTAAATGGTGATCAGCTTCCATTTAGAAATCATTGATATCTTAAAGCTGCAGTTGCAAAACGGCCTGTTTAATTCTGAGGGTCAATAAAACACGGGTCCTTAAATCATTATCAAAACAAAGATCCAGAGTGCTGATTGGTTCCAGTATGGGCAGTTCGAACATGCTGACATCAACAGTTTCTGCATTTATTCATGACTTAAAGCTCATTCAATCCAATCACTGCGCTGTAATATGCATAAGATTATAACTGAGGTATTATGCATGAGGAAGTATCAGTTCTCTCGCCTCGGTCTCTTGTCATTCAGAGACATATCGTTGGTGTAGGTTTATTTAACATGTATACATTTATTTAACATCTTTTGTTGTTTGATTAACATTAATGACAGACGGGTATTTAAATGGGCTGCTGAATGCATGGACGTAATATACATATCCAGTTTTTACGCACCTGTTTACGTCCACTTAAGCCATAACCGGCTGTATATTTTGACATCTGTGTGTGCGTGTATTTGACTATTCAAGGTGCAAGGAGAAAGAAAGAGAGCGTACGCGAGAGAGCGTTTCTGTTGTGTCATTTAGTGCGATTCCGCCAATCCAGCCTTCAAGCTTGGCTACCTTTGATTAGGCTGTAGGCTGAAATTATATTCAACCCACCAAAGTGGCTAGTGGGAGTGGCTATCTTACCCGCCACAGCTGAAATCTACCCGCATTTGGCGGGTGTTAATGTCAAGCCCTGAACATATTCAAATCTCAAATTAAATTTGGTTTTATGCGCACGGACTGTAGTGACCAGCTATAGAGCAATTCATGTTTTTTTTTTTGTTTTTTTTTTTCACTCAGTAAAGCACATTCCACAAACATTGCTGTCCTACTGGCTGCATTTATTCACAAGACCAACACGCTAATCCACAAGAAACTGTGTGTGTAACTGACTGTCATAAAACTGATGTCACAGCCATTATATGATACACTTGCAGAAAAAAAGGTACTATTTTGTACCCAAGACAGTACAAACCAATGTCCCTGGGGCAGTACCTTTTTAAGGGTACAGAATTGTACCTTAAAGGTGCCGAAGAACATGTTTTCAAAAGATGTAATATAAGTCTTAAGTGTCCCATGAATGTGTCTGAAGTTTCAGCTCAAAATACCCCATAGTTTTTTTTTTATTAATTTTTTTAACTGCCTATCATTATAAATGCGCCGATACAGGGTACGTGGCCCCTTTAAATCTCGTGCTCCACGCCCCAAGAGCTTGCGCTTGCCTTAAACAGCATAAACAAAGTTCACACAGCTAATATAACCCTCAAAATGGATCTTTACAAAGTGTTCGTCATGCAGCATGTCTAATCGCGTAAGTATGGTATTTATTTGGATGTTTACATTTGATTCTGAATGAGTTTGATAGTGCTCCGTGGCTAAAGCTAACATTACACACTGTTGGAGAGATTTATAAAGAATGAAGTTGTGTTTATGCATTATACAGACTGCAAGTGTTTAAAAATGAAAATAGCGACGGCTCTTGTCTCCATGAATACAGTAAGAAACGATGGTAACTTTAACCACATTTAACAGTACATTAGCAACATGCTAACGAAACATTTAGAAAGACAATTTACAAATATCACTAAAAATATCATGTAATCATGGATCATGTCAGTTATTATTGCTCCATCTGCCATTTTTCGCTATTGTTCTTGCTTGCTTACCTAGTCTGATGATTCAGCTGTGCACAGATCCAGACGTTAATACTGGCTGCCCTTGTGTAATGCCTTGAACATGGGCTGGCATATGCAAATATTGGGGGCGTACATATTAATGATCCCGACTGTTACGTAACAGTCAGTGTTATGTTGAGATTCGCCTGTTCTTCGGAGGTCTTTTAAACAAATGAGATTTATATAAGAAGGAGAAAACAATGGAGTTTGAGACTCACTGTATGTCTTTTCCATGTACTGAACTCTTGTTATTTAACTATGCTGAGGTAAATTCAATTTTTAATTCTAGGGCACCTTTAATATAAAGGATCAATTTTGCACAATTTCAGTTTGTGCCTTAAAGGACATGATTTGTTCCACGGGGAACCAAATGTACCTTTTGGTTTTTAAAACTTGTTGGTACAATATTGTACCTTCATCAAAGTTACAACTCTTGTCCCCTAAAGCCTAAGGTACCACCCCAGTGACAAGCCCATTTATACCTTAACTGTGGCAAATATGTTCCTTCAAAAACTATTAAAGGCCATTTTCATATTGAATAACATGCACATTCAACAACTGAATTCAAAAGGCACTTAATACCAGTAACTGTAAATACATATCAAATACACACAAGTGGTTGAAGAAACACTGTTCCAGCTTACAGTAAAATATTCCTTTGGGTAAATACAACTTTCCAGTTTACAATAAAAACTTCAAAAATGAACAGAGTATCACTTAAAAAAAAGCTCAAGTTGCTGCACATTTCACAATACAATTACACTAAAATGTAACAGTATGTAAAATACAATTACAAACAAAACTCCCACCCCCCATTTTTCACACAACACCCCTGCATTTCTTTAACATTAACATTTTCAAAGAACACCACCTCAAACTGCTCTGGTGATGCCTGCATTTCCTATCCCAAGATTCTCTTCTCACTAAAGACCTGTGTGAAGACAGAAATTCACAAAATCTGCAGTAGTAGTTGGTTTGGCTGGTTCTTCCTGAACAATATGAAGACTCTATATTAGAAAAGACAGAAGTAAATTGATTACATTTATATTCCCACTGACTAGTTACAACTGACTTCATGTAGAATATTTATTGTTACTACTTACTGCAGATTTGTTGCATATAACACTTGTCAGATTGTGACAATCGTTCACTTTCTCCATGAATATCACCTAAAGTAAATCGAGAGCAGCATGAACATGACAATCCACATCTAAACAGACATTTAGCAACTATAAAGACATAAAATATTCAGTTCATGCCTCACATGATCCAAGTTAGCTGTTACACGTTCTCCAATGTTAGAGCCACAGAACCTCACATCTCCCAGTCTGAAGACTTTGATTAGCTGCTTCAAGTGTGTTTAAAACTCTGCAGGACAGTGGCCCTCTACGACCAAGTTTTTTGGGCCCCTGTGCTACTGCCATGCTCTGCTGTTTATCAAGGGTTCCTCAAATCCGGCCCTGGAGGGCCACTGCCCTGCAGAGTTTAGTTGCAAACCCAATAACACATCTGAACAAGATAATCAAGATCTTTAGAGTTCCCAGATAGGTGAGTTTGGACATGAAATACTTGTAATACTACTCATTTTAGAGCTTGTTTGTATGACATTCACCCCTTAATGTGTCAAGTACTTGAGGCTGGAATACACTACATGACTTTTACACTAGGCATCATACACTTGCCAACTTTTTAAATGGTTACAGAGAAAAACTGGGCATCACACACTACCAGACTTTTGAGTCGTTCTGAAACAAATGACATGTAAACATGCGTCTTGTTTGTAGGAGTAGTATGACAAATGACAATAAAAATGTTCTAAAGCTGGCTCAAAATATCAAACATTTGATATCCTCCTACATAGAATACAATACAAGGTGTTAATGTTTGTCTATAAGGCATTGCGTGATCAGGCGCCTGGGTATGTAAAAGACTTGCTAATTCCTTACCAGTCTCAACGTCATCTGCGCTCCTCTCAGAGTATGCTTTTAACCGTCCCTCGGTCTCGATTGAGGCGTAGTGGAGACTGCGCTTTTTCTGTTGCGGCTCCTGCACTCTGGAATGTGCTTCCGTTTTCTATTAAATCCTCATCAAGCATAGGCATTTTTAAAAAGAACTTGAAGACCTTTCGGAGTTTGATTAGGTCAACTGTGAGTAATTGATTGCATGTTTTTCTTTTTATGCTTGTATTAATTTTATAAATTATCCACCATTTATGGACAGCACTTTGGTCCATTTTTATGGTTTTGTAAGTGCTCTACAAATAAAAATTGAGTTGAGTTGAGTACATGCACTACACAATTCAAAGACTTGAATTTGACTCTGACTCTGAATTTCAGCAACTAGCCTCAATTCCTTTTGACAGCACATCGGCCAAAAATCTGTGCTAAAGCCCTTCAGTGTATTCCAGCCTTTATTTGAACATTTTTGTATTTTGTGTGCGTTTGTGTATCATATACAGTGTACATGTAAAGTTTGTAATTGAACAAGTCAAGCCGTAAATGAATGCAAAATTAATTTACTGTAATTAACCATTTAGCCAGTGAAGCTCACAGAATATTTCAAGCAAATCGTTTCTGTACACTGTAAATGATGCAAACACTCTTGTGACGAGAATAAATTAGATTATAAGTTATGGATGGTGTAGTAGGGTACAAGTTTATTAAATGAAAGACTTTTGGATCTTCCATTGCACCTGTTTTTCTCTATATGCCCAATCAAACACCTTGAGAAAGTCATTTAATGCTCCTCCTCTGGTTGTTCCATTCTTCACCTGAGTGAGAATAAAACATGTTTTAGATATCATATCATATATTATATCAGATGATAAATAGCAATTCAACTAAAAATGTACACTTTCACAATGAAGACAGGACTTTCTCTTAATGTTTACCTTGACTGAGTTTATTTCCTGAAGCTCTCTCCATACTTTATGTTCCTCACTGTACTGGTGTCTTAGATTTTTCACCTCAGTCATTACATTTTTTAGATTGTTTTTCACTTCTTTCTCCTCAGACTTCATGTTTTGGAAAAGTTCTTCGTAGATGTTCAGCATTCTTTCGAGCAACAGTGAATTACAAGTGCAGGAAGCCTTGGATTAGAGAAACAAGTATTATTAGCATGATACTTATATAAAGGCATATCATTCATTTGCATTTTCATATTTTTGCATTTTGCACAGTAAAAACTTACATTCAGCTGGTACAGATGAGAAGCAAAAACAGACTTTGAAACCCCTTCTGTGCCATTCTGGGCAAAAAACAACGACCGTTATGAATGAATGTGCATCTCTTGTGGATCTTAACTCCTAATCTAAGATCAAAGTGTCACAAAGTTTATTGTGCAATAGGTTTCTTCTTGCTAATATTAGCTGCAAGTCCAAGAATTGAAGTAATTCATCTTGTTTACACAGACTGAGCTGCTTTCAAACCCGCTGCAGAAGTTCATGATAGTAGACATCACTTACATATTGTTCTTGCAGAGAGCTGATATTTGTCTCCAAATTGGTCTTCTCTCTTTTGGACTTTGGAAATCTAAACGCATCGGTTGTCTGAAGAGATGCTATTAACAGAAGTCCACACAGCAGCACCATGTTGAGCCAAGTATCCATTCTTTGTGTTTGTGTTTCAGTGCTGTGAACCAAGCAAATTTAAACACAGGTTGTGACCTGATGCTAGTCAGCAGGTGAGTGTTGATGATCAGAAAGGGGCCGGGTGTTTATATAGGTGCACAATGTAAAAAAGCAACGTATGAAGGTGGCAGTGGATGCACTTAAAAAAAAAATATTATTGGTTTTTTTTTTTTTTTCTGTGGGCTACTTTTCTATGAAGGTTTCCTATCAGAGATGAGATGCTCTGAAGTAAGTGACGCCTTTGAGAATAGCCACAAATTCCCCTTCAAATATCAGTCACTCTGAATCTGAACCTCAGAAATCTTAAAACCATGTTTAAGAAGTAAATGAAGTTGTGCATAGTATATGCTGAGGTATGGATTGTGCATACAGTGCAGTGCAGTACAAGTTTCAGGAACTCTTTCTGAAGTCTGAAAGTCCCTAGCTGAAACAGTGGACCTTTAACTGTTTTAAGGTTGTGGGTTTGATTCCCAGGGAAGGCATGAACTGATAATACGTGTACCTTGAATTCAACACAGGATATTTGGATAAAAGTGTCTGGTCCAGCGGTTTGCATACATGCTTGGCACATTGAAGTCTTGGTGCCCATGTGAGTGATATAGGTTTGAGTCTGACTTATAAAGTGATGTTTCCCAATCTTTCACTTTTGCAGAGCGCAAAAAACGTATGAAAAATAAAGTGATCTTAGAAGGTTATTTTATGTATTTGATGTCCAAGTTTCTCATCTCTAATGGTTATTTTTATCTTGAATTTAAATTAACAATTTTATGCATCATTTTTATACTAGTTTATGCAAGATTTTCATTTCAGCCAGCCAGCTTTTAAATTACACCTTTTATTCTTAAACTTAACTAATTTAAATTTTTAAAGCTTTACTTGTTTGATTGTCTTTTATATGTATTTTGTATGTGCATTTTATAAATGATTAGTTAGTAAATATAGTTAAGTCCAGTGGGATAACAAAAAATAATAATTTAAGGGGCAGAGGATGCCCGTCTGGTTTTGGGGGGGTTTGTGGGCTACTCCCACCTAACAAACCTTCTAGAAACTGGGTGCCAGCAGGTTGAGATGAATTAAGTCAGCAAACTGAAAGTTGCATCACCATTACATATTATATTTATCCTTTTAGAACATTAAATATGTTAGTGGGTGTGATTTTTATATCTAATAACTAATGGCCGTTTATTTACCTTTTTGATGTCTTACAAAAGTTTACCATTGATGTATAGAAGCCACATAATAAAAGAATGCTTTGGTAAATCTGAATTATGACATCAGAGTCAAAATGATGAGATACTAAGTCATAATTATGTAAAATTAAACTAAACTTTTTTTTTTTTATCTACAAGGACTTAGTATCTCATAATTTTGACTGATTTCAATGTTTTATCATAATTATAAATTAGTATCTCATAGTTATAACTTATATCCAACTCAAATCTTTTTTTTCCTTCTAAGAGAGTAAACTGTACTGTGTAATTTATGGTCATACAGGTAAGAGAAAGACATAATTCATACATTTACAAAATGACACTTAAATAACGAAAACAAGCAGAATGTCTGTTTCCTTTCCTAGATCTTTATAGTGCACCACAATGAACCACTTTCGTATACCTAATTATTTAAGTGAAATATTTCACGTAGCCTATAGGCCTAAATATTCCCTTTTATTTTATATATATAGGCCTATAGTTTTATTCTGTTTTCTCCATTCACAGAAGCACTGCATGTGCATGATGTGATGTTGTGTGGACTTATGTTCTATATCCTGCTATTTTCACTGGTTTCAAAACGCACAACAAGCTGCATATTACTTGACATTCATTTTCACTTAAATGTAGACATATATCATCGGAAAAACTAATGCCAGGGCATTGCCGTTGTGACTTACCTAACCTATGATGACTTGACAGCTGAGCCTGAGCGTGTCAGCGCGGGCATTTCACTCACGTTGGATACGTCGGTGTCACATTTGCATAGGCTGTACTATTTGAATTTGTGATTGGTTGACTGCCATGTCAAAATATTAAACAGAACGATAAAATAACGTTATTAACTGGTTAATGGCCATTTCAAATTAGCATTTCTGTTCAGAACGATTAAATTTGATTTAGTTTCCGTTTCTGGTTACGTTCCGGTCAAAATTTAATTCGTTTCCTGTTTTCGTTCCTTGAACCGGTTCAGAGCCCTGGTTATAAGTCCCTAATAATGATTTACATGATTTTCTTTCTTCCATTCAAAAATGGGCTTCCATACCGTGGACACTTTTGGTCAAATCAGATATTTTTATGATTTCACAACCGTCTCAAGTCAGTTCAATCTCCTGTTTTAAATCATTTTCTGGTGTTTCTGTTGCTCAAACAGTAATGCATGGCACTCAAAACATCAATGCATAAATTAATATTAAAAAGAAAAATTGCATTTGTGCTGGCATGCAATTCTGTCATTTCTACAGAATTGCTGGTTTATCTGTGGTAAAATTTGCTTAATTTACATTTTACTGCCTGTGGCCACATCCCTCAGACACACTGTGGTGTGTCACATCAGTTCTCTGAATCTAAACCTCAGAAATCATCTTAAATAAGTCTGTCTCTCCACTTAAAACCACTGTGAACTTTAGAGGGATACATGGATTGGAAATGATGAAAATGCTATCTGGCATCACTAAGAGGCATTACTGGGTGAAAGTGGTTAATTAACAGGTAAACAGCAGATGAAACTAATTAAAGGGTCCAGGATGCGTTTGTCAGATGGACTGAAAGTGCAAGTAGTAACAAAGTCATTCCTTGAAAGAAAAAATCATCTATAGAAGAGTGGAGGGTGATCTGATTGAATTCATGCATAATTTAAAGGCCCCCTAAAATGTAAAATATCAGCAGATCAGCATATTAGAATGATTTCTGAAGGATCATGTGACACTGAAGACTGGAGTAATGATGCTGAAAATTCAGCTTTGCATCACAGGAATAAATTACTTTGTGAAATATATTCAAATAGAAAACAGTTATTTTAAATAGTAATAATATTTCACAATATTACTGTTTTTTACTGTATTTTTAATTAAATAAATATAGCCTTGGTGAGCAGACAAAACTTCTTTTAAAAATATTAAAAATCTTAGTGGTTCCAAACTTTTGGACTGTACTGTATGACTTTTATGACCTTAAATGAGATTTTTTTTCAAATTCAAATTCAATGAATTTACAGTTTGCACACATCTATTTTTAGTCTTAAATGTATGTGAAATGCTCACACTCTGTAAAAGATAAAATGATAAAATGATGATAAATGATTTATTTTGAGATTTTATGGGTTTGTACTGAATGGACAGTATTAATTTAATGTGCAGGTGATTTTTATTATTATTATTTTTTTTAAATCCCTGCAGATACTCTGCAAAATGAAAAACAAACTTACGTTTGTAGTTTTTGTAGCAAAAGCATATGCAGACTTTAGAGAACAAAGCTATGAAAGTGTGGAATATGAACCTTTTTGTTCCCTCTCTGATGCTGGAACCAATTACTGTCTTCCTGTTCCCAAAGGTGTCTCCCATCATCATAAACACCGTCATCACCATTCAGTCGGCGCTGAGCCCTGCAGCCGAGACCCCCGAGGAGCTGGAGAGCCCCGTGCCACAGGATCTGTGGGAACGCCGCAGCCTGCGAGACCTGAAGCTCTGGTTCCTGGAGGAGGGAGGAGAAGAAGTCACCCGCTCCGTCGTTCCACTTATTCCTCATGGAGAGTCTCTCAAAATGAGCATCCAGTCCATCTGCCTGACGCTGGAGGCTGGGGTGGGCCATCGCACCGTGCCCATGCTGCTGGCCAAAGCCTCGTTCCAGGGAGACGTGAAAAACTGGAGTACTCTCATTAACCTGCACTGTCATCTGGACTTGGAGGTCAGTGGATGTTGTAGTACACCTCCATGTCATCCAAGATGTTCATGTCTTTCTTTCTTCAGTCAAAAAGAAATTAAAGATTTTTCTCCATATAGTGGACTTCGCTGGGGTTCAACGGGTTGAAGGTCCAAATGTTTCAGTGCAGCTTCAAAGAGCTCTACATGATCCCAGACGAGGAATAAGGGTCTTATCTAGAGAAACCATCGCTCATTTTCTAAAAAAAAATAAAAATGTATATACTTTTTAATCACAAATGATCATCTTGCACTGCTCTGCGATGTGCCACACATTACATAATCACGTTGGAAGGTCACACATGACTTAGGCAAGAAGTACTGATCCAGTGTTTACAAAGCGAATGTGCAAAGACCAAGTCATACGGCCTTTACATAAAAAGGTAAAACAACGATGTCGGATGATTTTGAAGTTTGAGGAGAAAATGAGATGGAGTTTTTCACCCTACCACGGTACTTCCGCTTACGTCACACGTGACCTTTCCAACGTGATTATGTGTGGCGCATCGCAGAGCAGTGCAAGATGAGCATTTGTGGTTAAAAAGTATGTACATATTTATTTTATTTTTTTTTTAGAAAATGTCCAATGTTTTCTCTAGATAAGACTCTTAATCCTCGTCTGGGATCATGTAGAGCTCTTTGAAGCTGCACTGAAACTGGACCTTCAACCTGTTGAACCCCAGTGAAGTCCACTATATGGAGAAAAATCCTGGAATGTTTTCCTCAAAAACCTTCATTTCTTTTCGATTGAAGAAAGACAGACATGAACATCTTGGATGACATGGGGGTGAGTGAATTTCAGGAAATTTTAATTCTGAAGTAAATTAATCCTTTAAAGGCTCCAGGCATTTTTAATAATAAAATTATTATTATTTTTCTCAAATACACTTATTTTTATTTTACAGTGAAATATTACAATAGTACTATTTCCTATGTTGTTTTTATTTAGTAATTATTATATTTTTATCTAGTAATAATAATACAAATTAAAAACAATAATATTTATTATTTTAGAGTCATATTGATAGATATAATCATAAAATGTTGGTCAAATTGTGCACCCCTACAAACAAGCACAGCAAACCTGATGTTTTTAAACCAATCAGAAAAATCGCAGTTAGTTTGCCTTAGTTCAGTGTAAATTGCAGTACAAAGTACTCAGATGTCAGATGTTTATCTAAAGATGCTTATAGGAATGGCATGAGTACTCGTACTCCCAGCTAGGGATGCATGATTAATCGAAATAAAAATGAAATCCCGGATATGGGTTAGCACTATTTATCAGATGGCAAAAAAATAAACTTATTCGCTATGTTTCAGAGTGAAGCACAGCACTGTGGGGGTTTTTTTAACACATGAGCAACTCATGATCCAGTGTTTGCAGTGCCTCAGAGTTGCTCGGTTCACAGTAAATGCTGCTCCACACAAACTTATCTTTGCAAGTGCTGTGAGTTTGAGTTGGAACAAGCTTATGCAACATGTGCCAACCATCCTCCTAAACTCTTCTAAGCACTTATAAATTGGCTTTTCAACAAAAGAAATGCTTTAAAGGGTTCCCTGTGGTTTTCTGCTAAAATATCAGCTCGATGGTTTGAAAATTAAGAAATTAGCCATAAATAGTGGTATTATAATTTTACATTTGTACTGTAATAAAATTATAATAATTATAGTATTTTTCTGAAATCCTGTATTTTTTTTTTTTACTGTGAAATATTACAGTAATAATATTTCTTATTTTTATTTAATAATAATGTTTATAATCACAAAGTTGTTTGACTAAATGATGCAGCTCTACAAACAAACACAGGAAACATGAAGCTTTTTTTTAATTATTATATTGTAAATTAGATTCCAATTAGATTTTTTTTTTTTTTTTTCACCCAATAATGAAGACCGACTCCCAGCAATGATCCTGATACTTTATTCATGCTTTTTGTGTTGTTATAAACTAGGGCTGCCCCCTAATATTTGACTAATCATTAGTTGACTAGAAGATTCTTAGTCGACCAAAAATGTTATTAGTCGGTTTGTCACAGGAAAATAAAACCCGCAGTGCATGAGGGACGGATCGTTAACAGTGGGTGCTTGTCGTATTACAGTATGTCGGGCAGGAAAAACAAATGTTCACCTATCATCCATTAACATATGGCCATCGACCATCCTCAAATATGGTTTATCATTTAAAATAATGTAAGTAGCAACTTTACATGGCCGCTTGCTCTAATGTTAACCTAGATATATGTGGGCTATTATTAATCGCATATCCAAGTGTTTGTGCAGAGTGTGAAGCTGAAGTATAGAGCATTTACTGCATGACATGGAGGCGCCGCCGCGATAACTTGCATTTTTTCCTGATGACAGCGGAAACAAATTAAAATACTCCAAAATACTCCAAATACTCCGAAACTTAGCGTATAGGCTACTTGCCTCACAGATATGAGAAATATATCTACAGAAAGCTTGAAATGTCTACTGTTTAACAAACAAATTCAAATGTTATATTCTCTGATTATGTAATTTGTATGAAAGGTGCATTTCTCTCTATAGGTGCGTATAGGTGCGTTACTGCCGAGATGGCGAGCCAGCATCGTCAACTTCATCTTTGCAGCCAACTCTGACTCAGAAAACACTAGTTTATTAATAAATAATTAAAATGTCACCTTGCTATGTTTTTCCCCAACACATTAATAATCATTACTTTTGCCAGTGCTTTGCGGCAAGCTTTGTGTGCGCTTGAGAGCGGAATAGACGATATATTAAGCCTATATATATATATATATATATATATTAAACACTCATTATGCTTTAATAATCTCCTCAGTATATATTTAAGTAACTAAATTAATATAAACTTGCGATTAGTCGACTAATGGCTTAAATGAAATTGGGTGTATCTTTATTATAAACAGTGCAGAATATTCACAAAATGCTCCCACTTGCTTATATCTCAAATGAACATCATAGGTGTCCTCAGTGCCAATACGATTTAATTGCAACATGTGTTTTCAGAGTGCTGCTTTATTTTTAACGTCGCTTAATTCCTTATATTTTTGCCTGTTACATTTTATTATTAAAATTTAGAGGCATTTTTCATCTTACTGTCACCACTTGTCAGCAGAGTCCCAGTGTAACAACTAGTGGCAGAACCGTTTGAATGGTTTTGCAAGTTTTGCAACTTGCCCACTTTTAATCTTCACACTATCTTAACATGTCTCTCATGGCGTGAGATGCTGAAAAACCAGACTGAACAAAATGTCCATCCATACTGTCAAGTTTATTGTCATTGTTCTGCGGCACTACTATCTAGCTTCTACAATATTTAAAGAATGCTGGACAAATGATTTGAAATGATTTTAGTGTCCTGTAACAAGTTGTTTGTTGTCCTGTAGGTGAATTATTATAATGAGATGATGGGTTTATGGGAACCGCTGTTGGAGCCGCTGGACGATGAGGAAAAAGATGGCTTTCGACCATGGACTCTGGCACTGAAGGTTACCTTTCATTTCAAGCCTAATGTGTTACTGAAAGTACTTTTCATAAGTTCATATGATAAATAATATTGCATCTACAGATGAAGAAGAAACCAGTAACATATTCTGGGATATCTGATGAGGTGGACGGCAGTGTGCCTGATTACAAAACGGTCATCAGCTTCACGAGTAAAGACCAGCTTAACGTCACCCTCTCCAAGTGTGGCCTTCACATGCTCAGTAATCTAGGAACGGTATGAGATTGAGATGATTCCAGTGTGTGAAGATGGTTTCTATTACAGATAGAATAAATGGAGTTACAAATGAGGGGTTTCTTCTGTTTGCTTTGCAGGCATTTGCAGAGGCTGCTAAACAGACTGCCGAGTGCTTTCAGACGGACCAGGCTCCGTTTGTGGTGAAGAATCACTTGGGTTTGGCAGTGTCGGTGCTCCACAGCGAAGTGTTTAGACCCGTGGGTAAAGAGTCTAAAGATCGTGTGGTGGAGCTCCAGGATGGAGAGAGCCTGAATATGCACTACACCCTCACCGCTGAGTCCAGTGACCAGTTCTCAGCCATGACCAGCCTCAGTGCCAAAAACTACATTCAGCCCAGTAAGACCCATAAAAACCTGTGACCTTTCTGAATATAGAGCACATATACTAGTTACTCTAAAAAATAAAAGTCCCACATTTTTTTCATAGCAATGCCATAGAAGAACCATTTTGGCTTCCACTAAGAATCTTTTAGTCAACAGTTCTAAAAATAAACTGACTAGATTCTTTTCTTAGTGTAAACAACATTTTTCCACTCTAAAGAACATTTTGTGCAGTGGAAAGTTCCATGGATGTGAAAGGTTCTTCATAGAACAATAGATGCCAATAAAGAACCTTTTTTTTTTTTTGTTTGAAGATTGTATATAGGTGTCAGTTGTCACACTGAGAAGTGAATTTTTTTTTTTTTTTTTTTTTTTTTTTTTTAAAGTAAATTAAACAAATAAATAAATTAAAACTGCATTAATCTCTGTTGAAAGTTCTGTTCATCTGAATGTGAAATTATTCCAAAATATAATGTAAGTCAAGTAAATAATTAGTAATTTTTTAAATATATATATTTTTTAATGATGAAATATGTTATGAAAACTAATTTAAATTCTTTTTTTTTTTATCCTCTTCTCCAGCTCCAGTTGGCCACACTACTGCAAGCGTGATCCCACTGATCAAAACAGGACGGGGCATGTACAGCGTCATGCACCGTGACTCAGGTGTCACTCGCTTCTTCGTCTGTCAGATTTACACCGTCGAGGGGAGCAAATATGTCAAGATCCGCTCTCCTTTCCAGGTGGATGTTATTTAAAAACACACACATATCAGTCACACACAAAAACCTATTCACAGCCTAATTTCTCTCTTAATCAGAGCAGAAAATTCAGAAGAATCTGGTCTTCACGTTAAAAATCATATTATGCCTAGGCAGAATCTGTGAATTTATTTTAAAACTTCTGCTTTGATTTTGAGAAGAAATTCTATGCCATAACCTTATGAATAGCTGTAAACATAATTAAATTATCTACGATATTTAATAAATGTACATTTTATTTCATCATTGACAGGTATTGTTCATGATGTCATTGCTTTTTATTGATTTTTTTATTTTATTTTTTTAGATTATCAATCACTTTTCGGTGCCGATCCGTGTTTATGAAGGATCTGAGTGTCTGGGCATCTCTCTGCCTGCAGAGGAGTTCTGTGTGCCGCTCGGCTCTTACAGGTCAGTTACAGTCAGTTATCAGCTCTGACTCAATAAAGTACACTGCAAAAAATGCCTTCTAATGCTGGTGCCGATAGCCTTGTGGGCAGCATGCCGACGTGTAGGTACTTCGGGTGACCCGAGTTTGAGTTCTGGCTCGTGAACCTTTCCCGATACTTTCCCCCCCTCTCTCTCTCCCAATTCGCTTCCTGTCAACTAACTGTCCTATCTCAATAAAAGGCAAAAACGCCAAAAATAAATCTTAAAAATAATTTTAAAAACCCTTTTAATTAGGGCCCAAGCGAAAATTCGCGCAGGGCCCTCTTGTTTTTCTAAGGATTATTATTAGGGCCCAAGCGAAAATTCGCGCAGGGCCCTCTTGTTTTTCTAAGGATTATTAGGGCCCAAGCGAATTAAGCGCGCAGGGCCCTCTTGTTCTTCTAAGGATTATTAGGGCCCAAGCGAAAATTCGCGCAGGGCCCTCTTGTTTTTCTAAGGATTATTAGGGCCCAAGCGAAAATTCGCGCAGGGCCCTCTTGTTCTTCTAAGGATTATTAGGGCCCAAGCGAAAATTCGCGCAGGGCCCTCTTGTTCTTCTAAGGATTATTATTATTAGGGCCCAAGCGAAAATTCGCGCAGGGCCCTCTTGTTCTTCTAAGGATTATTATTATTTTTTTTTTTTTTTTTTTTTTTATTTTTTTTCCGTCTTCCGGGGCTTTTTGGGGGCCTTAACATGCTCAAAAACTCTTGAAAATTGGCACACACATTGGAATCCGCGGCCATTAGGACGCCGGAGAGGCTGGTACCCGGGCGTGGCAGGGGGGCTCGACAGCGCCCCCTTGAAAAAAGTCTGAAAATTTGGTCCATATATTAAACACGCTTGCACGTATTAGTATGAAACTCAGTACACATATAGACC